>NC_140559.1:28837450-29437450 GCF_057381845.1 Rhamphochromis longiceps
GGTGCGGTGACTCCCAAGCTAGGCGAGTGGCTCCAGCAGATCCCGGGAATAACATCGGAGATCTCTGTCCAGAAGAGCGCAGTCCTGGGAACAGCTAAGATACTGCGCAGGACCCTCAAGCTCCCAGGCCTCTGGTAGAGGACCCGAGCTTGAAGGATAAACCGCCCGCAGGGGCGTGCTGGGTGTTTTATATATATATATATATATATATATATATATATATATATATAATATTCTGTAACTGTAACTTCTGTCGGTGCTGTGCTTTTTTGGAAATCGAATTTCCCACAGGAACCCACCCGAGGGATTAATAAAGTTCTATCTAATCTAATCTAATCTAATCTAATATCGTCCACCCCTAACTACAAGTTCAGCTGTTCTTTCCTAAATGCAGTAAAATGAAAACTAGTGATACAGCGTGCTGGGTTGAGGGTCATTAAAAATGCTTAATTATCTTTTATTACCAAATAAAAAATTTCAAAGGCCAGAATCACCAGAAATTTCAAAATATTGATGGAGATATAAATGTTTGTTTTTCTATAAATCAACCTTATTACATTTTGGCATAACAGCCTGCCATCAATCCAGCCTTTTATCCATCTACAGTTCAAGATGGCGTTTGAGTGTTTTGGCAGCCGTTCAGACTGATAGATGAGCTGACTCCGGCTGCCAACCTTTACTCTCCCTGATTGCCCAATTCCCTTCCAAACAAGATTTATGTCAGCTGGAGGAAAAGCTATCTTCTCTCTCTGCTGGCAAGGTGCCACAACCTTTAACCTTTGACCTCTTCGCTGTCGTTCCTGTTATGGCAGTCTTGTAATTAGGTTTATTTTTTTGTGGCATCAGTTGGAGTGAGTCAGCAAAAAAAAGAGAGGGGTGAGGGGGAAATCAAGGACAGAGAGAGGATGGAAAGGAGAGAAAATGATAACGAGCAACTGTGGAGGTGGAGAGATGTAGAACAGATGGGGTTTGTTAATGCCTCAGTGGTCTAAAAGGTGGTTAGCTTTTACTGTCTGTGTTTCTGTTTGTGTGTGGGAGGTTGTGGGTGTGAAATGACTTTCTCTAGAAGCACCCACTGGGTCCATTTTTGAGTTTTTATGTGTTTAAAGCCAAAAAAGTAACTTTTTCTGTGATTTGTCGAGTAAAAAAAATCCAAATCCACTAATCCTCCAAGGGTAAATAAGGGATAGACACAACTACCAGGATGGCACCTTTTCTAACTTTTTTGGAGTCTAAATTTTGAAGCCTTAACATTAGCAAATGGTTGCTGCCACTTTGACTTTCTTGAAGTCAAAAGTGGACATATTCACATGAGAAGGTAGAGTCCTAAGTTGTCAGCTACTGCTAGCAAACATGGTTAGCAAGCTGTATCCGTACAGTAATTAGAATATCACTCACCAAAACTACAGCTGGAGGATTTGTTGGATGGTATTTTAGTACAAGTACAAATAATATCATGGAAAATAGTCATAAAGGCACCAACAACATAAACAAGAGGTCCTTTAAAAAAGAAAAATCACCTAGTGGGGAAAGTGTATCCATAAGGACTAAACCATTATTTACTTGGAAGGAGCTTGGAAGGAAAAGGACTCTCCGCCATTGTTCTTAGAACTGGAGAAGATTCTCGGATGAGAGGTTCAGTCCAGTTGCTTTTCTTTCCAAGCTCCTTAGATTACCAAGACCTGGATGACTGAAAACCTCCCCAACCTTGCACCATTAACATGTTTATTTTTTATTTGAAGTTGGCCTTGAACCTCTATGGCAGCAGTGTCCAACTCCAGGCCTCAAGTGTCAGTGTCAGCGGCAGTTTATGACACTTTCTGCAATGGCTTCATTTTTCAGCTCTGAAGCCTTGGAGGCTAAGCAGTAACCTCCTGGGCTGAAAACTGAGAAGCAGTTTCAGTTCAGCAGTTTAGCTCCTGCTTCTTTAAGACAACTTTCCTATGATGCCTGCTCCTTGTAAAGTTCATTGGAGGAAGCAAGCTACCCTAGTGGTGACCCCTTGTAAATAAGGGAGCGGCATTATTAAACCTTGTTAAACGAAACCTAGCTCAGTAGACTTGTCTACCAATTAGACGATCAGTGGTTCAATCCCCAGTCTCTTTAGGTAAAGCCCCCAGAATTCCCCTGTATGCATTCATCAGAGTGCAAGTCTGTATGTGTGAAATACAGAAAGTGCGTAAATGTTAAAATAAAGAGGGTGTAGCCTGTAATTAAAAGCATTATAAGTACTCAGAAAGCAATACATGAGTAACAGTGCAGTCAGTTTACCATAAACACTCATGTTTATGCAACAGGAAATAAGAAAAAGCAGTATCGGTCCTCTTGAAGGCATGTGTTTTTGTTTTTCAAAATCTGACGCCTAAAGCATAGAGCTGCTCATGTGTTCATGATCGTCGGTAGTGCGTATGCTTTTTGTGACCTGACAAAGACTGAATGGCACAGAAATATTGTTCGTGTTAATCAGATTGTATTTCTGCTGTAATCTGTCATGTTTACACTGTGCTCGAGGTTAAATGTGTTGTCATCACTTTATCAGGGTTTTGTTTAGTATCTGGTATCTCCGTGAAGGCAGCTTTGACTCAAAAACAGACTAATGTCATGTTTTTAAAATTAGATGTGACAGCCTGGAATCGGTGAAGGAGTGATAATTTGATTAGCGCCTGTTGCTCCGGTGTTCCCGGTAGAGTAAATCAGCTCATCAGTTATATGTAATTGTGGTGTTAAGCAAATCTCTCTTCTATCTGTGCTGTGATTCACTCTTTGCATTATCAAGTACAAAAATAAACTGTATCTAAACAAAATCATGCTGTTATTGAGATGTACACGGTGCTGTTTTCCACAGTTGGTTGAGGTATTTTACAGTAAAACACTGTGTGTTTGTGAAAGTCGCCACTCCTCAACAACTGCAGCTGCACACTGTTATTACCATGCTGTAATGAAGGAGTGTAGGAAGGTGCTTTAAATGTGTGCTGTCAAATCAACGAAACACTCCCCCAAAAAATTATTTTTCTAGTGCCAGTAGCACTTGTAGGTGTAGGTTGTTTTCTGTGTTTAAAAACAGCCTAATCGTCTGGTGATGAAGTTTAATTGGTGTGTTTACTGCTGTGGAATTTATAGTGAGATGCCTTGTAAATTGCAGAGGCATCCACACACAAAGGTATAATTCTTTTATAATAGATTGTGACAAAAGCCATATTTGTTTAAGTTTTTTTCCTTTTATATGCTTGGCCTGTCTGGGTTAAACAAAAATGTAGTGATTTGGTTTTCGCTTCATACAAGTCTAACAAAGGGTCGGTCAGATCTGTGTTCAGTATACCAAAGGGGTCGGTAACAGCAGCGGTCCCCAACCCCTGTGCCATGGACTGGAGTCGTTTGGTACCGGGCTGCGAGAGTTGAGGCTTGGGTGTGAAATCTTTTGGTTTTCAGGGTTTTTATCAATTTTTGCATTATTTTTTTAATTGTTTTTATCGTTAACTTGGTTTCCCTGGATCTTTTCAATCAATCAATCAAAGCTTTATTCGTCACATGCAGGTTGCCCTGCAGTGAAATGGGAATCCCCCCGACCTTACACATATAGCACAAACATTACATGTGTGTTATGAATAAATCTTCTTTTTTTTTGGTACTGGTACTGGTTTTATTTTGTTGTATTTATCCACGACACCTTAAAGGCCGGTCCCTGAAAATATTGTGGGACATAAACCGGTCCGTGGCACAAAAAAAGGTTGGGCTGCTGGGTAACAGGAAAAGCTAGCATTGCGTGCATGGATGGCGAAAGCTAACAGTGTCAACAGGTTGGAGATCTAAGAACCCTAATCCCTAGAATCATGTGATCTTGGACTTTTGAAGGATGTTCACTGAAGTTAGGCCCTGAGCTGGCAACACTGTTGCCTCACAGCAAGATGGTTCGAGGCTGTAAGCTAGCTGGGGTGTTTGCATGTTTCCCCTGTGCCTGTGTGGGTTCCCTCCTCCAGTTTCCTCGCACAGTCCATACACCTGAATGTTGGGTTATCTAGTGATTCTTTATTGGCTAAAGGTTAGGTAGAATGGTGACCTGTCCACCTAGTAGCAACTGAGATTGACCTAGAGCTCCTGCGACACTGGAGTGGATAAGCTGTGGTGAATTGATGGAAGTTTCTCAGAGTGTTGAAGACTTTGAGTTTTCACATTTTGCAAAGCCAACCAATGGGACAGCCAGTCATCGAGCTGTAGGTTTAAAGCGCTGAAGTTTAGCCTCATGTTACCTTATTAGCCTCTTCCTCAGGCTGAGGGATACAGCTTATTAAATTAACACTGGTGTCAGATCAGTAACCAGTATCAGCAGATGCCTAAAGCCCTGTATTGAAATAGGAAAAAGGTTAAAAACATTATGGAGGTACAGTGAGACCTCGAGAGCTCCAGAAATGTGAATTTTCCCTCAAACCAAACTTACATCTTTTGCTAACATGGTGTGAAACTCTGTGAAGAAAACCTGACTTTGCACCTTTCTAGATGATGTACAGCTTGCAGTGTTTCCACTCTAAAAGATGGAAAAATAAACATCAGCGAGGTGTAAACGTGGGTCGTCACATACAGCATGGAAGGACAGTAAGAGGGAAATATTACAAGAAAGCAACACTGCTGAGAGAGAAGCAGTTACGTAACAGCGTGTCAGCGCGCCGCTCCGCAGCCGCCTTGCAGACGACAGGAGGGCTGCCAATGTGTGTGTTTGGTTCTCAGAAATATGAAAGGATGCAGTCAGCTCCCTGTCTCCATGGTAACTGCATCTTCCTCCTCATCTGTCTGTACTGCTCACTTTCTTTCCCCGCTATTGTTTTTCATTATTTTTACATTTTCATCATTTCTATTTTTTCATTATTATGTCGCCTCGCTCTCTCTGCCTGTCTGAGAGACCCACTCAGCCTTGTGTCATAACAAGCACACACAGGTGCTCAGGTGCACAAGCCGTTACATAAACAAGCACATATTTATCTTTATGCTTGCATGGCTTGTTGCTTTGATGAAGATGTGTGACATCTGCTGTACCAGACACATATTTAGCTGCTCATTCCACGAATTGCATGTTTTCATAATTTGCCTCCATGTGTGCAGAAATGGAGAAACAAGTCTTACCAGAAAAGTCCACTTTAATTTTTACCTTTGGTATGACTACATATGTTACTGTTGCTGCTAAAGTGGAGTTACTTTTGACTACTGCATATCCAGTTCATTGGCTCCTATCCAAGTGATCATTTTTAGAGGTTATGAAATTCAATCAGTCAATCAAATGTTTATTTCGAACATATAAGCAACAGGTCTTAGTAACCATAAAACCAAACCAAAAACAAAAAATAAATAAACATAAATCACTGAAAGCATATTTACACGAACAAAAAAACAAATGTTGATGATTTCCTGTTGGAAAAGGAGTCAGAAGAACCAAATGTTTATTCATTCTTGCCTCCCGATCTTCACTGTGGGTTGCAGTGGGTAGGGATATCTGGGTTCTGTCACATCTATGTGTTGGTGTTTGGGCTCTAATTTGGGTGGTTGATGGGTGTAGGAGTTTCCTCACTGAGTGAACCACTATACTGCCTGTTTGTATTTGTTGTTGGGTTTTTGTTTTTTTTCTTCTCTGGCCTTGCTCGAGTGTTTTGTTTCTGGATGTCTTTTGCCTCTTTAGGTAGAAGAGATGGTAGTCGGGGTTGCTCGTGCCATAATGCTAAACAACATTCACACAGGATTCATGTTAGCTGAATTTGGTAGCTAGAGCAATGGGGTATGTTGCTTAGTTTTCTTAATTAGTCTTATTTGTATTACATAAACAATGAAATTACATTATTCTGTTTTGTAAAAAAAAAAAACAAAAATCCAAATTGCAGACTGTTAATGTTTACAATATGTATATTTAATTAGTTTTTACTTTATTTGATGGAACTTTATTTTTTGTCATTCTAACATCATACTTTAATCATGCAGCACATTTGAATCGGTTGAATCGTGTATGAAACTTAAGAGAAATGTTTGGCAACTGTTTCGGATGATCATTTCACGGTTTCTTATAGTACTGCAATAGTGGCAACAGCAGTTCAGATATTCATTTTCACCCGTCACGCATGAGCATACATAAGTGCAGCTGTCTGCTGTTGTTGCCATATGTTGTTTTTATGCATTTGTTTACTGGTATCTTTTTTTTTTTTTTTTTTTTTTTTTTTTTGTTAAATGACATCAGAAACAGCAGTATGCGACATTACGTGATGGCAGAGCTTCAGTTCATCCTTTGTCATTTTTTTTTTTTTTTTTTTTTTTTTTGTTAATAAATAGGACAGGGGGAATGAATGAGAGAAAGAGGGGGAGAGAAAGAAAGAAAACCAAAGGGGAGAAGAGACGGTGAGAAGGGGGGGGAAGAGAGAGAAAAAAAAAAAAAAGAACTCCTGGGTCACCTGTATGGAGAAAAAAAAAAAAAAACAAACAAAAAAAACAAACAGAGGAGACAGCAAACAACAAAGAGTAACATAATAATAGAGAAAACAAAGCACCATCACAATAAACTAGCTAGTCATAGATATCAATATTTACTAAATAATAAACGATATTGTGCAGCACGCAAGATAGACAGCGCACAGTGTGCTTTGAGGCAGCAGCCAAGAAAGCTTTAGTCCGCGTCTGTGAATACCCATGTGTGCATACCTGTGTGGATCAGCATGCTTGCATTCCAAAGGTTTCTCCATGTAATGATCTGCTAGGGAGTGTGGGGGGGCCACAGCCCCGTCCTCCAGGGTGTGAAGTGGGTATGGAGGAGATCAAAACTCCAGACATCCAGAGGCCCCCAGAACACAAGAGACCATGGAAGACCAACAGAGGGGCAGCCGCGCCACTGTCCCAGTAAGAGCTGAGGAGAGTCCCAGATGAGGGCTCGCCCAGCAGCCGCGGAGCAGAAGTCAGGGGGAGTTGCAGTGACGCGCCCGTGAGCTCCGCCGGCCCCCAGCTGTGCCTGAGTGACCGAGCCCCAGGCCGAGAGGCCGGGGGCACCCCACCTCCAAAGGGGCCCGAGCGAGCCCCAGGCCCCGACAAGCGGCCGCCAAGGAGTGAGCCGGTGTGTACCCGGACGCCCACCCCCAGACACAAAGAACCACCAACACACCGACACCTGAGGGAGTCCGCCACCGGCAGGGGAAGTGGTGGTGGGTGGAGATAGGCCTCCAAACCTTGGAGGGCCTGAGGTGTCCCCAGAGAGGTGGTGTCTGATACCCAACCTGACATATAGACACAGACATACAGGCACACACAGACACAAACATCCATTCCCACCCTCATGCTCTCATATGCACTCACTCCACACTCAACCAACGTGGAGACAGACATAAAGAGACGCTGTACACACAATCACACTCCCCAAGCGTACTCTACAAACCGGGTCTAGGTACCCTTGCCCCTGGAGGGGGGAATTGCACCCAGACCCAGGTGGTGTTACCCTTTTCCCTGCGGTGGGGAGAGGCAGACCACCCCGACTCCGCAGCAGCAGGGAGGCCCCACACCCCAGACCGCAGTCGGACGGCCAACTCCTCCTACTAGCCCCAGTTTACTGGTATCTACTGCATAGATAAGTGGAAAGGTGCACATGGGTTCACTAAGCTGTGGGTGTCTGATATGAGTCACGATTGTGGAAAATCCCTCTCTCCTCCTTCCCTGCAACCTGAGGCGATTAGCAAGCAAGCAGTGTCACTCTGCAGCAAGTCCCTCTCCTACAGTGACAAGCAGAGCAGAACAAAGATCTATATATAAGCAAGGCAATATCTATAACTCACTGAGCGTCAGTGTGATTGCAGTCAGATGGAGGTCACAGCATTTGTGATGAGTCTGCTGTCTTTGCTGTGCAGACTTCATTCGCTCCACTATGTCTTTGTTATTACAGACAGGGCTGTAGTTGTGTAACGTTAAGTCCTGCTTTTTTTGTTCAGTCTGAACTCTACAAGAGGAGATTTTTAGAGGAAATAATCACATTTTGGTTAAGTGAAGAAAAACTGGTACTGCTTGTTTTGAAAGAGATGAATTACTTGAGGTTACTTTGTGTCGTTTGTTGGTGGTCTGTGGACTCTTTGTGGTTAATTATGCTTGTCTTTAGGATCATTTCAGTAATTAAGTGTGTCTTTGTGTTTGTTTTGTCTCTTAAGTGTTTAATTTCCTTACTTCACAGGGGTGTCTGATATATGGATATTTCCCTTTCCTTGTTACTCATTTCTTTTTTCTTCTGTGTCTCTTCAGGGTTGTTCTGCTTGTGGTGGGGATTATTTTGGTAATTTCAGTCGTCTTTGTGGCCATTTACTGGTGGCTTTTGATCCTTTTTGATTGTTTTGAGTGGTTTGCGTTGTCTTTGAATGGTTGGTTTCTGGTTGTTTGTATCTCTTGTCTCTGATTATTTTGCTTGTCTTTAGGGCCGTTCTGGTAACTTTGTGTTTCTATGAGGCTGTTCCCCCCCCCCCCCCCCCCCCCCCCTATTTTTTTTAAGTTTGTGTCTCTTTGTGGCTGTTTTCCTTCTCGTTTGGTTTATTTCTGTAATTTTGTGTCTTTGTGGTCACTTTGTGGCTGCTTTGGGTCTCTGTAAGCTTTTGTCTTTTTGTGGCCTGTTGTTCTTTTTTGTCTCTTTATGATTGTTTCCTCATCATTTTGGTGTCATTTAGATTACTAAGGGTGTTTTTCTCGCTCATTTTTTGGGTCTCTTTGTAGTTAATTTTTGGGTGTTTGTGGGTCTTTTGTGTATCTTTAAGGTCATTCTGTGGGTGTTTATTGTTATGTTAGATTGGAGCTATTTGGTAATTTGGGGTCTCTTTGGTGAGTTTGTGGTGATTTGGGTTCTTTGTTATTATTTTACACTGTTTAACTGAGCTCTGGTTCTCATTTTGAAGATCACATACTGAAGTGACTTCATAGAGAAGCCAGGAGGCTTTTTGGTGTTCAAACTCCCAGAACTGTGATGGTGGGATTGTAAATGAATCCATTATCATCCATCACATTCGTGAAGAGTACCACTCATAATTGAGCAATCTTTTTTTTTTCTTTTTTTTTTTTGCCCTGTCCCATTTGGTTCTTTAGTCGTCAGAATTGTTGTCTGAAGACCAACAAGGATACCCAGTGGATTTACTTTGCCAAATGGATCATCGTGGCATTGCCGTATTGGTCCATTTGATCGATCTTAGTTTTTATTATTTATTATATTTTATTTTCAGATGTTACAGATGGGACAGACATGAGTGAGGGATAGGAAAGGGAGAAAGAAAGAGGAAGGAAAAGAAAAACAGAAGGGGAGAGGGACAGTGAGAAAGGGTGGGAGAAAAAAAATCTCCTGGATCACCTGTTGAGAGAGAAGAAGAATAGAAAACAAGCAAAAAAAAACCCCAAAGCAACATACTAAACACAACACCATCGCATTAATCTAGCTAAGTGTAAACAGCAGTAAATACTAAATATTCAATGTTGTTGTGCAGCACGCAGGACAGACAGCGCACAATGTGCTTTGAAGTAGCAGCCAAGAAAGGTGTAATTTAAGTCTACAAACAGTGAACACCCGTGTGCACACCTGTGTGGATCAGCGCGCTTGTATTCAAATGGTTTCCACATGTAATGGTCTGCAAGAGGATGTAGCGAGCCATAGCCCCGTCCCCCAGGGCATAATTGAGCAATCTTCTGTTGTCCTAACCCGTATTTTAACATTTTAAATGTCCACATTTTGATAATATCCACACCAAGACTGCAGGTGTAAGCAAAAAAAGTGATTTATTCTCAGAACAAGTGATTACAAGTTTTAACCTTTTATTATTTTATTGAATAATGTAATATAGTCAGCTGAATATTCCCAGCTGGAGTTCCTTTGGTATCTGACAGGGCTCTTACAAAGAAATGAATTCAGCTGCAATAATAGCGAGAAAGCTGCAGGTTTCAAAACAATTGTAAAAACATCTGAATTGCTTTCTTGTGGTGCGCTGCAGCTGACTTACAGGAAATATCCATGTCTGTCTAAAAAGAAGACCGCGGGAAAGAAAAATCACATTATTATGTTTTCTTGATACATTCCTCAGTTAATAAGCCTTAATAAAATAAATTTTAGCGCTGGAGGTTCAGTGTTACGGTTCATTGAGACATCTAATGAGGGTGAACATAATACCAGGTGAACGCAGATTCAGATTGTCTGCTGTCTATGAACTCAGTGGTGCCACTGGCTTGAACGTGTTTCTGAGAAAAATATTGAAGCATTGCAGTGAAAGCAGAAAGCCGGCTCATCAGTCGAGAGATGCTTGGCCATCTGAAAGAGGTTTTATTTAGGATGAAGAGACTGTCTGAGAATTTAAACTGCTCAATTTCTGCCTGCACAGGCCAAGGACACAGATGAAAATAAACTGTTATTGACTCACTCTGAAACACTGTATTCTAATGGTATTAAAGTAGAAGACAAAAAAATCGAGGAATCAAAGGTTGAGTGAAAGCTGTTGTCACTGCACCGACTTTCCTTCTCGTCTCTTTTTTCCTGCATAAATTATTTTGTACAACACTTTTTTTTCTGCCTTTGCTCTTATCACACAGCCAGACTTTCTAACTTTCTTCATTACCACTTTAAACGCAATTTGGTGTTTCTTCCTCTGAGGGTGGGTTTGAGTAATCAAAGCTACTCAAATATGAAAGTATTAACCATATTTCTTCCCCTTTCTGTCTCTTTCCCCTGATTTCTTATTACAGAAAGTCAGCGAGAAGGTTGGAGGGGCGGAAGGAACCAAGCTAGATGATGACTTTAAAGAAATGGAGAAGGTAATTACCTGTTTGTCTGTGATCTGATACCAGATTTAATCTTAGCTTAGTGTTAAGCGTAGAAGCAGAGAGAAACTGGATCTCTCTTACCTCTGCTGGTAGAGGTTAGCTAATTTAAAAGTTATACTTGTTATAATCGCTAAAATAACCTGGAAGCTTCAATGACAATTTTCTGAGAGAAGGTTTGGTGCCAGAATTCTTCTTGGATCTAATCCACAAAGTAAGTGGGCACAGCAGAGATAGACTAGCATACTTTTGTTTGTTTTGTTTTTTGTTTTTTTTAATTAAACAAGACATACGTAAAGGTAAAGTTTGGTGCTCTAACTACAGCCTAACTGGCTGCTATGTGTTGCTTCACTTTGACCACATATGACTAACTTGTAAACCTGTATTACACCAGCAGATTTTTTAATGTATATCTAAATATATCTAGAAAATATTGCAAAGCTGTATTCCATGTAGTATATAGAGCAACTTTATTACTTGATTAATAACTGATGAGCTGTTGGCCTTCATCGTGGTCATTAACAGAAACAGAGCGTTCACCTTCAAAGTAAAAGTGCACTTTTTAAAATGCATTGGTTTCGACATTAAGGTACAGCTTCCAATTTGAAGGTGAACATTCTAAGTTTCTAGTTTGTAGGGTTGGGGAATACACATTTTTCCCCTAGTAATATTTGGTAGAGGGGATGGCAGACCTATCTATAGGCCTATGTCACTGAGGGTGAAGTTGCACCTTTCCAGGTTATGGCTATATAAGGTACCACCCAAGTTTTCTATTGCCAGAGATAATCACTCTGTATGAGTGTTGGTCCCATGTTGTTGTTTTGATTTATTTTTTCTGCTTTATGAAATATCCTTCCAAACATGTTATATGTTTCATAATTACCTTAATGAAGGCCACAAGCCTAAATACACAGGAAGAAAAATTGTTATACTGCATACTGAAAACGTTGCTGGAGCTGCTCTATGCAGTTTGGAAGTAGTTGAAGTTGTTCCTGGACTTTCTACTCTGTTTATACGAGTGAGTATCAGTTGACATGCTGATAATCTGGTGTTTCCCCTGCAGAAGGTGGACGTCACCAGCAGAGCAGTGTTGGACATCATGACCAAAACTACAGAGTACCTTCAGCCTAACCCAGGTATTAAATATACAAAGGTTGCAGAATACTAAAAAAAATTGCAAAACTATTATATTGTAATTCAAATTGTGACTCCTGATGTTACTGATGTTATTTCTGCTTTTTAAAGCATCAAGAGCCAAGCTGAGTATGATCAACACCATGTCAAAGATCCGTGGGCAGGAAAAAGGACCTGGTTATCCGCAGGCTGAGACCGTCCTAGGAGACGCCATGTTGAAGTTTGGACGGGAGTTAGGAGAGGAGTCCAGCTTTGGTAAATGTATACCTGTTAAATGACGTAAGATGTATCAGAAAGTTAACCATTTTTAATTATTTTTTCCAATTCAAGATTAGATAATAGAGGAAAATAGGTCATAAGCAGGTAGCAACCTTGGCAGCTCAGAAAAATTGGCTTTTTGCTAATTTCTCACTTTACTTCCAGGCTTGGCCCTCATGGATGCTGGTGAGGCGATGAAGGAACTCGGGGAGGTGAAAGATGCTCTGGACATGGAGGTCAAACAGAACTTTATTGATCCACTGCAGAATCTTCATGATAAAGACCTCAAAGAGATACAGGTCGGTAAACAAGTAACATTAGATATGTGGGAAATTGAATTTATAATGGTGACATGTTGTTGAATTCTTCTTCAACATGAATCTTAAATTGTTTATATCACATGTTCCTTTCTCATCTATTCCAGCATCATTTGAAGAAGATGGAAGGCCGACGTCTGGACTTCGACTACAAGAAGAAGCGTCAGGGGAAAGTCCAGGATGACGAAATCAAACAGGCACTGGAGAAGTTTGATGAGAGCAAAGAGATCGCAGAGCAGAGCATGTTTAACCTACTGGAGAGCGACGTAAGGATAATGTAATATACGTATTCCAATTCCACCATAACTTATTATTATCAGAGTTGAAGGTAAATATGTTCCTTAGCTCTACAGAGAAAAGTGTTAAATAATCTCAGATCATTAATACCAAAACAGAGTTTTGAAGACCAATCAGAAGAAGAAAATCTAATCATATTGTGCCCTCAGCAAATTAAAAGAAGATTTTATATTACAGCCACAAAAACATGTTCAATGTTTGTTTGTTTTTTAAAAAAAGGGGGGAACATATGAAATCAAATATTAAGGTCTATTCTTGTTACTGACATGTTCCAAGTAAAAAATTTTATGCTATATACAAACATGGAAAAGACAAGCAATCTTGTGCCTTGCTGTGCCAAACCAGTGCCAGCCCAGCGTGGGTATGGAGGATGGGTTTGGAAGAATAAAAACAACAAAAAACACGTTTATGTGTGTGTTGCAGATAGAGCAGGTGAGCCAGCTCTCAGCATTGGTCCAAGCTCAGTTTGAATACCACAGTCGTGCCTCTGAAATCCTCCAACAGCTCTCCAGGAAGATGGAGGACAGGTATCGATCCAGCCTCCTACTCAGGATAGAAATAAAGCTATAAAAATAGACTGTGTGGTTAGATAAAACTTAACTGTGTGGCTTCCTTCCAGGATAAAAGAAGTGTCCAGTAAACCGAGGAAGGAGTACACTCCAAAACCCAGAATGACACTGGAGCTGCTGCCACCCAGCGAAAGCCACAATGGAGGGATACACTCTGCCAAATCCCCAGGAAGATCACCAGGTAGAGAGAGGATGTCAATCTTCGATGTGCAGTTAGATGACTACCAGTATCCAGCTCAGTGGTATCTGTCAAATAATGTCCAGTAGAGATGAGGTATCTGCAGTAGTGTCTTGGTAAGTCAGGATCTGGGATGCCTCATGTAGTCTGAGCAAAAAGACGAGCACATCTACCAGATAGAAGAAGCCGTGGGAGTTCAGATGAGATTTAGAAGAACGGTTTGGCCTACTAACTGCAGGGTTGGCAGTTCAATTCCTAGCCCTTCCTGTCCATGTTGCCAAGTGCAAGGCACTGAACCTTAACATACGATGCATCCTGTAAAAGCGGTAGATACTACAGACTCTACATAAAAGCCTTGAGGAGTGAAACCAGTCCAGCAGTGCATTAACCCTATTTTAAGCAATCAGCAGGGAATAACTCCACTGGTTAAAATAAGTCTGGTTGTATTTAAGCGTATAAGAAAATTGCCCCAGTTCTCAATTGCTTGATGTTTTTAATCTTAGTCGCTATTTCAAGTCATCTTTAAGAGAGTTTTGTGTTTATTTTTTAATATATATTCCTGATCTGGGTCAAAATTGTCAAAAATTATTTCTGAAAGGCCTATAAACAGACTTATTGGCCACATACCCACTGGTTTGTGAAGTCCTGTTGTGAAGCCTTGTAAATTCATAACTGTGAGGCAAATCGGACTGATTGGCATTGCAAACTTGTGATTGATAAGTCGTTATCTATCTGTCTATCTGTATGTCTAATTTTCAGTCAGACTCCATGTTCAACACCCCAATTGGAAAAACACAGGAACGACATCAGAAATGCTTATCTCAAGGTTTCACAATGAGTCTTCACCATCAAAAAAAGGCCATCACAGTGGCTCATTGCTCTATCTGCCTGCCAGCCCCCCCCCCCAAAAAAAAATTAATTAATTAAAGCATGTCAGAAAGGGGACACAAACCAAGCCTCGGGGGTCGCAAGCTAGTGTACTCCCAGTGCTCGGCATCTGGTGTAAAGATGAGTTCCAAATTAGCATGCGCATCCATCCACTGTGGCATCCCCTTGGGAAATTATTTAGCAGCTGAAAGTTTCTTTCTACCTTCTAGAGTAGTATTAGAGTCTGTTAAACTTGTTTCATATTCGAGACAATTTACTTGTATGGACTTGCATGATTTTATTTTAAGTTTAATTATGAAATATACAAAGTTATTTAAAAGATTCCTGACTTTCTCTGGATTTTAGTTGTGCAGGATTTCAAAGTTAGTTAGAATGGTTTTCAGTTAACAGGTGAGCCTTGTCAAACCATTATGTTGATATCCAGCAAATTAGCCCCGTTCAATGCACAGCAAGAAATTCTTAAGTAAAACAAAATAGGCCCCGTATGTAACAGTGTCATTAAGCTAAACCAAAACAAACCAGATAACCAAAAATGCCGCATAGAGAGTGAAACTGACTCACTATGTTTTGCTTCTGTCCATTCACAGCCCCTATGGACCAGCCATGTTGTCGAGCGCTCTACGACTTTGAACCAGAGAATGAAGGTGAGCTGGGCTTCAAAGAGGGGGATGTCATCACCCTGACCAATCAGATCGATGACAACTGGTACGAGGGTATGATCAACGGCCAGTCGGGCTTCTTCCCCATCAATTATGTGGATATTCTGGTGCCGCTCCCTCATTAGGTCCTGTTACCAACCTTCCGCTTCCCCTCGACCAATCCAGACACCCAGAAAACAGCCTGTATTTGCATAAACAACAAACCACGCCCTCCTTCTACTTCTTCTTCTTCTTCTTCTGTGCTTCTGTGCGATTCTGCTTTCACAAAATGGACTGAAACGAGAGAGAAGCCCGAGATGGGATACATAAGATGCGGCAGTAGAACAGCGATTAGAGTAGAAGAAGAAAGGGAGAGGAGGATTATAGCGTGAGAGCTGCATAAGCAAGGGACTGAAAGAGATGAAAAGACAAAGAGATGATGTTCTTTTATAGCGCAGTGCTTGGCCGGGCAGCACAGAATACTGTGAGGTTATGGAGACTTGCGAATAAGGCACGGTGTATATGTACGTGCATGTATGTGTCTGTATGTGCGTTTTGACCTGTTCTTACTGTATTTATGATCAAGCCAGCACAAATTCCTGCTTGTCGGTTTAGCTGCCTGACAGCTTTTTTGTGAGACTGTCTTCTTTCTTCTTTTCTTGCTGTATTTCTCTAAAAGTAACTGTTCTTTCTACCTTAACTTGCCTTCTTGTGCTCTTTTTCATACCTAAATTTTTCAGAAACTGTCACAGTTTTACCAGCTGTCTATCTTTGTTACTTTCTCTTGTCTTGTTATTTTCTTTCATTGGGTAGCACTACCTTTTAGAAAGGCTCCATAGTCCAGATTGTAGACCATCAAAATAACAACCCAGAGCCACAGATCCATAGAGTTTATGATTTAGGTATATTTCAACCTCTTTCTAGCTCTTTTTGTAACACCCTCTGCCTTTGCTGACACTGCATAGCATTTCAATTCAGTGGCTGAATGCATGATCCAGCCAAAAAAAGATTGACTGTGTTGAAGTAAGCTTGGTCTTGCTAGAATGGAAAAGAGAACATTTATCCACTTGTTTTTAAACCCATTTATCTTGTAAAATGGAACTTTTAGGAGGGTTTTGAGGCTTGAGGATCAAGAAACTCATTCAACACATCACTAAGCAGGAGTTCAAGTGATGAAAAGGAGAAGTTTGGGTTACTCTTTTTACCAAGCAGCACTGATTTGCCATCACAGCCACAGATGAATGTTATTGAACAGAGCCTTGTTTGTTTTTGTTTTTTATTTGATACACATTTGAGCATTCCAGTATGCATAGTGAGAAAGAAGTTTGTTTGTTTTTTCCTTTCTATATACTGTGGTTTCCTTGTACTCTGTGGAGTAGGAGCTTGCTGATTTGTCTAAATATGTGGCTTTTGCATGCATGACTGTGTGTGGCTAGATGGCTTAAAAAACAGCAATTTTAGATTTCTTCAGATTTTCAATAACTCATGCTCAGAAACATAATTAAGTTTGGGAGGTGATACTCCCTTGCCAAAAGGCACGTCAGTAGGACATGTAGTAGCTGATGAACAGTTACAACTAGTGCTCCCAGCGTTAATCTCATTAAAATGACATTAATGCCATTTTAACGAGATTAACGCTGGGAGCACTAGTTACAACAATTAATATCTACCCAACAATCTGTCTGAGAAGTATCAGTAAAGTCTACTGTGAATGACCATGGCAGACCCGATGACATGAACGTGCTTTGCATCCTTTATTTACATACAAACACATAGAGATTTAGCTCTCCTGCTGCCAGCTCAACAATATCACAACAACTAACCATCACAGGACCCGTCAGCGGGGCATGATTGCAGATGCTGTGCAGGTGCATCTGCCTTCCTTGCATGGCACCGCAGGCCCCACCCCGCCACATACCCCCATCGCCCGACTGAGGCCGGGCAGACATCCGGCCGAACCTACTCCACCACCACGAGTGGGAGAGGGGATCAGCCCGGATCGTCGGTGCCCCTGGCCCCTGGCCAAGGGGTGTCAGTTCAGGTGGCCGCCCACGAACCCAGCGGCGCCGGCGAAGCTTGTCTGGAGGTCAGCCGCGTGGCAGGTGGACGCGGCGCGGCTGGCACGGTCGTGAGCCCCAGCTAACAGGCGGCTGGGCAGATGTTCGGTGTACGCCGGCCACTGGTTGGGGTGAGGCCGGTCTGGCGTGCACGTCCAATTGAGCATGCTCCCCTGGCACAGGGACCTCCATCTCCTCGCGCGGCCCCTCCATCACCACCACCACCGCAGCTCCAGGCTGGAGCAGCCCCTCGCGCGGCCCCTCCGTCACCACCCCTGCTTCCGGCTGGCGGGGACCCTCACATGCCTCCTCCACCACCAGCGATGGTGTAGCAAGTTCCTCCCACGCTGACCTCCAGCTCGGGCTGGGCAGGTGGGTGAGCTAGTGGTGGGCTCAGCAGTTGCTCCTTGTCCCTCCTCCGGAGAGCAGGAATGGGAGCCGGCCCCTGCCGGGCACAAGCTACTCCCACCCGAGGAGTGGGGAAGGGTGCGGTGACAGGCTGCGGACCGGCCACCCCAGAGGTGTCGGGGAGCACCTGTGGGGGTGGCGGCGGTGTCGGGCAGGACCGGATTACCACCGCCAGATCCTTCATTCTCTGCAGGTTCTGTTCTGTCTGGTCCTTCAGCTCTTTCTGCTGCCGGCGACACACCGCCGCCTGCTCCCGCTGCATGGCTGCCAGCTCAGCCACCATTTGCACCATCTCCTCTCTCTGCTTGCCCAGTCCTGAGTCTGCCGAGCCTCCCGTCCTGGGTTTCGGCACCACTGTGAATGACCACAGCAGACCAGGTAACATGAACATGCTTTGCACCCTTTATTTACACACAAACACACAGAGCTGCAGCTCTCCCGCTGCCAGCTCAAAATTACCACAGCAACCAACCATCGCATGATCCAGCGCTATGCTTAAGTCGGCGGGTGTATTCGCCTTCCGTGCACGGCACCGCAGGCAACGCCACATCTACGCTTTAATCTTTAGAGTGCTGTTAGGGGCCCGACTATTTTACATGATCATAGTTCCCACTAAACAAAGTATCTGAAATTCCGTGGTGAATATTTCAGAATCTTTCCAACTTTATTGTTATTTGGCAATGAAAAACTAATAGTATTTTGGTCTCAAACACTAAAACTCTCTAACACTAGTTGCTAAGCTTTATGTTGAAACAGTAAAGCAAGATCAAAACATTTTGCTGTCATGAAACCTGTTGTAATGCTAATACTAAATTCCAGATTCACATTGTTTATGTCAAAATCCCGATAGCTTACCAGGGAGAATATACTATATTTTTGCCTGGTCATGATACCAGTTGCCTGTTATAGCTGTGTTTAATGGCAACTAACTGGGCCGACAAAGGTCAGTGCAGCTCAGATGTGCCATATTCACAATGGAAGTCATTCGCTAAACCATCTGCATTGAATAATATCTATAATGTAAAGTTGCACACAATGGAATTGATTCATAGCAATGTGGCAACCAGAGGCCATAAGAAGTCTGTGACATTCAGTGACTTCAAGCGACTATGGCCAAAGTAACCACTGGCAATGGGAAATGGATGGGATCCAAGATAAACTTTTCTCATCTTCCAGGTGAGCAACTGAAGTATATAACAATGAAGAGTGAAGTCTATTGAGTTTGGAAAGAAAAGCTTCTGGACTTTCATCTAAGGAGCTTCTTCAACTCTAAGAACTGAAGGAGCTTCTTGGATGAGAGGTGAAACATCATCAACAAACTTAAAGAAGTTCAGACGCTTTTCTTTATAAGCTCCTTAGACTGCAGTGACCTGGATGACTGAGAGCCAACAGACAATGAATAGTGAAGAATATCTGTATTGTCATATGACCTGATAGTGAATAACAATAGAAGGTAACCTAGGCAACCAGTGGCCGGAACACTCACCAGCAACCAGCTGTCAGCTTCAAAGTAATGCGTGATGACCAAAATTGCTGTTTGATGACCAAACTTTTTTTTAGGTTGCACTCAAGTTTTAGAATTTTGTCTGCCTTCTTGTTCATAGAATGATACATTTTGTTATATCAGAATGTTGTTAATGCCCTTAAACATCTCACTAAATTCAAGATTTACTCATTTATTTATTTTAACCCTACGATCGTGACATCTTTTTTGCTTCTGAACCTGTTGTCATAATCTCAGGCATAATTATACCATTCTTTAGCCAAATGCTTCAGATATCTCATTCTAGTTTTCTCTTAAACAGTTGCTGGAATAGTTAAATGTTAGTAAGAACTCTGTGTTGGTGGTAGCTCCCTGCTGCAAACGCGATGTGTAGCATCTAGCAGGATGGCTACAATGCCAAAATGCTTCTCATTATTCTCAGTTTCTGGACAGATCTGCAGTATTGTTAAAAGCAGTGTAAAGGAGTCTACTTTGACAACGACCATATGAAAAAGGTTGATATTATTTACTGTTAAAGGTTCTCTGATAAAGCAACTTTTAAAGATCTGGACTCACAATTAGAGAGATGACTCAGTTTAAATAACTGAAACATTCCAGTAATATTAAGAGCTCTCTTCGAAATAGAGGACAGAACTACAAACCTATAATTACATGTGTTACTTGTTGAAATAGGCATCTAAGTATAGTTCTGGGTTTATGTCAAATCAACTGATAAAGGAAAACGACAACACCTTGGTCATCTCTGCTTTGAATTCTAGTTGTAATTTACCAGTCACACATTTTTTAAAACGGACTGTTTGATACTTATTGTACAGAGTTTAAGAATAATTTAAAAAAAAAAATCTTAGGGTTCTAGGGTTTTCTATCTGAGCATTATTTATGAACCAGCAGGAATCTGTGTTAGCATGGCTGATGCTAATGTGCCAGAAGTGGCTAACCAGCTAGCCTTTAGCTTAACATTCCTGTACTCTTGCTTTGTTGATGCAGTGTTGAGCAGAATACGTTAGAGTATTTAGTGCCTGATTACTGAATACCTCATCTTAAATGTAACATATAGGCTATTGAAAACAACAGAGAAATATAACATATTCCGAATTTTTCTAGAATACTCTGCCAGAAGAGCGGCTTTCATGTTAAACAGGTTATACTACAATGATCATTTTATACTACTAAAATCAACATACTAAGATCTATTAGCAGGTTAATGGTTTACATGTATAACGTGGACCATATTAAAATATATAAAATCTTTACGGTTTCTACCAAACTTTAGGCAAAATGACGGGTTTGATTGTCTGCTTGTTAAGTAATCAGGTATTAAACCCTGTTTCCAGGTATCAAAGCTCAAGACATTGAACTTAGGACCACAGTTTTTCATACTAAGCAATCCAAAACATGCAGTAACACACTGATTATTATTCATGTGTAGTGGATGGTGTCATCTCTGACTTCTAGGCTGATGTTTTATCTGTGTCCAGTGTTTTCTGTCTTCCATATGAAGTTTATATCTGCCAGCAGCGCATCCTCTTACATTTTTATTGAGAACAATTTAAGCCACATCCTACATCCTCATCCCTGTGCTGATGTGTTGATATTAGCCTACCTATTGCTCTGTAGCCAGCTACAAAGGAGTAGATCATTATGTCAACTAACCCAACTTCAGTGACCCTCTATATGTTACTGCTAGTTTCCATAGCAGTCTTCATTTGCATCTAGAAGTGCTGTATGTTTATAGTTTTTCAGAAAGACATCAGTAAGAACATGGTATACAGTCTTTAAATGACAACTATCTCAGTGACTAAAGTCAGCTTACTGCTAACTCTGCCAAACCCCATAGATCACTGTTTTAATGGGTGCCTGGATAATAAATTATAACACCTGGAAAACACCACACTGATAATTTTATCGGAATCTGGACCTTAAAAAAACAAAAACAAAAATGAATAGTGTTCAGAAAGGACATTTGGACCTGGAGATGGCTGATGAGGTTAGGCTTAAAAAGCAGATATAAAAAATCATGACCATTATAATTATATTTACAATCTTATTGCCTTCTCTTGCTAAAGTCTAATGATTAATCAGTGCATAACACATACCAGAGAAAGTCTATGCCACCTAAAATGGCACAGATACTTAAGAAGTGTGACAGAGGCAAGACAGAAAACAACAAAAACAAAATGCTTTAGTTGAGATATTTGTCAAGATAAAATATTTGATAGAAGTTTGATTGAAGGACGGGAAAACCTAAAGCTACTATACAATTCTTTTGAATAGTAATAATAATAATAAAAAAGGAAAAGTACTGGTTCAGACTAAACAGTATCTTCTATAAACTGTCAATAATACTGAATATAAAGGCAATAAGTTCTGATGGAACAATAAAATTTAAGGTTTCATCAAAGGAAGAGGTATCTACCCATCTGTCTGTCTATCTATCTGTGAAAGAGCTAAGACATCTCTTCCATTGCCAAAGCACATGCGTGAAAACAACAATACAATCATCAAATAAAACTTTATAATAATCTCTTTCCAGTCTTCAATTTTTTTTCTGCCATATACCTGCTTTTGCATAAATGTTACAGGTTTTTGTAAAAGACGGAGGTTTGGTTGGTGCAAACATATGTTCAGTGTTTTCTTTTTACTTTATTCTGTCGGTAAGTTCTGTGTCTGAAAACCTGATTTTTCTGAGTCTGCCTGTCGAATGTGTGTGAGCTGCATGCAACTGGACCGCTTCACGTCTGCTTTTTGAGATGGATTTTTTAAAAGTCAAAACATTCAAAAAGGGAAAAAGAGAAGGGGGAGATGTTCGTCCTGCTGGCTTTTGTCTTGCAGTGCAGTGAACCTAGGTTAACTCTGCTACTCTTCTGTTTTTTGTTGTTCAGTTATTGTACTCTTTGACCTGTTGAAAATTCATATGGCACTCTTCTTCAACTTACAAAGTGCTTTAAGACTTTTTGTATTTCTTTGAATGATGTTTTTATTTTTGCTTTTTTTGTTTCACTTCCACTGCGATTTGCCCTCTATGGCGACATGTATTCTAACCTCAATGAGGGACTTGTACAGTGTTACCCTCCATTTCCCCTGTTCACCTTGGTAAGAGTCAGACCTAGGCCACATTACCTACCTAAAGTCAGTTTCACCTCTCCAGTTGAGAGATCAGTCATGACACTCCAAACAAAAGCTGCAGGTCTCCAGTCTTTCCTCAGAGGTACAGCTGTTCTGAAAGGAGAAACACCGTCATTGTCTGGGGCTAAACTTGAGAAGCACCAGCTGGCAGATTCTAATATACTTTACATTTGGACTTCTGCTAAAAAAAAGTCATTTTACATTAATTATGTATTAATAAGCAGGTTAATAACCTAAAAGAAAGCATTTGCAAAATTGTATAAGTATTATTGGTGTCTTGTGATAACTGGTTGGAGAAATTACAGGCTTAATTATTTTCTTGCTAACAGTAGCTTTAGAAGATTTAGGGGCTTCTCATAGCTGATGGTTTCCACCAGTGTACAGCAACAATGAACTAAAAAAATATGTTGTATAATTTAACAGTAAGATACAATAGTTAATATCACCTCCCACTTCATTATGGACATCTGTTTAACCTCTTGTTATCCATATATAAAATCAACCAATCACATGACAGCAAATCAGTGCCTTTATGCACTATGACTATGAATACTTAGATAATGCTGAGGGAAGAAACAATATTCACATGGCTTTGAATGTGGCATTGTTGCCACACAGGGATCTCCAGGGTTTTTAAAAATGGTCCAAAAAAAGACAAAATATCCAGTCAGTGGCAGTTCCCTGAGTGAAAATGTCTCGTTAAGGTCAAAGGTTGGAGCTGATAGGAACGCAACAGTAACAGTAACACTGTGCCATTCCTTTCAGCTAAGAGTGGGAGACCGAGATAGCAATTCACATAAGCTCACCAAAATTGGACAATAGAAGAGGGGAAAAACATTTCCTGATCTGATCAGTCTCAATATCCGCTGTGATATTTAGACAATAGGATCAGAATTTGACATAAACAAAGCATCTTGCCTTGTATTAACAGTTTAGGCTGGTGATAGAGTGATATAGTGTGGGATATTTTTTTGGCAAAGTTTGAGCTCTTTCTACTAGGTGAGCATCATTTAATGTGACTGCTTACCTGAGTATTGATGCTGACTGTCTTCTGATGGGTGATCAGAGTTCATTGTATTCAAATGGTTCCCCACAGTTACCAGATCTCAATTTAATAGAGCATCTTGGGTGGAAGACGAGAGTCACATCATGGGGGCGTAACTGACAAATCTGCAGCAACTGTGCAATGCTTTCTTTTTATATGCACCCAAATAAATGAGGAATGTTCACAGAACCTCGTTGAATCTATGCCATGAAGAATTAATGCAGCTCTCAAGGCAAAGGTGGGTCCAACCCAGTACGGTAGTAGCAAAGTGTACTTAATAAAGTGACCAGTGAGCAAATATACTCTCTGTGCTTCAGAATTAGTGTTGGAGTGATGTGAAACCCCTGAAGCTACAGCCAGTTATCTCGGAGAAATAAAGAATTGATTGTCTTGCTTGGCTCAAAGACGGCAGCATACACCAATAAACTGGGCTTGATTGATCTATACTTGATTGATCAACAGATTAGGATTTGAGGTGTAGAGTGTCCACTTGCAAAAAAAATAAAATAATGTAAGCTACTTTCCTTTGTGCACCAAGGATGACAGTATATTTAAATAAAAATTGGTGTTTTATTTTTAACTCAAGCTGTTTTTTGCTTTTTTGAGGCTCCACCTGTGAGGTTTAACTCAAGCAGAAGGATTTCTCCCAAGGGAGCGGGTCTGCCTCTGAGAGCTGACCTGCTTCAAAGAAACATTTGCAAAACTAAATCTAATCTCTGCACCATGATTTTTGGGGTGTAATAATGTGGCCGGGGTCTGAACTGTGGCTGTGTTACATAATCATACTTTATGCCTTGTGGCTGTATGAAATGGCCCTATGACTTTGGAACCTGCTGTCCTCTGGTGAGCTACTTGTGTGTATGTTAATATATACACACCTTGTTGGTATTTATTTATTTATATATGTATTGTATGTATTGATTTGGTTATTTATTAATTTATTTATTCCTGTGTCCTATTTAATGGTTAGGCACCTGTGACATATTTGACGGTCGTCAATACATTGGTGTATGGTGTAGAGTATGGGAGGGGTAGTGATTGGGGGGAGGATGAAGGGGTATTTTGGGGGGGTTGGGGGTGGGGTTGGTCAATGGAAAAAATCTAGCTGTGATACTAACTCTAACTGTTGCTCTCCTTGTATTGGACAATGATATAATCTAAGACCACTGTATGTATAACTGCTTGTCGTGAAGATGAACTACAATGTAATGACAATAAAGATTAACACTATGATGACACGGCGCAAACAAGGCTCCAATCTGTTCTTCACAATGAGTCGATAAACGGAGGGATCAGACAAAGAGCTACAGCACCACTGACTGCACAAAAGTGGAACTGCATCAACAACCAGCAATGATTGCTAGTTTTAAAATCCTTCCTGTAATTTCATATTGGAAATGTTTCGGTTTGAGTCTATAGCACATAATTTGCAGGTCAAAGAAAAAAATGAATTCATGAGCAAACAGTTTTAATCTGCATTTTAATCACATTTTCTCAAAATTACTGTTAATATATTATGTTGTAAGTTAAAAATGATAACCACAATGATACATTAAGCTACAACAACGATAATAATAATAATAATAATAATAATAATAACAATAAATATAAATAAGTGAAGGCTATAGTGTGTAGTGAAAATGTCATAAAGTCATAGTGAAAGTGAATTATCTCACATGCCAGACATTTTTTGCTAGTGATAAGCAATTCTTCATTATCGTTTATATTAATGTGGAAATAAATGAGATATGATTTTTCTTTTAGAGTTAAGTTACTGCACGTGGTCGACTTTTTATATCTGTGTAATGATTCCAAATGACAGTATAGTGGCGCTGTAGAGTATTGTTTCCCTACTGCTGCCGTTTCCCTCCATTTACAAATCAATATCTGATATGTTCAAGATCACCTCAGAAACTCGAAATTTACATACTCAAGCTGAAAAAACTCAAACTGTCTATATCACAGGAAAATTGGTGAATTTATATAGCATCTAGTAAGGTTTAAGGAATCCAGCAGTCTTGAATCAGTTTTATTATCACTGTTTAAAAATACTGTCCGCAATTAAATGTTTTGGCCTATTTGTATTAATTTTTAGTCATTTTCTGTGCGAAGGCTAAATATCTGATTTATAACTCAGGCATTCAATGCACCATACGGCTTGACCCACTTTTCCACATGCGCCACTGGAGCGTTCCGAGCATGCGTCAAGCTAAAGCGAGTACACTAGAACCTAAAGGAGGTTTCGTGTGTTCCCGCTAAAATGAGATGAAACGTAGAACTCTCACACGCGCTGGATAATCTCAAGACGAAATAAGTGCATATACGTGGATGAATTATAGAGTGCATGGCCTGAAGGTAAAGTGTGCGAACCTCTGGGCGGAATAAGCCATGTTTCTACTTCCGCTATACCACGTAACCACAACTTTATTTTGAAAGCCGTTCCCGGAAATGACGAGTATCTATTGTGGCTAGCTTCACTCCGGTTCCGCGTGTTGATGCTGAACAGAGGACGAGAGAGAAAACAAGCTTTCCATAACGTAAAGAACCAAAGCCAGGAAAAACCGGAGGAAAATGGACATGAAGAAGAGGGTCTCCTTAGAGTTGAGGCACCGGTCGCCCTCGGAGGTGAGTCTCTCGGGTTGTGTGCTTCTTTATTGGAATTGATCTGCTGTAGACCGGCAGGAGGAGGGGTGGCGAGCACATGGCAGCGTGTCTGCAGCTTGAGGGGGAAAAAGTGATTAAAAAACAGCATATCTTAAAAAAGCAAGTTTAGATCTAAGCTAACACAAAGTCTGCGAAATTCTTGAATTAGCTGCTTCCCTTCAACTAAGTAGCTGTTATCGCCGCTCGCAAACAGCGCAGTCACGCAGTTGTTTACCACGTTGTTTTCATTTTATGCCCACGCATTTCTCGTTTTATTCATATTACTGATGCTCTTGAAAGTTATTAAAATTTAAATGAAAATCCCCACGCATGAAAATTAACTTAAAACCGCCTGCTTATCGGGAAATAAAAATATAATCGACGTCTTTCGGGCCTGGCTAATTCTAGAATTTCATTTATTTCGAAGTCGATAGATGGCATTTTAATTCTAAAACCCCCCATTGCGTATTAACATTTTATTTACTTGTTAATATTTTGTTAAAAATATTTTTCTGCAACTCACCGAGTCACTTTTTAAAAATAACTGTTTACGAAAACGCGTTTCCAGAGATTAGTCGGATCCAGCGAGCATAAACGCGCTAAGGGCGCGTAGCCAGCGGCGTGCTAGCGCTACTTTTATAAAGTGGCTGAGTCGTTGTGGTCCGAATTTACGACACTCGTTTACTCATATCATTTCTCATAGAACCACCGTAATGAGAGACATTTTCCGCCGCAGTACCTTATCATTTTGGGTCGATAAGTGAGGGCTCCGCAGAGCGGAGGGGCTGGTAATAACACGCAGCTAGCAACAGAGCTAACTAGCAGCGTCACGTGTTGCTACGAGTTTACAAACAGAGCCTCGGTCGGGCCCCGTTCCAACATGAAACCGCACAGGCGTCCTCTGTAGGATCCTAGTTTGTTTTTCTTTTGAAAACAACTGAAAATGACGAGATTTACAACAAATAAACTGATATACACCTAAAGTGTTTTGGTGGTTTTTGAAAATAACATATTGTATGTAATGCTGTTGTATTTCAAACATTACAAAAGGTTTAAATACTGAGGGCAATGTATGTACAGGTAATCTCTGAGCTCAATGCTCAGGTATTAGGCAGTGTCTCTCTCTCTTTCTTACTTTTTTCTCTCCTTTTGGCTGTCCCCAATCTCCCTACTGTGGCCATTTCAGAAGTTTTTGAACCAATAAAAATCATGGAAAGCTACTCTTGGAGTTGGTGTAATGTTTAATTGGGCTAATGTGGTTGGAGTGATAGGTTCAAGAGTGAAAGGGAATGTTTACTAGATTGTCGTGAGAACTGCTGCAATGTATGGTTTAAAGATGGTGGCACGGTCAAAAAGACAGTAGGCAGAGCTGAAGATGTTAAGGTTTCTGTTTTGAGTGAGCAGGTTAGGACAAAATTAGAAATGAGAACACAAGAGGGACAGTTCGGTTTGGAAGACAAAGTTGGAAAGCCAGTTGGAGGCTGAGATGGTTTGGTCATGTGAGGAGGAGCAATGGTGGATATACTGGACAAAGGGTGATAAACATGGAGCTGGCAGGCAGGAGGAAAGGAGGAAGACCACAGAGGAGGATGCAAAGTATAGGGTGATCAGTTATCAAGTTATTCCAGATTTCCAGCTGAAGCAAAATTCAGGTATGAGGTGGACACTTTAAGGTTTTGCTGTGGTGCCCACTAAAGGCAGCACTCAGAGAAAGGAAAAAAAATGTTGAAGTTTTGTCCACATTATTCAAATGAGTGAAAATTATTAACTGATTATGCTTTTTGTACATTTTAAATCTGGCTGAAAATAAATGTCACTACTACGACCGGAATACTAGCACATTAATTAATTAAGCCATTGCATATTTTTAATACAGACCACTATTTAATACTAAAAAGCTGCCGTATGTTATTGCCCTCTGGTGGTGACTAAAAATACTGCATCTTATAGACCGGAACTTCATCCATCTTTTATGGTGTCTGTGGGTATGCAGTGTTTTTCGAACTCTGTTTTAGGTACATATAGACTGAAAAACTGATTGAATGAATCATCAGTTTGAGGTGAAGGGACGTCTTTTTTTTTTTTTGTTTTTTTTTTTGCTTGTTTTCCACATGACCCCAAGTACTGCAAGCCAGTAAATGGGTAACTTGTGTCAGCTTAACATTCTGCAAAAGTCCTCCTGTTTATACGTAGGGGATGATTGGGTTTTATTACAAGGGAGGCGCTGTGATCATACAATGAAACACTGACATGTTTCAACGAAAACGCCGTGGAAACTCCCGTGTTCTCGCGCTGCTTCTGTGGGTAACCACGCTTTCTATTTGAAGTCACCTTACCCGTTAGGCAGTGCTCAGTACAAGGAAAATGAATTAGTCACATTGACCTCGCTATTTAATCAAACCATCAAGTGAGTCATTTGAGGTTACAGATTTGTTTCATGTCACCAGCTGACAACGAGATTACAGCGGCAGCTCGACTGATTTTTGCAGATTCTTCATCCACATGTAAACGCAGAAGTGGAGTTTCTGAAGAACTTAAACTTGGGAGAGTTTCGGTGATCTAAAAAGTTGTTTACATGTGAACAAAGGATCAAAACACACAGGGGAAAAAAACAAAACATAAACTAGGGCTGGGCAATATGGCCTAAAATCCATATCAAGATATAATTTAAAGCAGCGGTCTCCAACCCCCGGGCCTCGGACCGGTCCGTGAGTCGTTTGGTACCGGGCCGCAAGAGTTGAGGCTCGGTGTGAAATGTATGGTTTTCAGGGTTTTTTTGTTATCGTTTTTATCGTTAACTCTGTATTCCTGGGTCTTTTCACGTGTGTTATGAATAAATTTTCTTTTTTTTCGGTAACGGTGCTAGTTTTATTTTGTTGTATTTATCCGCGACACCTTAAAGGCCGGTCCGTGAAAATATTGTCGGGCATAAACCGCTCCGGTTGGAGACAGCTGATTTAAAGCATGTGCGGTAACGATATATATCGCAATACGTTCTTTTCTTCTGTATAACGTATTTTACACACTATAAGGCACACTTAAAATCCTTTCATTTTCTCAAAAATCAACAGTGTGGATTGTGTATGAATTCTGGTTGTGCTCACTGACCTCGAACTGATTTTATGTGGTACATGGCACTCAGAAATCTGTCAAAAATGTTTTAGTACGACTTTGGTAAGCTACGAAGCTGCACCGCTTGATGGATTGTTGGAGCATTACGGCTGCTGTAGTCAGGAGCCTCGCGGAGTAATCTGGGTCCTAAACTCCATCTGGTTCAGGTCCCAAAATCAAACGATCACTGCAGCATCACTGAGAGTTGAAAAACTGTCTAAATTCTTTCATCTGTAATAAAATGATCAGCGTTCTGCTCTACCAGGTGTAACAATTAAGTTTAACATCCAGGCATCCAGAAGTTAGCTCGCTAGTTTTCCACCTAAACACGATATAGCATGTTCTGACTGAGAGATTTCTAAACAAATTTAAAAAGTACAGCTCTGCTATCACTTCCAACATAAATGAAGACAGAAAACTAAACAGCAGTCACTTTTGTAGGGTTACTGAAGTTGGGCTAGCTGGTATATAATGATGTGCTACGTGATCACTAGCAAAACAGCCACGTTAGTTTAAGATTAGCACAGTAAAGCTGAAGGATGAACGCCAACTTCTTTTCCACTCGATAAAAGTTAACATGAGGGTTTCTAGTGGTTGGGGACAAATGCAGTCGCATGGCAGGATGCTGTAAACAGACCAAACCAGTCAGGAGAACAACTGAGATTATTCATCAACAATATGAGGTTAGTCATTAATATACTGCAACAACATGAGAATAGAGCAGCTGTGATGGAATGCAGCATTAATGAATAGATGGTAGGGAAGTGGAGGAAGCACAGTTTTTGCCCATATTCCAAAAGTGCTTCGTCTCTTTGATTTTACTGTCGCCCGCCATAATTTGCAGATGATGTTGTTTGCAGCCACTGCCATGCTTTCGACCAAAACAGGCGCAGCTTGATGACACCATCAACATGCACGGTAGAGCGGAATAGTCAAAATCTCTAACACTGGCCAAATTTATATAGTTTCTACCGTATACCGTTTATACCGCCCACCCCTAACATAAACCCTATGAATACCTGCGTATGTGTGGAAGCACAACTGCAGATTATTATAAGGAAGTTTTTATTTTTGCATAAACAAAGTAAGCAGAGAGGAAAAGCTCAACTAGATTAAACATACAAGAGCACACAGTGTATTCAAAAAAACGTTGATGTTTTATTATTTTTTTATTACAACATGCTGTTACTGTATCAACCATCACGCAAAAATCGAAAATGATATGTTGAAATCTGGAGGCTAAACATGAAACATTCAGGGTTAAAAGTGGCGAAGAGTCACAGAGTCAAACTGTAACCAGTTTAATGTGTCACTCTTCTCACATGCTGCTTAAAATAGAAATAGTGTTTACAGTTATCCACTCTTTCACCCGGTTGGCGACTTTGAGCCATGCTGGATTAACGGCGCGCTGTCCCTTCTCTCCCCTCAGGTCCAGGAGCTGGTCCTGGATAACTGTCGCTCGAGCGAAGGAAAGATCGAGGGAATCACAGAAGAGTTCTCGAATCTGGAACTGCTCAGCCTCATCAACGTCGGCCTGACCAGCGTCGCAGACATCCCAAAGCTGGCCAAACTCAAAAAGGTGAGAGGGCCTGCAGAGCGTCAGGAAACCAGATGTTCATGTAAATGTTTGAAGAAGGTGCAGATGTTCAGCTTTGCAGAGCTTTCAGTTCCTTTTCCAGCATGTTTTCTCTTTGTAGTTTCTGAAAGGTGATTCAAATTTGATTGTTTGGTTTGTTATTGGTGAATTTCTCAGTTACGTAGCCTGTGGACAGCTGCCTCTGGTATACTTTGCTTGCTTTTTGGTGCAGCAGAGGGTTGAGAAGCTTTGTGTTTGGCTTCAACTGTCACACAGTTTGATGGCTTTTTGTGTCTTTCTTTTTGTCCTGTCAGCGCTCTAAAAGTAAAAGACACTAATGATGTAATAATATAAAGCTGCGATATCACCAGGTTTTTAAAAATATATATATATATTTCTGTTTGATTTTTTTGATTCACAGCTTTTCTTTGTGTCTCTGCAGTTGGAGCTCAGTGACAACAGGATATCAGGTGGTCTGGAGGTCCTGGCAGAGCGGCTGGTGAACCTAACGCACCTTAACCTCAGTGGGAACAAGTTCAAAGACATCAGCACCCTGGAGCCGCTGGTGGGTGGAGTCTACATCGTTATTTAAAAAAGAAGTGACAGATCACTGCTGTGTGCTTTTGTATGTGAATAGGTTGTAACCATCAGTAAATCATATAACAGCATGAAACACAAACACATTTATATATGTATATATAAACAAACAGTTTCTATAGTAACAGCCAACATGGACGACAGTCAGCAGCTCTGTTATCCTTATACTGACATGTAGGTATACAATATATGTGCTGGTCTCAGGTGTCCATAATGCAGTTTCAGCTTGTAGTGACATAATAGTGCACGAGCTGTGGGTCGTCAGTATTATGTCCAAAGCAAACTTGCACACAGTGTGCTGTAGCCAAACGAGGGCAGCACTTTGTACTTCTTCATTAGTTCTTTGAAAATGTTTTCAGAAAACTGATCGGATGTCCGTCTTTGTCCCTCCAGAAAAAGCTGCCCCAGCTGAAGAGTCTCGACCTGTTTAACTGCGAGGTGACAAACCTGGCCGACTACAGGGAGTCCATCTTCAAGCTGCTCCCCCAGCTCACCTACCTGGACGGCTACGACATCGACGACTGCGAGGCCTCCGACTCCGAGGGCGAGGGAGACGGCGTCGACGATGAGGACGAAGAAGGTGAAGGTTTGATTTCTAGAAAACTGAGAGAAAATTAAAGCGACAGTAATATTAAGATAGTTTTTTTTATTTTGCAGAGGGCGAGTCAGAGGACTTTGAGGAAGAGGAAGAGGAGGATGAAGAAGACGTAGTGGCTGAGGAGGACGACGAAGACGACGACAGCGGTGATGAGGTGAGTTTGGAGTTAAATCAGTAACATTTACATAGAAATGCTGAAGAACGATGAAAGGAGGGGAAATGAGATGCGAAGTGTCTTCTGTTTATCTGACGTATTTGCTCGTCTGTCCTCCACATGCTGTCTAAAACCACTTTCATCACAGCATCACAGTCAAATGCCCTCTGTCCTGTGAATTTGGTGCATTAAGACTACAATAAGATGGAGTCAGTCTGCAATTTAATGAGGTTAAGTTGGCGTCGTTTACATGTTACAGTTCGTGATGAATCTCTGAAAAGTCCAGGCAGAACCTCAGAAATGTAACCAGAATGCAACCAGTTAAGTGCCATACTGCACAGAGACGTGTTGCAGACAGGTTGCATTCAGGGACACAAGAGTTGCTCAGTATTTGCAGCATGTTGGGAATCTGTCTGCATATATAAATAATTAATTCTAAACTCCTCGACAAAGTGACTGCAGGCACGCTGGGATTGGTTGGAGGCAGGTTGGCTCCCACCAGGAGACCCGTGCAGTTAAACACCCATATGGATAATTTATAATACAACAGCTCTGTTTGTTTATAGGTACACACATGTGCTTTCATGTAGTCCTCCAAAACCCGACAGGTGTCTGTAGGTTAAACACAGATTGCTTGGAAAGGAACAGGGAAGCTTGTGGTGCCCTTGATGAGTCAGGAGAGGGTCTCCTTAATTCTTGTTCACGAAAATTAAAAATCGTCATGTTTGATAACAAGAAAGGAAACTGGCTACACTTAAAAACAATACGGCGAGAAAACACGTACACAAAGTCTGACAAAAAGCTGTATGCCAAGCACAGTTTGCTATAACAACCCCACACCACTATAGGTGGTTCCAGTAAAAGCAACGAAAGGCAGGATTTGTTTGGTTCTTAGCAAAGTAAAACCATTCAGGCGTCACTAGTAAAACATCATCATGCTTTTTCTCATGTTCATGAGTAGAGGCTGGTCAGTGTTCTGTGCGTGGCTGAGTCGGTCAAAAATACACAGCTTTTGCAGCACAGTTTAAATGTTCACAGTTTACGTTCAGTAAACAGTAGTAAAACTTTGATTGTAGCTTGTGGTACATTAGTCTGCTCTGACTTTCCGAGCGGGGTAATCCCGAATTGAGGGAGCGTTCCACAACACATTTCCAACTGGGAACTCGGACTTTCCGACTGATTCGGAAGAGGCACTGTGAGTTTGCATCAGCAGTCTTTGTCCCTGCAGGATGGAGAGGTGAACGGAGATGTGGACAGCGAGGAAGAAGACGATGATGAAGATGAGGAGGAGGATGGTGAGTAAACCTGTATTTTTCCTCACTATTACTTCTCTTTGTTTTGAGGAACACTCGAACACTCATTTATATCTGATGGTGTCTGTTGAGTTGGTTCAGTCAGGTGTAGCCAAGTAGTAACTAATCAGCCAAATAAAAGACTCCCATTGTTCTTCCTGCAGATGAGGACTCGTCTCCAGCCAAAGGAGAAAAGAGGAAGAGGGACCCCGAGGACGAGGATGATGATGACGATGATGAATGAGGGCCTGCAGAGACCCCTCCCTGACCCCCGCAAACCCTGCTGACCTCTTATCCACTCAGTCTAAATGTCTCATCCCTGCTGCCAATTCTTCCCCCTCTGCCTCCTCCCACTTTCACTCTGGGCCACGTCCCATTTCTGACTCTGGTCTCCTCGCTTGTCGCCTGCCAAATTGACATCCGTTATTGTCTAAAACGCCTCATTAATTATTTTTTTATTTTTTTTTTTTAAATACTTTCATTTCCACAAGTTGAGCCAAATTTTTTTTCCCATTGTCATCAACAACTTACAGCCTCCATTTAGTCCTCTGTTTTTGCCGCAGTGTTATTCTTTTGGTTTAATGGCAGCACGTTTATTTTTTGTGAACTCAGGAAAGAAGAAAACACTTTAACAGAAAAGTATCTGTTTTCTCGTCCCACCATCAACTGTATAAAAGAGTTTGTTTAGCTATTAAAATAAGAAGCTGCAGAGAGATTCTCACATTTTTAGAAGCTGGAACCAGAGGATGTTTCGCCTTCTTTGGAAACCTGCAAATCTTCCATCAGAATATACAGCTAGACAGTTTTTTATTTGTTTATTTGTTTGTTTCATCACAGTTTACATTTAAAATGGGGGGGGGAAACAACCTAAACTTGTGCTAACAGGAAAGAAACCATCTGAACTCTAAATTCCAACTCTTGTTTGTGGGCAGTAAATGCATCACCAGTCTGGAAAAGCTCAAAAAAACAAAACGTTGCAGACTTTACGTCAGTTTTCCTCTTCCTCCTGAGAATAAATGTCTCTCCTTAACTTTTTTTTCCATTGTATGTGGGCGTGGTTTCTTTTATTTTTTTACAAGACAATAAAAACATGAGGAGTTAATAAATGAATTAATGAAATCTGAACCCAACTCCATTTCCTTATTCTTCCCCTGATGTCATCGGTCTGTGATGTAGCTCGTCGCTCTGATGACATCATTGTGTTAAAGCCAATCTTAAAAAAACAAAAAAAGCTACCCACCCTCCTCCCTCTTCCTGTTGCCAAGGCCAAACCTGCTCAGGGCAAACCGTGTTGTCTTTTTTTGCCAACAGAGCTTTTTAAAAGAAATATTTTTTCAGAGGAATTTGTTTTTGTTTAATTTTTGTATGGTTGTCTGGGGAAACGCTCTGCCTCTTTCCTCCCCCCTCTCCCTCTTTCTGCCTCCTTTAGTTTCTGTCTCCTCAGTAGAGAGCTCCAGATGTTCCTTCAAGCTTACACTGACTAGTCGAGGTTGTTTTCTTTTTGATTTGGTTTTTTTGTGTTTTACTTTCTGTAAGTTAAATGAAAGCAAACAAAAAATACATACAAAAAGGACTTTGTAAATAAAATCTTAACATTTTGCTCCTGGCTCTCTTGTGTCCTCGTCTCCCCCCGTCTCGTTTAGTCTTTTAAAGCCAGCGCTGCTCACAGTCAGTAGCGGTTTTTGACATGGGTGACATGGGCAGTTGCCCAGGGCGGCATCACGGGCATCGGCAAAAAAAGTTGCTCGTTCTCATGCTGCCCCGACATCATGAGCGCATATTGGGAATGGCATAGACACCGCTCTATTTTCTATCGGCCACTTACTGGAAGGGCGCCCTCTGTATGCGAGGTGCACCTGCTGCTTGGGGCACAGGGAGGAGAGGGCGGGGCAGCGGGTTATTCACTGGCTGGTTGGAGCAGCATCTAATAACCAACCCGCACTAATATATACAGATCACTCAATTATACATATCAAGGATTAACAGAGGTTAGGTGCTTGTTGGGAATCTCAGTCTCACTGAACGTGCTCCTGTGACTAGCCAGCATGTCATGGAGTGGGTGGGAGGTATTATCCATAATTGTCCTTATCTTGGACAACATCTGCCTCTCAGACACCACCCTAACGGAGTCCAGCTCCATCCCCACAACATTACTGGCCTTGTGGGTCAGTTTAGTCTGTTGGCATCTGTGACCCTCAACCTGCTGCCAGCATGCAACAGTATAGAGGATAGCACTGACCTGATACAACAAGATAACATTAATTAGTACGGATAGTGAAAACTTCTGTTTATGTTTGTTAGCCACTTGGCTATGATAGTAAACAGTAGACACTGATGTAGCTGACTGAATTTTTTGGCCAATTTTTTAGCACAATTGCAGTTGTGCGGACATATACACAGTGGACCAAATGGTTCTGTGACAAGAACCCCACAGGCTGAAATGCAGAGCAAAACCATAACAGAGCCGCCCCATGTTCTTCTATAGATCAGATTCATGACTCCATCAGATCTGTTTTCACTGATTGTTCAGTCCAGTTCTGATTTTTGTCCCTCAGCCTTTTCTCATCTTTGACGTTCTGTGTCAGGTCTGTGCTGGATTTTAAAACATTTATTTCCGCAAGCTGATGTGACGTCACAGATCAATCAACTTTAAATATGAAACACGATTAAGTCAGAAAACTGCAGTTCCTCTAATGGCCACTGGAGTGAGTCACTCATCACAAACTTTAAAGCAGAAACAAGAACATTTACAGCCTGGTGCGAAACACATTTTTGGTCTTCATAGCTAAATTTCCGGCACACGGGAGCTGTGTGTGTGCTGATCTGGAACATAATATTACATAATGTAATTACCTGACTAATGATATGGCTCTATGTGTGTTGCAGACCACCCAAAACAAATAGTGCTTCAGTTTTGTTGAGGGAAACACTCATATTTTATTGGTCTTACATTCATTTTAATGAGTATTCAATGAAACCACAGGACTGAGGCTTCAAAGAGTCCAGAAACCCTGGGTGACTACATCAAACATTTTCATGCAGTCCAGTTCCAAACTTCATTCAACATTTTTTGCACACTCACACTGTGTTTTTCATGAGTTTTGCGATTTATGCATTTTAGCTCTTTTGGCCTACCAAAACAGCAAGGTCATGTATCTTACCCTTGAAATTAGTTTGCAAACTGCTAACAAGAAGATCTGTGTCCTTCTGCCCCTTCCATTGTTTCCAACCTGCTTGCACCAGTAAAAGTCACTAGAGCAGGTGGTGTGTGTCTGCTGCCTGACATCACTGCACCTTGCATGTGGTCATAATTACACTTAGCTCCATAAGTATTTGGACAGCTTTAATTCAAGAGTTTTAAGAAATTAGCATTTTTGCATCCCATCATCCCAGACGCAGGGTTTCTTATATTCGATGGTGACCATTGTGTTTCAGGTAGTTTGTGAAGTATGAAGGAAAATAGTCTCTGCTCCCAAATAAACCATTTTCAGGAATTTTAGGAAAACAAGAGTTGTGGCTTCAACTACAAAGTCCAGTCTGTGGAGGATAACTCCGCTGTCTGTGGGTCACGCTGTCTCTGTAAGCCCCTCCTACACAGCAGGGTCTGAATCAGAAGGTCGCTCTCATGTTCTTTCTGGTGTTTTTGATATCCTGCTCCAGCTGAGCAATTTTCATCTGCAGAACGTAAAAACACAAAAATATAAAAAAGTATCTGACAAGAAATTCTGATAACGTACTGTTTGTGAACTCACGTCTTTCTGATGGAGCTCCTCCTTCATGCCTCTGATCTCATCCTGCTGCTTGTAAAATGCCTGGAGTAGCTGAAACAGAAAAAACTAGGACTGAGTTTGTGTGCAAGAGAAGGAGACACTCTTCTGAAGTGTTTTATTATTTATCCAACCTCACACTCGGTCATTGGTGGCGGTCTCTCAGCAGGCTCGCAGCAGTGCGGGGTGCAGCAGTATGTCCACAGTGGGACCTGGGTCTCGTCTGGCTGCCACCCCGACAGATCGCTCAGATCTTTGGGATATTTGGCATCCTGATAGGACAGCTGCTCCTCCAGAAAAACCTCAACAGAGAACAGCAACAAAAGTATCAGAGAACTACTCTCCAAAAAAGGCTCAGGTCTCAGGTCAGTTTCGAAGGATGTGACGGTTACTGTAGCAAAACATATTTCCTAGTTTGTCTAAAGGAAACAGAAGTTTCTAAAAAGAGTACGGTGGCATGAAAAAGCATTTCCCCTCTTTCCCAGTTTCCTGTTTTTTGTAGGTTTGTCACATTTAAATGTTTCAGATCATCAAACAAATTTAAATATTAGGCAAACATAACACAAGTAAACACAAAATGCCGTTTCTATATGAAGGTGTTTATTATTAAAGGGAAAAAATCCAAACCTACATGGCCCTGTGTGAAAAGGTGATTGCCCCCTAAACCTAATAACCTGTTGGGCCATACTTAGCAGCAACAACACCAATCAAGTATTTACAATAACTGGTGATCTTTACAGATATTTTTACAGCCTTTTACTGTTACAAATTTAAGTGTGAAAAAACATACTAAAAAACAGGAAACAAGATAGGGACCAAGCACTTTTTCACACAACTGTGTACCACTTTAAAATCAAGAAAAGGCACCCCAGATTGGTATATTTTACCCTGCAATGTCAGGTAAAATAACCAGATCACACTTTACCTCCTCTATAAAGTCTTGGCCTATCTCTGTCACTGCAGCCGGGCTGCTCTGAAACCTGAGGGAGCTAAGCTGCCTCACCAGCCCCTTCTCAGCTGGGGTTTCTGGGTAAGGGTTGGGTACTCGAGGGTCTGGCTTCAGGGACATCAGCACTGGGCCTGGTGAGGAAATGTAAGAGATCAGTGATAAACTGAATGATCTATAGAGAGTAAATATCTTTAGTGTACCTGATGGCCCAGCTAGGTTACAGACCTCTGTTGACCCCCAACAGCCACTCCTGAGCGGTCATGGCTGCCTGGTTTCCAGCTGTCATTGGGTACAGATCCTCTTGAAAAATTCCTGACTGGAAGGAACAAGAAAAAAACTGGACCAATACTTCTTGTACTCTGATTATACTCAAGATAAGTACATCATCCCAACCTCTTTGCGTGGTATGATCATGGACAGTGGTTCCACCAGGTCTTTGATGGCAATCAGGCGATAAAACCGGAAAATCTCACAGGCGGTCACATCTAGGCCACGCTTTGGCATCACCCCTGGAGTGAGTCAGACGTCAAAACACATTTTAGTCCTGTGTCATAAAGTATTGTGGATATTCTAAAAGTGACACTAAACTCTTTGCCTTTTTCTATTATTACAACATGAAAGTCTAGACTTTAAAAAACGACAACATCAATATTTAAAGGTTGGTGAGAGGGTGGTGGAGCAAGGCATGGGTTTTTCAGGCAGAAGACTGGTCCTGTATAGAATGCCTTAACAGTCTTGCAACCAGACATAAGACAGTTTCAGAAATGTAGGATGACCAACAGGCATGAAAAGACGACGATTGACCAACATTTGTTGAGTTGTTGGGGCAGAAGCTTGGTTCTTGGTGTCTTCCATCTGTTAACATGACCGCAGGATGTAGCATTGAAACAGTGAAGGAAATTATCCATCAAAGTCGACATTTAAGTCAAGTTTGTTAGATCAGCATCAAAGTGCCTGTGAATGAACTTAGACAAGCTTTCTTAAAATTGTGTCGGTACCTTGAAATGAGTATAGGTATAGATGATGAGTTGGATACAAAGTTTTAGGTTTGTTAAAAACTGCAACCAAATCACTGTTACATTCACTTCAAGAGGATCACAATGCTCTATGATTTTTTTCATATCCAATCAAAGAACCAATATCCTTGAATATCTGATAGTTATAATAACAACATGGAACCAATTTAATGTTTGTGAGAGAGTAAAAGAGACAAGCATGTTTGATCTGCTTTGATGATTTACCCAAGTTTGACTCAAACAGCATTTTGGGTAAAAATCCAAAGGGTCATGTCACCATGTGATTAGATGTCTGGTCAGAAGAAGTCATGGAAACTCAAAACTCTCTTATTTACCTACATTTTGATACCAGGCTCACCTGATTCCCAATTGTCATAGTATGAAGCCAGAATTTGCATGACTTCATGATAAGTTGGAAAAGGAGGAATATCTATCGATTCGCTGATTTTCTTCCACTTATCTGAGTGGGGTCGCTGGCCCCATCTTGTTCTGGTTCTACCTGATGAGCAGGTCTTACTCCGGGGTCTCCACCCAGTTGGGCATGCCCAGAGTTCAACATGGAGGAGCAGCTGTTCTACTCTTTATGTTTGAGCTCCTCACCTTAGCTCTTAGGGAGAGTCGACCTACTCTTTTATTTTGTGACATTTTATGACTTTCCTCTGTAGGATGGCATTTTATGACTTTCCTCTTTTGGTCATTACCCAGATTTCATGACTGTAGGTGAGAGCTGGAACAAAGCTGGACTGGCAGCTGTATAAATTATGTCATTTACTAGCTAACACACTTGTGTGTGTGTGTTGGTCTCACCAAGTCCTTTTTGTGGCAGCAGGGACCTGTACTCAGTCAGGTAGCTGATGTAAGGTTTTTCAGCACTTAGCTCATAGTACCGGATGTTTCCATCACCCTACAAGCATAAATACAACATATACAGTGGTGCTAAACCTCCTTGATGATGGTTACTCAAATTTAACGGCACATTTTGCCACAAGCAGTTTATGTTTTTTGACCTTTCCAGCCAGATACAACATGTGTGTGTCTGGGTCATAAAACGGGAAGAGTACTCCAGCTGACCCATCCAGATCTTCTTCATATAAGGGTTCAGATAAGTCATCCTGCATGAAAACACATATGGGAATGAATGTAGAGCAAATTGTAAAGGGAAAAAAAAATCAAGTTAAAATATGCAAAAGTTGCTCAATTGAGATATACAGTTATATAATTAATTCTCCAGTGAGATTCTCTTAAATCATTTCACAAGAAAGCAGTTTTTATTATCAGCTGTTTAATTTTATATGTTTATTATATATTTATTTGTTTTTGTCTATGTGCCTCATTTTCAGCAATCTCTTTTTTAATCATGTCTTACGACCCAAGTATTCTTACTCCTAGAAAATGCTGGTAATTGGATTCAGGTTTAAGAACAAGCACAGCTTAGATTAAGTTTCAGATTACAGTTGAAAGGAAAAAAACTATCTTACAGGGTCCCACAGGACGATCTGCCGGTGGTTCCAAGATGAGCTGCCAGTGGACAGAAGCAACTTCAACCCCCCGATGTATAAAACTTTGTTGGCCTTGTGTGAGTTACTGCTTGATACCTGCAGAAGTATCAGTTACCTTCCTGGCAATTTTCTGTCAGGACTCGCATTCAGATACAATAATCATACCTGTAAAATCTTTCCTGTCCGAGGGTCCAGGACTCGAACGTGTCTGTCTTTGGATGTGACTGCCAGCCTGCTGCCATCACTGTTGAAGCTGACTGAAAGCAGCAGTGCCTCAGATGGGTAGCGGTGGTGGATGGGCATCAGCACCACCCGAACTGGATACCTGATAACTGCACCAGCCTGGGATACATCCCAGAGAAGGACCTGGAGCAGTAAGTGAGACAAATTCACGTCTGTTTTGAAGCCTAAATGCACTGGAATTACTGATTGTAGAGTGTAGCTCTTTAACATTTGGTTCTCTTGTGTTGATACTTTCTTTACTGGTTCAATCCTGTAAGGTGTCTATTATAGAAAACGTCTTATGCCAACCATTGGCTTTTTCTCTAAGATTTCTGTGCATTATGTTCATAAGATATATTGAAGGAAGTTGAATACAACACAAAAGCAAAGACGGTTTCTTTTAACAAAAATACGGTACTCATTTAAGCCAGAATGTTATATGATTGGCACTGACCTTGTAGTCATAGGCAGCACTTAGCAGAAGGTTCTCAGCAGTTGGATGCCACTCAATTAGCCCCACTCTTCTGGAGTGGCCAATCAGGGTTTTCCTGGCCTTGGTGAGGTTCTGTTGGACTCCACAGACTGGGATATCCCAGATCTTCACCTGAATACATGCACAGGACCAAAGTGTATGTGCTGTAGACTAAACGCTATATAATTCCCAATAATTTAACCCCATCCTTATCCTAAACCTAATTCCAAAGTTAATCCTAGTTAGTCGTTAACTAACTGCCATACAGTGCAGTCCTCTGAGCATGAGGCGATGCAGTAATCATCGAATGGATTCCACTTGACGTCCAGGACTCTGCCGCTGTGGCCACAAACCCTCGGATGCTGAGGGTCTACTCTGCCTGTCTGAGAGAGAGAACATGAAACTATTTTAAAACTTTAGGTTTCCCCATTTTTTTTATCCTTTATTATGTTAATTCAGAGGAAATTAAATTAAAAAGGCCTATGTACATGATGGATGGGCAGGACTAAAAAGGACCCGCCTCCCGCGCACTCAGTCACCACAGCGATGAAGCAGGGATTGGCTGAGCAGTAGTGGTTGTCGTGGACACTACGTGTGATTGGCACCCCGTCGTAGCTGTGCTCCTTGGTGGCAGACTTTCCAAAAATGTGACGAAACTTTGAGCAGCGAAAGGATGATCGCCATGACATCTGGTGGACAAGAGTACAGTAGTATCAAGCTTAGAGGAGTTTAAGTTTTGGTGCAGATTTATATCAAGAAATCAGAAAATGGGGGGAAATCTAATGGGGTATGTTAGATTAATGTTAATCATTGAAGGATTAATCCTTGACTAGATTAAAGTTAGGGGAAGTTAGGATAATGTTTAAGGTTAGGATAAATACAGGCTAATTTTGGGTCAAGCGAAAACTTAAGATGAACCTAAGCGAAGGCTTAGTTGGTTTAGATATAGGCTGAGTGTCACGGTCCCCGTGTCTCTCTGGTTGGCTCACGCTGGCTACAGGTTTTGTTGTTGTTCTTTTTTGTTTTTGTTTTCTTTGTCTCTCCTCCTCCTCTCTGTCTGGGTGGAGCTCGTTACGGGCTCTCGTTCTTGGCCCACGCACCTGTGTGATTGTCTCCACCTGCTGTTGCTCTGGCTGATTTCCCCAGCTGCTATTTAAGGCAGTGGCACAGAGCAGCTCACCACTGGAATGTTGAACCTCCTGAGTTTGTGCTCTCGGCATTATCAAAAGAATCCCTTGTATGTATTTTGTTGTGGAACTAACGTTGAATTCTGTTGAAGAACGTTCAACTAACGTTGAAGAGGAAGCGTGTGTGTGGATTCCAACTTAAGTTGGTGTTAAATCCAGAGAAATCCAAGTTCATGTTATTCTCAAATGGCAAAGAGTTGTTAGCTACGTCTCCTAAGATTAAAACAATTCAAGGAACTGAAATTGAAATGGTCACATCTTACAAGTATCTAGGGATCATTATAGCTCAGAATTTGTCATTTAAAACTCACATTCAAAGGCTTGTGTCGAAGTTAAAACTAAAACTAGGTTACTTTTTTAGAAATCAATCCTGTTTCTCCCTCCAAGTGAGAAAACATTTGATTCATGCAACTTTTTTACCTTTATTGGATTATGGTGACCTGCTTTTTATGAATGCACCTGCCCACTACCTAAAGAGATTGGATACTGTGTACCATTGTGCTTTACGTTTTATTACTGGCTGTGGAAATCGTGTACATCATTGTTCTTTGCATATTCGCAGACTCTCCCATTGGTTGATCTTTATCTATAAATCTCTCCTTGGGCTGGTTCCATCTTATTTATGTGTAAAAACCACAACCAATACAGCCTTCGTTCTCACAATATCATACAACTGATTGTCCCAAAACTCAGAGCAGAATTGGGGAAAAATGCTTTTAAATACGCTGCCCCTGCTTCCTGGAATAATCTGCAGAAGGAACTGAAATTATCAGAATTGGTTTGGAAGAGTTTAAGTCTGTCTTAAAGGAACGAGAGAATAACTCTTTTACTCAGTGTGATTGTTTTTAATGTCACTCTTAATTTGATCTGTTATTGTATATTTTACACATGTTGGTATGGGATATTGTATTTGTTTTAAATGTTATATACTTATGTGGTATGTGTATTTTGACTTTTGTTGCCATGATGCCAGGTCTCTCTTGGAAATGAGATTTTTAATCTCAATGAGATGTTTTACCTGGATAAATAAAGGACTAATAAATAAGATAAGCTAATTGAGTGTAAGATAATAACCTCACAATATGAAGCCATTCAGGTAAAAAACATTTAGCAACCTATTGTTAATTTTCAGACAGTTGTAATGTCTTCTGAATCAATGGAGAAACGACTGCATGTGTTTGTTTTGGAAAGAGCTTCAGAACCTCAGCAGCTGCATTATTGGCTCTAATCAATAATGCAATTTGCTGTTATTAATGGCTTTCATAATCTTATCAATAATAAATCAGTTTCTTCAATAAATGATCCTAATCATTTACTCACACACACACACACACACACACACACACACACACACACACACACACACACACACACACACACACACACACACACACACACAGTGATATATCCATCCTCCAAGACAGCTTATTTGTCTCTATTAAATATTTATTGGCTACACACACACTTCTTGTTGTTACAAACTCCCCTAACCTGACCTTTGACCTTTACTGTGGCTGAGACAGATCACCTTACTGTCGAGTGAGGAGAAGGAAAGAAATAGTAAAGGAAAAAGAAGATGATAATCAAAGGGGAATTTTTTTAATAAAATTTACAATAAATGAAATCAAAGCACAGTTTAAGTGTTTTGTTTTTTTTTATTTCAATTCGACTAAGTGTACCTGTAATAAACATTGTACATTATCAGTGGCAGATTTAAAGTATTTAAATCTTCTTGTACTTATTTGAACTCCACTTTTTTTACGTGCCATACTTGTTGGTGCCAGATAGGCTGATCTGGGATTTTACCACACAACAATCTTCAGTGTTTACAGAGAATGGTCTGACAAAGAGAAAATATCCACTGGATGGCTGTTCGCTGAGTGAAAATACCTTGTTGATGTCAAAGGTTAGTTGAGGTTAGACTGTTTTGAGCTGATAGGAAGGCAGCAGTAACTAAAACAACCTCTTGCTACAACCAAGGTATGCAGAAGAGCATCTCTGAATGCACAACACTTTGAACCATGAGGCAGATGGGCTAAAGCGATAGAAGACCACACCAGGTGTCACTCCTGTCAGCTAGAAACAGGAATCTGATTGTCATACGATCACTGATTTTCATACATATATTTAAAAAGAATATATAACAATGATGAAATCACAGTGGTTTCTTAGTTAGAACTTTTATAGCCTTGTATAAAATTGTAAAATTATGAGAGATACAAGATAACAATGTCCAGTTATTTTCTTTGTAAAAAGAAACAAAATCTGAGGTTGTGTAGTTTTTATTGGTTTGAGCGAACAACACTTCAGAAGAATGATGACTCTTTGGTATGCCCAACTCTCAGGCTGGAAACCACTCAACTGGCACCTCATGTTGGAGCAAGGCTAAATACAACAGCTACTGAAAATGAAAAGCCCAAAACAAAGCAAAACAAAAGTCCCAAAGTAACAGTCCTACAGGGGACTGGGACCCTGGATGAAAGTCAAGATTTTATGTCTTTAAATAATTCCAATAAAAGCTTTGCATAAATGTGGCTTAATTTAAATTAAGAGTAAATTAAATCTAGTAAGAGTAAGGTAAATCTAAAATTGGTTTATTCTTATCACAGGAGAGAGAGAGCTTGGGTTTAATCAAGGCCATGAAGGCTGGGATGAGGTTCAATTAATCCTAAAATGAAGACAGGTCAAAATTAGGTTCAGCTTAACATTAGGAAAGATTATGTTTAGGTTTGATTAAGCGTATGGATTGTTCAGATAAGGTTAGGTAAAGTTTAGGTTCATCCTGAGGTTAGGAAAGATTAGATTCAGTTTCAGTTAAGGTTTTCGAAAATGTTCATTTAAGGTTAGACTAAAAATAAGATTAAGGTAAAACAAATAATGCTTGATAGCCTTTCACGAATGATCTTTTAAGAAAGGCATACAATCTTCCCTGAAAAATATCATTTGAATGAATGAATATGGTCTTACCTTGAATTCAGTTACTTAGGAATCACTGGGATCTCTTTCTGCTAAAAACATAAACTGTTATTATTAATAACACTGCTACCAGTTTTGTGACTTCCACTTCTTCTGCAATACCTTTTATTAGAGGTACTATAACTGTGATACAAATAAGTTTTTTTAAACCTGCTCCCTCCGTGTCTACAGCTGAGCTGATCTGCATCCACCTCTCTGTGTGTTTCCGTGTGTGGATTCACTCCTGATCCATGACGTCTAGCCTCTGCTCCCGTATTAGCCAAGCTGTTTATGCACGGCTGCACACACACAAACACACCTCTACAATCCGATACGACCAGCATAGTTGCACGCACTCACATTCTAATGCAGCTCCAAGAGCTAAGACAATAACATATTTCAAATCTACTGGAGAGTTGGGACAGTGTAAAAAATATATTTTACCTTAGAACTTGGTGAGCCTAACAAATACCATTCGAATTTCTTATGACTATAGTTATGATTAAGACACTCCTGTTCTAATTTGTAGTCATTTGCATTATGTTAAATGCTGGGGTAGATCACCCCTACATCCAACATCCATCCATCCATAGTCTCCTTCCACTTATCCAAGTCCAGGTCTTGGGTACAGCTGTCTCAGCAGACATCAAGACCCTGTCCCTGGTGACGACCTCTAACTCTTCTGGAGGGACTACAAAGCCAGCTGAAAAATATAACCTCTGCAGTAGAACATGTCCCAAATACCTCCTCTTGGAGGCATCCAGGAGGGATCATGGTCAGATGAACCACCTCAACTGGCTCATTTTGATGTGGAGGAGTAGTGGCTCTACTCCAAGCCCCTTCTCGGCGACCTTCTTCTCCTGTCTCCAAGGCTGAGTGTAAACATCTCCTGTTTCACCACATCCCATAGGTGCTGTATTGGATGAAGAAGACATTAAATATGGAGGTAATTTGAGTACAGGGAACTCATTTTCATGTTCATGAAATCAGTTTGAGATTATTTGAGCTTTATGATGTGTGTGGGAGCAACCATCAGAAGATGGATACACTTCATAAAGACATGGACATGGTCAGCAACAATAACTTCAAATATCCTTTCAGCAAAAAAAGCAGATCAAATCAGCCATTAATTTTAGCAATGGTGTATTTTTCTAGCTTGGTGCTCAAAAGGTATTGTATTTAGTTATTTTATTAATGCTGGATTAACAAACATTCAGTCATTGTGCTAAAAAACACATAGCAACTTAATATAAACATGAATTTCCCAAAATTTAATAACCATCTGGCTTTCCCACACCTTTATCCATTAGTTTAACATCAGGTTCTCTTTCTGCAACAGGCTGACTCAAGTCAACATCTGTCTCTTCAGTTACCACATTTGCTTCTCCTACAATGACACCTGGTTTCATCTATCACTTCAATAGTTCATATCATATTAATATGAACTATTATACTGATAAAAGTTTTTCTTTTTGTACAGCAGCCACAGACCAATTTTATTAATTCTGAAAAAGAGAATAATCTCCTAAAGAGTCTCCACAGGGAGGCAGCAATAGGTTATAGACTAGAGCGTTCCATCTGTTTTTCAGTTTCATAAAAACTCTGTGAAATCTCTGAAATGTAATTTAGAACTACATAAGTAATTAAATCTAAAAGAACTACTTATTTACATTAGGTAACTTCATTTTAACTATGACAAAAACTAGTTGTAACAACTACATAAGATTATTTTAGCATAAAAATAAAAACAAACAAACAAAAACATTGTTTCAAGTTAATGAACGCTAACTACAAAACAAGATATTGACGAGGGCAGAGATGCTTTATACATCTGGCCCTGCCTCTACAGTGAACTCTCAAGGACACTATTGGCCCTCACCCAGGGAAGTATTTAAAGTGTGCTGATGCCGTTTAAAAGCTGTATTCCTTCTATTCTTTTGTGTTTTTACAGAGAAGAGATGACACAAAGACGACTTGAAAGTGATGGTAATGGTGACATCATGATGTAGCTTCCAACATTCAGATTATCTTAAAATCCTTTATGTGTGTGTGTGTGTATATAATATATATATATATATATATATATATATATATATATATATATATATATATATATATATATATATAATTTATAAAACCTTAAACAACATGCCCACATTAAATTATCTCATATCTCAATGAATTATATGTATAAATTTGCATCTAAATATGTTGTTAGTCACTTATTTACTTATTTTCTTAATGATATCATGAACCATTAATAGTTCCTGAGTAATTACATGGTATAAAAATGTTGTCATTAATCACATTGTATGTGATTTTATTAAGCACTACTGAACGATTTTTATCTCTGCTTATAAATCTTTCCATTCTGCAACAGCAAAGCTTTGAGAGCCTGATAACATTATTACATCAGCACTTACCCTGTTGACCAGAACATCTATAACCTAAATTAGCAAACCTTCTATTTAAGTAGAGATTTATAGAAAGAGGCCTGGCTAAGAAGTTATGTCTTTGATCGATGAAAAGGATAATTTTAATTTCTTTATGATAGAACAAAGGAATGTAGAAATGACAAAAAATATTAAAGGCTTTGTTGTTTGCTTGTCCATATTCTTGTATTTTTGGATAGCTATTAATCAGTAAATAATTAAGCAGTCATTTCAAGTATTAAAAAGAAAACACCAGCTTAAATTAGAGCTTCACAAAAATCAGGAAGAGCTGTCGTTCATTGGGGGGAAACATAAAGGAGACTAATGATATCCAGTGGAGGTGTGGCAATGCTCATTTTTGTCTGTTGATTTTAAAGTAGAGCTAAATGTGGCTGTGTGTTTGTATAGGTGTTTGTTTATTTCCATGTTTCAACTTTTTTGATTTACTGGGTATGAGTATTTGTAGGTGAAAGACTGTTGTGTGTGGGAAGGGCACAGAGTGGAGGCCAGACAGGTGAGCCCATTTACATCCACTTATCAAGGGCCTGAATTTGGGGATACTAAAGGTTTATTTGAAATGTTATTTTTCCAGGGAGGAATGATTGTGCAGCATACATCTTTAAAAAGCAAGTATTGTTGGGGGGGCTTTTCCATCCATAGGAGGTCAAAAGTACAAAGCATCTGGATGATGCACATCAGATGCTTTTGATAGACATCAGTATTCAACATGATTTCTTGAGGTAGAGAAATTAATTAATCTATTTGATAATTAGAGGTGGGTTGCATGAATAAGAATCTGAAAGGGAGCATGACAAAGAGCATTGATATTTAAAGCATGCAAAGTGAAGGCTGATTCTCAAAGCAGATGGGCGAGAAGATGATTGGACTAGAGCAGGGGTCGGCAACCTGCGGCTCTTTAGTCCTTATAGTGCGGCTCGGCGTGGTTTGGGAAAATAAATTAGAAGTATTTAGCTGAAGTGTATTTTATTTATGTTAGTTCTTTTTTAACGTGTAGTTCTAAATTGTTAGATTATTGTGATATTGAAATATAAAAATATACATTTCTTTATTGACCACTTTTCACACATGGTTGCTGTACGCATACAGCCGGCTGTAGCTTTGCAGCTCACAGCTCGACACACACCAACACAACAGCACAGATAGCACAGACGTTAAGCCGGTGAGGCGTGATTGCAGGTGCCGCTCAGGTGCGTCCGCATTCCCTGCAGCGGTGCTGCAGACCACGCCCCGCCACACACATTTATCAGGTAAAATACATATTTAGGCAGAATTTTGCAAATATCTATTTTTCTTTTTTAGCAGCATAGTTTTAGTTCAGCTGGGTGTCTTTCCTTTTGTTATATTTCTTTAAGAGTTCAAAATGTGTTAATTACATAAATAAAATGTAATTTTCTCTGTAGCACTTCATGGATTTCATAAGCAACACACCTTAGTTGCTCTGTGGATTCTTTTAAAAAGCAGTTAAATACTTTTCTGTTCAAACAAGCCTTTTGTTGATCTACGTATTTTATATTCTTTACATTCTTTACATTTGATCTTTTACATTGTGTATAATGTCTATTGATTGTATTGTTTATTTTAATATTTGTGTACAGCGCTTTGTGACTGCCTGTCTGTGAAAAGCGCTTAATAAATAAACTTTACTTACTTTAGTTGTTCATACAAAGCATAAAGGTAAAAAAAAACAATATATACAGCGTTATCTGCATTTTAAATGTCAAAAAGTATTTGCGGCTCCCAGTGTTTTCTTTTGCGTGGAAACCGGGTCCAAGTGGCTCTTTGGGTGTTAAAGGTTGCTGACCCCTGGACTAGAGTAATGATGTCAGTACTGAGTTTGACAGCATGGGAAAGTGATAGTGGTGTAAAGCACTCCCTTATCAAACACACATTAACCCCTTTTATGCCCCTGAGCATTTTGACTGTCATTGCCTTACTTTTTGAAACATAATGAATGCAAGACCTAAAAACGGTGTACGGTCATGGTGACTTCACAAGTTAGACCCACCTTAAAGCAACTTCTGCTTTATTTTCTTTCTAGATGAGGATAATCTCATACTTGCAAGTGAGACTAAGCGGTAAATGAGGTGTCTGGAAAGTCAATCACTGCTGAGCAATCAATATTCACAAATTACTAAATTCCACTTTTAAATCAACCCCGGTGAACTTTGATTTCTCCCGTCACCACCAACTGGTCGGAGCACATAGCTGCCCCTCCCCGATCCTGGTTCTACTGGTGGTTTGACCTTAAGATGACAGTTGTTATGATTGGCAATATAGAAATAGATACAAACTGAACTAAAAATTGTTAAATTTAATAAAATTCAGTTGTACTTAATTTGTATTAATTCTCAGTTCATTTCATTGACAGTTGGACAGCAATTAAAACTAAAGTTTGTCTGTTTAAGTAGAACTAGCTGAGCTGGTTTGGTGATATGGTTGTTTGTCGTCTGGTATTCATTCTCAGAATATCAAACTCACCTGGATTCTTGTATGACTGCAAACTTTAACTATCAGGAAAAATCTCTGAAAAAGTGAAAATGAAGCAGACACCACACCTATGGCTTTAAGCCTGATGCCCTCCAGATAAACACCTGCTGATGAAAGCCAAGCACAAAAGGCTTCAATCAATTTTTTTTATCAATGCATCTTTTTCTCTTGGTGGACTAATAATACAGTAGTACTGTGTGAAAGCATTGAGCTACCTGTAGTTTCTTTATGTTTAGCTAGGAAAAAGGGAAATATGTGCATTGAATTGTGTGCAAACGTACATGGAAATAGACGATATACTGCAAAAAGAGTTTGCACAACTCTAATGCTCTTGAACATCAACACAGCCTGCAATATAAATGTCTCCAAGTAGTGTTCAGGAATATCTCTTCAAGCTTCTTGAAAGACATTCAAATCTCTTTTTTTGCCTTTTGTCCTGTTCTTTGTCATCACACTGCATTGGTAGTGTGTTAGGAATAATTGGGCCACATTTGGTAACAATTGCGTGGGAACGTTCTTATCCTGTGCAAGGAGTAAAACTAAAAATAGGCCACGACATAAAAATACTGTCAGATTTATGAAATTTTTGTTTTCACCCTCGTGCGTATGTCAATAAATCAGAATTGTTTGGAACCAACAGCCTTGTTGAATCTGTATACTGCCCCACAGCAATTTCTCTGTATACCGACACATTTATTTCCAGGTGAAGCAAAGAAAGGGGTGAAATGAGAGACAAGATAAGACAAGAGATCATGGAATATGTTTCAATTGACAAATGCTTCATGGTCACAGCTGCAGTGATGCAGATGTCGCACCGGTCTGTTGTGGTGAAGACAGAGCTCAGTGTAAAGCTGTTGATTTACTGGTCGATACGTCCCCTGTGCTTTCCCTAAGTGATAGTATTTTGTTTTCCTTTATATGCCTTTTTAAAATATATAATTACAGGATCTGACCTACTTACTACTGTCACCAAGTGCTTGCTCATAGGGGGTTGTCTGCTTGTTGTTGTTTTTTCTCCACTCTGTTTTATAGGCTCTTTACCTTTCAATATAAAGCGTGTAAAGTATAAAGTGCCTTAAAAGGTTATTTTTGGCAATATGGAAATAAAATGAAATAAAAATTTTAAAAATTGAATTCAATTGATTTGTATTAACTCTCAACTCATCACACTGACAGTTTGTTAATAACTAAAACTAAAGTTTTTCTGTTTAAGTAGAACTAGCTGAGCTGGTTTGGTGATATGGTTGTTTGTCGTCTAGTATTCATTCTTAGAGTATCAAACTCATCTGGATTCATGTCTGACTGCATACTTTAACTATCGGGAAAAATCTCTGAAAAAGTGAAAATGAAGCAGACACCACACCTATGGCTTTAAAGCTTTTGCCCTCCAGATAAACACCTGCTGATGAAAGCCAAGCACAAAAGGCTTCAATTCAGTTTTTTTTAAATCAATGTATCTTTTTTTCCTCTTGGTGGACTAATAATACAGTAGTACTATGTGAAAGCATTGAGCTACCTGTAGTTTCTTTATGTTTAGCTAGGAAAAAGGGAAATATGTGCATTGAATTGTGTGCAAACGCAGCCTGCAATTTTTCTTATAATGTCTAGTTTTCAAAGCAGTTTTTTGTATGCTGGCTGCCTTTTGTCTTGTTCTTTAGGAATAATTGGGCCTCATTTGCTAACATTTGCATGGAAATGTTCCTACCCTGTGCAAAATAAAAAACAACACCTCCAGGTGAAGCAAAGAAAGTGGAAAATGTCTCTCTTTGAAAAAAACTTGCCCAACAAACTGTAGAAAACATTCCTTCTGAAACAGATTGTTGGACCACATTTTTGAAAGAAGGATGTCTTTTCAAAAACCTGTTTCAGCAAGAATTTTTTTCTCATTAAGTAGGTCAGAGTCTGTATCTTTGGGTCTTTAAAAGGCAGGAGGCTACAGAATTCTCTACTCTGTTTTCAGAGCCGAGCTGTTGCTTTCCAAACCTGCAACTGCTGTGATTCCTCCAATAACTGAGACGATGGCGAACAGTGAGTATAAAATATATATTTATATGTTTGAATTATCAATATATATAAATGACAGTACATTTAGAACAGATACAGTTTGTCTGAAATTACATAAAAGGTGGACATAAAGTCCAGATTTTACATTTTTGGTTAAAATGTTCATCAGTACAGAGGAGAGATCTTGGGGGTTCTGTCATGGTCTGAGGCTGCATTTTAGCCACTGATGTTAGCATTTTTGGAATTATGAAAAACAAACAAATGGCAGCCTGGCTGCCTCAGGAATTTAAACACGAGTCTCTAAAATTAAGTACTACTACTATTTTTTAATAATAATAACAATATTAACTACAGTTATTGTTGTTATTGCCAAAACACTATAAACCATAAAATGCTCAGAATTACAATAAAAAGCATATAAAGAAAACAAAATATTATCACTTAGAGAAAGCACAGCCACCCTTTGGAGGACTTATTTCAGCCGCTACGCAAAGCTGGTGACCACTGGTCAGATCGACCAGTAAATCAACAGCTTTACTTTTACACTGAGCTCTCTCTTCACCACAACAGACCAGCACATGGTCACATGGTCACATCTGCATCACTGCAGCTGTGACCATGAAACATTTGTCAATTGAAACATATTCCATGATCTCTTATCTTATCTCAACAAGGCTGTTGGTTCCAAACAATTCTGATTTATTGACATACACACGAGGGTGAAAACAAAAATTTCATAAATCTGACAGTATTTTTATGTCGTGGCCTATTTTTAGTTTAGAAATTGGGGTGGGGCAGTGTACATATGTAACAAAGCTATTGGTTCCAAGCAATTTAAATTTACTGACATATGCACTGTGCTGAGAACAAAATATATGGGTACGCATGTTTCATAAATCTGATAGTATTTTTGTGTGCTGGGATTTTTTATATTTATTTTCATTTTTTGCACAGGGTAAGAATGTTAGCAAATGAGGCCCAATTATTCATAATGCACTACCAATGCAGTGTGATGACAAAGAACAGGACAAAAGGCAGCCAGCATACAAAAATGAGCTTGTCTTTCAAGAAGCTCGAAGAGATATTCCTGAACACTATTTGGAGACATTATAAAAAAGATTGCAGGCTGTGTTGATGTTCAAGGTCATTAGAGTTGTGCAAACTCTTTTTGCAGTATATCGTCTATTTCCATGTACGTTTGCACACAATTCAATGCACATATTTCCCTTTTTCCTAGCTAAACATAAAGAAACTACAGGTAGCTCAATGCTTTCACATAGTACTACTGTATTATTAGTCCACCAAGAGAAAAAGATGCATTGATAAAAAAAAAAATTGATTGAAGCCTTTTGTGCTTGCTTTTCATCAGCAGGTGTTTATCTGGAGGGCATCAGGCTTAAAGCCATAGGTGTGGTGTCTGCTACATTTTCACTTTTTCAGAGATTTTTCCCGATAGTTAAAGTTTGCAGTCAGACAAGAATCCAGATGAGTTTGATATTCTGTGAATGAATACCAGACAACAAACAACCATATCACCAAACCAGCCGTACACCAACTACTTAAGGTCAAACCACCAGTAGCACCAGGATCAGGGAGGGACAGCTATGTGCTCCGACCAGTTGGTGGTGACGGGAGAAATGAAAGTTCACCGGGGTTGATTTAAAAGTGGAATTTAGTAATTAGTGAATATTGATTGCTAATCATTGATTCTCTAAAAAAAAACAAAACATCTTGTTCTCACAGATGTTTGAAAATAGTTGAAAATTATTAACTCTTTTATAAACTTTCATTTTTTCACAGTTTTCAAAAGCCCTTAATATGTGAAAGGGGCACTAACAGGAAGTAAATAACAACTTAAAAAGAGGTCATTGCAGAGGAATTTATGATCAAAACTGAGATATTTGAGATAATTTGAATATTTTTGAATCCTAGAAGAGTTAAAAACAGTAAGATAGGAAACCTGTGACTCAAATGTCATCACTACCATTTCTGAATTATAACTTCCTGTAAAATTTCAAGCTTGCCAGTTAACAAAGGCTTTTCATGTCATACTTATAGTTGCTTTTGTGGCTCTCTAAGATAATTACATTTGTACTCATGTTGTGTTTTTTGTTGCAGGAATTAACAAGGTGAATTTTCACTGCGTGACTAACAACACTGCTCATCGCACCATTGAAATTACAAGAAAGCAGCTGATTGTTAGGCGTGGCCAGCCCTTCCTGCTGACCCTGGAAATGGTGCAGCCTTTCAGTGTCAGAGACACACTCCTGCTCACTGTGGAGACAGGTAGCCACTTGAACTGGTTTTAAAAGCCAATTTTTCTGCCACGCTGTTTGTCATCACATCACATGCTTCAAAACATTAAAATAGTCCACTGATAAATAACTATTTACAATATAATGTTTAAAAGTTCTTAATATGGTAAAGTGTCCATACAGGAGTTAAATAACATTATATTTGAACTCAACAATTAACATAACACATTTGTAACTCTACAAAATCACCTGTTGATGTCCTCCAGCTTATTGGCAGTCTATTATGGTTAGGCTCTGGTTAACAACCATTGCCTAATCATAGTCCTCAGTGACCTGGTGGAAGTAAAGAGGTTAAGTAGAGTTTTTTGAAGAAAACAACAAAATAAAACTGATTGATCCCTGAAATGTAACAAGTGCTCTTCCCCACTTCTTCCTTACTTCAGGTTCTGCTCCATCAGAAAGACATGGAACACGTTCTCAGTTTGGTAACCCGTCTGCCAAATATACCAGTGATGCCAAGGCAATATGGAAGTATGAGATTGACAGGAGTGCTGTCCTGGAGAGGGGCATTGTGGCTCTCTCTGTGACCCCACCAACTGACGCTCCTGTGGGGAAATACTCCCTGTCTGCAATGACACATGGTGAAACAAGAAATCTGGGAACTTTGGTGGTGCTCTTCAACCCCTGGTGCTCTGGTAAGAAGCAAAGTTTTAGTCCTGATAAGTAAAACAAAAGAAAAAGAAAAAAGACAGACAATCTGTAACTAATAGAAGTTATTATCTATAGATAGAGGTTTTTGTTGTGTTTTTGATATATGAACTTACCATAAAAGCTGAGTCATTCTGCTAATAAATTTGCTAAGGATGCTTGCATTATATTTGCATGTGTCTGCAGATGACTGGGTGTATCTTCCCGATGACAGAGAAAGACAAGAATATGTGATGAATGAAGAGGGAACCGTCTACACAGGAACATCACACTACATAGGTTCACAGCCCTGGATCTTTGGACAGGTCAGCACCAGAGTGCTGCCATGCTTATGCTGCCATATTTGGCCAGTATTCTGAAGGTTACGCAAAATTGAATGTTAGTTACAACAAAGTGATTTATATGAGAAACAGGAAGATTAGCTAGTCAATTATCTGTCAGTTTTGTACTTTCCCTAAACCTGTAACAATTAGTAATATGAGTGAAGCAAGAAAGCTGAAAATATATTTGGAAATTAGCTGAAGCACATAGTCATGTGAAAACTTCAAAGGACTGTATACAGCATAATGAAAAACTTAAGTAAATCCAATGATTTGACAGCTTCTAGAACCTACTTTAACAGCAATACACAGAGTTTTGTTTTCTGCATGGCTTTATGACTTTCTTAACCCACTGTACTGACAGTTGATATGAGGTTTTTGTGCTAATATGTTCTGTTTGGTTTTTCTCCAAAGATCGTTCTGGCCAAACATTTGCACTTTGGTATCATCTGTCTTCTTCTTCCAGAAGTCTTGTGATTTGTTGAGCTGCACTGCGATGTTGTTTTGAGAGAAAAGAGGCTTTCTCCTGGCAGCTCAGACTTGTTCACTCTTTTTCTAATTGTACTGTAGAGAACATCAAGATGTAACATGCTAACTGAGGCCTGTAGAATACCTCTGGGATTTTTCCAGGTATCTTGAGTATTGGATGGTCTGATCTTAGGGTGAATTTTCAGCAACATAAAGTTATAAGAATATAACCAGATAATTATTTAGAGAAACCAAAATCATTAAAACCAGAAGAAAGTAAATGGCCTGTATTTATATAGCGCTTTACTAGTCCCTAAGGACCCCAAAGCGCTTTACATATCCAGTCATCCACCCATTCACACACACATTCACACACTGGTGATGGCAAGCTACATTGTAGCCACAGCCACCCTGGGGTGCACTGACAGAGGCGAGGCTGCCGGACACTGGCGCCACCGGGCCCTCTGACCACCACCAGTAGGCTACGGGTGAAGTGTCTTGCCCAAGGACACAACGACCGAGACTGTCCAAGCCGGGGCTCAAACCGGCAACCTTCCGATTACAAGGCGAACTCCCAACTCTTGAGCCACAATCGCCACAATCAGTAGAATAATTGAATTTGATTGTTTTGTGTTTTTTCACTTTTTAAAATCATTTTAGGCTCTTTATCTTCCTATTTAAAGGGCTTTGAGACAGTTTTTGTTATGATTTTACGCTAGATTTTTTAAGACTTGATTTGAATTTGAATATGACATAAATACACTAAAAAACCTGGTCTGCGCTTCCACAGGCCCCCGCTGGTTTAGAGACTTATTCCTCATGAAGAAAGCAAGACAATGACGGAACCGGGTTTTACATGCTAGCAAGGGAGGCTGTTGGAACCAGGCTCTTGGAGCTAAACGCTCCTCACCTGTCTCCTAGCCAGCATCAAATAAACAGCCTTCCTTGCTGCCTTTCATTGAAAACAGTTACAGTACACACAAGCACCACCCATTGTAAAAGCCCCCTATGGTTCTAAAAGATAAGGCACTATGTGTGTGCACGTGTAAGCACGTGTGTGTATGTGTGTGTATGCATGTGAGTGTGTGTGTTTGTGTTTGGGGGTGCGTTTGTGTGACCTCCTGCTTATCAAAAGGGTAATAAAAGCAGGAAGCTTACTAACCAAGAAAACAAAACCCTCACATAGATGTCCCTATAATAAAACACTACAGCCTCACCCACCATTTAACAGGCTGGAGAGGTGGTCAGAGACAAAGGAATGTCTTTGATCATACAGTTTGAACTAAGACTTACAAATTTAAATAACACAATGACAACATTTAATAATTTGACTCTAACATGATGTTGTGACTTTTCTGCTGATTACAGGTGACTTCTTTTATCAGACTAACAATATTGATGTTTCCATGATGCAGTCACTGGAAGGCAATTGTCAATAATTTTCGATGTAAAAGTTAAAATTATTGATGTTGGTCCAAAATAGTAATTATACAGCAATACGCACCAGTAGCATATTCTGTTAGAAATCCACATTACTTTTATTTTTCTACAAGAGAATTAAGAACGTTAAAGTGTGCTGTTTAATTTGAAGAATATTTGATACACCGTGTCATGACAAAAGTGGCCTTTGAGCTTTTGACTGGTCACAAATTCATGACAAAGATCCCTAAGCTTACAGCCAGATTAATAATACATTCTTTCCTGCAATTGGTATTGTAGCTCTAACTTGTGCTTCTTACCCAGTTCGAGGAGGAAATGGTTGACATTTGTCTCAAGATATTGGATGCCAACCTCAAACACAGAAAAGACCCAGCTGGTGACACCTCTGCTCGTTGTAACCCCGTCTATGTTAGCCGTGTGATCAGTGCCATGGTAGGACCTAAATTCACGTGCATTACAATTTACATTTAACACTTCATTTAAAAACTTACAAGTTAAGTTTTTAATGCTACCTGTTGTAACAATAATAATAATAATATAAACCAAATTTACTCTTGTGCAACCAATGGATGAGCAAGAATGGAGCATTTGTCTGATTTGCAGGTCAATTCCAATGATGATGAAGGTGTACTAGTGGGACGCTGGGATGGAAACTATAATGATGGATGCAGCCCCACCTGCTGGACTAGTAGTGTTAGCATCCTTCAGCGCTGGTTTCAAAACCGCTGCTATCCTGTCAAGTACGGACAGTGCTGGGTGTTCGCTGCTGTAATGTGTACAGGTACTGTGGTTACTGTGTTGTTTTTGTGTGGCAGAGTATTGCCATGAACTTTAAGCAAGACCGAGACGTCATTTGACTTGATCATTTTGTTGTCTGTGATTTCAGTGATGCGATTCTTTGGTATTCCATGCCGTGTCGTCACCAACTTTCAATCTGCTCATGACTCAAACAATAGCCTCACTATTGATGAATATTATGATGACTATGGAGTCCGTAGCAAGGAGGCCTCTGAAAGTGTCTGGTAAGACATTCAGACAGTCAGTCAGATGTGCAAGTAAAATGAAAACTTTATTATTGTTTTCTTGCTGTTTGAGTTTTGAGGCCTGACTTGAAAAGGAACACGAACGTCTGTTAAAGTTACATATTGATAATACTAATGACATATTTTCACACAGACAGAGCTATTATATTATGCAATTTAAAAACCTCAGAGATATAAACTGGAAAGCTCACCTTTCTTGTGCAGGAACTTCCATGTGTGGGTGGAAGGATGGATGAAACGACCAGACCTCATGAAAGGTGGTATCTATGATGGCTGGCAGGTCTTGGATCCCACTCCACAGGAAAAAAGTGAAGGTAAAAACTATTTAGTTTTTATTTAGAAATGAATGCACTGAGACAGATGCACAAATGAATGATTCCAATGAGAAGTACAAACAATTATTTTGTTGGTTCTTTAAAAAAGTTTTTGTTAAATTTGTAAAAGTCCAGCTTTGCTTTTGCTGCTCCAGGTGTATTCTGCTGTGGTCCAGCCCCAGTCAACGCTATCCTACGTGGTGACACAGACGTCAAGTATGATGTACCATTTGTCTACGCTGAGGTCAACGCTGACATTGTCAAATGGATGGTCTGTACCAGTGTTATAAAATAACCAGCTGTATACTATACAGTCTGTCTATACAATCTGTATTTCTACCTTTTATCTGAAGAATTAACTCTTTCAGCTCTTTTAAACTCAGTTTTAACCTTAATCCTAACCTTAAAAGATCTGGTACCTACCATTTTTATCAAGTTTCCCTATTATATGTTATTGTTATTGACACGTCTTCCACAGAGGAAGCAGAATCAGGGGATGATGGAAATGACCTGTTCATCACCGGGAGTAAGGTCACTGAGGCAGTTAAACAACAACCTGGTGGCAGGGTCCCTGGGGTGGATGAGGTTCACCCTGAGTTCCCGAAGGTTCTGGATGTTGTAGGGCTGTTTTGGTCAACACGCCTCAACAATAGAGATCAGAGTACTTCTGGATTAACAGACTGGTGTGGTGGTTCCCATCATCAAGAAGGGGAGCAGAGGGTGTGCTACAACTGTAGAAGGATCACACTCCTCAGCCTCTGCTAGAAAGTCTATGCCAAGGTGCTGGAAAGGAGTGTCTGTCCGTTAGTTGAATCTCGGATACAGAAGGAAAAATATGTTTTTCATTCAATTCAATTCAATTTATACAGCAAGTTTAGTTACAGCACTTTCAGAAAGACATCTACTGTGATGAAGTCTACTCCCCACTGCTGTGTAATCAATTATTGTAAATTTAAACAGTGTTCAGGAAACACTGTTAAATGTTCAGTTTTTATGCCATATGTTAAAACAAGATCTAGAGTGTGATTAAAGTGGTGGGTGGGTTCTTTTACATTTTGAGAGAAACCAATTGAGTCTAATAACAGATTAAATGCCATGTTGAGGCTGTCATTTTTAGCATCTACATGGATGTTAAAATCACCCACAATAATTATTTTATCTGAGCTGAGAACTAAATTAGATAAAAACTCTGAGAAATCAGAGAGAAACTCTGTGTAAGGCCCAGGTGGACGATAGATGATAACAAGTAAGACTGGTTTCTGAGTTTTACAGCTGGGGTGGACAATGTTAAGCATCAGGCTTTCAAATGAATTAAAAGTCTGTCTTGGTTTTTCGTTGATTAATAGGCTGGTGTGAAAAATTGCTGCCACACCGCCCCCTCGGCCTGTTCTTTGAGATATCCGGAAGTTACAATGACTCGGGGTGTTGATTCATTTATTCAATTCATTTATTCAGTTCAATTATTAAGTCATGTACTAACAGAGACTTGGAGGAGAGAGACCTAATATTTAATAATCCACATTTCACTGTTTTACTCTTTGGTTCAGATGTGGATACTGTATTGTTCTTTCTTTGTAATTGTTTATGTTTAAGTTGTTTGTTGCTGGTTTTTAGTTTGTTTTTTGTCTGTTTGGGAGCTGACACAGTCTCTATGGAGATGGAGGAGAGAAGCTGCAGAGAGGCGTGTAAGACTGCAACTCTGCTTCCTGGTCCCAACTCTGGATAGTCATATTTTGAAGGGTTTAATAAATTTGTCCATATTTCTAGAAATGAGAGCTGCTCCATCCAAAGTGGGATGGATGCCGTCTCTCCTAACAAGACCAGGTTTCCTCTGGAAGGTTTGCCAATTATCTATGAAGCCCACATCGTTTCTGAGACACCACTCAGACAGACAGCAATTTAAGGAGAACATGCGGCTAAATATGTCACTCCTGGTCTGATTGGGGAGGGGACCAGAGAAAACTACAATATTGGTTCAATATTGGTTTTAGTGACCTCTGATTGGCGTAACCGGGTGTCATTACTGCCGACGTGAATTATAATTTTACTGAATTTACGTTTACTCTTAGCCAGCAGTTTTAAATTTCCTCCAATGTCTCCTGCTCTGGCACCTGGAAGAAAAATGACTATGGTTGCCGGTGTCTCTAGCTTCATGCCTCAGAACAGAATCACCAATTACCAGAGTTTGACCACCTGTGGGTGTGTCGCTGAATCGGGAAAAGCAGGTAGACACATGAACAGCTTGGTGGTGTTCAGTGATCCTGGCCTCCAGACCTGCAAATTGGCTACATTTGTTACAAGTATCATTACTGCCAAGCAGTAACTAAACATCTGACACAATGAGCAGGAAAGTGCAGGAGGAACAGGTGAAGAGGCCATGCTGCTAGCGACTCGGCTACAAGCTAAGCAAGTGAAACCCTAAAGACACAGCGAGTGAATACTTGGACTCTAAATTGCTTCGAATGAAGCATGTGAAGATTGCACTATGAAATAAGATTTCTTTGATTAAATTGCTACGCAGATAAACTACACAAAAACACCACTGTGTGTTTGAACACAACACAATACTCTACTGCAGAGAGCGCGAACACCAAGTGACAGCGCCACCCAAAGCATCTCACAAGGTTCATCCCTGTCACGGAACACTAGAGCAGCTCTTTACCCTGTCTCGTTCCCATTGGGTGTTGGACAGCCAGTGTTGCCCTTTGTCACCAATTCTGTTCATAATTTTTATGCACAGAATTTCTAGGCTTAGCGAAGTGGCAGAAGGCTTCCACTTGGGCAGACTCAAAATTTAATCTCTGTTTTTTGAGGATGATGTGGTTCTGTTGGCTTCATCAGGTGGTTGCCTCCAGCTCACACTGGAGTGGTTCGCAGCCAAGTGTTAAGCAGCGGGTTAGGTTGCTGCCCCCTGCGAAAATGGATGGATGTTGTTGTTAATTGACAAGATGTAAGACCATTAAGGAGCCCAATGTTCACTCTATATTTCTCTTGGCTACCCCTTCAAACTCATTCAACATCCCAAATGCAAACAGAGATCACACTTACATCGTCTACAATTTAATGGCGATAACTTCAACACAAAAGTTATTCTGACTGACAAACATAAGTGCAGATTTACCAGTGGCTTTAGCTTATTAAATTATGCAGTCCTGCACAAAGTATTGACAATTTTCTGTTTTGATGTTACTTTTCTCAGATCAGTACTAACGGTTCAAAGAAGAAAATGTACACTGACTCCATGTCAGTGGGTCAGAGCATCTCTACCAAGGCTGTTGACTCCTGGAAAAGGGTTGATATCACTGACAGCTACAAGCACAGGGAAGGTAAAACAAACATACAATGCTCATTTGCATTGCTCGTGTCAACTGGACATCAATAGCTTTATTATTTGGATAACTGTTTGGTAACATTCTAGTAGAACTGCTAAAGGCAGTTTCAGTTCAAATGATCCCAGACAACACAAACAAGTTTCTTATGTTTCCTAGCTCAGTTTGCTTACGATCTTGAGTTTATCAGTATTTCTAGTTTAGGTTTTCTTGGTTTTTATTTGATCCTGTTCATGTTTTTGTCTTGTTTCTATGGCATATATATGCCATTTTGTCTTGTGTCTCTCTGTCCTTCCCTGTTTCCCCAGTTAGGTCAGTCTCTTCTTCTGTGGCATGTCTCTGTGTGGCACTCTGTCTCTTGTCCCTGGCTCTCTGCCCCTCTCTCTCCTCCCTCTGTTCCCTGGGTTTCATCTGTCTGCATCTCAGAGTGTGTGTTTCTCCTACTTCCTGTTTCAGTTTGTCACTCTCTTATCATGTGTGTTCAATGTTCAGCTGTGCTTTACCTGTCTCATTGGTGGATTGTGTTCAGTCGTGTTCACCATGTGTCTTCTCTCTGTCCCAAATCCCTCCATCCCCCCGTCGGTGATCTCCCTCATTCTTCAGCTGTGTGTTCTGCCTGCTTGTCTAGTTTCCAGTAACTCCCAGTTCAGTTTTGTACATTCTATAGTTAATCAGTAAAGCTGCTTTTTGAGTTTAGTTTTGCCTCCAAGAGTCTGCATTTTGGGTCCCCCAATCATGCCCGCTTCACACAGCACATGCCATATTTCCCTACAGGCAGCGCAGAGGAGAGAGCCATCTTCAAACGTGCAGTCAGAATGAACTCAAAAGAAGGTCAAGGTGACATAGAAGAGGCACCCCAGTATGTTGAGATGAAAATCAAAGAGGTAAAACTCAAAATACAAGACTGGGAAAACTTTGTATCATTACAACATGATATAAATACAAGAATGTGTTGATTTGGTCAAAATTCATAATGCACGACAAGTAAAAAAAAACAAACAGTTGAAACAGTGTGAAATGGGATGGGGCCTTTAAGGAAATTATCTAAGAATTATCTAAGAATAGCAACTAGAAGCCTGGAAAGCTGCAGACTCATCACCATCCTGAGGCCAATGACGGTGATATCATCTGCAAATTTTAGGAGTTTAACAGCCGAGTTCTTGGAGGCGCAGTCATTGATGTACAGCAGGAGCAATAGTGGTGAGAGGACCGAGTTTCAGAGGTGATCTCCCCCAGCCTCACTTGCTGCTTCCTGTCTGTCAGGAAGCTGGTGATCCACTGACAGGTAGCTGGTGACATGCTGAGCTGGGAGAGTTTGGAGGAGAGAAATTCAAGCACAATGGTATTAAAAGCCGAACTAAAGTAAACAAACAGGACCCTGGCATAAGTTCCTGGGCGGTCGAGATGTTGCAGGATGTTTGAGGCAAGGAGGGTGAAACTCCGTCTGGTACAGGGGCTTTCATGGACTTGGGGGTCAATGTCTGAAACAGTGTCGCGCATTGCAGGTACCAGTGGCAATAAAATCAAAACACTGCATCAAACGCTAGTATTTCCAGCACCGGTAATCATTAATTCTGCGGTTTTAATCCCTACTTGCATTTTATTTGCCCCAAAAACAGTTCTGTACAAAGACAGACTTGACGAAAAGGCAACAAAAAGTATGAGGAGAAAAAAAAATCAAAGGATTGAAACGGCCTGTGTGCCACTCGTACCCACAATCCTTTGCGGTTTTACCCCTGAATGACGTCACATTTTCAATCTCTATAGAGATTGGAAATGTGACGTCATTCTGGGGTAAAACCGCAAAGGATTGTGGGAAGTCGTGGGAAGAGGTACTAGCGCACGCAGGTTTTCAATTGAAATCGGTTACACAGCGATAAAAAGAAGCAAAAAATAGCAAGAAGCTGTTGTATTATTATCTGCAATAGCCGGTCGCATGTCAGCCACGGGAAGCCGACAGGTAAAGAGATCAGTTGATATCGGATTACGTCATTGAAGAGAAATTGTTCAAGCCATGTTTCCGAAGTAACAAAGAGCCGACGGATGGCCATCAGCCCATCTGCCAGGTCTTTGTTTGCTTCCACAGGGGGTGGGGAGTGTCTGTAGTCGGTGATTTCCTGCAGGCCCCTCTACACTGACGCAGGGTTGTTGGCTGAGAGCCATTCTTTCAGCTTCTGGGAGTAGATCCTTTTGGCTGCTTTGATCTCCCTGGTCAGTGTGTTCCTGGCCTGCTTGTACAGGGCCCTGTCACCACTTCTGTAGGAGTCCTTCTTGGCCTTACGAAGATGTTGGAGTTTAGGAGTGAACCATGGTTTATTGTTGTATGTGCAAAAGGTCTTAGTTGGCACACACACACACACACACACACACACACACACACACACACACACACACACACACACACACACACACACACACACATCTTCACAAAAACTGATGTATGATGTCACAGTGTCCGTCAGCTCATCCAGATGCTGAGATGCAGCTTCGAAAACAGTCCAATCAGTGCAGTCAAAACAGTCCTACAGTTCCTGCTTTGCTGCGTTAGTCCACTTCTTCACAGTTTTTAATACAGGCTTGGCATGTTTGAGTTGTTGCCTTTAAACTGCAATAAGATGGACCAGGCAGTGATCAGAATATCCCAAGGCTGCCTGGGGGACAGAGCGAAATCTGCCGGGCTTACAACTTCATCGGGTGGACCGTGAAGCGGAGCTCTCAGGGAAAACAAAGGGTGGTGGAGTCTGCTTCTACATCAACGAAGGTTGGTGTACTGATGTCGCAGTGTTACAGAAATACTGCTGCTCAAACCTGGAAACTTTTTTCATCAACTGCAAACCATTTTATTCACTGCAGGAGTTTTGTTCCTTCATGCTGGTTGGAGTTTGCATCCCTCCTCAGGCCAATGCAAACAACGCACTGGCTGACCAGATTACCACCCTTGAAAGAAAATTCCTGGATTCCTTCACAATTGTCCTTGGGGATTCTAACAGAGCAAATCTAAACCATGAACTTTCTAAATATAGACAGCATATAGACTGCCCCACCAGGTACAACATTATATTGGAGCACTGTTACACTACTTTAAGACAGTATCTGGGATTCGCTGGGAAGAGAGCGGAGAGTGTACATTCACGAGGTGAATGGAGGGGAGTGTTGTGCGGAATCCCGGCTGATGTTACACCCCTGAAAACAGGGGGAAAGAATCACGAGAGTGATTATGACTTGCGTCTCTCGTGCAGTCGTTTATTGCAGTGAGGAGAACGCGCGAAAGCCCCCTAGTGGAGAATAGAGACACTACAAATCGATCCAAGAAAAGGCTTACTAGCCGATCAGTGATGTATAGATTGCAGTTCTCTTAAGTAACATGAAAGCCATTAATATAACATGAAAAAATAACCTCTTAACCATTTTCTTACCATATTTACATTATTTGTCCTTATATGAACTGATATGAATTAGTATTAACTGAACAGTTTTATATGCAGTAGTCCTTCAACCTGTCACACTGATGTACAGGGTGGGCCATTTATATGGATACACCGTGGGAATGGTTGGTGATATTAAAGTCCTGTTTGTGGCACATTAGTATATGTGAGGGGACAAACTCCTCAAGATGGGTGGTGACCATGGTGGCCAATTAGATGTCGGCCATCTTGGATACAACTTTTGTTTTTTTTCAATAGGAAGAGGGTCATGTGACACATCAAACTTATTGGTAATGTCACAAGAAAAACACTGGTGTGCTTGGTTTCAACATAACTTTCAATGTAACTTCAACACCAGGAGACCAAGGCGATAAATGGCCAGGACATTAAACTGAGGCTCAAGCTGAGCAGTAAGGATCACACCAATAAGGTGTTGTCTGTCCGTGTCAACGCTCAGGCCATGAGGTACAACGGCAATCCAGCGGACAACATCCTGAACAAAGTGCAGCACGTGACACTTGTGTCTGGACAAGGTCTGCAGTTCTTATCTTACAATTTTGGTCAGCATTGTAATTTATTTGAAAAGAAAAAAAAAGAAATGATATAGATTTCTATGATTTGAGGCTGCTACTTCAAACTCCACCCCAAGTCTCAGAAATGAAAGAAATTAGAAAGAAACAAGAAATTAAAGTTTCCTGATGATACCATGAATCTCTGGATCAGTTCTCACATTCCTGCCTCTCACTGTATGTCCTACAGATGTGGCCATACCTATCCAGATCCCCTTTGCAGATTACAGTAAATATATGGTGAACTACGACAGCATAAAGGTTTCAGCAGTGGCCAGTGACAGTGATGAATACTACCAGACTGAGACCAACATCACCCTAGAGCAACCAGTCATCTCCATGAAGGTCATTAAAATCCAAATTTTGTGTGTAATATAAGGAAGTGCGTGATTTTATAACACAGGAAGTGAAAGCAGATTCAAACTAATGACATTACTTGGTAACAAAGTATGTGTTCATGGTATACGGTAGACTGGCTGTGTGGCATGGCCTTACAACGATAACTGCTGATTGGTTATTTGACAGTCAAAAAAGCGTCACCTGAACTCAGTTGATGAACAGGTTCTATGAGATTCTGAAAATTCTGGACTTTGTTCTATAATTTGCTGCACATTAATGCTGTACTATATCTGTGCTTCTTTTAGGTTTTGTATCCAGTCCATGTGAACCATGAAATGACATTGGAGGTGGAATTTAAAAACCCGCTCAATGAGAGGCTGAGGAACTGCTCCCTGACAGTCATTGGATGTGGCCTTTTTAAATCAGACTATATACAAAGGTCAGTACTGAGACTTAACATACAATCTAACTCATTACAATCACAGGGTATAAGGAACAATGTGATTGTCTGGAGTTAATGATAATATTTCCCATCTTCAACCAGATGCTTTTTGTGAAACAGTAATTTGCTTTTTATGTGAGAGTTACAAAAACAAATATTGATTCTAGTCAGATTTCATTTCATCATCTCAGCGGTTCAATAATACTGGTTAAAAAAAACTCTTTATTTTCCTTGTACTCTGCCAGTTCACTCATTTTCATTTGGTTTAATATTGATGTTAATGCAGTAACCTCATTATGTAAAATATCTTTAAAACAACACTTTTAAACCATAAACTATTGATGCTTGTGTAAAGATGAAACAAATTCATGGAAATTTTCTTGTAACTTTAACTTATTTAATTCAAGCCATCGTTTGTCTGCCACGTGTCTGATATGTTGCCACAGAAAAAGAATTAAAAATCTTCAAAAAGGAAATAACGAGAGAAATAATCCATTAACTACTCATTTTTGTATACGTAGCCTTTTGTTTTGATTAAAGTTGTGTTTTTTCAAAGAATTGAAGTGGCCACAAAAGACTTTCAGATTTTGATTCATGCTGCATATTTTAGTGCTCCAAACAAATCTAAATTTTCTTTTTTTTCTCCAGTCTTCAAAAGAAAAGAAACATTTCTAACTTACAGTGCTATGTTGTTGGTAGTGCCACCAAGTGTTGTTCACCAATAAATAGTTCCAGCTCACAATTCCATTTTGCATAAAGATAAAAATAAAAAGAAACAGTATGCTAATCCTAATTACTGCTTACAGACTGCTTTTGTAAAGAGTTTAGCTAAAGCTAGGCAACCGTTTTCCTTTATTCCCCCCCCCAAGCTAAGTTGGCTTAACTAGCCTAGGTTCTCATCCAAACAGGGTTTGAAGTAAAATAAAAAATAATAATGTTTTTCTATTTACAGTGACCTGGGTGAGGTAGAGCCAAAGGCCACACTGAAGCTCAAGATTACCATGACTCCCTACAGAGCTGGACTGAAGACCGTGGTTGCTGACTTCGACTGCAGCAGCTTCAGAGACATAAAGAGCTCCTGCATCGTTGACGTTAAACCATGAAGCTCTGGTTTCATTTACAGCTCCCTCTGTGTTTCTGTTTCTTTATTTAGTTTAAACTGGGATAGATTAATCTACTACACCTTGTTATAACTATCATCCACAGTAACGTTACTATCCATAGTCAAGGTTTTGTTTGTTTTTTTTCCCACTGGCTGAGATATAATCAAGTAGATTTTTTATTTCAAAGATGCAAACTGCCCAACATTTTCGGGGATATGCTTTGGGACTAACAGTTACCATAATTAATAATTAATGAGTAATGTAATCATTTTAATAAAAGAAGAGGGAGAAAACCGATTTCCTGATATTGCTTTGTAGCTTTTCTCTGTTTGTGCATTAATTATTATTGGGTTTAAATGATTGTGGGAAAATTATGAAGCTGTATTTTATGACAAGTTCTAAATATATAGCTCATCTCTTATACAAATTTGAGTAACAGTGATGGACCACCTCCTCCCCATCTCCTGTCCTAAATCCTGTCACCACTCGGATTCTGTTCTGCCATGATGGGTCAAATAAATAAATAAATTTCTCCATCTCAATAAATAATGTTCAGATTTAATGGCTATCAAAAGCATATGGTTGAGGTGCACCACCTCCACTCTGTGCCCTTCTCCCACACTCTCAGCAGCAAACACTCACACCCGGTAAATCACGACTATCATATAATTTGGAACAGTTATGATTGGAACATGCAGGTTTATGCTGGGAAACCTGCAGACTGTGTTCCTGAAAAGAACCAAGTGAAGTTTGTAGATGATGATTGCACAGCTCAGGGATACAGGGTAGTGTGAGCTGTATCAGAAGCAGAAGCAAGTATAACAACAGATAATTTCCTCCATACACATACACTTCTGTGTTTACTTTATGTGACTGTATAAGAATTTAAAATAGTTTCAAAACAAATGTTCTTGATAACTTTGATCTGTGATAAACAGTATACTATGTTTTATCTGACTATTTAGTCAAAAGAATCCCCAAATCATGTTTTTAAGAGCTTGAATTCAAGGCATATGAGCACAATGAGACATACAGACAATTTTGACAGTTTGACAGCGTGGGAGGTCTGTATTTCCCGTAAACATGCTGTCATCAGAGTGTACTGAAAATGGACTAACACGTGTTTTTGATATTTTATTGTAATGGGTTACCAACAGATAAATTGTTGCACTAGCCTTGAAGAAAAAACTTGTGAAACCTTATCACAGTTTGTTAATGTTCAATTTAACTATGTGATTTTCCTTGGAAAAAGAGATGTTCCCAGATAAGGCCATGAATGCAGGCTGGGAATAAAGAGTACATAAGACAGTCACGGTACTGGGTCTGGTGATGTTTCCTTGTCTAGTCTTCATCTCCTGTTTTACTTTGATAGTCTCCCGTCCTTTGTTAATGTTTTCAGTTTTGCTTCCCCCATGTCTCGTTATGTGTGATTGATCCCAGCTGTGCTCTCCTCCTGTGTCTGATTCCTTCGTTACTCCCTTGAGTATTTAAGCCCTGTGTTTTCTTCTGTCTGTTGTCATGTCACACCATCATGTACCCTCACTGCTGTGTTTCCCTCGTGCTCCTGCCTAGATCTCAGTTCCAGGGTTGTTTCCTTGTTGCCTATTTTGAGTTTCTAGTTTCTAGATCCAAGTTTAGTTTGTTGTATTCATCTTTTGAATTTTTCCAGCAATAAATCTGCCGTTTTGAGTAGTGATGGACAGACGAAGCTTCATGAAGCACTGAACCTTTTCATCCAATTGGTTCACCCCAGCGCAAAGCGTCTTGAAGCTTCATTTGCTCTAGTAGGACACCTACTGGACGTAAAAATATTAGTTGGCATGAATTTGAAGAGTGTGGCCTTTTGCACACAGCCTGTAAATGTCAACAACAAAAGCAGTGTGTAAAACATGTATATTGTAGTGATGGCATGATACTGTGTATATTTATAGTGGCAGTATGGAAAATGATTATTTGGAAATGCTAAAAATGGAAACAATCATTTACTGTGAGGTGAGGTGTGGTTGGGGTGTGGACAGTAGTTGTGCTTTTGTAACATTGAGGTAAGGACAGTGATTAGTGTTCAGGGGACACATCATTGGTTTTTATTTAAAAACAACAGTTTCTCCACTGTGGCAGGTCGTAGGCGATTTCTTTTTTGGACAATATTTCCCCTGCTTTTGAAAACACTCGCTCACAGGGCACAGATGAGGCAGGGTACACAGGTATGTCAGTGCTAACTTGTATAAGTGAGGGTAGACATATTTTTGTCTCTCCCAATATTTAAGGGGGTCCTCCAGCCTTCCAATATTTGGCTCCATCATGTACCGTTGGACCTCAATATTTGCGTCTGCTGTCACATTTTGTGTCTGTCTACCTGACACTTTCATTCAGGCAACGCCACAGGTTGTTAGCTAAACAATAAGGAGAGTTTTATGAGATACTAGCAATTCAATTTTTAATGTGAATGAATGTTTTATTGGCCATATGCAGGTTGCCCCGCAGAGGAATAGGAGGCCCCCCCCCCGACGTACACACACACACACACATGGGAATACAGTCGGAGATCGGCAGCGTTACAGAAAAAACACTGAAAGTACACAACAATGGGAAAAGTACAAGAGGAAGAAAAGAGACCTCTCCTCACGCTGGGCACCTATGGGAGGACAGCATGAGAACAGGAAACAAAAACTCCTCTGCACAGAGAGCACATAAATGTCCACATCACAACATTGGAGCACATGACAAGCCACAGGGGTTGGGTAGGGGGTGAGGAGTAATCCGAAGGAAACACAGCAGTCGTCCTGCACAGCGCAACCATTTCAGCGCGGCACGCAGACCCGCAGTCTTCCCCCGCAGGAAACAAGCATCGAAGGCGTTTGGAAAGGGAGGGGGATGAGTGCGTGCTTATCAGTGTAAGTGTATGTGTGTGCGTGTCCAGAGTTCAGCTGAGACAGTGTCCTTCGCTCTATCAGGCTAAGTAAACAGTCTGCCAGCCAACCCAGGTGGCCTTGCATGGGATGGGAAGAATAGTCATCACACAGTCGTTATCAGGGAGTTGTTGTTCGGCTCCAGCCTTGGGCCTGAGCAGCTGGCGCCGTGGTGTCCGCATGTTGAATATTGCTGATTTTTCTTTTATGCGAGCAGCACAGAGAATTTCAAGCTGCTCTTTAACACTCTGACACTGGTCTCTCAATCTGAGACCCCACAACTGCAGTGAGCCGTTCTGCGATGTGATCCAACTTTCGCTCAAGGGTCTCATTTTGAGCAGGCCTCTCTCTGATGTATCCCCCCATACGCTCAATGGTGTTGTTTTGAGCCTTCACAGCAGCTGTAAGCGTCTCCAAGGTGTTGACCATGCTGACACAGAAGTGTATTACTTCGAAAATGTTATGCAATAAACTGTTTCATCAGTTGGAATAATTTAAATGGCTATGTTTGCATGGATAATTGTGAGTAGGATATATGTAAAAAAGTAAGTTAGATTAACTCAATTAATGTAATTTGTCAACTCAATATTACCAGAAATTCTAAATTAATATTAGGTTGCTTAAACTTAATTATGCTTTTACAGGTCAAAGTAAATCATGTTGGTTTGTTGAACCAGTTGAGTTAGCCAAACCTAAAAATTACTTGCTGGATTTACTTAATAATATGCAAAATTTGTAACTTAAAAAGCTGAGTGGAAATTGTTACCTCAATTTTTTTTAAGTTGAGCCAACAAAACATTTTTTAGAGTGTGAGACTTGGGGTGGAGTTTGAAGTAGCAGCCTCAAATCATAGAAATCTATATCATTTCTTTTTTTTTTTTCAAATAAATTACAATGCTGACCAAAATTGTAAGATAAGAACTGCAGACCTTGTCCAGACAGAAGTGTCACGTGCTGCACTTTGTTCAGGATGTTGTCCGCTGGATTGCCGTTGTACCTCATGGCCTGAGCGTTGACACGGACAGACAACACCTTATTGGTGTGATCCTTACTGCTCAGCTTGAGCCTCAGTTTAATGTCCTGGCCATTTATCGCCTTGGTCTCCTGGTGTTGAAGTTACATTGAAAGTTATGTTGAAACCAAGCACACCAGTGTTTTTCTTGTGACATTACCAATAAATTTGATGTGTCACATGACCCTCTTCCTATTGAAAAAAAACCAAAAGTTGTATCCAAGATGGCCGACATCTAATTGGCCACCATGGTCACCACCCATCTTGAGGAGTTTGTCCCCTCACATATACTAATGTGCCACAAACAGGACTTTAATATCACCAACCATTCCCACGGTGTATCCATATAAATGGCCCACCCTGTACATCAGTGTGACAGGTTGAAGGACTACTGCATATAAAACTGTTCAGTTAATACTAATTCATATCAGTTCATATAAGGACAAATAATGTAAATATGGTAAGAAAATGGTTAAGAGGTTATTTTTCATGTTATATTAATGGCTTTCATGTTACTTAAAAGAACTGCAATCTATACATCACTGATCGGCTAGTAAGCCTTTTCTTGGATCGATTTGTAGTGTCTCTAATCTCCACTAGGGGGCTTTTGTAGCATTCTCCTCACTGATGAGAGTCATAATAACTCTCGTGATTCTTTTCCCCGTGTTTTCAGGTAAAAGTGCTTAAAGGTTGACATATTTTCAATTTGTACACTGTTAAGGTATCTAAGAGGTAACCCTTCATTGTTTTGTAAGCTTTAGAAGCATATATTACAGTTTTGTGCACATATACATGGCGGTTTTGAGCCTCAGTTTTGTACTTTATAATGGAAATTAAGATAACGGCAGGAGCTAAAACCGCCGCTATTGTGAACAATTTTTGAGGAAACATGTTCTGGCATATATAGTAAGCACTTTAGTATTTTGGTTTATTATTTAGTGTTTGTCTTCCACCATGTGACATTTAGCAGTACAGAATGTGAAACATTTCTGTTCATTTTCACTGCAATAAACGACTGCACGAGAGACGCAAGTCATAATCACTCTTGTGATTCTTTCCCCCTGTTTTCAGGGGTGTAACATCAGCCGAGATTCCGCACAACACTCCCCTCCATTCACCTCCTGAATCTCCGCTCTCCGCTCTCTTCCCAGCGAATCCCAGATACTGTCTTAGAGTCACTACTTTAAGACAGTATCTGGGTAACAGTGCTCCAATATAATGTTGTACCTGGTGGGGCAGTCTATATGCTGTCTATATTTAGAAAGTTCATGGTTTAGATTTGCTCTGTTAGAATCCCCAAGGACAATTGTGAAGGAATCCAGGAATTTTCTTTCAAGGGTGGTAATCTGGTCAGCCAGTGCGTTGTTTGCATTGGCCTGAGGAGGGATGCAAACTCCAACCAGCATGAAGGAACAAAACTCCTGCAGTGAATAAAATGGTTTGCAGTTGATGAAAAAAGTTTCCAGGTTTGAGCAGCAGTATTTCTGTAACACTGCGACATCAGTACACCAACCTTCGTTGATGTAGAAGCAGACTCCACCACCCTTTGTTTTCCCTGAGAGCTCCGCTTCACGGTCCACCCGATGAAGTTGTAAGCCCGGCAGATTTCGCTCTGTCCCCCAGGCAGCCTTGGGATATTCTGATCACTGCCTGGTCCATCTTATTGCAGTTTAAAGGCAACAACTCAAACATGCCAAGCCTGTATTAAAAACTGTGAAGAAGTGGACTAACGCAGCAAAGCAGGAACTGTAGGACTGTTTTGACTGCACTGATTGGACTGTTTTCGAAGCTGCATCTCAGCATCTGGATGAGCTGACGGACACTGTCTGACACTGAAAGGCTGCACCATTTCCAGGGTCAGCAGGAAGGGCTGGCCACGCCTAACAATCAGCTGCTTTCTTGTAATTTCAATGGTGCGATGAGCAGTGTTGTTAGTCACGCAGTGAAAATTCACCTTGTTAATTCCTGCAACAAAAAACACAACATGAGTACAAATGTAATTATCTTAGAGAGCCACAAAAGCAACTATAAGTATGACATGAAAAGCCTTTGTTAACTGGCAAGCTTGAAGTTTTACAGGAAGTTATAATTCAGAAATGGTAGTGATGACATTTGAGTCACAGGTTTCTTATCTTACTGTTTTTAACTCTTCTAGGATTCAAAAATATTCAAATTATCTCAAAAATATCTCAGTTTTGATCATAAATTCCTCTGCAATGACCTCTTTTTAAGTTGTTATTTACTTCCTGTTAGTGCCCCTTTCACATATTGTGGGCTTTTGAAAACTGTGAAAAAATGAAAGTTTATAAAATAGTTAATAATTTTCAACTATTTTCAAACATCTGTGAGAATAAGATGATTTTTTTTTTTTTTTAGAGAATCAACAATTAGCAATCAATATTCACAAATTACTAAATTCCACTTTTAAATCAACCCCGGTGAACTTTCATTTCTCCCGTCACCACCAACTGGTTGGAGCACATAGCTGTCCCTCCCTGATCCTGGTGCTACTGGTGGTTTGACCTTAAGATGACAGTTGTTATGATTTGGCAATATAGAAATAAATACAAACAGAACTGAATTAAATTTAATAAAATTCAGTTGAACTGAATTTTATTAAATTTTAATTCATTTCATTGACAGTTGGACAGTAATTAAAATTGAAGTTTATCTGTTTAAGTAGAAGTAGCTGAGCTGGTTTGGTGATATGGTTGTTTGTCATCTGGTATTCATTCTTAGAGTATCAAACTCATCTGGATTCATTTCTGACTATATATTTTAACTATCAGGAAAAATCTCTGAAAAAGTGAAAATGTACCACACACCACGCCTATGGCTTTAAGCCTGATGCCCTCCAGATAAACACCTGCTGATGAAAGCCAATTGATGGGGCGATCGTGGCTCAAGAGTTGGGCGTTCGTCTTGTAATCGGAAGGTTGTCGGTTCGAGCCCCGGCTCCGACAGTCTCGGTCGTTGTGTCCTTGGGCAAGACACTTCACTCGTTGCCTACTGGTGGTGGTCAGAGTAGGCGCCACCAGAGGGCCCGGTGGCACCAGTGTCCGGCAGCCTTGCCTCTGATAGTGCTGTGGCTACACTGTAGCTTGCCATCACCAGTGTGTGAATGATTGTGTATAGTGTAAAGCGCTTTGGGGTCCTTAGGACCAAGTAAAGCGCTATACAAATACAGACCATTTTACAAGCACAAAAGGCTTTAATCATTTTTTATTTTTTATCAATGTATATATTTTTTTCTCTTGGTGGACTAATAATACAGTAGTACTGTGTAAAAGCATTGAGCTACCTGTAGTTTCTTTATGTTTAGCTAGGAAAAAGGGAAATATGTGCATTGAATTGTGTGAAAACGTACAAATCGATGAAATAGATGATATAAGGCATCAAAAGGGAAGCAGGGATTTGAGCACCTTCCCCTGCCTGTACCCATCAACAGTAACATTTACATTTTACTAAATAAAAGGATCTGGCTTGCATCAGTCACATGATGACCATAAACCAATGCTCACCCTTGATGGCAGAGGGCGCTGGTTACGAGCCGGGAACGAGCTCGCAAAGAGTATGCACATTTTTTGTGTACACGTTGTTAAGTTTTCTTGTGGCAACTGACGAATTGAAACAAATGAGCACACTGTGTGTGCAACAGTGCAACAAAACATTAGCCGTACTTTTATTAACTGCACAAGTAGTGGTGGTCATTAGCCGCTAGCTAACTGGATAAGGGTGTCATGGCTCTGTAGCTCTGTCCATCAAAGTGACACCAAAATGTCACTGTATGCACACGTGTGTATGTGTGCATGTTTTATGTGTATAGATTTTTTTTGCTACATTGTTACCCTACCATGACCACCCATTTGTTTTTCCCTAGTAATATTCCAGTTTCAGTTCATTTCCCACAGTTTTTTAAATCTGTTGCCTTATGGTTCCAAGCACTGTCACCAATCTTTGCATTTTATTATTATCTCATAACACTTGTTTAATCAGCTACCATTTCTCCTGTGGACTTTTTAATGTCTACAGTCTCAGATCAGCACAGCCCTGCCCTCCAGCACTATCAGCAGCAGGAGCAGCAGCAACATTGTACCCATCAGGTAACACATATGCTACATTTGCTTTGCATTGTCCCCACCTAATGACAGCGATATAGCATAATGTAATTCCATATTAGATTCTTGATGAATGTGGGTCTTTCATATTCAGCCTGGTTCTATGTGCCACTTTTTAACTTTGAACACCCGCCCCTTTAAACGTCTGTGCACAGCACTGGTGTGTTAGGAAAAATTGGGCCTCATTTACTAACATTTGTGTGGGAACGTTCTTACCCTGTGCAAAAAATAAAAATATGCCACCATATAAAAATACTGTCAGATTTATGAAATGTGTACAAACCTATTTTGCTCTCAGCACCGTGCGTAGGTCAGTAAATTTGAATTGTTTGGAACCAACAGCCTTGTTGAATCTGTATACTGCCCCACAGCAATTTCTCTGTATAGCAACACGTTTATTTCCAGGTGAAGCAAAGAAAGGGGTGAAATGAGAGACAAGATAAGACAAGAGATCATGGAATATGTTTCAGTTGACAAATGCTTCATGGTCACAGCTGCAGTGATGCAGATGTCGCACCGGTCTGTTGTGGTGAAGACAGAGCTCAGTGTAAAGCTGTTGATTTACTGGTCGATACGTCCCCTGTGCTTTCCCTAAGTGATAGCATTTTGTTTCCCTTTATATCCCTTTTTTTTGTAATTACAGGATCTGACCTACTTACTACTTTCTGTTAAAAGGGAGTTCTTCTTCCTACTGTCAACTAGTGCTTGCTCATAGGGGGTTGTCTGCTTATTGGGGTGTTTTTCCTCTCAGTGTTTTTTTAGGCTTTTTACCTTTCAATATAAAGTGTGCAAAGAATAAAGTGCCTTGAGATGAGTATCAATGTGATTTGGCAATATGGAAATAAAATTTAATAAAATTCAATTCAATTGATTTGTATAAACTCATCACACTGACAGTTTGATAATAACTGAAAATAAAGTTTATTTGTTTAAGTCGAACTAGTTGGTGTACGGCTGGTTTGGTGATATGGTTGTTTGTCGTCTGGTATTCATTCACAGAATATCAAACTCATCTGGATTCATGTCTGACTGCAAACTTTAACTGTCGGGAAAACTCTCTGAAAAAGTGAAAATGATGATGAAAGCCAAGCACAAAAGGCTTCAATTTAATTTTTCTTATCAATGTATCTTTTTTCTCTTGGTGGACTAATAACAGTAGTACTGTGTGAAAGCATTGAGCTACCTGTGATTTCTTTATGTTTAGCTAGGAAGAAGGGAAATATGTGCATTGAAGTGTACGGTAATGTGATTGGAATAATTGGGCCTTATTTACAAGCATTTGTGTGGAAATATTTTTACCCTGTGCAAATAAATAAAATATATAAATCAAACTGAATGTAATGAAATAGAACTGAAAAATATCTGAAAAAAGTGCAAAGTTACTCGACACCACACATTGATGTCCTGAAGATAAACAGGTGTTAATAAACATATCAGCAATGGATTTATTATCTGTTGCTGGACTATTATTACAGTACAGTGTGAAAGTCTCTACCCACCTCTTGTTTTGTTTTTTTAATATTTTACTAGGAAAATGGTAAATAAATGTAGCAATTTATTAAATTGTGTACAAGCACATGGAAATATAGGATATAAGGCAAAAACAGAGTTTGTACAACTCTAAGTTGTAGCTGGTGTGACCAACTTTATTCTTCAAAACTGCCTGCTCTCTTCAGTCATTCAAACATCTTTTTTGAATGTCGGCTGCCTTCTATTCTGTTCCTTGTCAACACACTACATTGGTAGTGTGTTAGGGATCATCGTCATTCTAAAAAAGGAACTTTTCCAGAAATTTACAGACAGATATTGCATGGTGGATCAAAATCTGATTGAGCATAACTCATAATTCCATCAATTTTAGCAAGATCTCCAACATCACTGGCTAAAGTGCAGCCCTGAATCAGGTCAGAGCGTTCATCATGTTTTACAGATGGCTGTAGAGACTCACTGTTGTACGGCTCTCATGAGGTCCTTTATATATATTGTCAAAAAATTTGAACCAGAATTTTCAAATTTTTAATTTCTTTTAATTTTTTTTTTTTTTGTAATTTCAGACAAATGATTCTTGTTCAACCTTTTTCTAGTTGTCAGGTCATTTATATATATTTATAATTAAAAAAATAAAACGTATGGGGCGATCGTGGCTCAAGAGTTGGGCGTTCGCCTTGTAATCGGAAGGTTGCCGGTTCGAGCCCCGGCTTGGACAGTCTCGGTCGTTGTGTCCTTGGGCAAGACACTTCACCCGTTACCTACTGGTGGTGGTCAGAGGGCCCGGTGGCGCCAGTGTCCGGCAGCCTCGCCTCTGTCAGTGCGCCCCAGGGTGGCTGTGGCTACAATGTAGCTTGCCATCACCAATGTGTGTGTGAATGGGTGGATGACTGGATATGTAAAGCGCTTTGGGGTCCTTAGGGACTAGTAAAGCGCTATATAAATACAGGCCATTTACCATTTATAATTTATATTCACTGTTTGCCATCATGCCAGTTACTGGAGGGATCACAACGATCGCAGGTTTGGAAAGCAACAGCTCAGCTCTGAAAACAGAGTAGCAAACACTATAGGTTCCTGCCTTTTAAAGAGCCTGGCATACTTAAAGAGATACAATTCCTGCTGAAACAGGTTTTTGGGACATTTCTTTGAAAGGCAGATCATTTAAAACTGCCAACCAAGTGAGACTGATTAGAATTAGATAACATTTTTTAGATACCAGCTCAGAAAAGGGAAAGGGACTGCTTTAGTCTCCAACAGTTGGCATTATGTAGCTGATTATATCACATGAATTCTTTTTGCTGCAGATGCCATCAAACTCATAGATGAGTAAAGAGCACAACTAGCATTCACTGTGCAAATGAGCCAGTCGGACAGGTCCAGAGACCAGTAACCCTCTGGCAACCACCAATCACTATGAAATTGTGCAAGCTGCAAGCAAGTCTTCAGCTGCCATTTTCCATATGAAATACAGGCAACCATTTCAATCTGCCGGAAACCAAAACCACCAAACCAAACAGGGTTAAAAACAGCAAACAAATTTTTAACTTGAGCTTTTCTAGCATCACCGATCACCCAAAGCACTTTAGACTACAAACCACAATTATTATTATTAAATAATTATTTGATCCCCTGTTGGGATCCATACAGTACATTTATTTTGTGTTTTTTAAATCCAGATTCAGAAGAGTTTTACGTGTTTTAAAATGTTACAAAAACTATAACTAAAATTATTATTTTTATTTTTTATTATTATTATTATTATTATTATTATTATTATTATTATTATTATTATTAGCCTAATACTGTGAGTTTTGCTGACACTCATATGATTAATGATCCTTTTATTCTCAGTCGCTGTAATTGCCCAAGAAATGTGGGGATATTACACCGGTTTTAATGACTCTGCACCAACTGCCCATTTGTTTAAGAACTGATTTTAGGATTATACTTTTAAAGCCTTTCATGGCCCCAAAATAGAATAGAATAGAATATTGGAACTGGTGTCTCTGTACCAAGCAGTACACAGCTGACTCTAAAAGCAATCTAGTGTTAACAGTTGGCAGTTGTTAATTACAGTTTTCATTGTTAACAACAAATAACCTCAATGAAAAATCTTAAACCAGAAAAACTGTAATGCCAAAATTCCCATAACAAAACCCCACTTTCATGATTGCTATTGATGTGGCAAAGGTAAATTAGCTCTCAATTTACCATTTTGTCACAATGGTTATAACACAGCTGATAATATTTAAATGCACAACAAGCTGCTGCTTTGCTTAAATATGATCTATTATTGGAGCTGGGTCGTCTTAACTCTGCATCAGGTGATACTTTTTGTTTTGCAAACCTTTTTGTTCTTTATCTCATTGGGTGTGTCTCTGAAATGTTTCTGCATAAGTGCACACCTGTGCATTTTCAGATAACACATAGTTATGTGTGTAACACTATCCGATTTTTCGTAAAGATTAGATTTCAGTTATGTCAGAAAACACATGCTATTTTATGTTATCTTCTAGGTTGTTTAATTTCATAGCAGCTTGTATAAAGTTTTAGCAGGTGAGGGTACAGTGAGGTGAGAACAGCGAGACATCCTTCGAATGCCACTAAAACTGGAATTTTAATTCATTGTTATCAGAGATTCTTTAATAGGACATTTCAAATTTAGAAGTATTTAAAGTGATGTCCAGTTTAATTAAAGGGAAAATAAATCAAATAGGAAAATGATTAATGAAATACTTAAAATATGGTCTTTATCCTTTAAGGTCGGGTCCTCTAACAGTGGAGTACCTTTGCTGTTCCTAGGACTGCGCTCCTCTGGACAGAGATCTTGGATCTTGGTCCTGGCATCTGCTGGAGCCACTCGCCCAGCTTACTCTGATTACCATGGCGACCACTGTTACCTTTACCTTTACATAAAATTATATGACATGTGACATATACCGTAAATTGTTGTGTTGTTCTGTGAATAGTCAGTGAAGCATTTGCGTTGACATGACTGGAATTTCATGTAATAAATTTGTTAAACTCAAAAATCACATTTTTAGAATCCTAGAGACAATGATCAAAGAGAAAACTAAAACAAATAACCACCTACAATAATAAGTAAAAGACAAAAAAGTAAAAGACAAAAGATTAAAATAAGGGAAAAAAAGAGAAGCAACTGAAACTGAAACAAACTGCATGCACACAATAATCAAATAGTTTTGATCAAATAGATCAAAACAGGCGCTGCAGGCCTGGCAAAAACTACTTGTATAAAACATAGAGAATATAAATACATATAAAAATGAAAATCTGTGAATGTAATCATAATTAGGAAAAAGCAATTATATTTTTCTTGACAGTTGGTTTTATTGATCTAACACCAAAGAAAAGATCCACACGGTGCTTTGTGTGACACCTGCTGGCCAATTTGGTTTATCGCCAGATCTTGAAGATGATGTTCTGTGAAAAAGTGACACATACGAGTCCTGCACAAGTCAAAACAATACTTATCATACCATTCTGTCAATAACTGTGATCAACACATGTTTTGGAGAAATCCGCATATAAACAAGTCAAGTAAATAATGAGACTGTTAAAGACAGCAAGCTGTCTTTAAAGAGGATGAATCAGTGGTGCAGATTTAAAACATTGTACAAGTTTGAACAAGAGCAGGAAGAATCAGGTGAATAAATGGGCCAATAATGAAGTTAGCTGGAAAAACAATGATCACTTTTCACAGAATAATTTTTAAATAGCAGTGACACCTTGTGGTGAAAAACCTAATCACCATCTCATGACTGGTTACCCTTCTCGCTACAGCAGCCAATTTAACTAGTCATTGTGAGGCTTACCATGCAGTGGGCATTTCCTTCTGTGCGTTTATGAAGCAGCTGAGAGTATTAATACGTTTATTAGCTGTCGCAACCTTTGTTGCTATCAGTTTATTGCAAGACCTGTGCATTTTTGTTGAGGGGAGTTGTTTCTAACTGTATCTTTGCATTCCCCGTGGTGCATAGCATCCATATGCTAGTCCAGGCAGTGAATGTTCTTGTGTTACCTTGATAAATCTGTCTGAATTTATCACTAATTGTTCATATTTACTAGTTCTGTTTGCATTGCTATTGTCATTCTTCATTGGGCAAGATACTGAATCTCAAGTTTCCCGAAATCAGTTCTAGAGATTAATGAAAATATTTGCATTGTTTATTGTAATCAGCTCTATCTATCCTTGGTCTGCACAGTATTAGTCCCTCTAGGGGCAAAGTTCAGAGAGAAAACTGAGCCTGATGTTTCAAATGTCACAATCACAAGGTCAGATATTGAGTTAAAATTCTGATGTTGAATGATGTTGTAGATAAAAGCCCATCATAGTAAGAGGAGTAGATGTAGTAACTGGAGAGCCAGATCATAGTAAGCAAGGCAGATGTTCAAATGGGAGAGCCGGTTTTTGACGATGTAGCAGCATGGAGGCATCTGCAGTGGGGGTGAAGGGAGAGAGGTGAATAATCCCATAGCAAGTGAAAATGGTGACTGAAGAAGAAACACGATGAAGTGCATCATGGGAATTCATCCATCTATCCATCCATTCTCTTCTTCTTATGTTAAATAGGGTCAATGGTTGCACTGGAGCCTATCCCAGCTACCATAGGGCGAGAGGTGGGGAACACCCAGGTCAGGTCACCAATCTGACATAGAGCTAATAGAAGGTGTTAAAAGTAGAGAAACAGATGTGTTAGGAGTAGAATTTGAAGCGTGGGGGTCAGTTGTAATGTGGTTGAACCAGAAGGTGGAGTGGGAGTTGTTAAATTGCTAGGGGCAGAAGTGGTTGATATGGATGAGGGGCAGAAGCAGTTTTTGATATCTGGGTAAAACTGTGAGACAGTCTTGTGTAGAGGACACTGTGTTCCAGGAAACATGTTAAACTCAGAGTCTGCTGTCCTCAGTTTGTTGTGCAGTTCTGACAGAGTCTTGGTCTGTAGATATTTGTGTTTAGATTCATCTGGAACATTTTCGCCCCAGTGTGCGCTAGCGATCCACATGTCCATGTTGGAGCTGTAGCAGCAGAATGCCGACCAGAGCATGGAGGGAATGTTAATCTTGTTGTTGAGGATGTTGTTAGAGCTGGGTTGTGCTCCAGTTACCACAAAAACTTCAGTGACACCACTGCTATTTTTGCAGTATTTGTCCATAACACATTTGATGCACCTCTCCATTTTGTTCCAGCTTCCCTGGTTGAAAGTTCTTGCTTGTGGAACAATGTTGGTCAGGGTGAAAGTAGCCATTTTGTCATCTTTAGTGAATGCATGAGAGCTTGGAAATATGTGACCTTTGTCATATGTTCCATTGGATTTGAAATCAGTGTCTACAGCCTGGTGATTGTAGATCTTCTCTTTGTCTTTTCTCCTCATGTTATTGCTGTCATTTTCATTCTCAAGCTGCAAAGAGGCTTACAGTTAGTTATGAATATACAGGGTGGGCCATTTATATGGATACACCGTAATAAAATGGGAATGGTTGGTGATATTAAAGTCCTGTTTGTGGCACATTAGTATATGTGAGGGGGCAAACTCCTCAAGATGGGTGGTGACCATGGTGGACATTTAGAAGTCGGCCATCTTGGATACAACTTTTGTTTTTTCAATAGGAAGAGGGCCATGTGACACATCAAACTTATTGGTAACGTCACAAGAAAAACAACGGTGTGCTTGGTTTCAACGTAACTTTATTATTTCATGAGTTATTTACAAGTTTCTCTTTGTTCACAGCCATTGACATGTCTGTGAGGAGCGGATCGAAATTGTGTTGATATCTGGTGAACGCAGTAACCGGGTCATTGCAGCAGATTTCAAGGCAAGACACCCTGCAAGACCACCCATCTCCCATGCTACAGTTAGCAAACTGCTTGCTAAGTTTCGTGAAACTGGTTCAGTGTTGGATTTGCCAAAATGTGGACGCAAGAAAACTGTCACTAATGAAGAAACATCAGTGGCTGTCCTAGCGTCATTCAGCAAGAGCCCACAGCGTAGCACTCGCCGCATGTCACTGGAGAGTGGCATTAGTCGAACATCCCTTCAGCGGATATTAGCTACTCACAAATGGCACCCTTTCAAACTCCAGCTACTGCAGCATCTCAACGAGGATGACCCAGATTGGCGCACATAATTTGCAGAATGGGGAAAACAAAAATTGGAACAGGACCCTCAGTTCACGCAGAAGATTTTGTTCAGTGATGAGGCAAACTTTTATGTGAACGGTGAAGTTAACAAACAAAACCACGGCTATTAGTCTGACACTAACCCACATTGGATGGATCCCTCCAAGACTGTTGGACCAACAAAAGTGATGGTTTGGTGTGGTATATGGGATACAATGATAGTGGGTCCATTCTTCATCAATGGAAACCTCAAGGCCACTGTATATTTGAAATTGCTACATGATGATGTGTTTCCCTCTTTGTGCACTGAAGCTGGCACGTTCCCTGAGTTTTTCCAGCAAGATGGTGCACCACCACATTATGGGTGCCAGGTCCGAGCATTCCTAGATGAACAGTTTCCTGGAAAGTGGATTGGTCATTGTGGGCCAGTTGAATGGCCCCCAAGGTCTCCCGATCTGACCCCCTTAGACTTTTATCTTTGGGTTCATCTACAGGCAATTGTCTATGGTGTGAAGATACGAGATGTGCAGCACCTGAAACTACGGATACTGGATGGCTATCAGTGTGTGAAGAGTGGGAGAAGAGGGTTGCATTGACAATCCAACACAATGGGCAGCACATTGAACACATTTTATAAGTGGTCAGAAACTTGTAAATAACTCATGAAAGAATAAAGTTACGTTGAAACCAAGCACACCATTGTTTTTCTTGTGACATTTCCTATTGAAAAAACAGAAGTTGTATCCAAGATGGCCGACTTCTAAATGGCCACCATGGTCACCACCCATCTTGAGGAGTTTGCCCCCTCACATATACTAATGTGCCACAAACAGGACTTTAATATCACCAACCATTCCCATGTTATTATGGTGTATCCATATAAATGGCCCACCCTGTACAGTAGCACATTGTAAGATATAAATAAAAGTTTGATTTACAGTCTGTGAGACCTACCTGTGGCTCTATCTGCCAATGACTGCGGGGTCGCTTTATTTCTACGTCTCCAATGTACTTGTATGCAGAAAATACTGGAATCTTGTTCTTGATGTCATAGAGAGTTAAAAACCTTCTCTTGTTCTTATAAGTCTGGCATATAGGCTTGTACTGGTTCTGGTTCAGGATATTTCCACTTTCCAAGACACCAGGGACCTGAGGGGGAGTTTCCTCAAGAAGAAATTGTTTACAGATTGATACTGATGTGACCACTTCAGCTAAAGTGGGATCTATTGGAAGGACTAGGAAGAGCAGGGCAGGGATGGACAGGAAACAGGTTTGTATTGATGACATCCTCAACTGAGATGTGTCCTGTGGTCAGATGAAAAAACAAAAAAACTCATCAGCAATACACCTTAAAATTTTTGGACAAGACTGAACAACCTGTGTAGAGGAGTAATGCTAGCCTACACATAATGACAACAGGAGGTCGCGATTCTACAACAGATATGTACCAGGGTTGCATAAGTGGAAACGATAACATCAAGCTGCAGTGATCTTGCATTTAATGAGCCATTGTGATTCTACTTCTCTGCATTTGCAGACTGTGTACTTACAGGCCTTCCTTTCTTGGAAGGCCTGTAAGTACAAAGTAGGTCTTTCTCAGAGAGTGTGCTTTGGCTTAAAAAGAAGTTGAAGGGTGGTGTAAGCAAGTGAAATAAACAGTTATGATGACGGATATTAAGTCATTCATTGCTGGCAGAAAACATTCTAAAGTATACTGCTTACTTGCATAGAATAAGGTACTGTTTTAATATGTGGTTACAGGTGGCTTATAGAGCACCAGTAGACACACCTGTGGTAACAATTTCAACATCTTTTGTCACCTTATCACTTTCACAAGAGTTTCAGAAAACTTACTCTCACCTCTGATACTGTGACATCAAGGTCAATGAGATTCAAACTCGTCCGAGATTTTTAATAGATACACCTGTGGTATCAGTTTGAAGGTCCTACGTCATTTCATTCCTAAACTGGCGAAGTGACTTGGTGATTTATTTATTTTTTGCACAACACTGGTCACTATATTCTTCATTTCCGGTTAATACTTGTACAGCTGCTGTTATTGTGTATATATTTATTTATATTTAGATTTCTTCATACATTCTTATATAGTTCTATATTGTGTATTGTGTATTTTGTTGTACAGTTATTTTATTTTCAACTTTAATTTATATATTTTATCTTATTCTTCCCAGTTAAATTTACCCTTCATTCTAATTTGTGTTGTACAGTTATTTCATTTTTAACCTTAATTTTTTATATTTTATTCCTTCCTAGTTAAATTTACCCTTTTTAATTTTTCATATTTATTTCCTATCTTATTCATAGCCTTTTCCTTTTTTGTTTTCTTTAGGTCACGAGCAGTTGTCCAAGCATTTCACTACATATCGTACTGTGTATGACTGTGTACGTGACAAATAAAATAAAATTTGAATTTGTATTTATTCTAAATATAACATAGAAACATATCAAATGTTTAAAGAGGGAAAGAAAATCACAATTAAAAAAATATTAACTCATTTTGAATTTGATGGCAGCAGCATGTTTCAAAAAACTTTTATTTACTTCCCTGTCAATTCTGCGAACTGAGGACAACAATTATTGGAATTTGGGGAGAGTAATGTTATCTCACTGTCTTGTCTGATGTTGGATTTTAGCTGCTCAGCAGTCCAGGGTCTTCTTTGCCGCATTTTTCATTTTATGATACTCCAAATCTTTTCAGTTCCCAGAAGGTCTGGACTGCAGGCAGGCCAATTCAGCACCCAGACTCTTCTACTGTGAAGCCATGCTGTTGTAATAGATGTATTGTGCCTTTTTGCTGAAATATGCAAGACCTTCCCTAAAAAAGACATCTGAATGGGAGTGGATATTTATCTGACCTGTATATATCTTTCACCATTGTTGATGCCTTTCCAGATGTGCAAGCTGCCAATTCCATAGGCACTAATACATCACTGGATACCAATTGGTATCCATCAGAGCTGTAGGCTTTGGAACTGTCTGATAGCAAGGCGAATGGTCTCTCTGCTCTTTAGAGGTTACAGGGTCAGTGTTTTTCAAATTATATATAGAGTTTCAATTCATTGTCCCCACAGAACAGTTTTCCACTTTGCTTCAGACCCTTTTAGATGAGAAGATGGTGGCTTTTTTTTTTAAATCATATATGGTTTATATTTGAATGAAGGAGACTTGCATTTATGGATGGCACACTGACCTGTGTTACCAGAAAATGATTTGTGAAAATGTTCCTGAGCTCATGCAGTTATTTCTATGCCACATTCATGCCTGTTCTTTAATGCGGTGCCGCCTGAGGGCACAATGCTCACAGGCATCCAGTACTGATTTTCAGCCTTCTCCCTTCTGCAGAGAGATTTCTTCAGATTCTCTGAATCTTTTGATATTTTGCACTATACATGATGAGGTATTTAAAGTCTTGGCAATGTTCAGATGAGGAAAACTGTCCGCACTTTGTAGAGTTACTTTTTTGTAGATTGGTGAACTACTCTGAAGCACTGCCTCTCTAAGCTTATGTTTTTATACCCGAACATGTTACTGACTTGCTGCCAGTTAATCTTATTATTTGCAAAACGCTTCTGCTACGGTTTCATTTTCCACTTACTTTTCCAGGATTTATTTTTGCTCCTGTCCCAACATTTTTACAAAGTGTTTCTGCCATCACTTTCAAAATGGGCTAGTTTCTTTTTCATGAAAGTTGAATGTCTGTGTTTAAAAGCACTATATAAATAGTATATATAAATAGTCCACGATTCAAATGTTGACAAGCATAGCAACTGTAACTAATGGAGACGCTCAATGCTCAGTTACTTTCTTAGTATTTAGGTGGAAGTCACATAGCGAGCATACAGCCTACAAACACCACCTCAAGTCAGTTCATGTTTCTTCATAAATATTAAATATTCATCTGTCATCCGAATGTGTTGTTTTCAAAACACTAATAATCTGTTCCTGTTCAACATATTCTAATTAGGTAAATTCTTTGTTCAGACCAACTTCATCAGTGTTCAATTTAATACATTTTCATTTGAATGATAATTTGAAGTATATATGCATTTTAACATTACATGTATATGATTTACCTTAAGTTAAATTTTTATATATTTAATAGTTAAATATTTATACCCATAAAATACTTTGTTCTGATTTTGCATTTCTCATTCATTCTTCGGCGACCATGACAATGAGCTAAAATGCCGTCACAAAAGTTTGTAAATGCTTTGAAATATAATTCTCTAGCATTGGTGAATGATTTCATTCTTTGTCCACATAAATATAAAAAGCTGCGAAAATTCAAGAGGATTAAAGATTACATTTTAAATGTAATACACACACAATATTAAAAAAGGACAAATACACTGAATAATCAGCAAGAAGACTTAACTTACCACTCTCAAGATTATCACTGAAACTCCTGTCACGTGAAAATGGCTGTGGAAACTGGGAACGCTTCCTCGGTTGCGTAAATACGAATAATATGGAGTAGTTCAGCAGTTTTATTATGAGAAGAGTATGCACTGTCAGCAATTTGTCATCAATGTTATTCTGAAGACGTTGATGTCAAACTTGTGTCAAAGTCTAAATGTCTAAATACAATGTTTGTTATCACAGAATGAAAACTGGCCTTGCAGCATGTTGACATGGTATAACTTTTATTATATTTTTTAGTTGTAAAAGTAACACAATTATTTATTTATTTATTTATTTTCTACAGTACTCTAATATTATGCATTGCATTATACATATTATGTGTGGGAGGTGATGGGGAAGTACACAACATAAAGAGCACACATGGGTAACTCCCTTAACTCTGTGAGGTCTAGGTCATCAGTCATCATCACCTCAACCTGAGCCCCAACACGAAACACAATCCTATGATTTGAATTTCAAAGACTTGGGAGAGCAGTTTTTATAAAGCAAACGTTCCATATTTTGACTTTAAAAGGTTAGTTTAATGGTGACCCCTCTACTGTTAGGGTCAGGGTTTCATTAGAATCCACTATTTTATTTAGGAAACAATAGAAAAGCTTTTACCAGAACAAATATAATGAGATTCACTATTTGAAAAGTTTGTTTATTTAGAATGGGTCAGAATAAACCCAACATTGACACTAGATGGGTTGCTGTAGACCTGATGGATTTCAGAGCAACACAAATGAGTATAAATTTAATGGAAACTTGAGCTTGAAAAAAAAAATACTTTCAGTGGCTTTTTCTTGCTGACAGGTCTCTGACCAAACGGCTTCCTGTTCGTGTCTGAGTGGGAGGAAACATGTCAGCAAATAATGCATCGTACATGCAGAGCCTGTCGTTATGTGTCTTCATTGTTGCTGTCAGTTCATCCCTGTGAGTCATCTTGAAATACCACCAACATGTGATGTGAACTTTTGTCTTTAGTACTGCTGGTGCAGGTGTTCATGGCTGTGAGCTGATGTGATTTAGTGAGCGGAGAATGAGTTTAGAACTGGTGCGATTGGTCCTTCCTCCCCATTTAGTTCATCGGTCCATTCCAATCACAATAAAGCACCATTGCATGACATTTTAGATGTGGCTCCTGAATGGCAGCCATGGAGGGTGTGAGCAGCTGATTGGTCAGTTTGGAGTTGCCTCGTCGTCCTCCAGAGCTTCGGAGATCATTACGCAAAGATTGGCGAATGAGGGACGGTCCTCTGTCCTCTGCAGAGAGAGAGAAAAGACAAAAGATATTTGAATACAGGACTTTTACATGTTTATATCATGTAAGAGGATGGGTTCTCGTATCACGAGACATTTCCAATTATCCATATGAAAAAGCATTTTTAAATGAGTCAATGTTCAGCTTTTGTGCATGTACCAAAAAACTCAATTAAAAAAAAATTGGGAGTTTTTCTTGTTCTAGTCATTCATGTTTGCGTTGTTGTATATTTTAATAACAATGATTGACACATAATCCCAGGGCAACGAGGCGCTCTCACTTCTCCATTAGTAAACCACTGTTAGAATCAGCTGAGCTAAAGAGGTCAATAGAGGTCAAAAAGCAAAACAAAACAAATTATCGCATTATGATTTTTGTGTTTCATGCAATGTGTTCCAAGGTAAAGTGTTATTGTAATCTAGAACTGCAACTATTCACAGAGTAAGATGATTATAAAAAATTCTAAGCACTAAATCTTTGTTTTGATGCTTCGTTTAGGGCAAGGCTTGGTAGCACGCCATTGTCACCATGGAAACGTGAGTGTTTCACCCACATTCGTGACTAAAAACAGACCTGCAATACAAACGTATTTCAGAGCAATGTGTGAATAAAAAGTTTGACAACATTAAGCCCACACAGCCTCCAGCTTTAAACATTAACACTCATAACACAACAGCAGCGATGATGACACTGCCACAGTTTAACGTGGAGCCGGAGTCTGTTTACACACCGGAAGTGCAAAAAGGCGGAGCCATTACTCCATCCACCGCCGTTTGTTTTACGAAGAGAAAAATCTGCAGTAAGCTTTCAGATGTTGTATAAAAATATGCAGAAGAACCTTTAACATGGTCTGATATCATGTTTAAATTATACAGCTTGCTGAAGGCTGATGACAGCCATCCTATTTTACATGGAAGTGAACAGCGGTGAGTCTAAAGGGGGGCATACGGTGTACTAGACCATATTAATTCGAATACTTTTGTAACATTTTTCAGATTGAGTAAGTAAAATAATATAAAATCCTATCAATATAAAAATAACAGCTAAAAAATACATTTAAAAAATAAAAAATTATAAGAAACGAGCCTCATATGAAGAATTTACTTCCCATTTTTTACTCACCTCATACCAACACATCTGCATGGTGTCATAGATGGCAGGCTTGGCCATTTTGGGCCTGTACAGGCGATGACCCTGTGTAACTAATGTCACCACCTCATGGTTGGGGCTTTGCTCAAATGGCATCCGACCCTCTGTGAAGACCTCCCACATCAACACACCTGGAGACCCAAACACAGAGAGGCGATTTTTTTTTATGAGCGCTGAGAAAATTTCTCTGTTAAACTAAGTGGAAAAATGTTCCAGCTCACCGTATGACCAGACGTCCGACTTGCTGCTGTATTTGCAAAAGTTAAAGACTTCAGGAGGTGACCACTTCACAGGAAACTTGGCGCCCGATGAGCTGGTGTACTGATCATCTAACACGTATCTGCATTTAAACAATTTAGTGATATCAGACGCTTTTATTTTCTATCTGCTGACTTGATGCGAGTCATTTATAACTGGAGGGAAACTTGTACCTGGTCATGCCAAAGTCAGACACTTTCACCACTAGAGAGTCGTTTACCAGACAGTTTCTGGCTGCCTTTAGAAAACGAAGAACAACAGAAGAGGATGGAATCAAAACATATGACTAAAAGTACTTAGCAGCTCAATTTACTTAGTGATGGATTTAACAGTTTCCCAACGATAAGCCAAGCTTGAAGTTACCAAGTCTCTGTGGATGAAGCCGTTGGCTTCCAGGTGTGCCATGCCCTCGCAGACATCCAAACAGATACTCAGCAAGCACCCCTGGTTAAAGCTGCCCCGCCGCTGCCTGAGGTAGTTCAACAGGCAGCCCTGCTCCATGAACTCCGTGACAATGTAGATTGGCCGCTGCTGGCTGCACACCCCATACAACTGTACCAGTTTGGGGTGGGACAGTTTCCTGGAGAGGGGAGTTGGTTTTGTTAAATGGAAATGACATTTTCCAAGCAGCAGTTTCAAATATTTATTGGTCAAAGAGGCTCAAATGTGAAGAGTCGGTTACAGATTTCAGTTCCTCCTTTGTCATATTTGATTGCTTCATCATTTCTCTACTTGTTCTGAGACAACCTTCTACTTGACGGAGAATAGATAAGGAAAGCTCCTTTTGGCTGCTCCCTTTTTCGCAAGCGGTCACCACACTAGGTAGCTCCACATGTTTGATGTGGCAGATTTTCACACAGTGAAAGGATGTGTCGTCTCCCAGGACAAAGCTGGAATCTTTCACTTATGAGGTGAATTTGTAAACCACTATAAACTATGGAGGCACATAGATAAGGTGTAGGTGAAATATTGCTGTAGGACTTTTTAAACTCCACCAGGTGGTAGAACAGGTGAAGGACGACTTCATCTGTGCTGTTTTTGAATAGACCTGCAAAAATCCCTCTTTCTCACACCATTTCCTCATCCAGTATGACTTTGGCCTTTTCCTTACTTACATCATAACCTTGGCCTCCTCAATGAAGTCTTCCTCATACATGGCTCCCTCCTTTAACGCCTTGATGGCCACTTTGTGTTGAGCTCTCCACTTGCCGAGCCTCACTACTCCAAACTGACCGCAGCCCAGCTCCTTCATGAAGGTTAGTTCATTGGGGTCAATCTCCCACTTTTCTGAAAGGAAAAAATGTCAAACATTACAAGAGCACACGATAACTCCTACCAAGACATTGTTCGTGATATTTGTCGTTCTTGAGTAAACTCTAGTCTGTACTCAAGCTAGCATCAATCAAGCAATGGTTAATTTTTAATGTTAGTTCAATAAAGAGCAAAAAGGGTAAAAAAGAAAGAGCATTATTTGTTTAAAGATACACAGTTCATCGTAAAGACTCACCATAGCTGAAGCCAGCAGTGGATGGAGCTGATTTGTCTTGTTTTCCAACAGGATATCTCAACCTGGCTACAAGACCTAAGAGAGACATGTAGAGAGATATAAATGTAAACTTTACCAGAGAGCCCTTCATGATAGGCTAAGAGGGGAGCCCAGAAAAGGAAGCTTTCCGTCACATTTATCCACATTCAACATTTTTGAGTCATTATCTAGGTCGGTATAGGTGAGGCTTAAATGATACTTCAAAGCTTTGCCTTTATTCTCAGCTGTCAGAGTTGAACAGTTATCATGATGGCAGCAGTCGACACAAATAAGCACAAATTCATAAGTTCACAAATTGTTCTTTTCAGAAAACTGTGCAAACGAGCTCGAACTTTCTACCGTTTCTCAGATGCACGATTGCATCACTCTATGAACTGAACTTCTTTTGACCTGTGACTAGAAAAAGCAAGCGCGATGGCAGACCTGCCTTGGGGCGACAACAGCAGTTGCCTCAAGGCACTTTATGTTGTAAGGTGAAGACCCTGCAATATCCTACTACTATACATACTACTTTCAGTAGTGAGATAAAACTGCTCAAATTAAGTCTAAGTACTGTGTAATATTAATTTTCTTTAAAACTGAAAATGGTAAGTACAAAGAACCTAAAGAACTTCTTTTTAAACTGTACACAATTTAACCCCTGTTACAGATTTGCAGTTGGGATACAGTACCCTTGACTGGATAAGTGGAAGATGATGAATGGATGGATGGACACAACTTTCAATAAGTTGCAAGAATAATTCTCAATTCCAGCCAAATCTAATGTTGTCAGAAAACAATTTCTTTCTACATTAATACCTTTATACATCATATCATATTATAGTATTTATTGCAAAGTGTTGGGCAAATTACTTTGAAAAAGTAATTAGTTATAGTTAGGAAACCTCTTCCCGCTCCACCACAACCACCCACACATGCAGGGCCTTGGAGTAGGGGTATGTCACCAGGGTGCAGAGGAGGCTACCACCCCCCCCCCCTCTGTCCCCTTCTGGCTGCCTCTGCCTCAATTTTATCTCACAACTTAGACATTCACATTAGTCACACTCTCATAACACATACATATAGGATCTCGGGGGTGGGCACGATACACGGATTCCAAAAGACCATCAGGGTGTAGACCTCACCCCTGGCGTCGTTGCCCACCTCTCAATTTTAAATACACGTAGACATTGAGGGCTAGCAGGAGGGACCATGCGTTTACCTGCTGCTCTCTGGCAGGTAGCTCCATGCCCTCCTGGGTTTTAAATGCACCTTAGAACACACATGCATCAACACTACAATGAGTGGGTGGAGGGAGGTTTGGAGTCTTCTCTCACCCCCGTTCTCTGCGGCCTGCTGGAGCGGGGGGGCTAGGAGGAGGAGTTGGCCGTCCGACTGCGGTCTGGAGTGTGGGGCCTCCCTGCTGCTGCGGAGTCGGGGCGGTCTGCCTCTCCCCACCGCAGGGAAAAGGGTAACACCACCTGGGTCTGGGTGCAGTTCCCCCCTCCAGGGGCAAGGGTACCTAGACCCGGTTCGTAGAGTACGCTTGGGGAGTGTGATCGTGTGTACAGCGTCTCTTTATGTCTGTCTCCACGTTGGTTGAGTGTGGAGTGAGTGCATATGAGAGCATGAGGGTGGGAATGGATGTTTGTGTCTGTGTGTGCCTGTATGTCTGTGTCTATATGTCAGGTTGGGTATCAGACGCCACCTCTCTGGGGACACCTCAGGCCCTCCAAGGTTTGGAGACCTATCTCTCCCTACCACCACTTCCCCTGCCAGTGGCGGACTCCCTCAGGTGTCGGTGCGTTGGTGGTTCTTTGTGTCCGGGGATGGGCGTCCAGTTACACACCGGCTCACTCCTTGGCGGCCGCTTATCGGGGCCTGGAGCCTGGGGCTCGCTCGGGCCACTTCGGAGGTGGGGTGCCCCCGGCCTCTCGGCCTGGGGCTCGGTCACTCAGGCACGGCTGGCTGCCGGCGGAGCTCACGGGCGCGTCACTGCAACTCCCCCTGGCTTCTGCTCCGCGGCTGCTGGGTGAGCCCTCATCTGGGACTCTCCTCAGCTCTTTCTGGGACAGTGGCGCAGCTGCCCCTCTGTTGGTCTTCCATGATCTCTTGTGTTCTGGGGGCCTCTGGATGTCTGGAGTTTTGATCTCCTCCATACCTGCTTCATGCCCTGGAGGACGGGGCTGTGGCCCCCCCACACCCTCTAGCAGATCATTACATGAAGGAACCTTTTTAAAAAAAAAAAAACAAGCGCGTCCATGCTCACAGGTGTACACACGGGTGATCACACCCACAAACTACACCCTTTTTGGCTCCTACCTCAAAGCACACTGTGTTCTGTTGATCTTATGTGCTGCACAATAATGTTTAATATTTAGTATTTACTGTCATATTCCCATATATCATTGTGATGCTGTTTATTCTATTACTCTTGTTCTCTTCTGCTTGTTTTCTTTTTTCTTTCTCAGCAGGTGATCCAGGTGATCGATATATGCATTTTTTTTCTTTTTTTTTTCTGCCCGTTCTGTTGGTTTTTGTTTTTTGCCCTTCTCCCCCGTCCCTCTTCTCAGCTGTTTCTCTTTCCCTCTTTCTTTCTCCCCTTCTTTCCCCCAGTCAAGTCTGTCCCGTATTCAGCAAGTGAAAATAAAATAAACAATAAAAGGTGAATCAAATGGACCATTACGGCAAGGCTGGGATGGTCAGTTTGGTAAAGTAAATCCGTTGGGCATCTTTCTTTGCCTTTAGACAACAATTCTGATGGCAAAAGAGCCAAACGGGACAGGCAAAAAAAAAAAAAAGGAGAAAAAAAAGTTATAGTTAGTAGTTACTTCTTCAAAATGTAACTGAGTCCCAATTTTATAAAAGTAACTGATTACTAAGAAAAGTAACTATTGTGATACTTAAAAAAAAAAAAGTTTAACCAGGTCCAGGGTACAATTGGCCATTTTCGACTACGTTTTACTTCTACATTTTACCTTTAAAAATTATTTACCTTTCCTTCTTTAGTATCATTCTTTTCAGCACAACCTCACGTGTCTGAATTTATAATTATTTTTTCTTTTTGACATATTGTATTAACACAATTGATCTGAAATCAGACTAAAGGCTTAAAATCTGAGTAGAAAAAAGTGATATTTTACACTGTAAAAAACACAAACATGTTTACTGAATGATTTTTATAACTTGAAATGCAAATATAAACTGTAAATTTTAAAAACGAAGGTTTTGCAAACAACAAAGGTTATATGCAGCTATTTACCTAAAAATGCAACCAAAGCTTTTTTTAATAAAAAGAGCAAGAGCCAAAGTGGGCTTGTGGATCAGTGGGAACAAGACCAAGGCCATGAGGATTGGTTACATGACAACACAGGACCCCATTATGGTAGCACTGCAACCGCTGGAGGAGGTGAATCAATTCACCTACCTGGGCAGCATCCTTGCAAGCAACAGAGATGCTGACCATGAATGATGTTGTGTGTCGGAGAGCAACCATCGGACTGCAACACGTCCCCTCCATGGCATTGTGACTTAGCGGACAGTGCACTTTGGAGGTCACATTCTATGTCAATTCCTGCAAAGACTGCCCAAGATTGCCATCACGTGGAACCCTCCCCATGGAAGACGCAAACCAGGCCACGCCCATACAAAAAGGTGGAGGACTTTCATTGATGATTTACGTGCCTTAGACATTGCATGGGATGAGGCCAGCCGCAGCTGATCGAGTACGCTGGCGGGGATTTGCCACCCAATGCGGACAGGGCGACCAAAGTAAGTCTCCTGAGTTTTGAAAAGCAGGGATCAAAATAAATAATCAGCTGATATGCATAAAATATCATTTATATTTTTACCAGAACAGTACTTCGTCCCATCTCTGTAACACAGGGTTAGTGTTAGGGGGTGGGTCTGGGGCACGTCACTGTCACCATTGATGTTTTAGGCCTCAGAGGGTCAGAAAAGCACCGTAATGCATTTAGCTTAAGTCACTGTTTAATAGTCTACACAAATTGTGTGTTGGTTACCTGCTGCATTATGTTTGTGGTATTCGATCAGGTCTGGGATGGAGCTGAAGAGATGTTTCTCAGCCAGGTAGAAGTGTTTTGGTAGGGTTTGTGTCTCCTTGATGTGGTAATGTTTAATAGCTGCACCTCCATCCCTACAAATACAACATAACCACAGTGTAAATCAAGTTGTACCAGCTTTTATTACATAAAACTTATAACTACCACACATGTGCAGAATTACCCTGAAGACTTGGTGTAGAGCGAAACAGTGTAGGTTCCTGGGGTGCTGGAGTTTCTAATAATGAAGGCTCCTTCTTTATCCTGGAGGGCATGGCACAGAGACAAAGGCTGAAAACTAAATAAGATTTTTGTTTAACCTCTCAACATACACCAGGGCACCAACAGACTAGATTTTGGGCTAGGGTTGTTTCAGCCACAAAATAAAGTTTTGACCTTGCAGTTTTTCCTCTTTCAGGATTTTCCATTTGAGCCTTCCAAACAGGCAAAAACTAACTAACCCCAGATGGCTCGGCTACATAGGGCTTGTTAAAAGATAAAAAAAAAAAAAACACTCCGTTCAACCTTAGTTTGATATAATTCATTTTAGCTCAGCCCCTTATAAGCCAACCTTCTACTGATTTGTATATAGAAGAGCTGAGCAGGTGGGTTTCTGTTCAGCTGTTCACAGTAGGTTTTATGTATTTCTTGTCTGCATGTTTCATGCTGTCAAGCCTGTGTTGTCATGTCTACATCTCTGTTTCCCCTTTTGAAGAGTCAAGTGTCTTCACGTTCTATGCGTTTTGTTTTACTTCCCCTGTGGTGTCTCTGGCTGTGTCCCAATCCAGCGACCGCACGCTCCGTAGTGCGCATTTGGAGACCGATTACGCCACAGCGACACGATGACGGCTGTCCCAATTCGAAGTGTTCTCCAATTTGAGGGGTGAGTCCGGTGTAGACTTTGTGGTCCCATATATCCCACAATTCATAGCGCGGTGGTGGGTGTGGATATTTTCTTTGGAAAAAAACGGCAGATGGCTGAAATGGGGTTAGTTTTGCGAGATCTCGCAAAAGTTTTGCGAGATCCCGAGTTAGTTTTGCGAGATCTCGCAAAAGTCCGTCTTAATTTTTTTTTCTCCCATGTCCCCTGCGGGGCTCCGTATGAATGTTTAATAAAGAAGAACATTAAAACATTACTGTTGGCCACATGTCGGCAAAGTTATGTGACATTAGTGATGTTTGTACTTGCAGCGTTAACTTGGTTTTAAAGCCTTTACGTTTTATATTCAGTCAGTCATATATCCACAAACACAACAAACTGAAAGTCAGTGATGCTGCTCGGTTTGCAGTCCTGAATATCACGGCACAAGCAGGATTCACTGCACGGTTAATGTTAGCTATGTTATATTGCTGCCTCTGTTCGGTGGTGTGTTCATATACCTCTTGTCATAGTTATCATTGCTGTCATAGTTGATTCATAGTTCCTCAGCCTCTTCACAATTTGTCAGAGTTATTTAGTTTTCCCAGTTTAGGTTTAGTTTAGTTTCGCCCAAGTTTAATCTCGGCTTGTTTTTCTGTTTATTGTGTATCAGCCCCAATAAAGGCTCGCTTTTTGTTTAACTTCAGTTCAGTTCTCCCGTGTCTGCTTTTGGGTCCGTTCATTAAACACACCAGCTGCTCAGCTGTGAAAGTGTGCCTGTAATTACCATATTAGAGATATCCCTTCTTTCTGACATCATAGAAAGCAAAGAGCAAACATGCCTGAAACTTTGCAGACTAAACTTTGTAGTTTCACCAGTAAAACAGTTACCAGAACATGTCACTGACAAACCATCTATGATTAGGCCTTATATTTGATTAACATCCACCTCTTTTACAATAGAATGCTAACCTGTGTGGAACTCTTAAATGTAAATACTTTGAAAAGAAAAACTGAAAGGCCAAAATGCATGAGACTAGACTGAAATCTAACATTTTCTAGTTTGTGGACACCATATAGCTAAGTAGAACCCATTTTAACATTAAACAGTTTGCCTGGCAGCTATTAAGAGGTTGACGGATTCCACAAGTTTAAAATTCAAGACTTTTCTAATCCACACAACAGTAATTTCTGTTATCTCAGTCACCTTAGTCAAAGAATCCAGAAAACTGGAAGGGCTGAAAATATCTAAATTTGTGTTTTCTTAAGAACAGATTTCGTTCAGCAACATGCTATCACTAATATCACCGTCTCTAAATCATAGAAGTACGTATAAACAGGGAGGGAATAAAGACAAAGAACCAAAGGAAGGAAAGAGAGCCTAACCTCCTTCCTCAGCAGCTCCTCAGCTTTATTCCTGTTGACATTTTTATTGTACCAGCTGGAACAAACAAAGAAAACACAACATGAGACTCTAGTGCTCTGCCTGCTTTGTGAAGCACTATCAGCTGGCTGAATCCAAACATCAAGAGTGAAATAAGCGTTTACTGGAAGATAGCATGACTCACAGTGAACTTTACGATTCAACTGCAAATACATTTACTTCAAGAGTACAACATCAGCCTCCAAATGATCGAAATATCTCTTCTACAGTTTTTGATCAACTTACAGTGGCAAAACCTAGATTTGCTATTTCACCAATGACATTGTGATGGTGTCTCAGGAAAGCTGAAAGTCAACCATGAGAGTTTCAATTTTGGTTTAGTTTCACTTCATTTATAGTGTTTTTAGCATTTTTCGTTAATAAATGTTCAAGATTCGTTTAATTTTAATTAACCCTGGGACCTACCATAGACCTAACTTACCATAGAACCAAGTTCGCCAGAGCTTATCTTTACATTTTTACATGCTGTAGTGCCATTTTTGGGAGCATTTCAAGTTGCTATACATCAATACAACCATTGTAGCCAAAATTTTAATAATGTGTATGCATTAAGTGCATAGTAATTACATAAATTGCAAAAAATTGCAAAAAACTGCAAAACAATTGAAAATAGTTTTTGTTTTTCTGTTTTTTATACATATATTTCTAGTTAGAGAAATTTAAGAGGTTTATCCCTCAAAACTGTAAATACAAAAAAGTTGCACAAAATTGTTTCAAACAACAGGAAATTTATTTTGAGTGTCTTTATAATTTTATTTTTGAGATACACCAATTTGTATATACTGCAGGAAAAACGAAAATAAATATTATGATGCAAATTTGCAAAAAAAACCAAAAAAAACCCAGCATGTGCATCAAAATAAACTATTTCCAGCAGTGCAATATGAGTTCTAAGCATCCCAGAAACGACACAGAAAAGCATAAAGTCTAACATGAATTTGAAAAACACCAGTATAGGCTTATAAGGCCCTGAAGGTAAAAAATTTAAAAACTGTTACGCAAAACGGAGCGTGCTGCTCCGTTCGGCTTTAAAGGGTTAATTTTGTAGATCAAATTGTAAGATTTAAGAAGTTGTCTATAGGACAATAATACAACACAATGCAAGTGTGTGACCTCTACTCATACAGATGCTGGTTTTATCATAAAGGTCTAACTATTAAATATATAACTATCACAGCTTTGATCAGAAATCTACACTTTAACTTTGGAAACCTGTATAACCTGTAAGATGTAATTAAGTAAACACAGTTAACTTAAGCAAATAACCACATATCAAACTCAATTCAAATGTGGCGTTGCCCAAGACTACTTTTCCCAACATGTGTTTAACTGCTTGGTGGTTGGCCATGCTTTCAGTCCATAGAAAGTGTGCTTGTGTAGACTCAGTAAATGCCAAATTTCAAAAACCCTGTATTAACAAGGTCCAGACATTAGGATTCAGCCAGCCATTAAACTCAAACTGTAACTGGGAAATGATTAACACACTCACACATATTGGACCAAGTTTCCGGATTTTTTCTCAGTTACATAGTTACTTGGAATGTATCCTTCCTCACTGTGAAAAAACACAAACAAACTACCACATCACCACAACACACAAAGACATGAGAAACTAGGTGGTAAAACACAGAAATACAGCGTGAACTCACTTATACTTGTTGCGTGCCCTGTACCAGTTGACGTCACACTTATCCACGATGACATACTCTTCCCCTTTCACCAGACTCAGATCATGAGGCTCCATGCCGGGGAAGTCATACATAGCCACGACCACCTCCTCTTCCTCAGCCTCCTCATCGTCTTCCTCATCATCTTCGGGGGTCGGGGGGGCAGGAGGAGGAGTCCGACGCTGAGGAGGAGTAGGAGTGACTACAGGCTTGCAGCTCCTGGCTTATACTGATATATTGGTAGTACGTGTGTGTACGTGTGTGCGTGTGCACATGTGTGTGTGTGTGTGTGCACGTGTGTGTGTATGTGTGGTTACCCTCTCTTTTTTACACTTCTCTCCAGGAATCGGGGGTAGAGGTTTTCTGGAAACTAAAAAAAAAAAAAAAAAAAAAAAAGGAACAGAAACAGCGAGTCAAGCATGAAGTTTTTACATTTTCGCATTCAGTTTCATCTTCACCATCATCTCTGCTTTCAGTTCACACTGACCTCTTGACCCTTCTGCTTCTGGTCACCAGTGATGTGGCTGATCAACAGCTGTTGATCAGCCACATCACTGCGGCGTAGTGCACTAGTCAACGCCTCAGCTTTTAAGCTATAAATGCAATTTCCTGTTTTTGTCTTCTCACTTGGTGAATCAAGGGTTTCAAAATGTAATAAAATAACCATGACAACGGAGCAACTCAGTTTTATCTGAAAACCTTTACTGTGAAAGGTTCACCGACTTTTACAAATGTATTCTACTTACTGTGCGAACGAGTTTGAGGTACTCTACCAAAGTGTATTAATGTAGTTATCGCTACATTTCACTGATGACTGGAGTCACTTTGCAAACTCAAAGGTTTACATTTAAAGAAATAGTTGGTTTATTGAAGCACTGTAGCTTCAACTGTGTGTGTGACTATACAAAACTATTAGGCTTTATCTGGGGCACTTAAATGCTATTCAAGTACAACTCAGCTGCCGGTGGCCTCTTACCGCTCCACGAGGGAGTATTTTAACATACTGACTCACAGTGTGGTAAGCTGGTTGCCCAGCAGCTGTCGAAGAGTGTAAAAAGGCTACAAATGGTCATTAGCACAGGCCACAAAATTATTGGCTGTCATCCTTCTCTCTCCTAGATATTGTTACCTCGCCAGAGGCCAAAACATTGCCTGAGACTGCGGCCACTCTGGCCACCAGGGACCTGTAACATCTGTCCTCATGTCACTGGCTCAGACACTGAGAACTAGGACTAATAGACCATGAACGGTTTCTTCTATAAGGCCATTACCACTCTCTTACAAAAAGCAGGTGTGCTGCATTCAAACACTGTTGGAATTACATTCTCACTATATGTTTTTATGTTTATTTTTTTATATATTGCCAAAATTATTGTAGTCTCCTAGGCACATAGGCATGCAGGCTGCTGTTACAAACATTTGTGAAATAATGGGTCGCTCTCAGGGGTCCAGTAATAACATTTTCTCGCTACTAAATATTCCACAGTCAGCTGTTAGTGGTATTATCACAAAGTGGAAGCGATCGGAGACGACAGAACACAGAGGTCGCCAACTTTCTGCAGAGTCAGTCACTGCTGACCTCCAAACTTTGGGGGTGTCCAAATTCATGGGCTGCATCCTCCTGAGGCCGCATTTGTAGACCGATTACGTCACAGCGACACAATGAAGGCTGTCCAAATTTGTAGACTCCTCCGAATGCAGCCAACAAATGCGTCCTCCTTTTCCCCAAATTTGAAGGATGGGTCAGGTGTATCCTTTGTGGCCCACCATATCCCAGAATTCAGAGCATGGCCCAGCCAATTCCAGTTTTAAGTTTTAATAAAACTGCCACTATTAAGTTTTAATATTACTCTTATTACTCTTTCTACTCTTATGACTTTTAGCAAATTTTCAGGTGAGAATGTAGCTGTGTAAACTTCAAATATCTGCTTGGCTAATTAAGATATCATATAATTGCAAAAGTCCTCCGACGTTTTCAGAGACGTCTGTTATTCACCAGCTCGAGAGCTCGCCGGGAGCTCGAGGGTCACTAGAGCCGCAGAGAACGGCACACATCATTTTCAGATCACCACGGTCTTTCGCTACTCAGGTTAAACGCAATATATAAGTCACTTAGACAACCTAGTTTGGTTTTTTTCAATGTTTTATTTGTTCAGGACTAAATCGGTTTGGCTGAGATAAAAGTTATTAGATTAGATTAGATAGCTGAATGTGAAAACAGAAACAGGAAACTGATGAAACAGAAGTGTGAGGCGGTCGAGAATTTACGCCAGTGTCCTGTTATATTTTAGATAGCAAGGAGCAGACGGCTGAGTTTATTAAACTCCACCAAGACAGCGGTGACGCTAATCTGAAGGCTAGACCGTCCCATTTCACAGACGTTTACTTCATGCTCCTACCTGTGTGGGAACAGTTTGTTTGTGGCACCCTCCTGTTCAAATATGACTGTGCACCAGTGCACAAAGCAAGCTCCATAAAGACATGGATGAGTTATGTGTGGATGATGTGGAAGCTCTTATAGCTGCAAAGGGTGGGCTGACATCATATTGAACCCTTTGGATCAATAATGTTACTCAAGGCAGATGAGCAATTACGTTTGGCAATAGCGTATTTATTTATTTTTATGTCACATGACAATAATGATTTGCGCATTCAATGTGGACTCGGACACTTTATAGCACAGCTACCTCGTTCACATTATGTGCACGTGGCTTTGTGGTGTAGCTGATATCATGATCTAAAAATGTAACATGCAACTGTTACTCTGGGACATGAAAGCTCATTGTATCATAAATACAATGTCAAAAAAAGGCTTTCTGTTTTATTCTATTCCAGCATACAATGCACAGAATGAATTTTTAATACACAAATTATTCAGCAAATATGAAAACTGGTATTTACACACATTTTGTGGATTCTATGTGAAGCTCGGGGGCCAAAACTGTGAGCCAAAAAGACACTATAAAGGTCTGTAGCATTTAATGTTAACACACTGAGGTAGAATTTTGGAGTTAGTTAGTTTCCAGTATTATGCAACTGATGTGATGTGGTTGGTGCTAGCTCACACTGAGCTGACATAAAATGAGTGCAGCGCAAGGACATCAGCTTAGCAGCTAAGATGTGTGGCTAATGTAAGCTAAACCTTGCTTCAGATCTGGGTCAAAGTGTCACCCCACAGGTTTATGAGACTGGTTTGTTCTTTATGAAATCGTGACTGTTAAACACGGATAAAAGGCATCATTTTCATTGGAGGGGGGCTGGTTGAAGCAGTGTGTGCTTTGCAGCTTCTTTGTAGACATTCTGGACAGCCCGCCTTCGTTACAAGCCCCATTTGAAGGATAATTATTTTCCACAGGTTGTTATTAACCATAAAGTTAATAACAAAGTCAAGAGACAGGAAGTCTAGATGGAGCACAGAAAGCAAACATGAGCGTCAGGCACTTACTGTCTTCTAACGGGTTGTACTGCTCGCACCCCAGTGCTTGTTTTTCTGCCTGGCGGCAGCAGAGCCACAACCCATCCTGCCAGAACTGAGGGTGAAACTTCACCAAGACCTCTGCGTTGTCTTTGATCTCTGGATACACACACACAAACACACAAAAGTTCAACAAAACCAGGTCTTTCCTGCTGCTTCTCTTTGAATTTTTATGTCTAGATTATCTGAGACTGGTTTTCCTTGATAAGCTGTATATAAAGTTAGGTTGATAAACTGCATCCGCCATCACTAAAGCTGCAGCTGAAGTACAGAACTTTAGCTTTAATTTAGAGATGAACAAAAGCACTTTGTGAAATGTTTAAACTGCAGCTACAGTTGTAGTGACAGCTTGAAGTGAGGAACTCATGACTGTCACAAAAGGATGGGTTTCCTCTTTTGTCATCCCTTGCCAGACGTTTAATGCAGCTGTTTTCAGTTGTTCGTTTGTGGGCCTTCCTGCCTCAGTCAGTGCAGAATATTCCACTCCTTTACCTTAAAAACATTTGGTTTTCTTTAACTGGAGGTTTTGGGTTGTTGTCTATCTGTGCTTCCAAGCGGCATGAAGTCAACTTTGCAGCAGTTGACTGAATCCCTTCATCTAGCTCCTTCCCCACATCGTTACTAAATGCAAGTGACCTATTGCCACTGTAAGCCACATGTTTTCAGGTGCTGTTGTATACTCCAGATCATAAATCATTCCAAGCCCTGTTCTTACTTTTTTTCCCCCCATATTTCTGGTACGAGTTCATTTTAATGTCACCTGCTCAAAAAAAGCAATTCTGTCCAGGTTTGGCTGGTCCAGATTTTTTTTTACTACTTTAATTTGGCATTTCCGTTCTTAAGGATGATTCATGGTTCATAAATCTTGCATTCAGTATTTTCTCTGACCAAGTTTTCTCTGGAAAATAAAATATCTACCACTTGGAGGGTGCTCTTTATTAGGTTGAATGTTCTTAAGAGTTTGTCTTTATCATGCTAAGGATCCTGTGATCCTCTACCAGTGTAGTCTCGTGTGACCGTCTGGGTGTTTTTATGTTATCTTTTTTTTTTTTTAATTCTCAATATGCACCAGACTGATGTTGATGTGGTCATTTCTAAGGTTACCGATCTCTGATTAATTTATTTTGGCAGCTTTAGGATTGTCTGTTTCATTTGGACTGTGGCTTTCAAATGTAAAAACATCTTTTTGAATCAACTCCAGACCTTTACCTTTTCCATAATTTCAGTATAAATAATGAAAGAAAAGTAACACCAGTCCATGACACAATTTTTTATCGACTGTCCACTTGCTTCCAGTCCATGCGAAAGTGAGGCTACATTTAAAAACGTGTAATTATTAAAGATTTCATCCAACTTGTTCATGAAGATGCTCAAATTAAAGAAAGTTTGAGCGATTTCAATTTCAAACTGAATAAAGCAAAATGAAAGACCCACTTTACGACCCATTGACCCACCCACTGAACTGAATTTGGTGGTGAAAAATGTTTCTTATGTTAATTTAAGAGCTGTTAAAACAGACTGGCCAATTGTGACCGGAGCTCTAAAGTAAGGGTGGGGGTGAACACAACAGGAGGGTTGTCTGTGAAGGTTCTCAGTCATCCAGGTCATCGTAGTCAAAGGAGCTTGCATTGCAAAGAAAAGCGTCTGGACTTCTTTAAGTTGCTTGAAGACGTTTCACCTCTCATCCGAGAAGCTTCTTCAGTTCTAAGGTCAAATGGTGCAGAGTCCCAGATATAAACCTAGTGGGAGTATCCCACCACAGAGGGACAAAAGGACCCCCTGATGATCCTCTAATCATCAGGGGGTCCAGGACTATAATCCAGGACCCCCTGGACTATAATCCAGGACCCCCTGGACTGGATTATAGATGGCAGAGAGTTGGTGTCTGCCATCTATAATCCAGTTTTGAGATCCCTTCCCAGACGCCTTAACGCCCACTCACATCCTGGGTCATCTGACCTCAGGAATTCGCATGATAAGGTGGGGCCAGGTTTCACAATGAACTCACCCGAAACTCTGGCTGATTGGGACCCACGCCCAGTTTCACACCTTGGCTCAGGCGATTAGAGGATCATCAGGGTTGTCATTCACAGTTGAAGCTGAAATATGTAGAGTATCCCCGTGTTTTTGATCTATACTGCAACCAGCCACCTAACCTATAATGATACTGTTTGTATTTATACTCATTGATATCTATTTCCTATGAAAGACATTTATAGTCCTAATGACTGATACTTGCATTGTTTAAATAAAGAGAATTAAATTATTTAGAATAAAAAGATCAACAAAATAAAAAGACCATTGTGACCTCTAGAAGAACATCAGTAATGATACACAGTTCAAACTATAAGACAGAAAAGTGAACTAACCATTGCACTTCTGAGGTTTGAGAAATCAGGTCAAATTACTAAGCAGTACACAGCGCTTCTGTTGAGTAAAATAAATGCTAAATTTCTCATGACAGGAACAACAAGAACAATGGAAACAGTGCAGGGGTGCTGGAAGGTATTTGCATGTGTGAAAACCAGTTTGTGCTTTGTGGTTCAAAGTGTGAAAAAACATCTCTGCAGTACTTCAGATGTCTAAACTCCCAGTGTGAGCTTTCATACCCTACCCCTGTATATATGTGCATTTGCTAGTTTTTCACAGAACAAAACAGGGACTGACCTTCTTTGAGGCTCTGGACCCATCGACTTCTGCTTTCATGACTTGGAGCAAATACATAGAGGGTGTTGGTATCGTACACCACCTGGACACAAACACACAGATCTGTCTGCTAACACAGTTTTATGTAGATTTCAAAGCTGCATAGGCATAGTTTAATCTTACAACAAAACAAGAAGCAGTCTGAAAGCCTAAACATACTTAGGAGGTTCATAATGCAACAAGAATAATACACTTTAGACTCAACTTGAAAAAAGGCAGATGTGAAATGTAAAAGTGTGGTTACAGGTTAAATTTGGCATAATAATTGGATGTAAACTATAATGTGATATTTAAAATCCCCATAAACCAGATATACCAGTGTCATTTCCTAAATGTTCCTGATACAAACAGAGTAAAATTTAAGCATTTAAGCAAGTTTGAGCTTATTCTGCCTTCAAGAACAGGTCAGAGGTCCAAAACGATGTAATATTTTAATTTGTATAAGGGGCTTAGCAAGAAAGTGACTGGACTTCTTTAAGTTTCTTGAAGACGTTTCACCTCTCATCTGAGAAGCTTCTTCAGTTCTCAAACCAAATGGTGGAAAGGCCGAGTTGTCCCATAAAAGGGACGTTGACCCACTATTGATCAACTCAAGAATGGTACTGCATTTGTGTCTACAGGGAGTGCAGAATTATTAGGCAAGTTGTATTTTTGAGGAATAATTTTATTATTGAACAACAACCATGTTCTCAATGAACCCAAAAAACTCATTAATATCAAAGCTGAATGTTTTTGGAAGTAGTTTTTAGTTTTAGCTATTTTAGGGGGATATCTGTGTGTGCAGGTGACTATTACTGTGCATAATTATTAGGCAACTTAACAAAAAACAAATATATACCCATTTCAATTATTTATTTTTACCAGTGACACCAATATAACATCTCCACATTCACAAATATACATTTCTGACATTCAAAAACAAAACAAAAACAAATCAGCGACCAATATAGCCACCTTTCTTTGCAAGGACACTCAAAAGCCTGCCATCCATGGATTCTGTCAGTGTTTTGATCTGTTCACCATCAACATTGCGTGCAGCAGCAACCACAGCCTCCCAGACACTGTTCAAAGAGGTGTACTGTTTTCCCTCCTTGTAAATCTCACATTTGATGATGGACCACAGGTTCTCAATGGGGTTCAGATCAGGTGAACAAGGAGGCCATGTCATTAGTTTTTCTTCTTTTATACCCTTTCTTGCCAGCCACGCTGTGGAGTACTTGGACGCGTGTGATGGAGCATTGTCCTGCATGAAAATCATGTTTTTCTTGAAGGATGCAGACTTCTTCCTGTACCACTGCTTGAAGAAGGTGTCTTCCAGAAACTGGCAGTAGGACTGGGAGTTGAGCTTGACTCCATCCTCAACCCGAAAAGGCCCCACAAGCTCATCTTTGATGATACAAGCCCAAACCAGTACTCCACCTCCACCTTGCTGGCGTCTGAGTCGGACTGGAGCTCTCTGCCCTTTACCAATCCAGCCACAGGCCCATCCATCTGGCCCATCAAGACTCACTCTCATTTCATCAGTCCATAAAACCTTAGAAAAACCAGTCTTGAGATATTTCTTGGCCCAGTCTTGACGTTTCAGCTTGTGTGTCTTGTTCAGTGATGGTCGTCTTTCAGCCTTTCTTACCTTGGCCATGTCTCTGAGTATTGCACACCTTGTGCTTTTGGGCACTCCAGTGATGTTGCAGCTCTGAAATATGGCCAAACTGGTGGCAAGTGGCATCTTGGCAGCTGCACGCTTGACTTTTCTCAGTTCATGGGCAGTTATTTTGCGCCTTGGTTTTTCCACATGCTTCTTGCGACCCTGTTGACTATTTTGAATGAAACGCTTGATTGTTCGATGATCACGCTTCAGAAGCTTTGCAATTTTGAGACTGCTGCATCCCTCTGCAAGATATCTCACTATTTTTGACTTTTCTGAGCCTGTCCAGTCCTTCTTTTGACCCATTTTGCCAAAGGAAAGGACGTTGCCTAATAATTATGCACACCTGATATAGGGCGTTGATGTCATTAGACCACACCCCTTCTCATTACAGAGATGCACATCACCTAATATGCTTAATTGGTAGTAGGCTTTCGAGCCTAAACAGCTTGGAGTAAGACAACATGCATGAAGAGGATGATGTGGACAAAATACTCATTTGCCTAATAATTCTGCACTCCCTGTATTTGCATTACTACTCATTAACTCGACAGTATGCATATAAAGAAAGAGGTCTCTCTGGTTGCAGGTGAGAGTGTGGTAGTGTGTTTGTACCTGAAAGGGGTATTTGTTCTGGCAGGGGATGACCCCTCCTCCATTCTTGACAATCTCCACACATCTGATGCGACTCACTTCGATGGAGCCCCTCTTGAACTTCTTCTGTTGATGCAAACATCATGTCATTTTTTAATGTTTGCTGTCTTTGTAATATTATCCAACTTGCAGTCTTAGACACTTTGACATTTTGTGCTGACATAGCATATTTGCACATTAGCAGTATTCAAATGATTGTTGAACTAATTTGACATGTAACTCATTTCCTTCAGCAGAATTTTTGATTTAAACTGGGATAAGAGCCCTGTATGCAGCTGTGTGGGCATTCCTGGAAAAACTGAAAGTGAACACTCAGCTTAAAACAGGGTGTTGCTACCTGAACCAACGAGATGTTTAAACAGACATTTTCAGTTTCACAGTTGAAGGGCATAAATCATATTAAAACAATGTAGATTGATGACACTTTCACACCTGTGCAGTACAAATGAACCAGAACCATTAGCTTAACTTAATATAAAAAGAGATAAATGACTATTCTGGCTCAGTGTAACATTACAGAGCTACTGCTGACTCAAATGACTTTAATGTTTTTTGATGAAACACCCACATGTAGCTGCTATTTACTTAAACAAAAGGTTAAAAATCACCATTACAAAGGTTAAAAGTCAGGAGAAAAAAAAGGTACCACAAAAGCAAAATTACAATATGTACCAAAAAGAGAAGAAAAGTCATTTTTTAAAAGGCAATATTTTGATCCAAAGTATCATGCATGAAAAACTGGTATAAAATGACCAAATGCCAAAAAAACTTGGTATAAGAAAAGATGCTTTTCTTCCCTGGAAGTTAGACTTCTGCATCATCTCTGCTGTTGTTGAATTCTCCGAAAGCTTTCACTTCAGCATTCTTTGAAAACCGCGTCTCTCTCTCTAATAATGTCTCTAAAATAACTGCTGAACAGGAGCCCAGCTTGCTGTTTCCAGTTTTCATCTTCAAGTAAGCTGACTGGATACTAAACATGTTTCACTGGCAAGTTCAAACATCTAATTCCCAGACTATGCTATAGGATTATAGTATAGAACCAGGTAAGCATGAACTCTGAACCAGTGCTTCTCCTTATTGTCTGTTATTTGTGTCTTGTTCCTATAAAACATGGCCAAAGTTTCAAAATGAAGTCACTACATGTATGTGAGCCAAAACTCACGTTGTTGACTGTTGCGAGCTCTCCTTTTCTGTCCTTTTTTTCCCCCAATTTTGGTTTTGGATCTGTATGATGTCATAGAGAGGGGATATCCCTAATATGGTCATTAAAACCCACAATCGTTTATTTCTATGAGAGGCAGCCAGTCAGAAGAAGCTCTGTTAAAGTAAGGGTGGCCTTAACTGAAGGGGGTTAAATCAGGTTGTAGGAGAGACTGTAAAAAAATAAATAAGAGTTGTTTTTGTATTTTAATCATGCAAAATTACTCCAATAAAGTTCAAGAATAAAGTTACAGAGCTGGACATGAGCAGAATAAGTCGGCTTTAAGAAAAAGCAAAAATGATCAGATTGTCAGTGCTTGTCTTCCTCATGATCCATCACAATTCACAGGTTGTTATAATGTCTGAGAACTAAAATCCCTAAAATCCACTGAGATGTCAGGGAGACTTACAGTCACATCATGTACAAATCAATGTTGTTTCACTAAAGTCTAACCAGTACTGTAGGAGTGGAAGATGAACGCTTCACCATCACATAATCTCATCAGTACTAAAGGAGCTAAAAATAAAAATACAACATCCATCCATCCATCTTCATCCGCTTTATCCGGGGCCGGGTCGCGGGGGCAGCAGCCTAAGCAAAGAGGCTCAGACCTCCCTCTCCCCAGCCACCTCCTCCAGCTTATCCGGGGGAATACCAAGGCGTTCCCAGGCCAGCCGAGAGATATAATCTCTCCAGCGTGTCCTGGGTCTGCCCCGGGGCCTCCTCCCGGTGGGACATGACTGGAACACCTCACCTAGGAGGCGCCCAGGGGGCATCCTTGTCAGATGCCCGAACCACCTCAGCTGGCTCCTTTCGATGTGGAGCAGCAGCTGCTCTACTCTGAGCCCCTCCCGGATGGCCGAACTTCTCACCCTATCTCTAAGGGAGAGGCCAGCCACCCTTCGGAGGAAGCTCATTTCTGCCGCTTGTATCCGCGATCTCGTTCTTTCAGTCACTACTCACAGCTCGTGGCCATAGGTGAGGGTAGGGACGTAGATCGACCGGTAAATTGAGAGCTTCGCTTTTACACTCAGCTCCCTCTTCACCACGACGGACCGGTGCAGCGTCCGCATTACTGCAGCTGCAGCCCCAATCCGTCTGTCGATCTCCGGCTCCCTTCTCCCATCACTCGCGAACAAGACCCCGAGATACTTGAACTCCTCCACTTGGGGCAGGAACTCATCCCCGACCCGGAGTGGGCACTCCACCCTTTTCCGGCTGAGAACCATGGCCTCAGATTTGGAGGTGCTGATCCTCATTCCCGCTGCTTCACACTCGGCTGCGAACCATTCCAGTGCGAGCTGGAGGCCCTCACCCGATGAAGCCAACAGAACCACATCATCTGCAAAAATCAGAGATGAGATTCTGAGGCCACCAAAGCGAAAGCCCTCCGCCACTTGGCTGCGCCTAGAAATCCTGTCCATAAAAATTATGAACAGAACCGGAGACAAAGGGCAGCCCTGGCGGAGCCCATCACCCACCGGGAACGAGTCCGACTTATTGCCGGCAATGCGAACCAAGCTCTTGCAACGGTTGTATAGGGATCGAATGGCCCGTAGCAATGGGCCAGACACCCCATATTCCCGCAACACCTCCCACAGGACACCCCGAGGGACACGGTCGAATGCCTTCTCCAAGTCCACAAAACACATGTAGACTGGTTGGGCAAACTCCCATGCACCCTCAAGTATCCTGGAGAGGATAAAGAGCTGGTCCAGTGTTCCGCGACCAGGACGAAAACCGCATTGTTCCTCCTGTATAAAATGTAAAAATACAACAAATGAACAGAAACTGAAAGCGACCTCAGCTCTTCCATCGTAATATGTCAGCCGGCTCTTGGTGAGGACGAACAGCCTCTCCTTGTAGTTCAGCGGCGACGTCCTCTTCTTCTGCTGCGAACGCTTGATTAGCAGCTCCTCCAGCAGCAGGTCCGCACTCATCCTGGCCCCGCCGACGGCCTCAGCCCATTGGTGGAAGACGTCAGACCGCAAAGGTATGGAACTGATCTAAGAGAGATGACCAAATTCTCAGATATAACTCATTCCTCCTTCCAGATAAACACACCTTTAGATTTGTTGTTCCAAAAAAGTTAATACATTTCCTGAGATGAAACAAATTAGAACCAGGTCTGTATCATCAATATGGCCACAAACAGGAAGTCCTCCTTTGTCTGTGACCACATTGTTCTTCTACCACAGTAGAACTTTATCTTTAATAAATGCTGTCTCCTACATTTCTGGTGGTACGGAGCTTTTTGGGAAGCTGGACACAGCAAGCAGCTCTGAGGGGTTTTATTGCACTTTCTGTGGAAGCCTTATTTAGCAGGAATTTATTTTTGGTCATTACATCCACCCGTACTCTGAGGAAGTGCAGCCATCTATACCGAGCTTTCATTATGACTTATTTCTGTCTGTCTGATTCTGCTTTTTTTTGTCTTTAGAGCCACAAGGCTCATAAGCAGCGTCTCTGTTTACATGCGACGCACACTGATTTCCTTTATTTCACCGGCAACGCTCAGTTATCTTTATAATAACACAGTTTAGTTTCACTTGTGTCAACTCATTACACCTCAGCCTTTGTTGTTTATTTTCTTCTAGAAAGATGTGATTCATCCAGGATAAGATTTAAGAAGGGCTCACAGATCTCTTTTTACTTTTAAGAGTGAATAACATGATTTCAGTTTGGTTTCTTCTTTTTCTAAGTTGAAGCTGCTCCGTGTAACACCATAAAAACACCACATATGTCGCTTTAACAAAGTAATGAACTCTAATGACCTTTGCACTCAGTGGCTTCACAAGCTATTCATTCACTGTCAGCTCATTATGCAGTGATCACATAGCTCTCTTGCTGATTATCAGTTCATTTGCTGTGATTGATTCAATGTCCCAAGTTCAATCAGCACAAACTACTGAGTGTGATTAATAAAAACATGTGGGCATGTAATTCATCGACTAGAAATGACCATAGTCACTAGCATTTATGGGTAGGTGAGTAGCATATTAAGCTTACAAACCACATCTGATAGTCAGTACATCTTTTGTGGTGGTTAATCATCCAGTAAAACACTGAGTCAATCGATAATGTCAAAGTAAAAGAGGTGTTTTGTCTCGAGCTGATGCAGGATGTGCTCTTATCTGTGTCCGCCAAAGCTCTTCTCTCAGTTTGAACTTATCAGGTGATTTACAAATTTGGTTGGTAAGTAATAAGTAATTCCGTGCAAATCTATCAGACGCAAGGCAAATGGTTAGCTGCACTACACAGAAGCCTTTTGTTTCTGCTGTGTGAAACAAGTAATGTGAGCGTTCAACATCAGGAGGCAGATGGGGTTGGGCGTGACCAAGCAGCAACATCTGAGGTTAAAAATACATGCCAATGCTCAAGTGCCAACACATTTCCCACAGGGGCCACCTTAAACTGTCACCAAAAGTGCATAAATACCCACGGACTCCTAATTTTACGATTCTCAAATTCAGCTGTGGAAGTCACATTTTTGCTTAAATAATAAAAAAAAAAAAGGTGGAAAAAAAGCTGTTTCTAAGAAGTTCATGGTGTGAAAATTCACCCAAGCCATTCGTTTGAATTTTTCTGAGGCCTGTTTGTGAGGCTGCATTAGCCAAGCGTCCCATTGAGTGCGTTCACAACATTGGCTCCTTATTGAATTAGCAGACAAATAATATGCTTCAGGATTTCAGAGTCTGTCACTTAGCATGAACCAGCAGGTATGTGTCTGTGTGATGCATCTGAGCAAGCATTCATAGAGCCCTTCAAACTGCCAGAGTCCAAAAACCAGCTGGTGACTTCCTGGTGGCATTCGATGTGCGTCAGACACGTGTTACTGCTGCTCGAACCAAAAACGAGTCAAAAAAACAAAGCTGGGTTGAGGCAGAGCAGAAGAGGCAACTTATTTTGGTCTCATGTGACTGTTTAATGCATCAAAATGCATAACGCTAATCTAAAACCTTAAACACATGCAGAATAACACTGCGAATAACATCTGATAAGATTACTTGATATAACGCCATCAATACAACAGTGTTACAGTAGTGTCGTCTGGATCTCCGTGCCAACTTATCAAAATATAAACATACAAAATCCTGGCAGGTTGCCTTCATGCATGTGTCTGCAGAGACATGTCAACGGTTTCCTTTATATAACTGTATGTATGGGATAAACATGTTAACAGTTTTCATGCCCGAAGGGTGACAAAGGCAACACCTGTCTTACTGGCATTGCACAATGAAGCACATTTGTTACTGGTGCACTGTGGCTCCTTAGTCAAAGGTCAAGTTGTTCCCCGTCTTCACCTTCTACCTTCTTTATTTTCATTTCAGCAAGCGGTAAAGCATCCTTTGACTATGAATAGTCCCCACAGAATACATATAATCAGTACATTCGCCCATAAAGCATAAACCCTTTACTGCTTGGGTACAGTTTGGATGTGAAACAAGGCCGAGATTCTTCACAGTAGTGTCCGTTAAGTTTTTCCAACCGCACTTAAATGCAGCAGAGGGAAGGTAGCGCACGCCGGTGATTTGAAGCGTATCGCGGGTTGTACACCTGTTCTCAGGTGATACTACACGGTCCTACTACATATACCATACTATATGTATACTATATTTTTTTTAATCTATACTGTCCGATTAAATACTAATATGGATATTTTACAAAGCAGCAGCTGAAAGCAGGTCCACTGGTGTTGTTTATACGCTGCAGCATCACCCCCACAAAATGAAAGTTTCAACGTTATTGAGCGTTTTTGCATCGTATCCTCTGTTTTAAACTCACAGCGTTTAGCAGCGGCACTTCTAAACTCGCAGGTCCGCGGTTTCGTTTGCGGACAGCAGAACACAAAAGGCAAAAAGTTTACAGGAACTTCGCTGGGTGTCTGTGGAAAAAAGGATCCCTTACCTCCGCGCCTCATTTCCCAGTTTCTCCTCACTTGGTTGGAGTCCGTGGGCCTCCCATGTCGTTGCGAATCTCGGGAGCGGGATTCAGGAAATGAAGAGAAACGCACCGGCTCACGGGCACGCGCACTTCCTCGTATTGCGCTGCTGCACGGTGATCGCTGAGTGAGCTACGACTGATTTAGACCTCTGGGGTGGCTGCGTCACCAGTGGGTGACCGTCCCCGTCTCCAGCTTTCACGCATGTACGTGCTGTTACCTCGTGTTTAATGCAGAAGAAGCAAATGAGATGCCGGGATTTTCTTCCATCACGGGTCCCATTCCTGTTGGGTTACTCAGGGTTTGTTTTCTCACTTCCATCTGTGATGAGCCCTGTTACACCTGAACGTATCTTTCACACACACACACACACACACACACACACACACACACACACACACACACACACACACACACACACACACTCTATAAATCAAAAACTAGCAGCATATAGTCATAATAAAACACAAACTGACATGATGAGTCAGCATACAACAAGTACTCTCATTTAGAAAATTCCTTACTCAGTGATCGTTTCCACTGGAGCAGCTGCTACATGCACACACTCATGTTGCAGTTTGAGAGCACGTGTTTAACATGTAAGTGGTAACAATGGTTCATTGCTATGCAGCCGTCTGAGCTTCATCGTTCAGGCCTAGCACTGCTCAGATCTCACGTCCTGGTGCTGTCCTCACCCTGCTCTCTTCTTTCCTTCCTCTTTTGACAGGCACATTTTTGCTTTGCTTGCTAAACACAATTAAAATGCAGCACTACCGGATAACCTCTCCATAAGAGGAACATAGTTGAGGTGTGTGGGGTTGCAGACATTTTGCACAAATTGACAAGGAACAAGGTGCGGAAGTATAAGTGATACATTTCCCAGCATGCTCCTCTGCTACCAAAACATTTCTGATAAAGTGACTGTTTTAGTCAGTGGAGTGTGAGTGGAGAGTTTGCACTGACAATTCATCTCATAAGGAAAATGTATATGGCATATCATGATTTAATCATTTAAATCATGTTTTAATCAAAATTCTAGTGTTATAGTAACGTTACTATAACACTAGAATTTTGAGTGTCAGGTGAAATGTAAAGAAAATGCACCTTGAAAAATGATTTTCACTGGACCCTTCCTACCTTCAAAGTCATTTAGTGTTAGCTTGGCTGTCCTATCAGACATTACACGTTTTAAAATTTGAGTGCAACTTTCCATAAAAGCAGTGGGCAGAGAGGAGTTTTCAGATTAACGAGCACCATCAACTATTAAATATTTCCTAGTGTGTTGTCAGACTTATTTGACCGGTCAAATCTTCTCACACATTGCTGACCTCTTTCTCTTTGATGGGCACAAACTTACAGGGGGTTTATTCTTCTGTGTTAAACCTTCCACAAACCCTATACCTAAACACACACCCCTTTTGAAATGCTGTGACAAAACCTGCAGCTTAACCTGCGATGCATCTCCATGGAAATTTCACGCTGCACTCGGCAACTAGCCTGCTCAGCACCATCAATCAGTACCGTCTATGGTGACACATCGCCAGCCATAGCTTTAATATAAGGACGCACAGCTGTCAGATAAGCAGAGCAGTGAATAAAGAGAAAAAGTCTCATAATTGTACTTGTTTCTATTGTCACTGGCACCACATGAGTATACGGTCGAGTATACGATAAATAACAATGATTTTGAACTACCCCAGTAAAGTCCAAAATAAAAACACAAAAATAGATATGCGTAGGTGTGTGTGTGTATATAGAGGAAATTGAATCAAATTAAACTTTTTTTATACGCACATATGAACGGTTTACCCTGCCATGATGAACTGACTAGAGTGGATAGATATCTTATATTAAACTATAACATTTGGCTTGATATACACTAGGTAAATTAGCCAAACTTCACAAGGGATTTATACTTATGTGTTGCATCCAACACGGTGATAAGGACACACACACACGCATAAATCATCTTCCCAGGGCCTATCGCAGAGTTTTTAAGCCTGTGTTTAAGATTAATGCATAATTTTTAAGGCTCAGGTTCTCATAAGTACTTTAAGCTTTAATCGAGTTCGCTCATGAACAGCTGGCAGGAGTGCAGGATTGAGCCTTGAGTTTTTTCAGACTAATGACCTGTCTTACTTTATTTCATTGTTGACGTAAACTTTCTAACACATTTCACGCTTTTACTTTTTTCATGCTGCTGGTTTCATTTCTTTTATTAGACTGTGGAGGCACAACACTTCCTGTGGGTATACTCTTCATGGCAGGCACTTTGAGCCATTGTTATCTTTACTAAAAAAAAAGTAGAAGCAGCAGCAAATGACTGAGAACAGAGAAAGGATTGCTATGGATCACAGGTCTTTTCAGTGTTGTTGTGCCACTCAACACCTGATGATTGATAATCAAACATCAGACGCATAATGTTCTTTTTTGTTTCTTGTTTAGATTTGAATCTCTGTCAACATATTGTACCAGAGATCGGAGTCATATTTGGGAAAACTGTTAAAAGTGAAAAGTGTTGCTCATAATCAGCAAAACAAAGTTAGGTTTTCCAAAAGACCTTCAGTTTCAGCAAATGCCCCAGAAATGTCCTCTAGGTCAATTTAAAATAGGAATATAAGTCACCTACAGTGTCTCAAAGGCAGAGCTTGGAGGAGTTTGGGATGGACAGATGGATAAACAAAATCTGGATTATTTTACTAGATATTCTTGTGTATTTTTAATTTTTTGTTCTTTTTAAAATATGGTCTTTCTTCAAACTGAACATTTTTGACAAGGAGGAAGACCACACATGACAAATGTCTTGTGGTGGAGAGGAAACGTCTCCATGGCACGGCTACGTCTGCAGCCTGTCTGCAGCTCGGACACCAAGCATTTCACTACATGTTGTAGTCTGTATGATTGTGTATGTGACAAATAAAGGTTGTTTGTTTAAAAGGAAAAGAGAAATCTGCACAGTGCCATGTAAGCTCAGGTGATTAAAAGGATAACCCTTACATGTTTTGCTGTTATCAGTTAGAGTGGGCTGTGACTTCCTTTCAAACTGTGGGAGAGGTGTCACACCACACGACTGATAGCTGAGTGGAAAATATTTAATGCTGCTTGTGCTGCTGTGTTGGAGGGTTGGTTTTGGAAAGTCTTTGGATCCTGTAAAGAGTGACAACAGCTCTCTGTGAATATATTTTCTAAAACTCACTTTTGAAAAGACATTTTCAAAAGTTAGACCACCTTTGAAGGTGGAAGCATTTATAAGGGCAAATATTTTGGAAAATTGCCAAGTTGACTTTCTCCGCTTTTGCTCATTTTCTGTTATTACACATACTGCGGATGCTCATATTAAACAAATGCTGCCAAATGATGCCAAATGCTGTAAAATGCCATTAAACATAGTTTCTTTTCTGCTCTTTGCTCTGTCTGAGATCAGAGGGAGGTGATTTCCCTAATATGGTCATCTCAGGAAACCAGCGTTTGCTGTGACCACAAGAGTCTCATAAAGAGCTAAAATGGCACATGTCCAACACAGGATGCACTGAAGGTGATGTTATTGTAAGCAGTGTTGGTCAAGTAATCAGTAACTAATTACTGTGAATTTCCCATTACGTGGTAGCGCACTCGGTGCTTGCTTGGAAGTTTAGGGAGTTTTCACTGTAAAAAGAAGTTTTCTTCCCACGCACAACGGACACTAATGTTTTTGTCACTTTTTATGGACTCAAACTCAAAGTAAGGTCAGTGCTTCCACGCTTTAAACGCTGCACGCTCATACTCTCTCCCGCACTCGATATATTATCCATTGTTGATCTGCACACAGCTGTTGTCACGAACGTCGCACTCGCTTACGTCACTGTCATGAGACATTCTCGCAAAAAAATTCGCGGTTTTAGTAATGCAGCGTTCCTACGGGAAAGTAACGGTAATCTAATTACCGTTTTTGCAATAGTAATCCCTTACTTTACTCGTTACTTGAAAAAAGTAATCGGATTACAGTAAGCCCATCTCTGATTGTAAGATATATATACTGAAGACTCTACAGTCCAAGTACACTGATAGGAAAGGTTACCGGGAGAAAGCTTCTTATTAAAAAGTTTGGCTGTAATGCACAGCAGTGTGTTGGAGAAAACCAAACACAGCATATCAAATGATGGTGGAAGAATGACTATTTGGGCTTTGTTTTACAGGAATGGACAGGTTGCAGGCATGATGTCGACCATGAATTTCTCTTTATACCCAAAATATTCCAAAGATGAACACGAGGCCATTTGTCCAGTTGTTAAATCTTGGATAAAGCTGGACAGTGATCGCTACCACAGATTTGCTGAAAAAGAAAATAACAAAGGAGATCGTTGCATAAGAAACCTTTTGAACTTAAGCGCTCACGCACACAGGTGTACACGTGAGTGCTTACAGACACAAACTATATCTTCCTTGGCTGCTACATTAAAGCATATTGTACACTGTCGGACCTGTGTGCTGCTCAATAACATTCAATATTTAGTATTTACTTTTACTTACACGTATCTAGGTTGTTGTCTCTATATTGTGTTGTTCTCTCGTTTGTTTTCTCCTTTTTTTTCTCAGTGTCTTCTTTTACTGCCCCCTTCCCCTCTGTTTTCTTTCTTTCTTTCTTTCTTTCTTTCTTTCTTTCTTTCTTTCTTTCTTTCTTTCTTTCTTTCTTTCTTTCTAATTGTCTGTCCAATTTGTAATTTCTTAAAATAAAATAAAATAAAATAAAATAAATAAACAATGATAATATAGATTAATCAAGTGAAAAAATTTGGCATTGGCATATTTTCTCCACTTGCATCTTTCCTGGCCTTCAGACAACAATTCTGATGCTAAAGTACCGAACAGGACAGGCAAAAAGAAAAAAAAAAGTAATGGGAAAGTGTCAGTGTGCAAGTTACCACTGTTTAACCATTTAATGATCAGTCTAACAGTGAACTACTATATTACATATTTTTAAACTGCAGTTGAATAAAAGCAGAAATATGAAAAATAAGGTTTTACACTTGACTGGGTTCAACATAAACTAACATACTTCAGAAAAATGATGATATGCGTGAAACGTGTCACTTAAACATGACTCAAGCCTTCACGAAAGAGAAAAAAACAGGGGGTTTCCCATCACTTGAGCCTTGACTGGAACTCTTTAAATCGTATCATCTTCTTCTTCTTCTGTCATGCTTCAGTAGTAGACTGGAGAATAAGAGCCACCATCTGGTTATCTCAATGAACCTCTTCCTAATGTTTGCTTTCTGCAGATGAAAGCCTGCTTTTATTTAAAAATGTCAGACTTTCAGACTCCTGTAGCGCCTACCTGAGTACAAGGTATGGACAGGCTGTGTTGGGGGTGCTCCCTGTTGTTAATGAATTGTGGGCCCTCAGGAAAACCGTTGTGTTCCCATGTGAAACTCTTCAGGTCACCCCAGGCAAGGTGAGAGTGGCAATCAAGAGTGCCCTTTCTCCTCTTTGACGAGGCCAGTCTTCACATTTTGGACCAAGAACACAAACAGTCAGCTGAGACAGAAGAAGTCCCTTATATGAGTGACGAGATGTTTCTCCCACTGCAAATGTTACGTTCAGATGAACGTTGAACAGAGGTGGTGGATTATGTCACCAGCTATCAACCATCTGTAGTACAAAGCTGTCTTGGGTTGTCTTACCAGGTGTTTCAACCTCTGCTTTCATTTAGCATCAGGTGACCTAACCTGGTCACACGATGGTTCTCACAGTGGTTTTATGCACAGTGGCAATGATCACACCTTTTTTTTGGTTTTGTTTTGTTTATACTTTGGCTGATATGATGAAACACATCATTAATAAAAGGTCAGTGATCATCAGCACCACCACGTAGAGGTTTAAATACCTGGAGTTTTAGAAGTGACTAATTCTCTTGGATGAGGGGGGAAATATTTTCATGAATCTAGACTGAGCAGTCTAGCTCAGTTTTTTTCATACACCCTGTTACGGCCCAGCTCAAAAGCCGCAACATAAAAAAGGAGACGAATACCAGAGTGGTAGTGAGAAGAGGTTTTATCTTAAAATGGCATAGCAGGTTGGCTAAAATGGCTGGTGCCACCGAGGCAAAGACTAGTGAGCTTCCGGGAAGCTTGCCTCAGGTATGCTTTTATCAATTAGCACCGGCTGAAAACATTGAGGAGATTAGGGGCTGCAGAGGGACGTAACACACTCAAGACCTTAAAGTCCTGAATTACTGAGAAAAAATGTCTCCCATCTGCCCCAGGGCCTTCTTCATGTATGACGTGCCCAAAAAACTTAATCCAGGAGGCTTCCTAGTCACTGCTGCTCATATTCACAGCCTCTTTCTTTTGGTCATTACGAGAGCTCGTGACTGTAGGTGAGGGTAGAGACGTAGATCGAGCAGTAAATTGAGAGTTTTGCTTTGACACTCTACTCCTTTTATCATGACCCATACAGTCCTGCTGCAGCTATCCTCAGTTGTGATTAAGATTAAGGAGTGACCACAATATGTAGGTGTTGGTCAGCTGTGTGTGTACCTCATCGTTCTGAGTTTGCTGAACTAATTTTAGCAGCTCTGCTATATCTTTGATCTATCTCACTCAGCCAATCACACGGAGGCTAGAAACAGGAATTATGAAGAAGATACGGGATGTGGCCCTAACCTTTATAGACCAGGTAAAAGAAAAGGTGAAAGTACTCTAACAAGGCATCTGACCTTTCTGAGGAGGAAATTACAGTTTTGGACGATATTACCCCAGTGCTAAAACTATTCAGTCTGAAACAAAACTCTTACAGTTAACTACTTTACACTGGATCAACCTGTACCCCATGAAATATTTTTATATGCTTTTATTTTACACTAAAGGAATGACTGGATGGGACACTTTCAAGTCACAGAAAGAATTTATGACTTTATGATCCTCTAATCACATACAGTGACCTTGTACTCTGAGCTCCCTAGACAGCATTTGGATAGCTCACAATTACGCTACCTCTGGTACAGTTCATTTACAGGACAGGTGAATCTTCTGTGGACCAGATGTGGCCAACAATTATGAAAAAAGGGTGGAGCTGTGGCTGAGCTGAAGCCTGAATGAGGTCAATCAGGGGCAAATAGAAAACCTGTGTGAGTAACACATGGTCAAACATTTCTGTTAAAACATTCCTTTAAAAAAACCTTTGCTAAAGAAATAACAAAAATGAATAACAAAAATAAAAAGAGCAGCTGGAGTCAAAGGACCAGATTTTGAACTGGCTCTGACGGTCATAGCAGCTAAGCGGAGGATAAAATATGAGCCCTGTTTTTGCATTATGAGCCTCAGTGTGTGTGTGTGTGTGTGTGTGTGTGTGTGTGTGTGTGTGTGTGTGTGTGTGTGTGTGTGTGTGTCTATGGAGATATTCACATAGACGGATGCTTTGTGGTTTCATTCACGTCATTCTTTCACTTCCTTTCTGTATCTTTGTCTTCATCTTTCTCCCACTCTCTTTCGCCCGCTCTCTCTCTGTAAACACTGTAAATATAAATGCTCTGCATTCAGACATTTAAATCTTGATTCATGTGTCTAAAAGCTGACTCAAAAAATAGTCAACAGCAGCAAGGCAACTATCCTCCTCTTCTTTTTTGTGCCCATATCTGCTTTCTTTTGCCTTCTCTTCTTCACCTACTCTACTTCCTCCACCCACCTGCCTGCCTGTGTCTCCGTCTTTCTTTCTACCTCAATCTGTCTCTGCACCCTTGTCGCTCAATTATTCGATGGTTTCCCACCTGTGGCGTCCTATCAGCTCCGCACCGATGGTTGCAGAAAGAGATTGAACCGAGCTGACCTAAAAAGAACTGAAGAAGAATAAGTGGCGCTGATGAGGAGATAGAAGAAGAGTCAAAGCAGGAGAAGGAGGGAGACAAAAAAGCAGAGGTGGAAGACAAAAGAAACAGACAGTCATGATTCACTCAAGTAAGTAATTTACGAACATACGTACAAACCTTGCTTATTTCTTCTTTTGACATTGGAGCAGGTTGCAGCAAACTAACAAAAAAGCCAACATTTGCACTGATAAGAATGAGTTACTCAGCGTTAAAGGAGAAAATGTGAGTAAAATGTGCGGCGTTAGTATGCAGCGTGAAATGAGCCCGAGACCATTAAAACGTCATCTAACAAACGGCCGGGCTTAATACCACCATAGGTTCCCGTCACTTTGTACCTGAAGTAACTTCAAGGTTATGAACGTCTTCTGAAAGTTTTTGATGTTTCTTGATCTCTGAAGCTGTGGCAGTCAGGCAGTTAAAGGGGACACCAAAATGGCAGTTTGGCTTGAAATGTCACTTCATCACATGACAAAACACAACAAAGACTCAACTTTGGCTCTTTATAATCTTTCAATGCCATGTTCAGGGGTGTCCGCTCCAAAGTTTTCTTCTTAGGCTGCACTAGACTAGCTTTACACGAGTTTTACTTTAATTCTTGCTAATGGCACAACGCCACAGTTATGTAGCTCACGTTCGTACCGTCTGAAGTGACTCACTTGAATGTTCCTTCTTTAAAAAATTAGAATCTCAAAAAAGTCCGAGCTGGGATGATTTTCAGGTCTTGTTCTCATTTGTTGCTTAGTTGTCTTAGTTTTCTGACTGTTTCTGGTTTCCCTCTTCTTCAGCCTACCTGACAGTTTTTTTGTAGTCCTTAACAGTAAAGCTTGAGTTTTAACCACATGAAGTAATTTCCCTCCATAATTTAAATTAATTTAACTTAGTTTAGCTTTTACCTGCACTTTTACCTGAGAGCCACTGATTTGACCCCCCAAAAAAACCAAACAAACACAACAACATGAAAACAGTGTGGCTTAGTTTACGTGTTTAAAAATAAAAGAAGAGAAAATCTGTATGCACATCCAAAAAAGTGTATTTTTTAGCTTGAAGCATCTGCTGTTAAACCGTTAAACCATGTTTTTGGCTTGAAACTTTTTCCACATTTATTATGCATAAACCCTTGAGCTAAGGACAATGTGAAAATGTCGACCGAAAGCTAAGCAGAGGCAGAGACACCTGTATGCAAACTAACACCTCTGGTTTGCTGAGCAGAAAGGAGTGTTTTGCTTGCTAATGTAAAGTTTCAGTTCTGTTTCTCACATGGCACAAAGGTGCAGTTACCCAGACAGGAAGGTACACTCATACTGGCCTTTAAATCTGAGCAGAACCCAAGTAGAGCTAGTTCAGGTTTCTCCTATATGTTAGTCTCATGTTGACAAAAGTAATGCTAATTTGCTGTCAATTAACGTTTACCATGCTCACCATCTAAATAAATTGTGTTAGCATATTTATTTGCTAATATTTGCTTTATGCACTGTTTTGCAGCTGAGACTGATTAGACTTTCACTTCAGAACAAGTTTGCAATTCCAGTTTAGCAGAGGAGAGGCCTAGCGGAGAGCTAGCAGCTACAGCTGCCTGTGTCCGCATGCTAAGCAACCAACAGCATCTCTGTTAAAGAATAATTTTGGGCCTTACCAGTAAAACTCCAAGATGAGTTACAAAAACGAAAAGCTGTTATGAAAAGAGGGACTTACTTCGTAGCAGGCCATGAACGTGTTTCTTTTCAGCATTCTAAAATAGAAGTCTGCAACCAGCCTTATGACGCCAACTTCAGTGTTGGCTTCATTTTTCACCCCAAAGGAAATATTACAGTTAATATCCTCAGGCTAACCACAGAAAACAGGAATCAGAAGCCCAAAAAGTGTCAACTAAAATCCACAGCTTTCACTTCAGGTACTCTACATACACTCTGAAACCTTTAACTGTTACTTTTAAAGGACAATTATTACTTTTATTTAGGGCTGAACGATATATCGCATTTGCGATAATATCGCGACATGATCAAGTGCAATTTTCTAACCGCAAAGGCTGCGATTATACTCTGGACATGTCCAAATTCATGGGCTGCATCCTCCTGAGGCCGCATTTGTAGACCGATTACGTCACAGCGACGCGCCGAAGGCTGTCCAAATTACTACCATATCCCAGAATTCATAGCGCGGCCCAGCCAAACTCCAGTTTCCAACAATGGCGGCCGCTACTAAGTTTTAAAATTACTCATACTAATCTTTCTGGGTCACAAAATAAACTTTTAAAATATTTTCAGGCGAGAAAGTAGTTGTGTAAACATCAAATATCTGCTCGGTTTATCAAGATATCCCATATTTGCAAAAGTGCTTTGACGTTTTCAGAGGCGTCTGCTACCCACCAGCTCGACAGCTAGCCGGGAGCTCGAGGGTTACTGATGCGGCCGAGAACGGCACAACTCCCGGCACATCATTTTCAGATCACCGCGGAGTTTCGCTGCTCGGGTTAAACGTAATATATAAGTCACTTAGACAACCTAAAAATGTTATTGTTGGGCTTTTTTCAGTGTTTTGTTTGTTCGTGAGTAAATCGGTTTGGCTGAGATTAAAGTTATTAGATTAGATAAAATAAAACTTTATTAATCCCCCGGGTGGGTTCCTCCTTGGTTTTCACACAGCTGACTAAACGTCAAACAGAAAACTTATTAAACAGAAATATGAGACAGTCGAGAATTTACACCAGTGTCTGGTTATATTTTAGATAGCAAGAAGTAGACGGCCGAGTTTATTAAACTCCACCGAGACAGCGGTGACGCTAATCAGAACTAGACCGTCCAATTTCACGCCTTTAAACTTTAAAGGCGTGTTTGTGTGTGTGTTTATACAATTGCTATTATGTTTGAACTTTATGTGTAATGTTACTGACTGCAGAGATCAGTAAGATGTGTGTATTTTTTATTTATTAGTTTTATTTATTTAATATTATTTTTTAATTGAATGACTGTCTAGTAGTTCACAGATGTCGAAAAACTGAGTGTGGTAAAGCCACTGATTTTTTTTATGTATATTTCTGCAATCTGCACATTGTACTGACTTTCATTTTAATGTTTACACCAGGGTTCCTTGTCAGCACTTTATGCTCAGATGTTTGTAAGCTAAAAATAAACTATTGTGTATGTTCAAATATACTGTTGTGATTGAAGAAGTTAAATAAAAATGTCAGTCATCAATTCATGCATCACCTCATGTCATCATAACAGAGGTCTGTCTTCCAGGAAAGAACAGTTTAAAATTAATGTAATATAGTATTGGCCATACTATATGATGTATTGCTTGTCTTTGTTTAATAATACAGAAGACAAAGACCTTAAAAAATAATCGCATATCGCATCGCAATCGCAATATTGGGGCAAAAAATCGCAATTAGATTATTTTCCATAATCGTTCAGCCCTACTTTTATTTAGAATCTAAGTGCTTATTTTACCACTTGGTAAAGCAGTAAAGAAAGAAAAAGAATGCAGTACCTGAGTGTATGACCCATGCCAGCCCATTTAAAAATATAATCCTGGCAATGCACAATGCATTTAGCATCAGTTATACAAATCTTAGAAATCTGAGAATTCACGGATATGGCTTCTGTGTTTTTTTCTGCCGATTACACCCCTCTTAGACCCCCTGGCAATAACAGATACCTCAATAAAACTGTGTGTTCCCTGACCAGCTACGGGAAGTTGCTGCAAGTCTCTAGGTGAAACTGGCTGCAAAGAGGTTTACTACACCAAGGTCATCCATACACAGTGTTGGGGAGTAACGGAATACATGTACCGCCGTTACGTATTTAAAATACAAAATATGAGTAACTGTATTCCGTTACAGTTACCGTTTAAAAAGGTGGTATTCAGAATACAGTTACTTTGTTGAAATAAATGGATTACACTGCGGTACTTTCCTGTTTCATATTGTCGCGGGTCAGGACTGTTTGGGTTTTGTTTGACAGCTACGTTCTGTTGTTCCAGGCGGCAGCGTTACGGTTGCCATGGTTACAGGGTGACGCTCTCTCTCTCTCTCTGCGACTGTGTGTTTCCTGGGTGAGAGAGCGCCTTTTCGTTGCTGTTGTTGTTGTGCTAAGCTAATAGGCAGAATGCTACAAGCATAGCTCTAAAGAATGTAGCATCATGGGCAGTGTAGTTCGTGCTGCAGGGAGAATGGACTGCCATACACGTTATGTGTCTGTGAGCGCGAGGAGGGAGAAAAAGGAGAGTGGAAAGGTACGAGTTGTCATCGAGGAAAAACGGGAGCTGGAAGCATGTAAATGTAATAATAACCACTTCAGCCAAGAAGAGTGCCTGACGAGCCCAGTTGTAAGTAAGCTATTAAGACTCGACTGTACGCTTTGTTCGTGTTTTCCTCCGAAACAATAAGTTCCGTTGGAGCAGCCTTTCAACGCCTCTCTCTGTCTCTCGCAAGAAAAATTGACCCACACAACAAAGTAAAGCTATTTTTCGGCTACGAGCTGACAGGGACCCCGCCGTATTAGTCAGAGGTCCCTTTACTACAGTTCGGAGTCGCGGACCTTCAGTAATAGTAATAAATCACACAGCAATAGTACATTCACGTTGTTGTAAAAAGCATGATAATATATTAAGTAATCCAAAGTATTCAGAATACGTTACTGTCATTGAGTAACGTAACAGAATACGTTACAGAATACATTTTGGGGCATGTATTCTGTATTCTGTAATGGAATACATTTTAAAAGTAACCTTCCCAACACTGTCCATACATGTATTGTGGTTGCTAGCAGGTTGCTGTGGTCATCCTTAGTTTGCAAGTAAGATGCCAGTTTGTCTGGAAACACTCTTCAACAAATTACCAAGCAGTAGTGAAACTCAACACAATCTGAGACAAACTGGACATTGTTTGCCTTCATAGAAACACTTGAAATGTGTTGATTGCAATGATAACTCATAACAGAGTTTCATATTGTAACACTTTGTAAACCTTTTAGAGTTTTGCTTTTACTGGTTTGCAAGAGGTTGGCAGGTGTTTGCAGACAAGTTGCCTTTTTTGTGCAGTCAATGGATGACTTTAGCAATCTGCTCAGAGGTGGGACCAAGTCATTGTTTTGCAAGTCTCAAGTAAGTCTCAAGTCTTTATCCTCAAGTCTCAAGTCAAGTCTCAAGTAATGTCAGGCAAGTCAGAGTCGAGTCTCAAGTCACTGGTGTAAAAGTCCGAGTCAAGTCACAAGTCTGAAACTTTGAATTTCAAGTCCTTTCGAGTCTTTAAAAAAAAAAAACAACGAAAAAATAATGTTGCAGTTATGCTAAATGTAAATATTAGACCATGTAATTTTAAAATCTGTGTTTTTCTCAACACATGACAAAATAGTGAACTTAGAAAATATACACAAATTGTGAAATTGCACCTCTTTAAAATGCAGCTCAATTAAACTTAGCTCCAAGAATAATTTTCACCGACAGTTCTGAGATAAGCTGCATGTTATTCTTGGATGCGGTTGTAGGACCGGCTTTAAAATCGCATGACAAAAATATCATACACATTAAAAAAACTGTATCACCAACGTAGCCTGGACAACATTTGCTAGTTAGATGAAGTCAGCTATCTCATCGTAGCATATTTATATGCATATTTATAATCATACGGTTCTTGGAGTGAGCGCATACACTCATGAAGTTTAGTAACTTCAGGTCACTGCAACAAGCCCAGGTACAGTTTACCGACGGATGGGTACAGGACCTTGAAATGCACCGTGTAGAAAGTAAAGACCATCGTACGTATCATAAGTTTACCAGTCTCACAAATCGTCGTCATAAATACACATTCGTTAACCGTTTATTAATAGGACCTTTGAGCTCAACGGTAATTAATTAGTAGTGGAAATAATTTCTGGTAGCATCACAGAAATGTAGCAGTGACAATAATATTGTATGCTGTAATCGTACTGGGCAATTAGTGATACAAAAAACCTGTTTTATCCTGTGAATAAAAGTATATGTTTTTGTCAATGTACCATAATAACAGAGGCGAAACGCAATATTGTGTCAGGACAATTCACTATTTATGCACAATAAACAAAGGAGCATAGCGCGACAATTTCTGTTCAGCGCCAGACTTGCTTGTAACCTATATCACCAGTTATGTTATGAAAGTGACGTATTAACTACTAAAAAACACTGACCTTTGTGTAAATGCTTGGAGCAGACTAACCTGTGAGCTGGAGGTAGGGTTGCCAACCGTCCCTTAAAATACGGAATCGTCCCGTATTTAGAAACAAAAGTACACGTCCCGTATTGAGCTAATAAGGGACGCACTTTGTTCCGTAATACAGTGAGAATCAAAAGTAGTCTATAAATGTTTATGGAATTAACGCTTTGTTTGAAAACATAATTCCCAGCCCCTCTCCTGCTTTGTGACCAATGAGCTGACAGCACACTTATGACAATTCGAGTATGACAAGTCAGATTACCGCTCATCTCATTGGTTGAGGAAAGGTCGCTTACGGAGAAAATACCGGAAGACAACCGATGACCACAACAACAAGCATGGCCAACAGGGAAACAAACGCCGACACTGCGGTGCAAGTCTCGGACGGCACACTGTGCGTCCATAAAATGAAGGTTATAACAGAAAATCTGTCGCTCGCTCTCTCTGTCTTTCACTCACACAGACACACCACCACATCAACTTTGCTAAATTGCTAATGAAAAACATTGATCAGGCAGCTGTGATTGAGCAGCAGTGTAAATCCAACTATTTTCACGGTTGTTGTGGTCGTGATAATTTTGTGAGGCCACATGGAAAAGGCTCGGATGAGCTTTCCAAAGTTCTACAAGTTGTGCCTCCATCGCTTGTGTCCAGATCACACGCCGCACAGCTGTGCTGCAACGTCTTTTTCACCGACGTTTACGTGTTTGCGCGTGAGCAGCTGCGGTGACACCCTCACGAGCGATTGATGATCGGGAGCTGGTCGTGAGGTGTTAATCGCTTCTCGTTACCCCACGTATACTACACGACGCACGATGAAGGCCAAAATCGGGCTGATCACCAAATCGGTCGCACGACTCAAAAATCGGCTCAAAATGGGCCAAAAATCGCACAGTGTGAGCCCAGCATTAGAGCAGCAATGTTTGTTCCCCTCAGAGAAAGAAAAAAAAGGCTGCAAAAGTACAGGGAGGACTGGGAAAAGGAAAACACCTGGCTGGGAAAGTGCATGATAACACCTATAAAGCGCACTGCACTGTGTGCCGGCGCACTTTTTCCATAGGCATGCTTCTATTGGTGGGCACATGAAGAACACGAGGGGCATGAAAGCTCGGGGAACCCTTTACCAATTTTTTGTCCGCCAGGCCACGGCAGAAGCAGATATGGTATGTAAACACTGGTTTGTTTTTTTTAAACCCTCTGGTTAAGGTTAATATGGGCATGTGCGGTGAATATCAGGGCTATGTGGCCAGAAGTGTGATAATATAATTTATTTTGTGTAATAAACAACTGCAAGGATAGATGATTACAACAAATAGATGACTAATACATAAAAGTAATACATAGATGAATAATGATGATGAGTTATGATGCGTAATCATGGGAACAAGTGGGTTTACAAACAGGAGCAGCTGATTAGCATTAGAAAAGCTGAAATAATACCTCAACTGAAGCCAACTGTACTAAATGCACTAAATGTGCACTGTTACAAGAATGATTTTGTTCTATTGTTTTCTATTAATTTATATAATTTTAAGTTAAGTAGGACAGAGTTCTTTTAAAGAAAGATTTACTTATATTCTCAAAAGTTAAGCATGACAGGCTTCTGTTTAAGAAAGAGACCTGTTTTACTGTGTTAATGTTGTCATTGTGAGCTAAAAATAAATGGCTAAATGATCATTTGTTTCCCATATGGTCATATCACAAAGAATATGCATCTGCTTAAATCAAGTTCAAGTCAAATGGTTAAAAAATAATTTCACACACAAAAAAAGAGCTACCACACTGGGAAGGGTGAAGACAACTGGGTTGCCCGGCCCTGGCCACGAGGTGTCCCTTATTTATTTTTCAGGGAGTTGGCAACCCTAGCTGGAGGGTTCTGGGACGTTATATTTGACCTTTGAATGGCTGCAATCCAGGCCACCCGTCGCCTCTTTGTTACTTCGGAAACATGGCTCGAACAATTTAAGAGAAATTATCGGATTACCTCGTTGAAGAGCAACGAGGTAATCCGATAACAACCGATCTCTTTACCCGTCGGCTTCCCATGACTGTCATGCGACCGGCTATTGCAGTTAATAATACAACGGCTTCTTGTGTTTCTTTTTATCGCTGTATAACTGATTTTAATTGAAAGCCTGCGTGCGCTAGTACCGCTTGCCACGAGTTCCCAGAATCCTTTGCGGTTCTACCCGTGAATGACGTCACATTTTCAATCTCTATATAATATGCATGTTAAATTTTGTATTTGGGGTAAAATATCAAGTCTTTTCAAGTAAACCGGTTCAAGTCCAATTCAAGTCCCAAGTCATTGGTGTAAAAGTCCAAGTCAAGTCACAAGTCTGAGAACATTTTTTCAAGTCAAGTCTAAAGTCATAAAATTAATGACTCGAGTCTGACTCGAGTCCAAGTCATGTGACTCGAGTCCACACCTCTGAATCTGCTAGCGGCCAAAGCAAACACAAGGACGCATCTGATGACTGCTTTCATCTAATGAAAGCTAATAACCTCAACGGATGACTTACTAACCAGGTTGACACAGAGGCTATAGTCAAAGAGTCAGTTTGCTTTAGGGAACTTCCTAACTAAGCGACTTGAAACAGAAGTATCTGCATGATGGCCATATTAAGAGCTGTTTCATCTCTTTAAATACTCAGGAAAGGTGAATAGCTTAGAGGAAACACTGAAACATTTCTTATGAAAAGAAAAGAGATGATTTCATCCCATGAGTCATAATGATAAACAATTAGAAAACATTCGGTTAATATAGAATAGAATAGAATAGAATAGAATAGAATAGAATTCAACTTTATTGTCATTGCACATGCACAGGTACAGGGCAACGAAATGCAGTTTGCATCCATCCAGAAGTGCTTTAGTGATATAGATATATTACAATATATATTGGCAATAATATAGATATGTGAGTATATTACAGAAATGGGTCTATTATGGTATGTTATAATGTACACGGTATGAAGTATGTTGTGAATATTCTATAACTATAAGTATGTACAGGCTGTAGTGAGTACAAGCTATGTACAGGATATGAACAGGATATAAATATGAAAAACTATACAGAATATGAAATAAATAACTTTACAGAATCTGGGATATACAGCTATACAGAAATGGGAACTATGCAAGTTGTAAACAGTTGTAGGATTAAAGATTATCGAATGTACAGAATGATTATTTACACAGAGCTATACAGTAGTGCAGTTAAGATAAGTGAGGGTGTAGATAGTTTCTACAGAGGCTATATAAAGTGCTAGTGGTTGTGAGTGGTGGTTCAGTCCATGTTATTATTGTGTTTGAGGGTACAGTTGTCCATTGTGGGTGTGTGTATGTTCAGTCCATGAGTTTAACGTGGGTCAGATGTCAGGAGGCAGAGTTCAGGAGTCTGACAGCTGTATCTACTATGATGCAGTAAGCAAAAATATAAAATGAATGCAGGTCCTGTGGTACCAGCAGGTGGATTCTCTGTAACCTGAAACAGAAGGTTTTCAGCTGAACGTCCAGTTAGTGGAGCAGAGAACTGTTTGGATCCGTTAATTGTTCACAGCCACAGTCATTTGGATGACCTCTGAGCTGAGTCCACAGTTTAACAGCTGCTGTATTGCCTGAATAGGTAGAGGTTACACTGGATCACCTCTCCAGTAGGAAGTGAAAATATGACAGGATAGGCAAACACTTCCTTTCACCTTACAGCCCATTTATTCCTGTTTATCTATCATTACAATGTTGGTAAGGAAGTGACATGATTTCACCGATAAATAGTCCGAGATAAGCATTTTATGATCCTGAAGAAATATGTCAGCTACATAAATGATCACACTGTTGAGGAGTTGCGTTTAAAAGCTGTCTGTTTCTCTGATCACTGAGCTTCTCTTTTCCTAACTCCTGATTCTCCTTCACACCTTTCCTCGACCTTGTTACATTTTCCATTGGCTGATCAGATATAGAAGAGGTCATTTTTTTGGGCTATTTGACTGCAGCCTTCGTCTAAAGCTGTCCCAAAGCTGTCCCACATCCTACTTTTTCTTTACAGGTAAACTTTTAAATAAATATTCACCAGCTGGGACCACATCCTAAATTAGATTTGACTGCCAGTCCAATGAGATTTAGACTGGCGGTGGCTGCTGGGCTGGGCAGATCCTTCATCCACTCCCAGTAGCCTGATCATCCTTTAAAACATAACAACCTACAAAAAAGTAAACAGGATTTAGGATTTAAAACTGTACTTTGTAATTATGACATTGTGCACCAGTGGGAGGAAAAATTTAAAGTAAAAAAAAGTTTCAGAATAAATACATATAAACACAAATCAGTTAATAAAATGTAACTTTTATTTATCCAAAAGTTGAGGTTTTTAGGGCCCCAGCTGATAGAAACCTCGGAGACTGGTTGTTATTAGGGTGTTGGTTCACCAAAAACCAACAGAAGAGTTCATAATTCCCATGGCTTAACTTCTACAACAGGGAGGGCACATGCAAAGCATGATGGGACATGCCATAGATGCATTTGGCAGTTACAGTTAAAATCATGTGACACTTTGAGCATTTTGCCTTTGAGTGTTTTTTTTTTTGTTCTCTCAAACTCATAAAGTTGCACAGGAAGGAATGCAGCCATCACACACAGACACACCTGTCTGCTGGCCCACATAAACACACACACACATGCAGGCATGCGCACACAGGCTCACAGGAAACTGCACTTCCTGACAAAGACCTCCTACACAAAACCACAGAGAGAAAATTAACATGTATTTGAACTTAATATCAAGAGATGACCAAAGCTACAGAGGAAGCTGCGTCTGGAGGCAAAAGTCTAATCTGTTCTGTTTGAAATAAAAATTCTAATTATTTAATTAACCTTTAGTTTTATTTGATTTTAGTACAGATAGCGAGAGAGAGAGAGAGAGAGAGAGAGAGAGAGATGGGAACGTCGACCCTCTGTGGTTAACTCTAAAGACTATGTGAAATACCCTATGAAAGTCTAGTAGAAGATGTGAATGCCTCATTATGGACACTCTCTACTGTGACCGTCACTGCTTGGCTATACGACAAACAGTCACAAGGAGCAGTACCCACCTTAAAGGACACTAGAAGCAAAAATATCAAGCCAGTTTTTGTACCTGCAGAAGTCTGATGACGAAAGGGGCGCCTAAGAAGTACAGCAACCTGTCCGTGCCTGAGGCTTTGGAAACCTCCAAGCAAAGAATTGTGTTGTACTTAATTCAGGTTGAGGTGGAAGGAGAGTCATCCATTCATCAATCAATGTTTCTGGTTCTTTTAAACTGCAGAGAGTAATAGAAACCATTGAGACCATACATTGATGCATCAACTTGTGTTATAATCTGAACTCTATGTGCACCCCTATGTGTGGACACCACACATAGGGGTGCAAAATCCAGGGGTCCAGCATTCGGCCCTTTAATGTGTTCCCCTCATGTGCGCTTGTTCACTTACTGCAAATTTTGGTGAAAGATGACTCATCTGACCACACTGTTCTTTTTCCACTAACTCTGGCTCTGTGGTTTTTAGCAACACTCTCACTAATGCACTCTTCTTTGTAAAGAGAGCCCTGCCATAACATCTTCTCTCTCTCTCTCTTCTTTGATTGTCTGACCGTGCGAACTGACAGTGTGATCACATCCTGCACTTACTCTTACAATCACCTTCATGCAACGTATTGCACTGAGAGCATCACGGCCATCAAATGAAAGCCATTGGCCACAATTTCCGTCGCTGCTTTTACGGATGTCTGCATGCAGACGACACGCTAAGATGAGCAGTGTTTTTGACTAAAGCTTCTGCTAGCAATAAAACCTTTTCAAAGTCATTCAACTCTCAAGTTTAAGCAACAAAAATAAAGTTGATGTAATTATCATGTCTACACCATATCTGTGACAGACAGTCTGAAGTGCTCCAATATCACTTAGACTGATAAGTATGTCATAGACCTCTCCTCATCAACACAGAGATCAGTGTATTTTATGTAACTGGGCCTCAAACGTCATCCAAACACCCCTAAAAGCCTGTCAGCGTTGGCGACTCAGTCTTTAAACTGCATGAAATATGAGATATCTCTAAATCTCGTTGTGCGTGTCTTAGTCGTGAGTGAACAGAAATGGAAAATTACATTGAAAGTCAATCAGCAAATGTGAATGTAAACCTGTGTTGTCATTTTATTTTTAAGTGGACTCAGGCAATAGCTCTCTAGACTTTCTGAAGGTCTCTCAGAGATTTTCTTTGGCTGCTTTTCCCATTCTTTTTCCACCCTACTATTTTTAGAGGAATATGGTTTTGTTTTGACTTAGGATTCCTAAGTCAAGTCAACTGTTGTTGTCTCATACATAAAAGTGAATCCAACTTGACTCTGGATGTGAGAGGTAAAAGTACTCTAGTAGTCAAAGCCGGGAAGAATAAATGTGTTGTAGCAGATAAGAGTGATATAATTATGGAAATTATTCTGATCTTAAGAGGCTAATCAAAGGCCTAGTCAGTGAACCTAGCTTAATGTAGCCCAAGACCATAGATTTTTATTTTGAGGAATAACTAATACGTCAAGCTAAGTTGGAGAGATAGAGTTGAGATGATTTGAGGCATAGTGGATATATTAGAGAAAGGATGGTGAAGATGGAGCTAGTAGGTAGGAGGAAAAGAGGAAGACCACAGAGGAGCTACAAGAATATACAGTGACGAATAAGGACATGCAGAGGGTTGTGTGACATTGGACGATGCTGGGGATTTGCATTCCCTAAAGAGAGCAGTCAAAAGAAGAAGATGAACTAATCCGTTAGATTCATTAGTTTAGAAAGCTTCGTGGCAGATCAAAGCTACTGGAACTGTTTGATAGCAGGTGGCCATATTAACCTGCAGTGGTGAAAAAATGTTATGTCTTTGATTAATCTAGATTAAAAGAGGAAGAGGTATATTTGAACATAAAAGTGTGCCAAGAATAGAGCCCTGGGAAACTTTTTTCACTAATTCAACTCTGTTCTTGTTTGTTCCTTTCTTCAGATCACTCTATCCGGTCGATCATCTGCTGCTGCTGTGCTGTTCAGACCAGGTGGGCATTTAAAGAGTCCAAAACAAACATTAAAAAAAACAAGGAGCTCGTTCATTTTATAGATACTGATCAAAACATTAAGTTATAACTGATTTAAAAAAAAAATGATGGGAAGAACAGGAGGTGGGAGTGCAGCTGGCACCAAAAACAGAATAACAAGGCAGGGGAAGTAGAATTAAACCCAAGCACATGAGACTCAAGACTTTCAAAATAAAACAGTGCTAACACAGACTGACACACAGACCAAGGCATGTGAAATAAAGGCTGCCTCAAACCTGAATTTTTAAAATGGTCACCAGGAGGCGACTCTGCTGGTTTTATTGCAGGGTCCTTGCCTTAAAATATAAAGCACCACATGGCAACTATTGTTTTGATTTTATGCTATATAAATGAAACCGAAGTGAACTGAATCAGTTTGGGTAAAAACAAAAAAACATATGTGGCATATAGACTCACTGATTGATTGGTTGATTCCAGGGAGTTCAGCACTCGTGTGGAGCTGGAGAGCAGAACCTCCCTTTGTTTCCCAAACCGGCGGTATTCAGGACAACCCACCCGGGTAGGTCAAATGGGTTTGCTTCTGTGTGTTTCAATGTTTCATTCATTTCTATGAATTAATCTTTACTTTTTGTCTCAGTTACAGGTCGAGAGGTCAAGGAGAAAGCTCCCCCTCCCCCCTCCTGAGGGTGAGGACGGTGAAGGTGAGGGCCTCTTGAGTGTCGTGGCCATGTACGACTTCACCGCCAAGGAAGACACTGACCTCACACTCAAACAGGTATACACACACATGCAAACAAATAGAAACACAAAAATAAACTGCAGAGATTTGTTAATCTTTTGTGTTGTGACCACAGGGGGAGGAGTACATCATACTGCACAAGCAAGACCAGCTGTGGTGGCGGGCGCAGGACAAGCATGGGTACTTTCAATTTAAATTTCAGTGTTTGTGTTTGTTACAGCAAGAGTATTTTGAGCAATATTACTGCTCATATAAGATATCATAGAGCAATTATTGGTGGGATTGTGCTTGATCAGTAAAACAAATAAATATTGCTTTGTTATAGGAATGTGAAGTTTTCTGGACACAAAAATATGTTTGTTTATTTTTAATAACATATAGTATAGATAAAAATATTTCATAGTGTATGAAATACACCCTACAAATTTTCATTTTGAAATGTAAATAAATTTTTCAATCTAGAACTATTTTTTTTATTTAATTCTTAAACATCTTAAAGATTCTAGATTATCAGTGTTTTTTCTTCCTACTCTGTTTCTATCAGAAATAAAGGCTTCATCCCCAGTAACTATGTGACAGAGAAAAACAAAATCGAGGCAAACCCGTAAGTTTTACCATATTTTTGACTTTTGCCTTCTTTTTTTCTTTTTGCTTTTGTTTTTAGTCATTTTAGAATCACAAAAACAATCCTTTAAATTCTCATTGTCCATCCTGTAGGTGGTATTGCAAGAACATCACTAGGACAGAAGCAGAGCAGCTGCTAAGACAAGAGGTATTTATGCACCTATTTAAATGTGCTCTAAGCCAAGCAAAAACAATGGTTTAGCAGTAAAGCGTTCATGTATGCTGACATGGCCCGAATCAATGAATATGAGGTACATCAACCATGCACTGAAGTTTTTACCCCTCTCTAGTCAGTGTTTTTGAGCAGTGTTTACTACTACTTAGATAATTGTTGTTTCCTGGAAAAAAAAATTTTGTTTGTTTGTTTTGTTTTTAGCTTATCAAATGTGAAAAGCTGTATCTGACTGATTATTTTAGACCAGACTCAAAGTGGATGCTTTTATGCACACACTCAGTATTATATTAGCGAAGTTTTGAAATGTAATCTTTAGAGTGTTGGAGATAACCATGACCATATTTGGTCAAGAGGGCGGAGCATCAGATTATCAGCTAATGATGGCAAGTTTGGTTAGTAAACTGTCTTCGAAGATACGTACATGTGATAACCTGTGCAAGACAAGTACCAGCCTGATAAAACAAAACTAAAACTTTGCTCTTTAAAACTGTGGCAAAAATATCCTGAGCTGTCTGTACCGCAGTAATTACTGGATAATTCAATGTTAAATAGTTTAACATTACAAATGTTGTTTTTTCACAGCACAAAAAGTGAACTAAAAGAAGAATCCAAATTGAGACACATTATGTTATTTTAAAAAATGATTAACGATTACTCAAATAAATAATGTTTATTTCTTGTTTTCTTCCAGGACAAAGAGGGGGGATTTGTGGTCCGGGAGTCTAGTCGAAAGGGAGTCTACACCGTCTCTGTTTACACCAAAACAATAAGGTGATTCATGTAACCTGAAGGGTTAAATCTTAGCCTGTCTGACAAAGACAAAAAATACACTGAATTAAAATCACAAACAAAGCATATCTTAACCTACAAACTGATCAATTCTTCTGTTTCTTTGTCTTTAGTTCCAGCGGAGATGTCAGGCATTACCAGATTAAAATAACTGACAATGAGCAATACTACTTAGCTGAAAAACACATTTTCAGCTCCATACCTGAGGTCATACACTACCATGAACACAATGCAGCAGGTAATTAAGCACATGGTATTTGTAAAAACAACACTGTCAGTTTTCCATTCATTACTGCAGTTGATATGTTTGTTTGCATGTTTTGTGCAGGTCTAGTGGCCAGGTTGCGATATCCAGTCGGACCAATGGGAAGGTGTGTCCCTGCCACGGCAGGATTCAGCTCAGGTATGTGTATATAAACACTTACAGATCCTCTCTAGTATTAGTCAAAAATACCTGCTAAATTTAGAGATGGAGAAACACGTCAGCTATAGTTCTTACTGAGCCATTGAAACGGTTTTCTATTATACTCATTTCCTAACTCACACATTTTTTATTCTGGGACTGGGCTAGAGTAGCTTTGCATGATTTGCAGTTAAGATACTTATATTTATATCTATGTTTCTATCTATATTGGCTCTTTAGTCATGTAGAAGATCAAATGTCTAAAGATACTGAAGCGCACACAGAATTTCAACAATTTTGGGGGCTTTAACACATTTTGCCCTTGTAACCTTTAGTGCTTGGCCTGTAGCCTTCATCGCCCTGATGAAAGCTAAGGTTAAAGTGGAATGATCAGTCAATGAATAAAGTTGTTCTTCTTACTAAAAGAATATGATGAACTTTGACAGCTTGCTGAAATTGGATCTTCAACCTCTGTAAAGTAATATATTTCCACATAACAGTGGAAATATAAAACAGCTGTAATTAGCAGCTTAAACGCAAACTTCTTTCTATCAAATTACTTCACTGGCTAGCAGTCAAGTTTTAAAATGTGGACAGAATTAGGTCATTCAGAAACTGGTTGTATAAATGTATGCAAATGCATCCTTAACAAGGACAGGAATGAGAAGCAAGCAGATATGACCAGAGCTACATCTAATATATAGCAAAGTAAATGAGTGAACACAAAAATGAAAATATCTTTCATTTTGAAAATAGCTGAAAGTATCTTTCATTTTTGTAGCCTGATTTGAAAAAAAGATACAGATTAGAATATAATGTCTGTTTGTAGATGATGTGTTATTTTATATCAGAATTTGTTCCTCTTTCATTTCCCACGCATGCGACTAATAAAGGTTATCTCATCTTAACATTTCCTGTGGCATATTGCAATTATATTATTATCATAGACTAAATGTGGGTGTGTTCTTTATTTTTGAATTATTTTTGAATAAGTGTAATCATTATAAGGAATAGGAAAGTGAATCCAAAGTTAGAAAAATTAAAAAGCATCTAAGTATTTAACTAAATAATATAACTAAAGTTTTTTTTTGTTTTTTGTTTTTAAGAATTAGCAGTTTTCATGAAAAGCACATGAAATTCCCAACTTGTATTTATTCTGTTTCTTATATACTGGTTGGTTTTTAGGTCTCATAGAGCAAGAGGTTTTGAGATGACCTCACTCTTGTCTTTACTCACGTTATCTTGTTCTTGTGTTTTTTCTTCTAGAAAAGTGGGAGATCAATCCCAGTGAGCTGACCTTCATGAAGGAGCTGGGTAGTGGTCAGTTTGGCGTGGTGAGGTTTGGCAAGTGGAGGGGACAGCAAAGAGTGGCCATCAAGGCCATCAGGGAGGGAGCCATGTATGAAGAGGACTTTATCGAGGAGGCCAAAGTCATGATGTAAGGATGTCGGGATAATCCGGATGTGGGAAAAGGAAGAGCAATTAAAGAGCTCCTTAAAAACATTTTGTGACTGATCTCTCTTTTAGGAGGTTGTGCCACCCGAAGCTTGTACAGCTGTATGGCGTTTGTTTGCAGCAGCGCCCCCTGCTGATCGTAGCTGAGTTCATGGAGAATGGCTGCCTGCTGAACTTCCTGCGGCAAAGGAGCAGAACTCTACCGGAGTCGTGGCTTTTGTCTATGTGCCAGGATGTGTGTGAAGGGATGGATTACCTGGAGGGACATAGTTTCATCCACAGAGACCTGGTGAGCCAACACAGTAATTCTATATAACATGAGTAACAGTCTATGAAATCATGGTATATTTTTTGTAAGATTTGAACCTGTACAGAGTTTGTACAGACTCCTGTATAATGCATCTTTGACATCTTCAGATTCAAGGTCTTTATTGTCAATATAACAATATACACAGTATTCAGTGTACCAAAATATCCCAAGATCCCATGGTGCATTTATAAGAGTATAATATTTAAGAATATAAATATATATATATCTTCAAGAGAGATTAACTAGAAATTATAAATAAATAATAACTACATTTAGGTAAAATAAAATATAAAATACTAAAATATGTGATTTGGTCGGCTAACCGAATTTCCCAGAGGAACCCACCCGAGGGATTAATAAAGTTCTATCTTATCTTATCTTAAAACAGAAGAAGGACAAGATTCAAAAAATAAATTTCAAAACTTGTGCTGCTCAACCCAAAGATTAAAATAACTAAAATGCTCAAACATACAGTGGCTTGCAAAAGTATTCGGCCCCCTTGAACTTTTCCACATTTTGTCACATTACAGCCACAAACATGAATCAATTTTATTGGAATTCCACTTGAAAGACCAACACAAAGTGGTGTACACATGAGATCTGTTCTAGCTGAATATTTGGTTTATAATGTTTCTTTTCCATATCCAGGCAGCCAGGAATTGTCTGGTTAGTGAGCACAATGTGGTGAAAGTCAGCGACTTTGGAATGACCAGGTATGTTCTTTTTTTATTTTAACCACATTTGTTATGCAGACTACCTATAGAATCTAAAGCATGGTGAATAACTACTCCTGCCACCTGTTCTCTGGTTATATTTAAATTCTTCAACTATGTTTGCCAGATACGTTCTAGACAATCAGTACACCAGTTCAATTGGTGCCAAGTTCCCAGTGAAGTGGTCTCCTCCTGAAGTTCTCCACTACAGTAAATACAGCAGCAAGTCTGACATCTGGTCCTATGGTGAGGAAACACAGGCCAAATATACCAAGTGTATAGCTCCTGAGTAGTTGTAGCTTAAAATAGATTGCAGCTTCTCTTTGTCTTCCCAATCTCTCTCTCTCTACGTGTGTGTGTGTGTGTGTGTGTGTGTGTGTGTGTGTGTGTGTGTGTGTGTGTGTGTGTGTTTATGTGTTTATATGTATATATATATATATATATATATATATATATATATATATATATATATATATATATATATATATATATATATATATGTATACATATATATATATGTGTGTGTGTGTGTGTGTGTGTGTGTGTGTGTGTGTGTGTGTGTGTGTGTGTGTGTGTGTGTGTGTGTGTGTAATATGTGTCTAGTATTACATATATGTGGCTATTTTTCTCCAGGTGTGGTAATGTGGGAAATATTCTCTGAGGGTCGGACTCCATTTGAAAACCGATCAAATGTGGACGTAGTTACTGACATCACCAGGGGGATCCGGCTGTACCGACCACAACGTGCTTCACAACCACTGTACGCCATCATGTACCGCTGCTGGCATGAGGTATTAAACATTTTGTATTTTAATATTTTGACTGTACCATGTTTCTGCACCTTCTATAAAGAAATGCATGACATCTTTCTCCTCTTCTTCTTTTCATCTACTATTACGTCTCCTTTTCTTCTTCGGTGGTGGTGCAGAAGCCTGATGGTCGGCCATCTTTCTCTGAACTGCTGGAGGAAATCAGAAAACTGGCAGAAAATCAAGACTAGCACACACATATTACTATATCGCTGGACTCCAAACTGTTTGTTTATTGTTGTCATGAATGTAAATATATTTTATTCTGTCTTTGTAAATAAATATTTTTATAAGGCCTTGCTTTAATGCTCTTGTTATATATTTTACTTAATGCACATCAGCTGTGGATACATACGAACAATGAAGTGATCAATGCTGTTCCTTGTTTGCTTTGAATTTGAAGGAACTTACTGTGCACATGAAACACACATGAAAGTGATAGTAGCACAAATATATTAATAGTATGAGTATGCAGTTGTGTACATTAGGATTGAGTGACCAAATGAATAAGAGAATGCATCATTCATTGAAAATTTGAAACGGAACAACAACAACAACAACAAATTGGTGTCATAAAAATGTTAGCACATGTTTACATGTTTTCTATCTCCCTAGACCAGTGGACTAATCTTCACAAAGCATGGCATAATTATTTCAGAGGACACTGTGTCAACTTCCACAGGCCTATGGCTTTTATAAATATTTTATACAAATCCCACAATCATGTTTATATTTGTAGATTTGACAGTTCGTTCATCATCATAGACGAGTGGACTAATCTTCTTGAAACTCTGTATAAGCATTACATAAATGTATCAAGAGCTTCATCACTAATATCTCTAAATACACTACAGGTTAGAAATCATAGAAAAAAGACAGAACTTGCCCAAGAATTCATGTGTTTTTAAGGTTTCTACAGTTTACAAGGACTTTAGTGACGCTTATCATAACATGAAGCAATACATACCCCAAATAAAGTTTAATGGTGAATTCGGCTTACTTAAATCCCTAAAATGTGAAATAAATACATGCTTAAAGAGACATTAAGCTAATTTACATGGTGGTGGGGAAACTTCAGCACTGACAAGCGACAGGTGGCGTTACCATGGTGACAAACACACGGACACGGAGTCAAGTTGTCTTCTCTTGTGACCGCAACACGTTACGCACATCAGAGAAACGGTGTTTACTGTGAGTGCAGGAGCTCAGTGCGCATATCAAAGCGATCAAAGGAGATCCGTATAAGGTCAGCTTGTGGTTTGAGTGTGTGTCTAATATAACTGTCGCTGTTTGTTGTCTGTGTCATGCGCTCGTCGTACTTCTGTTTTGTTTTTTAATGTGTCTATTTAATCACGATTTATTCACGATGTTCAGTGATAATGAGGCATTTTTATGCATCCAGAATATTAATAATCTAACGGCGCAATTAAGTCAGCAAAACCCATTCCATATTTTACATAAAATTTATATTATTTCACAGGTTTAATATCATATCTAAACTTGTATGAACGAAATGATAAAAAAAAATATACAGCAAATAAAACATCAAATAAAACATGTTAATAACTGGTGAGACATTTAGCCCTAGTGAAAATATATTACGTTAATACATGAGTGATAATAATAATAAATCATGTAGTTGTGCATGAAAGTACAAGAGTGGACTTTTTCCGACGTGAGGTACTCTCACTTGGATAGGTTATATAGATAATTTGCTTAATTGAAAGAACTTAAAAATTATGAAGTCGTCCATTAAGTTCAAAAGTGTGCAGGTTTAATGAAGACATTCACGACTCTGACTGCGATAATATTTTACTACTGTCTGTAGGCTACTCTGTCATTATTTGACAGGTACTTTTTTATATAACAAAACGGCAGCTGATTTTTTTTTTCTCATGTTAAAGTAATGTAATTATTTTGTTCTGAGTAATATTTTAGGATAAATTTTATATTTTCTTTTTTTGTTTCTTTCATATTTTAATGGCCTTTCTGTAGTTTGATATGGCTTTGTTTTCTACAGGCATTGCTTGTTTGGGTAGTAATTGTAAGCAAATGGGGGCGATCGTGGCTCAAGAGTTGGTAGTTTGCCTTGTACTCGGAAGGTTGCCGGTTCGAGCCTCGCCTCCGACAGTCTCGGTCGTTGTGTGTTAAGCAAGACACTTCACCCGTTACCTGGTAGTGGTCAGAGGGCCCGGTGGCGCCAGTGTCCGGCAGGCTCGCCTCTGTCAGTGCGCCCCAGGGTGGCTGTGGCTGCAACATAGCATGCCATCACCAATGTGTGAATTACTGAATGTAGTGTAAAGTGCTTTGGGGTCCTTATGGACTAAGTAAAGTGCTATACAAATGCAGGCCATTTAAATATGAATTTGAAAACATTAATGGTGTTTTAAAATACATTTTCAATTACACTGATGAACACCAAACAGGAATCGGTTTTAAAATCCAACTTATTCCTCTTTCCCTCTGGAACAAGAATTCGATGGAACGTTATGAATCTCTGGGTCCAGTCGGAGAGGGCAGTTACGGCACCGTGCTTAAGTGCCGTCATCGTGATACTGGTCGCATTGTCGCCATCAAGAAATTCATGGACTCTGATGATGACAAGACTGTGAAGAAGATCGCCCACAGGGAGATCAAGCTACTCAGGGTACCTGTCAATTAATCCATCAGCCTACCACTCATTCAGTCATTAAGTAAAACCTGAATGAAGACATTTACAATAACAAGAGACAAACAACGCTAAAATAACTGTATCAGTTTCTTACCTTAAGTTTAAAAGTCACTATGAGATGATGTGTGAGAGGAACCCAACAGATTATTGTAATCTAAAGGGAAAATTTGAATCTATCCACTAAATATTAGTGTTGACTTGACCATGAATAGTTCAATAACTTTACAGTAATCTGACATCGGACTTACAGGTTATATAAATTAGTATACAACACCTATGGTGGATAAGAGGGTTGTTGTATACTTTAAGCAAGTCACAGTGAAAGGAAATGAATCAGTCCTTATTTCTAAAAGTTTTTTTGTCAACAAGTGTATCTCAAAACATTTGAATATCATGAAAAAGTCAAGGTCCTTGATTTGCTGGGCCTGTGCAGCTTCAGTGGCCCAAAAGCACTGATACCATCAATGATAGACTCAGTACTGTATGCATTCACAGAGTAACCACCCTTATCTTTATAAACTTCAAGCAACTGCGACACGAAAACCTGGTGAACCTCCTAGAAGTGTGGAAGCGCCGCCGCCGCTGGTATCTGGTATTTGAGTTTGTGGAACGGACACTTCTGGATGATCTGGAGCAAAACCCAAGCGGACTGGAGATAAACACATGCCGACAGTACCTGTACCAGATCCTAAGGGCTGCTGCCTTCTGCCATCAGCAAAATGTGAGGACGTATGATTAATTATTCATAAGTTAGCTGTATAGTAAGAGAACACCCACACTAACTTCTGATGCCAAGCCAGCCATTTTGTTCTATAAGCAGTCCTGAAACATGAGAAAAAACAATCACAAAAAAGCTTGAAGGGTTACTCCTAGCAGGCTTTCAATGAGCAATATACCACATGATGCTGGTTCGTTCTTTTCATTTCCAGATCATCCACCGTGACATCAAACCAGAGAACATCCTCATCTCTCAGGACAGTGTGGTTAAGCTGTGTGATTTTGGCTTTGCCCGCACTGTTGCATCGATCAGTGAGGGCAGCGTCCTCACTGACTATGTGGCCACTCGATGGTACAGAGCCCCCGAACTGCTGGTGGGAGACATTAAGTATGGCAAGTAAGTATCTGTGTACTAACCTTGCTGAAATTACCTGTGCTATAGGGTGTTTGTTGATTAGAAATTTTAACATATTTGTGTGTTTGTGTGTGTAGACCTGTAGATGTGTGGGCTTTGGGGTGTGTATTATTAGAGATGTTAACAGGTCAGCCTCTGTTTCCTGGAGACTCGGACCTTGATCAAATATATCAGATCATCCGGTGCTTTGGTAAGCTCTTCACACAGCTTTAGCACATTGTCTTTCCTCTTCCCCATGCTAACTGCACTCTCTTTTCTCTGCTATAGGTAACCTTAAAACTCATCACCAGGAGCTGTTCTACAGAAATCCTGTATTTTCTGGAGTTACACTGCCCGAAAGTTCTGACAGACTCACTCTCCAGCAGCGTTTCCCTACAATCACACCTATTAGCCTGGATCTGGCCCAGGTACAGTTTATTTTAATCTCAGTATATAAAAAATACTTTCTTTTTTAAAATTTTGTTCATGTGGTCTTTTCAGTAGCTGTAGCATATTGTGGATGTATCAGTTAATGGAATCAAAGGAACTAAAAGGCTGTGTGTGGGTTTACAGGAAAAGAAAAATATTTAGATTTAGAAAAACTTGGAGACATGTGAATGCCAGCATCTGTGGCCTTCACATGCATCTTTATTTCTTGCTTGATAACTGTTGGAGTTCTGAAAGTATTTATGTATTTTTGTGTCAGTTTCAGGGTTGAACATATCAGTAATATGTTTGGTTTCTTTTTTTTCTCTTCTTCTCAGAAGTGTCTACACGTAGATCCAGAAAGACGGGCTCAGTGTTCAGAGCTGTTAGAGCATCCACTCTTTACACAAGACTCCTTCCACATCAGGTACCACTTTGTTTTAGATACTCTTGATGCTGGTACACCTTGAAATACATGTGAGCAAGAACAGCACCGATAGCGTGATTTGAAAATTAACATTTGGGCTGGTGAGTAGCCACTAAATTAGAATTACTATCCTGCCTTTCTCTGTGCATTTAGATTTTTGGACGAGCTAAATTCAAAGATCCAAAAAGACCACAGAGAAAACTCTACATTTCCCAAAATAACCAAAAACCCAAGAAAGGATGAAAGGGATGAGAAAAACTGTAATGGCAAGGACAAGAAACAACCTGAGGACACGGATGACAAAGTCAACAAGGAAAAGATGGAGAAAGTAAAGGGGAAACAGCCTTTGAAGTTGTCTAAAACCCCTCGTCAGTCAGAACCTTTAATCTCCACTAAACAATCCAAAGGAGGCAGCAAGGTTATCCACAATGCAGCTCAATCTCCTATGGCTTTGAAAAGTAAAGCAGGCAAAGCTGCTGGTGTAGATTTGAAGAAAGAATCAGAGATTCCAAAGATAACCAGAACCCTTACTTTTGACTCATCAGAGACCATCAAGACTGTAGCAAACCTGGATGTCGCAAACAGCACAGTAGCAAAACCAAAACATGAGCGAGCGCTATCCTCAGATATAAGGGAAGACCCTATGAGAATTATAAAAGACATGTACAGCTCTGACAATACAGTGTCAGGTAGGACTGAAAAAAATACCCCAGAGAGCTCAAGACTGTATCAGTTTGAATCAAGCCAGGATTTTGAACAAAAAATGCATAAAACAATCAAAAAAGGTTCCCAGTTGTTGAAACAATCAACTACTGACCATCTAAATTTCTGCTCGTCTCCAAAACCTTCTGTGGAATCAGCCACTCATTGGTCCAAAACAGACTTGCCAATAAAATCCCCTAAACTGGGAATCAATCATCACATTGAGGTCCATACCACACTGTGTATCACCAAACAGTGTGAGACCAATAGTCATACTGACCAAACAGCTGATTCAGAAGAAAGAAAGACATCCAGAAGTACTGAAGTACTATCATTAAACCTCAAGCCATCTGTGTCTACCTCAAAAATGAACAACTCATCTTCAAAGCTGCTTCCACAGCACATTAACTGTAGAGAAGATAAAGAAACCAAGCTGGGCATGCACGTATCTCATTCTTCTGATGGAGACTACAAGGTACATCCTGAATCTTCTGAACCTTGCTGCCTACATCAGCAGAGCACCAAACCTAAGACCTCCACAGAAGTCACAACAATTTCAAATGAAAACACAATAATAGGGGCTGGTCTTAGGACAACACTGAATGTCTTGAATAAAGAGAACCAAGAAGATATAGTTCTCACTGTGCCCATTAGTGCAACAGCCAACTCATCAGTAACTCAAACCTCAAATGTGTCTTCAGGTAATGACAAACAGAACAACAGCAGTGACTTTGAATCTGACATAAAAGGCTGGAAAGTTCCTCACTCCAAATATTTGGTTGGAGAATCTAAAACAAAGTCTGGATCTTTCAGAGACCACATGAGATCCACAAGAAAGATGAATGACAACCCAGAAAGAAAAGACAAAGCCAGTATATCCAGTGTCCCAGATGTGACTTCAGTCACATCTACAGAAACTCTACACCACAAAGCTTTGACCAGAAGCTCTGTCCTTCACAACGAGGATAATGCAGACTTTGCTGAGCTTGATCTGAGTGTCTCTTGTTCTTCTCCACCCCCTCATCCACCATCCTCCACTCCTGCCCTCATCCCTTCATCCTCCACAACTCTTGTCAACTCCTTAGTCATCAAAACCCATGGCCCAGCCATCAGTGATCATTATATCCTAGGGGCAAGTTCCCATCCAAGAACCCCCACCCTGAGGTATCATAATCAAATACTACTGTGTTTTGTAAATACTGATATGGTTATGTGTCAGTGTCTTCGTTATTAGACTGAGCTTCCCCTAAATTGGTCAGGCCTGTCAGGTGTTTTGAGTCCTGCTTATCTTGCATGGTTTGGTACAAGGTTTTTATCTTTGTTTTTACAGGACTTTAGATAAGTTAAGACATCACGGTGGCATTTATACCCAAAAATCCCAACAGTTTCCATCAAGTCATGTTAAAGAATTACTTACCTTCCAGGTAACAGCTTTCTTTACAGCATAATCAGAAGATTAAAAAAATATTTGAAAATAACGTCTTTGTCCTTTCAGGAGCCAGAGAGGAGTCTAATCTGTGAACACTCCTTTGTATCTGACCGTCTCCAGAATAGCAGCGATGTTTCCAAAAATAATTCACACATACATTTCCCAGATTTAGGTATGTAGAGAAGGTATTCACACATGGTAACAGTTTTTGGCGCGCTAATGGTGATGATGGCAGCTCAATTTGACCCAGTAGTCCAGTTTCCAAGCTATATGATAAGTGTGAGCAATAGCCCCCTTTTGGACTAACTGGGGTTTAAAAAGACCAGTTACATTTGAGATTTGACATGAAAAACACATAAAGAGAGTAGTTTGCTTTGTTTCAACCTGATGTTTTACCACTTTGTAAGTCTGTGGTACATCTATGGGACATGCTAACTTGCACTCTCCACCTCCTTTGTAAAGTTTCAGTGGACACCAAACAATATGTGTAGGGGTAAAAAGAGCAAGATTTTCAATAATCACTTATTTTTCAACCAGTTCCAGAGATTATCGACCTCAACTGGATACTTAGCTAACAACTTTGGGGATCTCTATGTAGGGATGCCCAGCACTCTCACCTAATCACTTGCGCACTCATCTGCACATTCCATTTTGTTGGTATATATTTTATTGTGGTATATGTTATTCTGGCCATTATTGTCAAATGAGTCAGAATCAAATGAGTCATGTCCTGTGTTCTCAGGAAAGCAAAAAGGAGCTGCCACAAACCAGCGAAAAGTCAAACAACCATCCCATCTACCATCAGAACCACAGCAGCGTGGACACAACAGCACTGAAACACACTAAAACAAACATGAAATTTACTTTTATTTATGGACACAAATGTTTATCCTTTTGTCCATTATAAAGGTTTATTTATCTGGATTTTGCTTCTGTAACCAGATTTAGATTGAGTGATTTGTCAAATAACCAAAAACTGTTAAAAACACAGGATCAAAACAGTGAACTTTGAACATTTTTTCAAAGAGATAGACAATGTAAATCATTGTGACTTGTTTTTCTGTTTAATTACGATAAACCTTTTAAAGTGGCAAATAAATAGTTTGTAAATACATTTTCAATCACCGCTTAAACGAATTCATTACATTAGTGTTGTTGTTTTATTTTTTATGAGATCAAAGTAAAAGAGCCTTTAAGGATAAAATAAGGGATGGGTTGTGATTTGCTAACTAAACCTAAGCTAAGAACAGTATCATACAGTCACTGAAACATCCCCAAAACAATCCTGTTACAACAGCCAGGTACAACAACTACTGTTCTAGCTGCTCGATGCGGTAGAGTTTAAAATACACTAATAAAAGAAAAACATTCACAAATCTGTAACAGAAAATCAGGTTCAAAACATGGTCATGGTATGATTTTAAGATTCATCACTTGAGTCCTCAGAAGAGAATGAACCTGCTTTCCAGGTTGCTGATGACTTGGCACTGCGTGATGCCATCTGTGAACGTCCTATTTGTCTTTGTCTATTGGCCAGTAAGTAGTAAAGGATTCTGAGGGCAGCGTTGGATTGGCTGTTAGGGATTGGTATCACAGCAGCTGGCTGTATCCTGACTGGTACTCCAGCATCTTTGGTCTGTGGTTTCTTAAGTGGCGGCTTGACAGATGGCTTTTTAGTTGTAGTGGCTACCTGCTGCTGTAATACAAAGATAAGAGATTAAGTTTGCCTGTAACAAAATGGTTAAACTAGGCTACAGCTAATCTGTCAAGGTGCTACTTCTTAATATATCTAATACATCACCTTCCTGGTGATGGGGGAGGTTGTGGTTATCTCAGTGGGAGTGTCAGGTGTATAATCAAAGAAAATCCTGCAGGTTGCATCCACAGCTGAACCGTCGATCTCTGGAACCGCAAAACCCGTCAGATAGGAGATGGACCGATCTAACAGAGGGGAGGCTTATTTGTCAATTTCTTAACTTTGACGTTAACAGAAACATCTTTTTTGATTTGTTTTTCTATGATAATGTAGCACAACTTTGAAAGTATTACATTTTAACTGGAAGTACATTTATTGCACTTTGCATGTTTCCAAGAGTCTCTTAAGTCGTCACAGGTGGAGAAATACTGAATACATGGTAAATGCATTTTTCTTCTTCCTGGGAAAGCACTATTTACACTTTCTTTTGTGAAAAAATTCTTTGTCTGCTTTTATCCAAAACATAGGATTCAGGATTTGAGTAACATAATTACTATGAGTTGAAATTCAGAGGGTTAAGTTTTAAATTACAGCTCCACAAACTCATTCAGCCTGCAAATGCAGACATATTTACAATTTAAGGCCAGATTCAGTAGTCAGTGGTGAACCTCTATCTTATCTACACCAAGGTCAACAGCTCTGTTTTGTATCAAGGTGTGTGTGCTGCTATTTGATCTGTCAGTGTGCTGCATATTTCATGATGACAGGACTGAGGTGTGTTTTCTTTTGTCTTTGGTTTGTTGCAAAGCCGCCATGAAGATAGCATACTAAAAATAGATCCATTTACCAAATTTGTATTTATAGTATATGTTGTTTAATCATAATCATTTGCATCCTATGGCTTAAGTTCTTCAGATTAAAATTAGTTTACTTGTACTCACCATTAATTAAGTCCACACTCTGAACTTTGAGGAGGAAGAGCAGGAAAATGAAGGGTGAACTCCAAGACATGACCACCGATGCAAGGAACAGAAAAGAAGGTAGACAGAAAGAAGACAGAGAGCAGAGTGACTTAGGAGAGCAAGGTGTTGAATAAAAGAGGCTGAAAGGAGGGAGGAGAAAGAAAGGGAAGACATGTACAATGTCTAGACTGTAAATATTAGTCAGAGCAGGACTGACAGATTTGTGGTTCTGTTTTGCAACAGAGTAAAAGCCACTAATCCTTGCTGCTTTTTTAAACTTTATTCATTTAAGGTTTATGGAGCAATGTCAATATGTGTTCTCCATTACTGGGAACTTTTTCCCAGATTTTGTCATCTTTTCTAGACTTTTCTAAACTGGTCATATAAAAACTGTTTTCATATTATTTATATATAGTAAAACTCCTCCTCAAATCGCTTTTATATCCAAACTGTAAGGCCTGGATATAAAAGATTTTTAAGTTAAATGTTGCCATAACTTTAGCCTGACTGTTATTTAGGGATTGAAGAACCTGCACAGTCACCCAGACTACCTTCATCATTCAGAGATTACAAAATTAAGGCAAAGCTTGGTGAAATACTGTAAAGATATTGTGCTAAAATTAGCATGATGATACCTGCTGGCATTTGTTTGAATGCGTTACACCTTATATTTTAGAGCTACATCAGATGATAAGAAACAAGCATTCAATATTCAAAACTAATTCTGCAAGAAGGATTTAGTATATTTCAAAACCAAGAAAAATATTTATTTAGGTGCTTTTTTTTTTTTATAAACATTTTGCACATTTTGGGTTTTGTTGTTTTTTTTGTTGTTGTTGTTGTTGTTTGTTTTGTTTCTTAGACAGAATAAACCTGCGACCTAAGCTACAATTAGGAAACTACCAAGCTCCTAGTGCAAGGAGCTTTCACTCAAACCAGAGATGACTTCCTTTCAGTCCTACTGCGCAGAAGTTTGCTGTAGTTCCGTTGTGGGCACACCAGGGGGCAGTCAAGAGCTATATAAAAAAACTAATGGTTTAAGTTTTTTTTTTCAATTTATCCTTTAGTTATACAAGTAGTCCGACTGGAACTCAATGCCTCATTCACACCTGTTTCTGATAAACATTAAAATTACAACATTAAAAACAATGAAATACCAATAAAATAACAAAAATGCAAATTTTCTGTTTACACAGTCACATCAAAAATAGGAACAAGTTCCCAGTGATGATTTCATAAGGTAATTCATACATCTTAAGAAATGTCATTACCTATTTAAACTTGCTTCCACACAAAAAGAGATACATTTTCCTTAAAAACTTTGCTTAGTTTTTACAATTGTACCACAAAAGTATCACACAAATTACAACTGTAAAATTCAGTTTTGGGGATAACCCCTTCCTGTTCCAACATGGCTGAATACCAGTGCACAAAACAAGTTCCATGAAGACATGAATGAACAAATTTGATGTGGAAGAACCTGACAGGCCTGCACAGAACATCTTTGGGAAGAATTAGAGTAGAGACTGCGGTGCGAGCCAGGCGTTCTCATCCAACATCAGTGTCTGACCTCACAAATGTGCTTCTAGAACAATGGTCAAAAATTCCCATAAACACCTTTAAACCTTGTGGGAAGCCTTCATAAAAGAGTTGAAGCTGTTATAGCTGTAAAGCGTGGGCTGACATCATATTACACCTTATGAATCCAGAACGGGATGTGACTCGAGTTCATATGTGTGAAGGCAGTTGAGCAAATACTTTGGGCGAGATATAGAGTAAGAAAGAAAAATGAATCTTGACTTTTCTGATCTAACACGAGAAACCCACAAATACATTTGGTTTTAAAGAAAAACTCTGTTAGCAGGGAACACTTTGTTACTTTTACTTGTACATCAGCACAGATAGCTTCACAATACTTTTTGTCACCTTGGGACTTCAAACAAAACTACGGAGCCCCGCAAGGGACAGGGGAGAAAAAAAACATTACAATGAACTTTTCGCAAAACTTTTGCGAGATCCCGAGTTTGTTTTGCGAGATCTCGCAAAAATCCGTCTTAATTTTATTTTTCTCCCATGTCCCTTGCGGGGCTCCGTATAAAACATCTCCACACACCATAAAGAAGGATAATGTTTGTCTATGCCCCTGTCTTATTTACATTCACAAATCTATCAGACTCCTTCGAGAACAAAATCCCCATCATTTGCTCTAATTTGCTTCTCTTTATAATCTCAGCTGTTGGTTTGATGTTTTGCTAAAGGGCTCATTAAACGGTTTATGGAAACAGTTAATCATCCACTTACCACACAGAGGTTTTCCTACAGCAACACAAAGCTGTTCTCTACCTATATGTCATTACTGCCGTTACTCATGTTAAATGAGATTTCCCAACTTCACACAACACCATAAACATAGCAGTGGTTTCTATGGGAGCTAGTGTCTGTTTACCGGCACACACCTACTGTAGCCCTTTGATGTTTCTGGGTTTGTGTACACGTGCTCTACCCTCATGATCCTCTCCCATTATCTCATCACGTGCAAACAAAAGGCAGATTGCTTTTTGAGTCACGCTTTTTTCATGGCAGAGATCCAATAAAGTGTTGGAAACATTCCTCAGGGCTGTTTGGTCCACATTATAATGATAGCATTGCACAGATGCCGCAGATTAGTCGGCTGCACCTCCAGGATTTGAATCTCTCATTCCACCACATGCCACCAGAGCTCTATTGAATTGAGATCTGCTGACTGTAGAGAACAGTGAACTCACTGTCATGTTCAAGAAACCAATTTAAGATGATTTAAACTTTGTGACATGGCGTGACTGGAAGCAGTCATCAGAAGATGTCTGGATATTTTCTCTGTTTTTGGACAATTCTCTGTAAGATACGGAGCCCCGCAAGGGACATGGGAGAAAAATAAAATTAAGACGGACTTTTGAGAGATCTCGCAAAACAAACTCGGGATCTCGCAAAAGTTTTAGCCGCATTCATCGGAGGCCGCCAGCTCGAAGCCGACCGGGAGGTCGAGGCACGATGTGCCGGGAGAGCGGTGTTCCATGGCTGTAGTAGGTCTCGACCTCCCGTTAGCTTCGAGATGGTGGGTGTCAGATCTCCAACAACATCAGAGCACTTTTGCAAATATGTGATGTCTTGCAAACCGAGCAGATATTTGACGTTTACACAACTACATTCACGCCTCAAAATATCTTAAAAGTTTATTTTGTGACCCAGAAAGAGTAATATTACAACTAAGTAGCTGCCGCCATTGTTGGGATTCAACTTTTGCAAGATCCCGAGTTGGTTTTCTTGATCTCGCAAAAGTTCATCGTAATTTTTTTTCTCCCATGTCCCTTGCGGGGATTCGTAGTAAGACTTGTAAATACTTGCGTGGGGAAATCCCAGATCAGCAGTTCCTAAAATAATCAGACCAGTCCGTCTGGCATAAACAACTACACCACTTTCAATGTCACTTAAATCCTATTTCTTTCCATTCTGATGCTCAGTTTGAAGAATCTTGAACTGAGCAGCTGTATGACTGCACCTAATAAAATGGCTCGTGTCCCTGCCTGTTGCTTAGTTCCCCCAGCACCACCATCAATGGGTTTTGACTGAAATGTTTTTGCTACAGCTGACTGGTTTATCACTTGTTTCAGCCTTTCATGAGTCCATCAGAATGAATTATAAGAACTTTGAAGGTACAGTAGGAGGAATTGGTTCAAAGCTCATGTATGATTTTTTTTTTTACAGGCAAACATTTACAGCTAAATGTTGCTGCTGACACTGTATGTCCTAAAACGATCATGAAAATTTAAAAATGAGCAAAACAGACACGTAATATAAATTCAACGTTTATAAATATGAAATTCTTGTATTTGTGATGCTGAACTTTAAAGTGCAAAAATTATGATACAGCTGATGAGGCATTGTTAGTAAGGGGTGATCAAACAATCAGTTTTTATAACAATCTTTATAAAAAATTTACAAAAAGAAAAAAAGAAAGGAAAAAAAATCAATATTATAGATCTGTATTTATAAACTGAATAACCTGAATAAATGACGTGAAAACTAGACCTGAACTTGAGAAGAACAAATAACACAAAAACATCCACGACCAACAGTCAGGAGTTTAGGTGAACTTCTTGATGAAGCGCAGTTTCAGGTAAGTTATGATGAGGAAGCAGATCGTCATGATAAACAAGGCCAAGTGGTTCTGCCACATTCCCCAGAGGGAGTATTCGACGCCCTGCTCCTCCAGAACCTTCTCCCCAGAGTAACAGCTGGAAACAGAGCACAAAAGTTCCTCAAAAACAAAATAAATGCTGAGATATGCTGAGATACCAAAAGCTGCAGTTGCTCTGATTCACTAGAGGTGAGTCATTCCCCAGAGACTCCCAACTTTACAGAAGAAATTTGCTCATGGTACACCAGAACTGCAGTTCCTCTAATGACCACTTGAGACTGGCTTTATAAACGAGTCAGTCCCCACAGACTGATGTAAAAATGTCCAACTTCATTGCAGAAATAAACATGTTTACAGCCTGATACAAAAGCTGTTTTTGCCTAGTATCTATTTAAACAACATCTCTAAGGGACTTGAATTGTGTTAAGGCTTAATTTTAGATGAATCTGTTGTGTTAATAACTTTAATCCCTTTTTAATCCCATTCTCTAAATTTATATTTTGAATTTTGATTGCAGCACAAATTTGTTTTTTAAACATTTTGCATTATTTTGGTAGTTATGGGCTTTGTGCTCACAGATGAGCCTGTTTCTATCTCATTTAGGAACCCACAGTGAACCTCATCACTTCATGTTAACTTGCATGTGTCTCAGTGCTGCTTACTATTGTTGGTTGAGAGTGGTATTCATTTTCTCACAGAATGTCAGCCCGGTGAACTCATTAGCCTGCAGAGCCTGGAGAGATTCACAGACAAATCAACAAACATCACTCAACAAGAGTTTCATCTGAAGAAAAAGTTCTTTTAAACCCAGAGTACCAACCCTGCTCACAGTATGCATGTGTAAAATGTAAAAACTACTGAAGAACTGCTTTTTTTAAAACAAAATGTTCTTCCAGGTAAGGTGATGCTAGCATTATTGCACAGGAGTGAAAATCTACAGCAAGTTAAAAGGTTTTCTAAATCTTTGCAAATGCCTTCATATACTAGCATGTTTTTTTCTAAAAGCTGATCTTACCTTATAACTGATAATCAGCACATCAATCAATTAAACTTTATCTATATAGCGCCCTTTCAGCTGGAGACACAAATCCTCTTTGGGGTTGTTTTAGGAAAGGTAGAGCCAAATGCAATACAAACTAAAAGCAATGATGCATTTTGAAAGTAATAACAAAATGTCAAAGAGAAAAAAAAATAGCTTGTAAGCACCACAGGAGAAGAACCAACAGGGAAAAAAATAAATAAGCAGTAAAACTTTATGTAAATAAAGACGGCCAGATAAAAGATCCTAAAAAGAGAGAAACATTATAAAATAGAATAAAAAGTATGATTAGTCAATAAAACAATGTTGCAATGTTGTGCATCATGGTGTAGCCCAACTGAGCTCAAATATGGTGTAAGTAACTAAAGTAAGTTTAACAGTTTAGTCGGGTACAGGCCTAACTTAAGGGAAGGGAAGATTTCTAAGTGATTATAAAATTGCTGCAGATATAATAAAACTGTTAAAAATAGATGTAATTGCCAGTGTTTGTACTTACACTGAAGCCATATCTGGGTATACTTAAGTACTTTAACCACGCGAGCCAGCTGGCGATGGAGGGGATGTTCACTAGCAGTCCTGCAAAGATCTGGAGAAAAGGAAACATAGCAGATGAGGCGAGTGGCGAGGCTTTGTGTGGTAACTTCAGGTTTAGCCTTGAGTTTTCATTTCTTTCTGCCTGTATGCATAGAAGATCCCACATCTACAGAGGTTTTTCGCTTCCCTGATGAGTACCAATTTCAAAACCATGGTATTGATCTCTCAGCCTTTTACAGATCAAACAGAGCACATAGGCCTTGAACTTGTTGACCTTTTATAAAATTTGTTGAAATATTGATTTGTGTTTTTATAGCTGTTCTTTTCTTGCTCCCAGACTTTTACCTTTGCCAGAAATAAAACTAAGTCAGTCTTACATGTCACAGGAATACATTCCTTTATGAAATTCTGTCTAACTTCAATAACATTAGCATTACCTGTCTGACCATCATGAAGATTAAAGGTGTTAGTTATAACTTCTCTCAAGCTGATATTTAACTTCTCACTGTCAGTTTTTTCTAAGCAAGTTCCTCATAAATTGATGTAAATTCATATTTTTATAATCAAATGACTGAACATTATGAGATTTGCTTTAATTCAGTTTGCTGTAAACGTGTGTCAGAATCTCAGCCTGATGTTAAGGTGGAACCAGAAAAGGGAAAATATACCCCGGTGCATGCTTGCAAGCACAGTCCCATCATGGTTTTGTGAGTGTTTGCAGGATTTTGATGGAGATTACCATTACCTGTGTTATAAACACAGTTTGCATTCTGCACTTTTTGATGGACTTATTGACTAAGCCATTATTATTTAATACGTGATTCATTTATTATGTCTTCAACTGATTAGTAAAGCCTTGAGCTGACCACTTTTATGCTTTCCTCTTTACTTTTGGAGTCTTATGGAGTTGTGTGTATTCATTTTGTATTTGATTTTATGTTACATTTGTAATTTTGTAATAGTGTGCCTTCTTTGCCCGCTCTTCCTTGCCTGCTGTAAAAAGAGTTTTTTTTTTTTTTTTTTTTTTTTTTTTTTTATTTAAAGGGACTTTCGGGTCAAATAAAGCTTAAATAAAAAATAAACAAGTATGTTGCTAGTCAGCCTGTGAAGCCGAAGGACACTTGTGACTCACATGAAACAATAAACAAACCTATCGGGTCATGAATTAAGTCAAAAGTAGGGTCACTTTTCCATAACCTTCTGTACAATCAGACAGAGTCGTCGCCCCCTGCTGTCCATTAGAAAAAAATGCAGGTCTAGGAGACCTTCACATTGGCTTATCTTTTAAGAGCCAGAAGCTGCAGCCATCTTCATATATGGAGGCTCTGGGTGTGTATGCACTAATGTTTGGACAGGTGTATGCTGATGTGTGTGCATCACCATCATGAAGACGCAGGAGATCGTCATAAAGATGTTAACGATGGCCACCACTGTCTGGTCAGCTGAGATGGCGAAAGCCATGGAGGTGGCGGTGTAGGCACACAGAGCGACGGTGAGCATGTAGAAGAAGAAAGCCCCAGCTGTCGGCTTCAGACCTGTACATACACAGACGAAATCACAAATCAGAGTGCCAGGGTTATAAATAGTAACAAAGATGCACAAACAGCACATGATACAAATCCTAACAAACCTCTGATGTGTAAAACAACCTTGTCTTTATATGTTTTTTTTGCCTTGATTTCTGTGATATAAAAATCTCAGAGTCTAACAGTTTTTCCTTCACATATGCAAAGGATAAACAGATCAAGATCAACATTCATAACACAGACCATTAGAAACACTGACACATCGGTTTACCAATCACATCTGCTCTACTCTGCATACAATTAAAGAATAAACACCAGGATAGCACAGCTTGTCTTCCACCTACCAACCATGAAGTATGCCACACAGGTGAAGACGATAGCGGGAATGGTCCTCAGCGTGATGATGTCAGACAGGATCTTACACAGGAAGTAGACCGATACCCTGTAGTAACCGCTGATATACTCATGACTGCAGAGAGAGAGGAGGACATACAGGAAACGTTGTGTTAAAAACAGCATCTGTGAAAACATAATGATAAATAGAGGTGAGTGCCATTACTGCAGACCTTTAACTAATAAAGTTGTCAGAAGCATTTAATCTGAATTAGCAAGAAAGAAAATCAGCATAAAAATGTAAAATGTCAAAAAAACAAAATGATTGGAAATGCATAAACTTTCCATTTTTAAAATGCTTCTTAATAATCCTACTGATCCTTATTAATTGAAAAAAAAACCATTAAATATAATGTGTTTTTAATAAGTAGATGATAGTTGTCATTATGATATAAAAGGGCACTGCAAGAATGTGTGTATTACGATTTCTCTTTTTTTTGGCTAAACCTAAAATATTACATTTTGTGAAAGAAGAAGGCAATGAGAGGAGAACATATTGATCTGACTAAAAAAAGAAAGTAAAGATGTGCATTTCCTGCAAAGAATACCGACTCGGGTCCCTGGATGATAAGCAAGTCCCAACAATTTCACTTCATGAACACATCTTTAAAGAAAGCAAAGATGCAAACTCCTCAACATGAATGAATGAGTGAATTTTACCCTCATATAATGAAAACCTTTCACCCCAAAGTGAATTAAAAAAGTTCCTTGAGTGTGAGACCCACGTGAAGATTTTCCTCTCTGCGATGAAGAGTTCAGCAGCCGACAGGGAGCTGAAACACTGATTCACGACGACGAAGAACAGCGCACCAGTCCTGGACACACAACCACACCATCAATAATCTCACATCCCAGATTCATCTTTATCATTTGTCTTTCAAATGTGACAAAGACAAAAGTACTACAGTAAATACCTGTTCTGAATCCCACTCGAATCATTCTGGACATTGAAGAAAAGGGCTCCGACAACCAGAGCGAGGAAGATTGTCACTGCTACCTAAACAGATTTTTTTTAAAAAAGAGACTTATAACCACTTATCACAGTTATCAATGCAAGTTCATTATTCCTTGAGTTTGAGGCAGGGAGGTAGTGTGTTTCCCAAACCCCTTAAAATGATCTGATGATGCAGTTTCAGTTATTGACACCAGGTGCTGCTCCTGCTAAACTCCCACTGACTGATGACACGTGCACACAGGAAGAGATGAGCGGTGATGCAGTGACCACAGAAAAGCCCACAGTAAATTCAACAGCAGGCAAAATAACAGTGAAGAGAAAAAAAGAAAACTTTCAGATAAATATGTAGTCATGTAAAAGACTAAGTGCCCCCTTACTGCTTCCGTAGGACTAAGAGGACAAACATCACCCACAAGCTGCTAATCAAATGCACTTGATTAGAAGTCTTGTTATATATGTTGTCTGTTCTGGAGACGTCAGATATGCATTAACACAATGCCACAGTATTCACAACAGTGTCAGTCCCAGACTGTGCAGTGATGGTGGTAGAGGGGTGATGAATTGATGTCTCTGCATTATTCTAGGTCCTTTACCGTACAATGTAAAGTGACGGTTGTTGTGATTTGACACTAAAAGTAAAAGTGAATTGAAAAAGACAACTGAGGGCTGCTTTTTCTCTTCACAGCCACAGGACTGACAGCCATACCAAAGTACTGTAGTGTCAAATGTGTGGCCATCTATCCTATAGCTAAATCTTGCCTCGCCCTGAAAGCGTCTTATGTTTGGACTTTTTGAATTGTTTATTTTATACTCAAGTATAAAGACTTTCTCTTGTAGTGATAATATGTATTTTACCATTTGTTCTTAATATCATGGTTATCTGGGATTGTGATTGAGTTTTTTATATCTAATTTCAGGTTTCAGTTATCAGCCTTCCCCTGTGTTCCCCGTGTTTTGTCATATTTCCGTCTGTTGGTTTTACTTAATTTTTTTGTCATAGTCGTTCGTCTCACATGCCTTGTGCTCAGTTTTTCTTCCTCTGTCTTGTTTTCCCAGATTATTTTCAGTTGTGTTCCCTGGCATCCCTCAGTTAATGTTTGTATTTGTTCATGTAGTACTGGTTGTCCTCCCTTGTGTTACTTTGTGTTACCTTGTAAGTAAATGAATGCCTGTACTACAACATACTACAAAGTACCCCCACAACAATGTGAGAGACTGATGAAGACCTAGAGAAAAGGATTACTTTAAGGTGGCTTCTGAATCATAGTGATATTATAGTAGCGACATAGTTATTGTAGCTTGCAAAGCTCTGCTTTGTGTCAGCACAATGTCACTATGGTAACAAATGTTTATCAATATAAATGAACTAATCCTGTATTGATATTGATCTTATTACTTCCCTCTTAGACAGTGAAGATACACATTCCCCAAACTGGACAGTTCTTCTTTTAAATAAGTGAATAAATAAAGTGGACATTACACAGACTTACCTGAGCAATGGAGGTCTGCGGGTTGAGTATGAGGTTGCGAAATGTCCTCTTGAGAACCCATCTGAACTGCGTGAAGAAGCCGGTGGTGTAGGTGATGGTTCTGAAGGGAGTAGTAGTGACCACCTTCTTTCCCTGGACGATCCTCTCTGAGACAGACAGAAGGTGGCAACGGTTTGAATTAATTTACATTTAAACAAATGCTCATGTCTGTATGAACTAATGTGTTCTGTTCACATTTAAAGTCATTAACATGTCCTGTGAAGACAGGACAGCAAAGTTTCACAGTAAAACCAAAATAAAGACAACATCAGTTTGAGACAATGTAGTCATTCATTATCTCTTTGTGGTTCATTTACATTGGGATTCAATTATTTGGAGAATTTTTGACCAATTTGTACTCACTATACCTTTTTTGTAGCCATCTAGCTTTGTTTATCGTCACCCAACATATTTTTGTAACAGTTTCAGATACAAACATTAAAAATCAATAAATACTGCAGCCTTCTTTTGGTACCCACCCAGCTCTGCTTTGGTCTCTTTGAAGTGTTGACAGTTTCTGTACTCCTCCACCAGTTTCTCCCCAATCCCTCTTCGGGACTTCGACATCGATTCTGAATCCAGCTCTTGATCTGGATCTGGACAAAGAGAGATCTTGTCAGGTCTACAAAAAATAGGGTTTTATGTTATTACTTCTAATCATATAATCACTGGCATATGTCACAGAATCAGGATAAATCACTTTACAATTACAACTACAGTAGTGTGGATGTATTACTAACATGCAAGCTGCAAATATGTGAAATTAAAAAGCATTTTTTCTTTTTTTTTAAGCTGTCACTTGCATAGTGTTCAAAACAAGCCAAATATTTTAACCCAAACAAATTCAAACTAACGTCAAATCAAGTCTAAATAATGTCATGTGTCCTACAGTGCCTGAATGCAGCATGTGTTACAGGTTCACTTGAGGGAATTTTGATTTTGCACATCTTTCTGCAGCACTTTCACACCTGGTTGACCAGTGAATCTAAAAATGTATGTAGGACAGAAGAGGGCACCTTCATCCTGCTAGCAGCTTGTCCATAATTTGAGTTCATAACATTTTAAAATCAATGTACTTTTAGTTATAGTAAACATTTCTGTAAGTATTTTGAGTCATTAGTAATACCTTTTTGGAGAACAAAAAAGGGAATAAAGTCAACCACTTTCACCTAACCACTGTATGCTGGACAGCTGGTTAAAACGTATGTTTTGGTTTCCACATGAAAGAAGTGTAAATTTCTCAGTGCTCAAAAAGTTTCAGGAATATTTGTCTTCTATGTGTTTGGATGTTGTTGTTTCTCTTCTGTAACCTAATCATCATGACTATGATGGTTGTTATTATTGTGTGAATGCCTGTTTCTTTTTATTCTTTATAATTTATTCTAGTTGCTCCGTGGTTCTTCGCCATGAAACTACTTCCACAGTTTTTGTGCAATTTTCATTGTTCAAATTTTAAACTATTCTGCTGTTTCTGCTAATGCCGGCTTTGGTGCTCATAACGTCTATACTTTTTGAGATATTAAGGTTTTTATGCCATTTTAGGCCCATTTTGCTGAATGGGACCACATTATTAGTGTGGTCACTGATTTTGCTTGCCGGAGTACCTCTGTTTTAGCTCAGTGAGATGAGCAGCCGTTCTCAGAGCAGGAGGCCCGGGTTCAAATCCCGCTTATGGCAACATTTTTTTCGATTAACGGTTAAACATTTTTTATTTTTTTCAACACAAATTTCAACTTCTTCACCACTTTTCAGCAGAATTTTGAGTTGTTTCAGCCCTTTTCAGCCACGTTTCCGGTTTCTTCAGCTGTTTTCTGCAGAAATTCTGCTGATTCACAGCTTTTCAGCAGAAAAAGCTTTTTCACCTCTTTTCATCACAAATTACAGCCTCTTCTGCTCATTTAAGCAGATTATTCAGTTTCTCCATATCGTCTCAGTATACTGAGAACTGGTTTGGCTCAGCGAGATGATTAACTGCCTTGAGACAAGGCGGCCTGGGTTCAAGCCCAGCTTGTAGCAACATTTCCTTTCAGGTGATAGTTTAACTTTTTCAGCACAAATTCCAGATTTTTTAGCTGTTTTCAGCACAATTTTTAGCTTCTTCAGCTCTTTTCAGAAGATTGTTCTCCTTCTTCTGCTGTTTTCCGATTCCACTACAAGGCATTCACACAGCATTTTTGCAGGAAATGCAAATGTTTCTAGTTATTATTATTATTATTATTATTATTATTATTATTAAGAGATTTTCCAAACAAGGTCAGGTTATAACCACGATGGCTTACACCTTGGAGGATCTTTTTTCCCCAGAACAAACTTACACACCTTCTGTTTTCCCACTGTTGAGGACGACGGCGGTCGAGTCTCCGTTGATGACATCCAGGAAGAAGTCAGCAGGGTTGTTGTGGGGCTCACAGATGTATCCTAGGAAACAGTTTTAAAACATAGTCACAAACATTGCCTTTCTGTCGTGTTGCATCTTGTTGGGTTAAAGTTAATCAGGCGTGCTTACCAATGTCAGAGAAGTACTCCAGTGCACTCCGTGCTGGGCCGTGATAAACCTGACATGTTTTACAACAGAGAGAAGAAGAATTAACATGTCAGTCACAGTTTCCTCCACAGGTAGCTTGAAGTTAGCTCAGTGAAAATGTTTAAGTCTTTCAATAAGCAGTATTTAAAGGGGACCTGATGACCGTTGACTAGCAGGGTGAGGCTGTCGAAGAGGCGGTAGATGGTGTATCGAGGCTGGTGGATGGAGAGGATTATGGTGCGACCATTGTTTGCCATCCTGGAATAACAGTAAAAAACTGTTATTTAGGTTAAACTTATTCAATGGATTTTTTTTCATTTATTATAGTTATTCATTTAGTGATACTACTATTACTACTACCATATGATGCAGAGGGCTGCAGCTTGTGGCTTTCACCCTACATTGACAATTTGCTAACTGAAGTTACCTTTGGCCTGCCTTTCTTTCCATGTTAGGGCAGCCTTTGGTCCTCTCACTCATGTTTTTGGTTAGGGTTACCCTAACCTTTCACTGTACTTTTGGTTTTATCTAGAGCATTTTCAGTTTTGGTACTGTTGTTTTTTACACTTAGGATGGCAACCTGGCAACCTAATTGATAACCTAATGCAATTAAGCTCATTCAACAAGTTAAGGTTTGAAGATTTTTAACATTTTTAAGCATTTCAGGCAAAATCTTCAAATTTTCAGTTTTCATTTTTGCTAGGAAATGCTTTTTCTAGTTGCTTCTGCTCTGCTCCTAGAATAAACAGTAATCAGCGCTACCTAACAGTCTCCAGAAAAACACAGACTCCATGTTTCACCAAGCGAACGTTGTCTAATTGAACCAGAATTCAGCTATGCAATGATTACATCAGTCCTTCTTGCTTCTTACTTAATCCCTAATAAAACATTTTACATTGGAAAATACAGTTATAGATAACATCGCCCAGTTCATCCAAACTCCTGATGCAGATCTGGAAAAATGGCCATTTTTAAAAATCAGTATCCTGCAAAATCATCACTATTTACAGTAGTGATGTTTGTGAGCTAGCTTGCCCAGTTACTTCATAGATTTAAGGACATAACTTCAGACTCAGTGTTAACGTTCAAGGTGTGGCCGCATGATATAGATGGGCATCTTCATGGCATCAGCACTAAAAATATGTGCGTTTTCACCTCTTGAGCAGCAGCAGCACAGAGTTGGCCGTGCTGGCGTCGAGGCCTGTGGTGGGTTCATCCAGGAAGAGGACAGGCGGGTCAATAATCAGCTCCATCCCAATGTTTGTCCTCTTCCTCTCGCCACCAGAAATCCCACGAATCAGCTGAGTGCCCACCTGCACAAGCACACTACAATCAGACTTTTTCAATCTGTCTTCCAGTTCTTCTCATGTGTCTTTGTTTTGTTTTTTTTCTCATTTCTTTGCGCTATTTAATCTTTTGGATACTTTCATCCTTCCTATATTTTAGAGTCATTTTTTATGCATTCTATTATTCTTTTGTACCACTTCTTGACTAAATGTTTTATTTTTTTTATTGAAGTTTCTTTCGTCTCACCTTGGAGTCGGCCACACGGCCCAGTCCAAGCTCCTTGATCAGTCTGTCAACTTTCTGCTTCTTCTCTTTATGGCTGATGCTTGATGGGAGCCGCAGGGCTGCAGAGAAGGTGAAGTTTTCTCTGACCGTCAGAGTCCCCATCACCACATCATCCTGCAGACAGGAAGCTACTGTTTAAAAAAAAAATCTAACACATTAAAAATGACCAAACATTTACTGCTGCCAGATGCATTTTTGCTTCAAGGACATCTTTTTAACTCAGTTTAATTTCCACAGATGTGACTTATGACCTCAGTATTTCTAAAACAATTAACTTTATGCAACTCAAACAGACTTGGCCTAAGAAGCCGGTTTTATTGTTGCAGGAAATCTCTTCCTGCCCTGTCCAGGAAACTCTGCTAAAACCTGTCGAACTTCCTGCCTGCTTCACCCACCTGAACCACATAGCCAGACAGACACTTAAAGTTTGGGGGCTGAGGGGCTCCGTCAATCAGGACCTCTCCTGACAGACCTGCAGGGTCCTTTCTAGCTGCCAGAACATCAAGAAACCTAAAACAAAAAGGCAACATTCAATCACAAATTGAGTCCCAGTCAGGAGGCTTTATGCAGACATCAGCTCACACCATCTATAAGGATGGTTGCTTTCCTGTTACACACCATCTGAATTAGCAAAGGCAAGAATAGGCAGTCTTTGCTAATCAGCTGGCACAAATATAGACGGGAAGTTTGAACAGAAAAATAGCAAAACGTTCTTGTTTTATTTCCTGTAATGTCTTTTCCATGTGGCAGGAAAATTGTTTATATATTCAAACTGTACTGGATAGAAGAAGACCTTATCTTTCTGTGTACAGGCAAAGACACAAACATTTAGGTTTCCAGCAGTTAATGTGTACAATACTTCCTCTACACTGATGCGTCGACCACCAGTTGTTCATCTCTTAACAAACAAAGACGTTTTCTTCAGATTTTTGCTAAACATGAATGGAAAACATCCCGATTTCTCCCTGCACAAACACATTTGCAGCACTCACGATGACTTCCCGCTTCCTGTCGCTCCCATAATGGCGTTGAGACCTGGCTTCATGATCCCACTGAGGGAGAGAGCGACAAAAATATTATCAGCGGTGAATCTGTAGATGTGAGTTTCACATGAAAAATGTTTTAATAATTCATTTCATAAACAGCAGCCGGGAAACGTTTGGACACATTCAAGGGTTTCAGCTTCGTAAATTTTAAAATTTCCAGTTTTTTTCTTTATTCTGTTTATGTTTCGCTACTTTTTAAATTTCAACTCTTGGTTGAATGAAGTCACTGTGGTAACTGTGAAATTAATCAGCAATAAAAATAATAAGCTTCATTTGCATGAAGCATACAGCTCTTGAAAATTTGCATTCCTAAAGTTTAATGGATCACTAATAAAGATTAAATGTTGATCATATTTTTTACTGTGTAGGAATAATAAAATCTTCTTCTGAATTGGGGCAACCAAAAACTCCTGAAAGCAAAACCTCTGTGCTCTTCAGTGATATCAGGGTCATTGTAGTCATCCCAGGCAGTATGCCACAGCTAAATCTCAGGGAAATAAGAGGAAAAAGAACACAGCAAACAGCAAAAACAAAACAATAAAAAAAGAACCCAATCGCCCAATAAAATATTTACTTTCTGTAGACCTCCAGCCCACTCACTCACCCTCTCTTCTCTCTACCAACCTTCATCTTCGCAGTGCTGCTTAGCCTAGGATTACAGTAATGACCCCAATATCACTTTAAGGCTCAGAGTCGCTGTTTTCGGAAAGCAAGGTTTGCAAAACACCTGTCTGACCCCAGTGACAGGTTAGGCTCTAAAAAGTAACTTCCAGGGTTACTTTTCCGTGGAAGTTTTCACAGGGTTTTTTTTTCTGAAATGATGAAGCAGTTTGAGTTCTGCTTTTCTCTAGAGTGACTTTTATGATACTACAGAAGTCATGCTGCTGTATTTCTGAGGAACTGAAATGGCTTTTTCCAGCAAAGTTACAACTTTAGTGGCCGTTTGGTTGAGGATGTTTCGTAACACTGTGATTCTTATTCTGCATTTTCCCTGACATGTACAAGGACGAAGACTTCCTCTTTTTTTTTAAACTGCCACTAAGCAAATCTCAAGCTGTAACTATGACACAGCAGTTTTATATGTATCTGTCTTATAGTCGCCTTTCTCTCCTTCATGCCTTTCAGGCTAATGCAGGTTTATTTTTTTTGCTCTTGCTGGTATCGCTATAGTATAGTGAAGGGGATTGAAATTTACCACATGCATCTGAAACCCAAAACCACATGGGCACACTGTAAAGTGTCTGCCAGGGCATTAGTCAGCAATTTACTGTTTTGGAAAAGTAAAATTCATTTTTAGTCACTCAGTCATTTAAGTGAGTCTGAGAAACACAGGGAGGTGACTTCCTCCTGCTCAGAATCTGTCCTGTCATTCATTCAGCAGAAAACATGACTCTGCAGCGTTGTTTAGATTCCTGCAAATGAGAAACTTGCCACTCTTAATTCCAATTTTTTGATCAAATCCAATTTTTTTGTCTGCTTGTTCACACTAGAAATAAAATGTGACAGCAAACACGCTATAGTGTGAGCCCTCAAAGTGGCCCGCGCCCCAGGTCGGATTTGAAAATATTGGATTTGTGCTGTTCACACTGTCATACCATGATCGGATATGGGTCGCATAGGATCAAAAAAATAAATGCGCTTTCGCCTGCAGTGTGAACATAGCATTAGTAACTCAAAACACATAAGAACATTAAAACAAAAACAAAAAATGTAATGCAATGTAAAGGGAAAAATTAAATACAGTATATTTGTCCTTCACATGTAATCTGCATTCTTGTGTCTATTTGTTTAACTTACAAAAAGTCTCACTGCTTTTTAGCATTAGTATCCTGTCCCATGCAAACATACTTTCTGCCTCACTCACGGCCCAATGGGTGTCTTTTCAAAATTGTGAAGGACCTCGCTCACAGCATCTCATGCTACACCAGAGTAATTTGATCAATTTTTATTGATCAAAAAAAAATTCTTGCTTTTTTTTCTTTCACTATCTACTTTGCAAATGACTTATTTTTTTACACACTAGGTGTAGGGTAAAAAAAACATTCTAGTAATGAAAAGAAAACTGAGGGCGTACTGTTGAAACTCCACTTCTTTATCACATACTGACGTATGTCTGAGATTAAATGCACAGATAGAGTAAGTTCACTGCTCTACCGAGCTGCTCTAATGGACACAGTGAATGGATGGATTAGCTTGAAGAAGAAGGTGACTTGTTAGCTAATCAATCCAATGACACGTCGCCTACTGGTGATGGCCAGAGGGGCCGATGGCGTGATATGGCAGCCTTGCTTCTGTCAGTCTGCCCCAGGGCAGCTGTGGCTACAACTGTAGCTGCCTCACCAGTGTGTGAATGTGAGAGCGGATGAATAGTGGAATTGTAAAAGCGCTTTGAGGGTCTCGAAAAGCGCTTTATAAATGTTATAAATATTATTATCTCTCATCCAAGTGACTCCACTACAAAAGGTGGATGAAATCCTGCTTTGTTAACTTTACCTTCTTTCTATATCTTCCTCTCGTCCTTTGTTTATTAGGTTTTCCTTTCCACATCTTATCACAATTCAGAATCCCTTGCGTGTATTCTCCGCGTGACAATGGCGTTGCTGATAATTTAGCTTCCATTACACCCAGACAGGTCAGTTTCTGGCCTGATTATAAATGCACAATCATAAATGATGGTAAAGTCAGTTTTAATGCGCTCCAGTATGAGCTGTCACAGCAGGATACAGCCCTTATTCTCATGCAAACAGGTTAAACGAAAGCACAGACCTTCAACTTTGTCAATGATTACACATGTCCAATAAAATCCCACAGGTACAAGTCATTAAAATCTGCACACACGCACACAAACACACCTGCTACACTTTGACCCATTAAAGCTTTCATAACTTACATATATAATAACACATTGATCTTTTTTATAACAGAGTATAATCCATGGCTTTGTCTGCAGATACGTGTTGGTGTAGTAGATTTAACTCTACCATTACCCTACATTTACCCTGACCCTACAAAGATAAAAAACCAACTATTTGTAAAAAAAAAAATGTGAATAGCAATTATGGTCTTTCCAGGTTGCACTTTTCACAGTTTCACTATAAGCAAATCGCAATTTGCAAACAAGGTGACATCTTTGTTGATCGTCAACATGAGACTGTGGCATGGTTAGCGACTGAAGCTAACAAACATTTCAATGTTGAATAACTTTTGGCGGCCAGGATTTTCATAGTGTCTAGTTATGACTAAAAAATGGTTTCAAAATGAAAGTTGAACAGACACTGAGAAAATATCAGCAACGTTGATTCAACTTTCATTTATTTTTGGAGTTCTTCTACATTAATGTTTGTTAGAATACAAATCATGATGTGGTTTTCTGTCAGAACCCTGCACCTATTTGTGATAGATTTCACCTAGTGACTGACAGGAACCACTCACCAATTGGTCAGAGAATAAACATTTTTTTTCTAGTGACCAAAGGTTACCAGGGGAATAGGCAACTGGTCTCTAGGTTTTGTGAATAGGGCCTTACACCGCTGAAGTTCAGTTGTTCTCAAAAACTCAAAGACTCAGACCTCAGAAGATTAATGAAACTATTATTTGACTATTATAATTATTATTATTACATTATTTGGCATTTATTAGCTTTAACTCCAACATCATCTGCACGGCTCATCTGGCATTGTTTTAAGGACCTGAAGAAGCTTAACTGTCAACAACCTGGAGAACTTTCTTACTAATCATTGCTTCAGTGCTAAAGTAACTGTCAGTTTAAATTTATTAATCCTGGCTGTTATAAAGTGTTAATACTTAGCATCTTTGATTCAGTAACCTTTACACCCTCAACGTTCTTGCCAAGTAAAGTTTCAAACAAACTGAGGCAGTACAGCATCCTGTACCCGTGCCTGTTTGTTGGTTTAAGCCCAGAGTCATTGTCTTCTCACAGGCTTTTGTATGTACAGTATGTGTATGTGTTTCACAGAGGCAAACTTAGGAACCTGAGTCTCCCGACAAAGCAAACTTCCTTCCTTTGCCTCCCAACATGTGGGTGTGTTTGAACCAAGCAAACCTTGATCGTGTCACGTTTGCATCCCAGGTGGGCTCCTGGCAGCACGTAGACAAATAAACACACAGTAGCTGCACATGCAGACTGTGCATTACCAGTTTACCACAGTATGGGCTCATGCTTACAGTCACCTGAGGGCTAAAGCATGCCTTGCATTGTAGCATCACAGGAATTTCTTGTAAGACAAAGTAAATCCAAGCCAGCTTATTGCAGTTTGGTTGGTAAACTTTAAGAGGCAAAGTGCATCACTACAGAAACAGTGAGGTGACAAGATATGACTTAAAAGGCTGTTAGTCAAGTTGTAAATCCACAGTTTTTCCTTGAAGCTGTTTCATTATCACAAGTCCTGACAAAACCTGAGCATTTCCACCCTCTACACATATATACCACGTGACTGCGTGGTATATCCTTGGGTAAAGGGCGTGCTCATTTTGCCGATTTTTATTCATGCTGTATGTTACTCTGCTGATTGTTAGAGCGTGTGATGTAAGACAAGGTTACATGTGCTCTAACAATAATGCATTACCCAAGCTGATCTTATCTTATCTTTAAAATACCTGACTGCATGTTTCTTTTAGTAGAGACGTGGTCCAACATGGGCCTGCAAAATCGTCTAACTGAACCCAATGGATTGGTTTGCAAAGTGTGAAAACTGCAGTGAACTTAGAAATTAATTAAAGTACATTGTTAATTTTTTTTATGATGGCTGAATAACTACACAGGATTGGAAAGTTACGAAATTTGTTGTCTCACAATTTTGAAAAAAGGAAGGTAAGCGGCATCTTTCACTTGGGCTTCTTTGTTCAGCTTTTAAAAAAAAAAAACATTGCCTGCACCGAAACTAAAATTCTGCGAACATTAATGATGTGTCCTCATCACCTGCTCAGTGTCTTTTATGAACATCCACTGGACGTCCCTCTGAATCTTTCTAAAAAAAGAAGTCTGTATTCTAGGAATTTTTGTTTGTTTGCCTTTACCGTGATGAAACAATAGCCTTTCACTGATGTTGTAACATCATAGCCCACTGAGCATCACACAAGGACAATTCATAACCAAGTTATACCATTAACCAGAATTTGGGAAAAACACACCTGTGAGTGTTCAAAGGTCCTCAGTAAAAAAGATGAATATTTTTTTAAGATGAATGTGTGAACAACGTCCCTTTTATTAAAACATTCCTCAGCCACACAACTTTCAAAATTAAGCTTAAAGTTCTGAAAACCAATAGATAATTAGCCATTTGTGGGATATACATGGAAAAATCAAAATCCCAGACTTCATTTGCCTTTGTTACATTTAGGGATGGGTATCGTTTAGGTTTTATCTGATACCAGTGCCAAACCGGTACTTTTGCAACCGTGCCGGTGCTCGAACCGGTGCTTAAACAATGGATAACACAAACTTTGTCCAAAAACCTCTCATGTTTAGCTGTTTTCCAATTTTTCTTTGGTCATTTTAGCCTTCTTGGCCAGGGTGAAGGGAGTATCTGCCATCAAACAAGAAGACAGCCGCATGTAATGTATCCACGATGGTGTTTGCTAGTTCACCTTACATGCATTAATGTAATAACGTGGTTAGCCTACTCAACGTAAATTACACACGAACAACATTAAGCTACTCACGCAGAGAAGAATGGCTGCTGCTGCCATCATCATCCTCATCATTTCTGCTACACTGGCAGGGCTAGGGGCCAGGACTCTGCTCTTCGGGTTCTTGGGGGATGTTGCTAACTCCGGGTCCGATAACAGGCACCACACCCGCAGTAGGTACGGTGCATTTCTCGGCTTTAAAAATACCCCGCTATGTGTCGCCGGGTGTTTCATCAGATTCGAGGAGTTACCTTCTTTGCACAGTATCAGCTTAAAGCACTTGTTGCAGGCTGCTGAGTTTGCATATTTTGCTGTGAAGTACAGCCAAACTTTTGACCGCTTAATCTAATGTTGTACTTTTAGGCTGCATGAAGATGAGATATTGCAGCTAAGCTTTGCCCTCATTTTTTAGAAGTGTGTTTAAAATGACAAGTAGCCTGTTGTTTGTTAGCTTAAAAATAAAACGTCTGTTGTCCTCGAAGTTTAAATGCACCAGTCTACTCACTTGAGGTCGATGAGGATGTCTTTGGTTGTGGCCTTCTTTCGGCAAAAACATCCACCTCCCTGTTTCACCTTGTAGTGAATATTGTGGAAACTGACTGTTGCTCCGTGCAACTGTTGTCTTGAACGGGACCCTTTAGGGGCTCCGTTTATCCCCATTTCGATCGTATCTTCGTTGTCTGACATCCTTCAGTTGTCTCCACCTGTATGCCCAACACTGAAGAACATTTTTGCTGTAAATACCATTTCTTAATAAAAATCTAATCTTTTACATCTCTTGAGGCAACGGTTTTGTTTTTACATAACAAATATCACCATATCTTGTCATTTTTTAAAACCAAATTTGAAGCAATTTGGTTTGTTACAAATCCTTATTTTTTGGATTTCCATATAAAATGCCTATTATACATCAACATTAACAATAGTAGATTTTAAAAAATCATATTACAATCCTGTTGCTGCACTTTTGTGTGACTTTATGATATTACGTTCATTGCTGCTAAAGTTGAACTTGAAATGAAAGCTGCAGACAGGTCATTTACTCTCGTCTCCTCAGTGCTGCTGTCTCAGAATGTATTCTGTTAAATTTTGGGAATCTACAACAAAGCAAAGCCATATGAACAATGTCTATGCTTTAATGTCTATGTAGTTAAAATCAAGTATGTATTTCAACTATTACTATATGTTAGAGCGAAAACAAAGACCAGATGTTTAGATAACTGAAGAAATTTAAAACACATGCAGCAACACAGTTCACTTACTCTTAAACCCAGCACCAAGTTCGGATATTTCTTTAAGTGAGTCAGACCCACTGAAAAAGAAAAAACACTGTATACGGCTTTTAATTGTGTTTGCCCAAATCTCTTTCCTAAACACTGTTTGACTTTTAAGCCAACATCAATAAGTCCCGAGAACAACTATCTACAATTATCTAGAACTGTAAATGAATGAAGCGGGTGGTTTCCTGTCATTTTCCCAATTAATGTTTGGAATATTTCTGGAATCTGGAATGTCAACTTTTCTAAAACCATTTACATTTTTACATTATTGTTACTGGATTCGGTTTTTTAAGAATCATTACCCAAGCTTACAAGTTCACAAGATGTGTAAACTGAAGCTTGGTTTGTTGAAAATACCGTAAAGGTCAAAAGTTCATATGTAAATTGCTTGTGGCATCCGGCCTCTGCAGTAGACGCTTCCTGCAGTGCTGATTATCGGGCATCTCTAGTCTAATCTGATATACTCAGAAGCAACACCGTTTAATCTTAATGTCTGCTTCATACCACGTTAATAAAAACATGTTCTAGACTCTTCCATCTCAGCGAGAGCTGATTTTAGATTTTAAAAATAGAGAAAAAGATACACGTGGCAACCAAAACTCAAAACAAAGACACTATCTCTCACCTGCTTTAGTCGGAAAGCGCCAATGAAAACAGCTACGGACAGATATCAGACAGCAGGCTTACCAGGAAACTGCAGTGACTCAGACTGCAGAGCTAAACGCGTGCTTAGCAGAGCTAGAGAGGTTTGTTTAGTACATGTGCTCAGCCCGGTTTTATGTCTGAAAGGCGTGATAAGAGAAGTAGGGAGGAGGGCACTACTGTCTCTCTCTCTCTCTGTCCTACAATGGTGAGGTCCTGTTATTGCTTTATTGTGACATATGAGTTCCTGGGTAAGCAGCACTGCTGTTAAAATTTGCACTTGAGATTTTTGTTTACATCATTTTTCACTTGACAAGGGCAGGGCTTTGAACTTTATTGGTGACCCTGAGGGGCGGGTGTGTGTTTGTTTCAAAGGTCATTTACCTGCACTTTCATTATAAAACTTGTGACTTGAAGAGATTTTCTGAAAAAAAGACAATTTAAATAATATAAAATAACTTTATTTAACCCAAATGTAATACATTTGTGTTACAGCAGCCGAAATATCAAACAGAAGCTATAAAAAAATTAAATCATAGCCTAAAGTGTCTCAATGATCTAGAGAATGACATAACAAAGTAGGTCAATAGGGTGAAAATTATATAAAGTAAAGAAATAAAAAATACACCTTAAAAAGCAGCAAACCAAGCAAAATTCCAAATGCCATGCTATGTAAAAATATATATATATACATAGAAATAAATAAAATGCCTATTGAATGTCTATTGCTGAGTCACTTTAATGTCATTTAAAGTGATTCAGCATCGACGAGTTTAGAATTTGGAAATCACCGTTATGTCACCACAGCTGTAAGCACTTTAGGGTGACAGAAAAAACAGGAAGCGGGAGAAAACCTACCAAAACCTCAGGGGGAATAAGATGTACAGGGTGGGCCATTTATATGGATACACCGTAATAACATAACAAAGAATAAAGTTACGTTGAAACCAAGCACACCATTGTTTTTCTTGTGACGTTACCAATAAGTTTGATGTGTCACATGGCCCTCTTCCTATTGAAAAAACAAAAGTTGTATCCAAGATGGCCGACTTCTAAATGGCCACCATGGTCACCACCCATCTTGGGGAGTTTGCCCCCTCACATATACTAATGTGCCACAAACAGGACTTTAATATCACCAACCATTCCCATGTTATTACGGTGTATCCATATAAATGGCCCTCCATTTATGAAAGATAAGTTTCACCCTTTTCAGAAATGTTAATTTAAAAAAAAAGACAGTTGGAGAATACCACAAACATAAGCCACTTTCCATTCCGGTACTTTCTTTTAGTACCTGGTAAAACTGTCAGGGATCATGCCGACTCTATACAAGTAGATGAAAGTTAAATTATACAGGCTTCCATATTTTGCTTGACATAGTAGACAAAGTCTACTATCTGTAATCTGTTGGGGATTACACATTTTTCCCTCATGACCGATGTTCACCAAATGGCTGATTGTCATGGACTGGTCTCTGGGTCTGTGCAACTAAGGATTTTTTCACTTGATCCTGCACTTGTGCCATGATTGTCACGTGTCTGAAATGTCTGGCACGCGGCTAGTGATCACTTGTCCGCAAAACCTGTATAGAAGTCCAAAGGAAAACATCAATGTCTTGGTATCTAAACACTTTCCCAACAAGGATATAAACAGAAACCAGAATTTAATGCATTTATGATCCATTTGATCCCGGCCATTAAAACCACTGTGTGAGAGGTGAAGATCAAGAAATCGTTTATCATTAAACAAAGGTAAATGCTACACAGGTTAAATAAATGATCACATGTAAATCTTACGTTTTGCTGACTCGGACTTATACAACATAACATAAGAAAAGTTCCAGTAGTATTAGTTATATTTATGTGGTATGATGAAGTTGATTGCCTATTTTTCTGATGTCAGGTAAATCTTTCCTACATTTTAAATTACCCACCACTAACAGCTTGAGAGAAGCAGGGATTTGTTCGAGTTGGCATGTAAGGCAGGGTTGAGAAAGGTGTGCTAAAATACGCTGCCGTTCTGGCAGCCAGAAATGCACATGTCACAGTAGTGGGTCTGAAACACAGTGTTTTGTGTTTGTTGATTAATTTATATTCTTTTATTTAGTGTTATTCATGTTATAGTATTTGTATTTCTTGTTTCTTAGTTATTTTTTGTAGTTTCAAGGATTTAGGTTTTGTTTCTATGTCTCCCCGTATTTCACATCTCGGTCTCCCGGTCTCGTTGTGTGTGTGATTACTCCCAGATGTGAACACTCCCAGATGTGGGAGTAATCACAGCTGGGAGCCAGCTTTTAAGCCCTTCTTCTTCTTTCACCAGGTTTCACTCTGCGTTTAGGTTGTGTCAGTTTAGTCACCATCTTCCTGTGCTTTTGTTAGTGTTTGATATGCCTATAAATAAAAGGCACGTTTTTAGTTCAAGGTCACTCCCGGTGCTACCAAACATTGATTAAGCAGGGCTGTCGAACTCCAGGCCTCGAGGGCTGGTGTGCTGCAGGTTTTAGATCTCACCCTGGGTCAACACACCTGAATAAAATGACTGGTTCATTACCAGGCCTCTGGAGAACTTCAAGACATGTTGAGGAGGTAATTTGGCCATTTAAATCAGCCGTGTTGGATCAAGGACACATGTAAAACCTGCAGGACCACCGTCCCTCAAGGCCTAGAGTTGGACACCTGTGGATTAGTGTATCTGATAAAGCACAGTAGCTATCTGACATTTTGGCGACGTTACAATCCAAGATATTCAAAGGATGGGCAGAGGGCAAGGGAGAACATATAGTTTTGGCCTCCAGGTCGGTGTGTCCCAGCTCTGATGTTACTTGAAAACTACAGAAAAGCAAAAGCACAGATACTGAGTGAAAGACAGGACACAATAGCACAGGTGAATCAGGTGAATTCGACATTCAAGATTCAAGATTTTCATTTGCTATTTGCGCACAGGACCAACAGTCCATGCACACTGGAAGTCTTGTGCAGAGCTCTCTAGGTCAAGTCACACTTTTTACAAGATAAAGACAAAACAAATAAAAAAGTAAAATGGAAATAAAGTAAAGAATGGAGCAATCATAGTATTTATCCATCCAGCAGGGGGCGCTGGAGCCTATCCCAGCTGTGATAGGGCGAGAGGCGGGGTACACCCTGGACAGGTTGCCAGTCTGTTGCAGGGCTAACACACCGAGACAGACAACCATTCGTGCTCACATTCACTCCTGAATTCACACCTATGGGCAATTTAGATCAATCAATTAACCTATCCCCACCAACTGCATGTCATTGCACTGTGGGAGGAAGCCAGAGCACCCAGGGAGAACATACACACTCCACAGAGAAAGACCCCGACCTGATGGTGGAATTGAACTCTGGACGTGTTTGCTGTGAAGCAACAGTGCTAACTGCCGTGCTGCCCCAATCATAGTATTTACTATATATAAAAACACTGTACAGAGAGGGTTGTAATACACTTCCTAGTATTAAAGTAAGGTGAGGTAGTGCTGTTATTTAAAGTGTTCAGTGTTTTTTGTTTTGCCATCAGTCTGACAGTTGTAGGGAAGAAGCTGTTGAAAAACCTTGTTGTGTGTGTGATGATGCTGTCCGCTCTGGTGTGTCTCAGACTGTATGTACAGTTTTTGTGTCTGAGCAGAGAGTGAGCTGGATGGTGTGAGTCCCTAATAATTCTCTCTGCTCTTTTTGGGCAGCGTTGTGTGTACAAAAAGTCCATGGAAGGAAGTTTTGTTCCTGTGATCCTCTCTGCAGACTTTATGACTCTTTGCAGAGTTTTTCTCTCTGTCTGTGTGGTGTTCCCATATCAGATAGTGATGCCTGCAGTGAGGATGCTCTCTATCAATCCTATCAGGCCTGGGTGAGAGGGCAGTGGTTCATGCCGCCTTCTTGAGCAGCCGAATGATATAAAGCCTTTGCTGGGCTTTTTTCACTGTTGCTGTGGTGTTGAGAGTCCAGCTCAGGTGTGATTTAACCTGCAGTCCCAGGAATGTGTGCCTGTTGGCCCTCTCCACCTCTGTCACTTTGACGATGAGAGGCTGCAGGGAGAGGGGTTTCTTCCTGAAGTCCAGTATTAATTCCTTGGTTTTGTCTGTGTTGAGGATGAGGTCGTTTTCCTCACTATAGTCAAAGGAGCTTGCAAAGAAAAGCGTCTGGAACTTCAGGAACTGAAGAAGCTTCTCGGATGAGAGGTGAAACGTCTTCTAGCAACTTAAAGAAGTCCAGACGCTTTTCTTTGCAAGCTCCTTTGACTACAAAGACCTGGATGACTAAGAACCTTCACAGACATATTTTCCACACTATAGACAAGAACATTGTCTACTAGAGTCCTGTGAGAGGCAGCAGCCCTGTGGAGATCGAGTGCTGACGGTGAGCTCAGCAGACACACATCCTCCCATTCTCACCACCTGTGGTCTGTCTGTCAAAAAGTCCAGTATCCAGTTTCAAGTGGGAGTCAGGATGCTAAGGTCTGTCAGCTTCTCGATCAGCTTACCCGGGCGGATGGTGTTGAAAGCAGAGCTGTAGTCCAGGAAAAGCGTCCTGACATATGTTCTGCTGCTTTCCTGGTGTTGCAGAGTGTGGTGCAGGGCTATTGCTGTTGCATCATCCACTGATCGATTGGGACGGTATGCAAACTGGAGGGGGTTTGTGGTGTCCAGGACCATGTGATTGATGTGTGTGAAAACCATTTTTTCTGGACACTTCATAGCGACTGGTTTCAGTGCCACTGGTCTGAAGTCATTCAGGGCAGAGGTGTCCGGTCTTTTAGGAACTGGTATAATAGGAGTGTAGTAAGATCCAGGTGAAACCAATAAGGATAATTACAGAGCAGAAGTGAGATTGGATGAAAGACACCTACAATTAAACAGAAAGTTACTGACAAATAGAGCTTAGGTGTACATATGCCCACACAGCAACATTACATGGAGGGAGAAAAGGCGAAAACTCTGAAGCTTTTTTTTTTTTAACATCAAAGTTGCTGTAAAACAACACTGTTTTACAGCAACTTTTAAATTCTTACTTATTTTACTGTTGAGTGGTACTATGGCTATTACTAAATAGAGATGGACCGATCCGATATTACGTATCGGTATCGGTCCGATACTGACCTAAATTACTGAATCGGATATCGGAGAAAAATAAAAAAATGTAATTACTTTCTACACCAGGATCTTTTTCTACGTAGCTGACGCTGGTAACTGTGCAGGGGCGGATCTAGCAAAGTTTAGCCAGGGGGGCCGATAGGGCATTAACAGGGAAAAGGGGGCACAAAGACATACTTTTCTTTCTTATTCTCATTTAAAATGTCTAGCTTTTAATAAATAATTATCTGACACCCAAAGTTTTAATTTGATGTAAAATGAATAGAAGTCAATTACTGTATATAGTAACTATTAAGTCTAATATACCCTTGTAAGCTATAGTACTTTTTCCTTTGGGAAGGTACCATCTGTGCAGTCTGCAATTCTGTTGAAGAAAGATGTTGAATCTATTTAATATTTCTTGAAAAATAATTGATTTCTGTGCATTTTTTTCCCACACTGCATCAAATTAAGGTTGATTACGTCGATTAAGCATCATGAGGTGGAGCGTGAGGGGTGGTTCCCTATTTTTTATTTATTTATTTTTGTTGTTGCTGGGAGTTGGAACCCTATTAGTTAGGTTGCTTAATATTTATGCTAAGTACTCTTTAAAATACCAGAATAGGGAGGATGGTGTAGGTTTAAGTTTATTAGATTGATCAGTATTGCTGAACTATGAAATATTTTTTTTTGCATACAGGTATAACAGAATAGCTTTAGTGTAGTTGTTGTTTTAAACTTGAGTATGAACTTATACAAAATGCAGCAAGATATTTAAAAAACAGTTTTGTTGATTAAAAAACACTATATCGGATTCATATTGGTATCGGCAGATATCCAAATTTACGATATCGGTATCGGTATCGGACATAAAAAAGTGGTATCGTGCCATCTCTATTACTAAACAAACTAGTTGCAACATTAATGTATACATGAATACGTGTATTATGATAATGGATAGAATTTGACTCTAAATAGTCTAAAAAGTACAGAGACTTGTTTTACCTGTTTTACCTAAATAATCATTACAGCATCTGTATAAGAGAGCAGGGCTGCACTTGAGCCTAATACTGATACCCAGTGTTTTCCACACTGGACTTATTTCTGATCACATATTCTGATTTCCTGTGACACTAATAGTAACAACTGCATTATGTTGGAGTAAATTCTCTTTAAAAGTCTAACTTTTAAAGGAAATTTGAACTCTTGTGTGCCTGTCTGTGTAGGTTCTCAGTCACCTAGGTCATGGTAATCCAAGGAGCTTGGAAAGAAAACTGAGTGGACTTCTCAGTTTCTTGAAGACCAGTTGGTCTTAGAGCTGAAGAAGCTTCTCAGATGAGAGGTGAAACATCTTCAAGAAACTTAAAGTCCAGACACTTTTCTTTCTAAGCTGCTTAGTTCTTCTGTGTGTGTTTTTCCTCTGAGTTGCACTACAGCAGCTTCCCCTACTGGACGCAACACGTTACTACACACCTCAATTTTAACATTGTAGGGGAAGTAACAGGGTGGAGGGTTAGGTGAGCTTTAGGATTGAGAGTCCCACAAATTGTAAATAATATGTAGTAGAGACCACCAAGATGAAATACCCAAAATAAATCAATAAGTAATATTTATTTATTTCATAAATCACGTAAAATTCCCCATTAATTCCCAGACAGCTTCAGTCATAAAATCTACAAATATCTAAGCTGTAACTTGCAACCTATCAAACCAAAAAGTGAAAACAAATGTTACTGCATTGCAAATTGCCACAGCCTATTTTAGAAACACTGCAATCAATTCACCTGTTAACCCCATGTTTGCCTACTGGTGGTGGTCAGAGGGCCCGGTGGCGCCAGTGTCCGGCAGTCTCGCCTCTGTCAGTGCGCCCCAGGGCAGCTGTGGCTACAATGTAGCCTGCTATCGCCAGTGTGTGAATGTGTGTGTGAATGACTGAATGTAGTGTAAAGCGCTTTGGGGTCCTTAGGGACTAGAAAAGCGCTATACAAATGCAGGCCATTTGCAGGCCATTTACCAAGTGCTGCAAACAAGTCGGGTCTCAGCACTGTTTAGAATTAGTGCTGTGTCACACTGGTTTACAGAGTACATCTAGGTCTTGATGGACTTGACCATAAAAACTTGTGGCCACAGCAAAAAAAAAAAAATCCAAAACACACACTAATAATGACCACCTACAATGCTAAAAACCAAACAAATGTCTTACCCCAAATCATACCCACTCAGACCAGAGTGTGCTAATGGTCTCCAGAATTTCCCACAAAGGAAACATGCACCTACTTCCTTTTCAGTCGTCCTTTTCCAATCACATGACAGAAGACAGCAAAGTGCCAGGTGGCTCTTGTTGCGAATATATAGATATTTCCTGCCATAAATATACATAATTGTGCATTACAATTTGTTATCTGTTGGTTCTGAACTCCACATTTGTAAGTCTCTGATTCTAACACGAGTGTCAAATCAAAGTTCAAACCAACCTTTAAACTTTAAAGGTCTGCCAGGTTTCTAAATCTCTAACTGGCCCTCTCACATGAGTATAAACACACACATGCACTCCCTCACAGAGGTGCTAACATTACAACATTTTCTGAAGGTCAGCAAACACGCCGTCCATCACAAGGCTTTCTGGGTCAAGTTCTTGTGTGTGTGTGTGTCACTGTTTTTTGTGGGTATTTAGTGTCACTGACACACATTATACATTAAGATACTCTCTCTGTGTGTGAGTGTGCTGTTGCAATGTCAGTGTCAAGTTGAGGCCATGTGAAGAAATTTAAGGAATCTCAATGGCACCGGAACACCTCATTACCCACAAGGTGGCAGGAGATTCCTGCTGCTATTCTGAGAGGAAAATCCACCCCGGAGAAACTTTCCATGACAGCATTGTGTGTTGGGAAATCACAATGCTACATGAATATAGTCAGAAAGGCCAGCTGTGTGTATTCAGGCTTGTGTTAACAGAAACAAATGCAAACAAGATTAACCAGCACACCATCAGATCATATATGTCACTAACAGACCAAACCTTTGCCCTCTTAATTATTTAATTATTTTTAGCTACTATTTTCCTTATTTTTTAAAGTATTTCTTGTAAATCTCAATTACTTGTAAAGTAGAATTTAAAATCGCAGAATTGTTTACTTATACATATGTAGTTATAGATTATGTTTGCTTGAGAAAATAAAATATGTGCAGAATCAGGAAAGTTGTAAAAATGTTTTGGAAAAAAAACTATCCTAAAAAACTGTGGCAAGAGAGCAGCTAAGTTTCAGTTATTAGCTGCACTGATCCTACATGCATTTGTGTCATCGCGTTTAGATTATTGTAATTCCCTGTTTACCAGCTTGGATAAATCATCTCTTTCTCGCCTCCAAGCTATAAAAAACGCAGCAGCCAGACTAATAACTCGCTCTAGCAAGCGAGCTCACATCACTCCTATTTTATGTTCTTTACATTGGCTCCCAATAGATTTTAGATTTAGAGAATGCTCGCCGTCTCCGCTCACAGACTCAGAGTTTGTTAGTTGCTCCCAGAGCACGTCTGAAGACGAAAGGGGACAGAGCCTTTCAGTCTGTGGCACCAAGGCTGTGGAACAGTCTGCCTCTACAACTACTTTGGTTGACTCTGTGGAATCCTTTAAAAAACAGTTAAAAACGTTACTGTTTAAACAAGCTTTCTGTTGACCAATGCTTTTTACATTTTATATTTTTAATTTACATTTGAACTCTATATTGTGTATACTGTGCATTTTGCTATTTATTGTACTGTTTATTTTAATCTCTGTGTGCAGCGCTTTGTGACTACCTGTCTATGGTAGCGCTTAACAAATAAACTTTACTTACTTACTTACATGACACTGAAAACAAAATGTACAACAAAAAAAAGCATTTCAATTCATTGTGTATATTATGGTTTCTGTTTGTTTGCATGCATTCAGTTGAATTTGGAATTTTTCTTCCGTTGTTTTTTGTAATAATATACATACAACAGCAGGCAACCATGAAATATGACATTTGACAGTTTTTTTGTGAAGTCCAGCTGTGTGGAAGGCAAAGCAGGACCCATAGACCAAGGAGATTTACTGCTTTAGCTTGTAAACTCAACCCCCCCGAGTCAGACCTCAGTCATTAATAGATGCCCTCATAACACACTTTGAATAACCCCCATTTTCATAATAAAACAAAAATGTATTTAAAAAGGAAAGAAAATGCAAATAAAAATTCAGGGGGGAAAGTATAAAAACAACAAAGTAAAATAAATACAAAACATGAAGTTGTTTTCAAATATCTTTATTTTCCAATTCATTGTAATAAACAATTTAGCCAACAGTCAAATTCAATTATGAGCACTAACCTGTGAACGAAACTGACACAAGTCTGTGTAAGAAAGTGACACTGATAATAAAACAGAAACAAAATGATGTTTCAGTTTAAAATATCAAACTTTCTTCTTCCCTGTGTCAGTGGGTCAAAGGTCAGAGGTGAGAATGTGGAGCTGGGTGAGGATTTGTCTCATCAACACTGAAGTGAGATATGTGACCCAGCTAGAGATATTTTGTATTGGATTTCTCACTTATATTTTAAAACGTCTTTTCCAAACACAAATCAAACTTTTTACAAACATGATGTACATACAAACACTACAGCAAATCTCTGTATGTACAAGATATATATATATCTATCATTATACACTGTATAAATACGGACTTTCTTTTGTTAGCGCTAACAAAGGAAAGTTGATGCTAACATAATGTTTTCAAATAAATTTGATAGGGGTTATGGATCATTTTTAGTATAAAAAAAGATTTTTGTATCCTTAAAGTCATCTTCAACTTAATTCCAGAGCTTTGTGAAGTTATTGTGTCTTTGTGCCGTCTATGCCCATCTCCCACTTGAAATGAAGTTCCTGCTCATGCTGTACACTGTGGTGGAGCTCTGATGTCTCCCCCAGGCTCCGAATGGGATGATGATGATTGTAGCATTGTCCTCTGAGCCGTACTGCAACGCCTAGAAAAATATGAATCACATTATTTATGTCGGCAGACTTGGTGACTATTTGAATCTGAAAAGCCATATCAGTTCAATGAAACACATTTTTACTCATTTTCTTTGTCTAATTTATAAAAAGTGGATGAAATAATAATGAAAAACCTGCTGAGCGATGACATCAGCAGCCTCAGTGGGGTCTTGGCATTGGTTGATGCTGTCACAGATCTCCTGATCACTAAGGAGGAAGTTGATACCGTCTGTGGTCAAAGCCAGGAACGAGTCGTTGGCATGTTGGACCTGCAGGAAAAGACAGGTGAGCTTTCTGACATTTCAGCCGTAGAAAGTACCGTTACACTTGTGTATAAACCATGTGAAATACCGTGTAAAATATGGATGTGACATCACCAGTCCCGTTATGAAGTGTAAACTTGACATGGACATGGCTGTGACTCTAAAGCCAAGGTCACCATAGACTCAGGGCTGTTTTCCCACAGACTTTATGACCTGAAGTTGTGTAGCCATTGGTAGGGCAGGGCAATATGGCCAACAATATTTATCATGATATATTATTGAAAATTTGGGATAGCGCTATAACTGACGATATGGTTGACGCGAGACAAAATACTTTACAACTCCACAACTATATTAGTGCAAAAAAAAAAAAAAACCCCATCAATGTATTTTCACTTAAACAAGCAGCTGTTTTTTTTATGTGCATTAAAGTTATATAAAAATTTAACAGTGCAAATGCAAATTCCTTGCTGACAGGTTAACCAAAAGGCATTTTGGGCTGACATATCCTCAATATAACCACAAAACTTAACTAGAAAGTGCATTTTCTGAAGAAACTGCAGTGTGAATGCTTGAATCTGAATGTATGCACTGAAATGAATTAATTGCTGAATTTAAGTTAAAAATGTTGAACGAGATGAAAAATACAGAAATTTTCACCTGAAAACAAAGTGCTGAAGTGCTAAAAGCTGACATTCACAGAGAGGAAGTTTGAAAATAGCTGAAAATGTTTTAAATGTAAATTAGAAAAACCTAAGAAATGAGCAAATAAAATTTAGTAAGAAAACATCTGAAAAAATATTAAAAGTTAATATTCTTTGAATCACTGAATGACTAAAATGTGATCCCTCCGCTTGGATCCACACAGTTTAAAAAATTTAAAAGTCTGAGCTTTGAAAGACACGGTGTTGGAAAGAGAACAACGATGGCGACGTTTTGAGGGTAAAATGATGGCTTTAACACTGTGGTCACAGCAGCAGTTGAAAGAGAAGTGTTTAAGATGAATCTTGGCAGAGAGAGAGAGAGAGCTCGTTAAGCAGGCAGGTGTGAGCCTGGTTGCTATAGTGACTGCACCCAGTGGCTCCATACACACGACACAGACATGCACCTCACTTTTGCTCCTTAAAATGAACAGAAAAGTCAGGCCGAAACAAATCGTTCCCAAATGAAAAGTAAAAGTCGTATTGACAAAATTCTTTCACCGTGAGCGACAGCAGCTTCTAGTCTACTGAATTCTCAGTTTTCATGCCTGTGGAGTTTATTATATGGACGTGGTGACAGTGGAAAGACACCATGCTCTTCTGATTTTCAAACCAACCTTCTGAGCGATTTTAACATTAGAGTCTATGGAAGAGTTGGAGGGAGGAGGCTGTGCATTGGTGACATTTATGAAAGAACCATAACACCTAGTACAATAGTAAACACATTGGATGAAAGAGGACAGCGATGGCTACGTTTTGAGGGTAAAATCATACCTGTAGAGCAAACGCTGCGGACACAGCAGCAGTTTTAAAAAAGATTTTAAGATTAATTTTTTTGCTCCTCTCACTCTAGCAGTTGAGCTGTCTCACTCTAGCCCCAACATTCCGTCCCATACACACCCATTATAAACTCTGAAACGGGTGAAAAAACATCATGAAACTTAAACTGGAACTGAAGAAAAAGTATAATAGATATTGAAAAGATAAATACAAGTTGAATAGTTGAATGTCTTGTCTTCGTTTTAAAGTTTGAATGGTGGCTCTATGACAATGTATGTGGAAGTAGATACAGTTTAAAGAGGAGGAAGTTGAATGAGAATTTGAAGGGTCTCCCCATTGAAATACATGGGAAATTTTTGTTGAAAAAAGTTGAATAATTTTAAAAATATAAATGTTAAAAATGAGAAAAGTAGAAGCAGTCATGTCCAAAAGAAGAGGAATCTAACGGTGTTTGAATGGTTTTTCTAAGTTGAACGGTTTTGAAGGAGTTAGATGCCAAAAAACGTACGGAATATATAACTAGAAAGTGCATTTTCTGAAGAAACTGCAGTGTGAATGCTTGAATCTGAATGTATGCACTGAAATGAATTAATTGCTGAATTTTGAGTTAAAAATATTGAATGAGATAAAAAAAACAAAACAAAAAAACAAAACGAATTTAACCTGAAAACAAAGGTGCTGAACTGCTAAAAGCTGAACGTTACACAGAAGAAGAAGTTGGAAAAAAACTGAAAATGTTTTAATTGTAAATTAGAAAACCCTAAGAAATGAGAAAAGAACATTTAGAGTCAGAAAACATCTGAATGAATATTAAAAGGTCATATTCTTTGAATCACTGAATGACTAAAATGTGATCCCTCCACTTTGATCCACACAGTTTAAAAAGTTTAAATGCCTGAGCTTTGAAAGACACGGTGTTGGAAAGAGAACAATAATGGCGACAATTTGAGGGTAAAATGATGGCTGTAACACTGTGGACACAGCAGCAGTTGAAAGAGAAGTGCTTAAGATGAATCTTGGTACAGTGGCAGGCAGAGCTCGTTAAGCAGGCAGGTGTGAGCCTGGTTGCTATAGTGACTGCACCCAATGGCTCCATACACACGTACACAGACATGCGCCTCACTTTTGCTGCTTAAAATGAACAGAAAAGTCAGGCCGAAACAAATCGCTCCCAAATGAAAAGTATAGGTCGTATTGACGAAATTCTTTCACCGTGAGCGGCAGCAATGTCCAGTCTACCTAATTCTCAGTTTTCATGCCTGTGGAGTTTATTATATGGACGTGTTGACAGTGTAAAAACACCATGCTCTTCTGATTTTCAAACCAACCTTCTGAGCCGTTTTAACATTAGAGTCTATGGAAGAGTTGGAGGGAGGAGGCTGTGCATTGGTGACATTTACGAAAGAACCATAACACCTAGTACAATAGTAAACACATTGGATGAAAGAGGACAGCGATGGCTACGTTTTGAGGGTAAAATCATACCTGTAGAGCAAACGCTGCAGACACAGCAGCAGTTTTAAAAAAGATTTTAAGATAAATTTTTTTGCTCCTCTCACTCTAGCAGTTGAGCTGCCTCACTCTAGCCCCAACATTCCGTCCCATACACACCCATTATAAACTCTGAAACGGGTGAAAAAACATCATGAAACTTAAACTGGAACTGAAGAAAAAGTATAATAGATATTGAAAAGATAAATACAAGTTGAATAGTTGAATGTCTTGTCTTCGTTTTAAAGTTTGAATGGTGGCTCTATGTGAACGTATGTTGAAGTAGTAAGAGTTTAAAAATGAGTAAGTTGAATGAGAATTTGAAGGGTCTCCCCATTGAAATACATGGGAAATTTTTGTTGAAAAAAGTTAAATAAAATTAAAAATATAAATGTTAAAAATGAGAAAAATAGAAGCACACCATTCCAAAAGAAGAGGAATCTAATGGTGTTTGAATGGTTTTTCTAAGTTGAACGGTTTTGAAGGAGATAGTCGGCGAAAAACGTACGGAATAGGAAAAAATAATAATAAAGATTACAACAACAATACTGTGAATGCTTTTCAAGCATTCACACTAATAATAAAGATTAGAAGAACAATACTGTGAATGCTTTTCAAGCATTCACACTAATAATATCCACAAACTTAAAAGGAGGTTATATTTGGTGTGTATCTGATGGACGAAAGCCAAACCAGTTCCACACCACTGAAGCTGCAGCAATTCTGGTTCGTCCGTTTCATTCAACAATCCGCTTTCGCCCTTCTCATTCTCCGTTGCCGCCATGCTTTTCCGTCATGTGCATATGAAAATGAAGGCACTGCGCATGCATGTTTTACCTATATTTTATCGCGATATTTTATTTTCTTATCATTGGCTAACATTATACCGATATTACCGTGAACTATACGATGTGGCCCAGCCATAGTCATTGGGAAGGATTTGGGTAAAAAGACACTTCCGTGTTAACCTCACTTTTTAGACCTTGAAGCCACATCCATGTTTTTCTTTTTTAATTGTGTGGTATAACTCCTCCAGTGCAAGTAAAAGTATATAATTTTAAATAAATATTAAACTCACTTGAAAGTCAGAGGACTGAGGAAACAGTAGGAAAACTTACGGTGTGTCGTTGGGTATCTGGCTCTGCGATGACACCGCTAGCTTTCAGGTGGAAGTCTCCAATGCTTCGTGTCATGGCCAGCCTCCCGTTAACATTAGCCTGACCCACGCTGTTCCATGTCACGTAACCTCCAAACCTCTGGATCCTGAACAAAAATGCACACCCAGGATTACCGTCTCTATTCTGAAAGTCTGGGCGCTCAAAGACCAGGATCAGCTGTGTGCAACTTTGTAAGGCTGTTGCTCTTTCCTACGTTTTTAGTAATTACTAGTTTCACAGTTAGTTAAACACTGAGTTGCACAAGATTTTTATTTTTACATATTATTTACAGCTACTAGCCACAAGGTGTATAGTAAACATTTACAGTGATAGCTATTTTTGTGGTTCAGCCTGCTTTATTTAAGTTATATGTCAATTGGGAACCATGAAGAACTGACCCAAGTGGCTCCAAAGTAGTAACAGTTGGAACAATTAAGGTCTTTAATAAGTTTATGTTTTTGCATTCTGCAGAATGAGAAACCAGACACCAAAGCGTTAACTAGCTTTGGATTAAGTTCAAGTGAAACAAGACTTGGTCTGCTGTTACATAATTCTAGCAGCTTATAGCTAAAGGTAAATCCAAACGTCCGTCCCTGCACATCTCATTTCGAGTACTGGATGAACCAGATCTAATTTCTGCAGGGATGTCCTGGAGCCCCAACTCTGTGCCAGCTGTAGGCTCTCCAACATGCTGCAGGGTGTATTTATACACAATGATTTGACCAGCTGCTTTTGGGAAACCTGAACCCTTCTGAACTCTTTTATCTGTACAAATCTCTTTGGACTATAAGTGGTTTTGACTGAATCCCCTTCAAATATTCCTGCATCTTATTAAAATCTAATTATAATATTCAACAGGTCAATATTACTTTAATTATTAATTTCTTTTTTGTGTTGATTCATACTATAATTTTAAGGTAGCAAGAACACAGTCATTTGATTGCCGCTAATAGTGCCCATAGTAATTGTAATAGCAGTACTGTACTGGTGGATGTAGAGAAAGTTTCATTAACCAGAGGGGCTAACATTTATTGTGGTAGTGGGGACCATGTACCGGTGTCTCTCGTCCTCGCAGTCAGGTGTGTGGTCTGTGGTGAGCTTGTTGGCTTTTCCATTCCTGCACAACATTGCCCGACTGTCACCAACACTACCGACCACCAGCTCTACGCCGTCACGTAGTAAAGCAACCGTTGCAGTGGTGCCAGCTGTCAGGAAAGAGGCTGGAGAGGACGAGATGCAGAAATTTTTGATTGTTATATTATAAAGTCCAAAATGCTTTACAGAAAGTTCTAAGCTTGAGTTTTTCTTTAAGCACTTTTTGTATTGGTTATTTAGACATATATAGACATTACAATAGCCCTTCAATAACTCCAAACTTTATTCCCTGTACAGTGGGGCAAAAAAGTATTTAGTCAGCCACCGATTGTGCAAGTTCCCCCACCTAAAATGATGACAGAGGTCAGTAATTTGCACCAGAGGTACACTTCAACTGTGAGAGACAGAAAGTGAAAAAAAAAAAATCCATGAATTCACATGGTAGGATTTGTAAAGAATTTATTCGTAAATCATGGTGGAAAATAATTATTTGGTCAATAACAAAAATACAACTCAATACTTTGTAACATAACCTTTGTTGGCAATAACAGAGGTCAAACGTTTACTATAGGTCTTTACCAGGTTTGCACACACAGTAGCTGGTATTGGGGCTGTCGCCGAGCAACACGGACTTTCAACTCCCGCCACAGATTTTCTATGGGGTTGAGGTCTGGAGACTGGCTAGGCCACTCCAGGACTTTCAAATGCTTCTTACGGAGCCACTCCTGTGTTGCCCGGGCGGTGTGTTTTGGATCATTGTCATGTTGGAAGACCCAGCCTCGTTTCATCTTCAAAGTTCTCACTGATGGAAGGAGGTTTTGGCTCAAAATCTCACGATACATGGCCCCATTCATTCTGTCCTTAACACGGATCAGTCGTCCTGCCCCCTTGGCAGAAAAACAGCCCCATAGCATGATGTTTCCACCCCCATGCTTCACAGTAGGTATGGTGTTCTTGGGATGCAACTCAGTATTCTTCGTCCTCCAAACACGACGAGTTGAGTTTATACCAAAAAGTTCTACTTTGGTTTCATCTGACCACATGACATTCTCCCAATCCTCTGCTGTATCATCCATGTGCTCTCTGGCAAACTTCAGACGGGCCTGGACATGCACTGGCTTCAGCAGCGGAACACGTCTGGCACTGCAGGATTTGATTCCCTGCTGTTGTAGTGTGTTACTGATGGTGACCTTTGTTACTTTGGTCCCAGCTCTCTGCAGGCAGTGTTGGGAAGGTTACTTTTAAAATGTATTCCATTACAGAATACAGAATACATGCCCCAAAATGTATTCTGTAACCTATTCCGTTATGTTACTCAATGACAGTAACGTATTCTGAATACTTTGGATTACTTAATATATTGTGGCGAGTTCAGACAAGGAGGAGACGGAGGTATCGTTTGGTCTTGCTTCCCGTGAGCTAGCCAGGGAGCACAGCCGTTTATTACATTTGCAGAAGAACACACTGCCACTAGCTAACTGCTCAGCGCGGCAACCACAACACACATAGGGCGCCCTCTGGCCCCGGAAGGACACACCGTCGCAGCGAGAGGGCGTCACCCGTCACCATGGCAACATACACAAAACATAACTGTACAAGCAGAACCCCGAACAGCCCTGACCCGCTACAATATTATCATGCTTTTTACAACAACGTGAATGTACTATTGCTGTGTGATTTATTACTATTACTGAAGGTCCGCGACTCCGAACTGTAGTAAAGGGACCTCTGACTAATGCTGGGCTCACACTGTGCGATTTTTGGCCCATTTTGAGCCGATTTTTGAGTCGTGCGATCGTTTTGGCGATCGGCCCGATTTTGGCCTTCATCGTGCGTCGTGCATCGTGTAGTATACGTGGGGTAACGAGAAGCGATTGACACCTCACGACCAGCTCCCGATCATCAATCGCTTGGTCGTGAGGGTGTCACCGCAGTTTGCCACACTGCGCACGCGCAAACACAAATGTCAGCGAAAAAGACGGCGTAGCACGGCAGTGCAGCGTGTGATCTGGACACAAGCGATGGAGGCACAACCTGTAGAACCATCCGAGCCCTTTCGATGTGGCCTCACAAAATTATCACGACCACAACAACCGTGAAAATAGTTGGATCGACACTGCTGCTCAATCACAGCTGCCTGACCAATGTTTTTCATTAGCAATTTAGCAAAGTTGATGGTGGTGGTGTGTCTGTGTGAGTGAAAGACGGAGAGGGAGAGCGAGCAACAGAATTTCTGTTATAACCTTCATTTTTATGGACGCACAGTGTGAGCACTCAGGTCGCATCAGAGCATCAGCAGTATAGTGTGAGACCCTGCATCGTGACCTATGAACTTCTAACCCCTGCGAGTCAATCGTACAGTTTGAGCAGGAGCTGAATCGCGCGACTGAAAAAAATCGCACAGTGTAAGCCCAGCATAATACAGACAGTGTTGGGGAGTAACGGAATACATGTACCGCCGTTACGTATTTAAAATACAAAATATGAGTAACTGTATTCCGTTACAGTTACCGTTTAAAAAGGTGGTATTCAGAATACAGTTACTTTGTTGAAATAAATGGATTACACTGCGGTACTTTCCTGTTTCATATTGTCGCGGGTCAGGACTGTTTGGGTTTTGTTTGACAGCTACGTTCTGTTGTTCCAGGCGGCAGCGTTACGGTTGCCATGGTTACAGGGCGACGCTCTCTCTCTCTCTCTCTGCGACTGTGTGTTTCCTGGGTGAGAGAGTGCCTTTTCGTTATTGTTGTTGTTGTGCTAAGCTAACAGGCAGAATGCTACAAGCATAGCTCTAAAGAATGTAGCATCATGGGCAGTGTAGTCCGTGTTGCAGGGAGAATGGACTGCCATACACGTTATGTGTCTGTGAGCAAGAGGAGGGAGAAAAAGGGGAGTGGAAAGGTACGAGTTGTCATCGAGCAAAAACGGGAGCTGGAAGCATGTAAATATAATAACCACTTCAGCCAAGAAGAGTGCCTGACGAGCCCAGTTGTAAGTAAGCTATTAAGACTCGACTGTACACCGTGTTCGTGTTTTCCTCCGAAACAATAAGTTCCGTTGGAGCAGTCTTTCAACGCCTCTCTCTGTCTCTCGCAAGAAAAGTTGACCCACACAACAAAGTAAAGCTATTTTTCGGCTACGAGCCGACAGGGACCCCGCCGTATTAGTCAGAGGTCCCTTTACTACAGTTCGGAGTCGCGGACCTTCAGTAATAGTAATAAATCACACAGCAACAGTACATTCACGTTGTTGTAAAAAGCATGATAATATATTAAGTAATCCAAAGTATTCAGAATACGTTACTGTCATTGAGTAACGTAACGGAATACGTTACAGAATACATTTTGGGGCATGTATTCTGTAATCTGTAATGGAATACATTTTAAAAGTAACCTTCCCAACACTGCATATGAGAAGATGGCAAAGATATGGTTACCTATGCAACTGGAGCCTGGAAAGTCCACTAGTGACCAACCATCAGTCGCTAAATCTGTTTATATGTGGTTTGGGCTTCACCCTTGGAGGTGCACAAGTTCACAGTACAGAAGCCAGGAAATATAAAAATGAGGGACATGTTCCTGGTCAGAGAAGAAGATGACCTTGAAGGTGGGATCCAAATTTAAACCAGTTATGGGTTTAGGTTTATTTGTTGGCTAAGTCACTTTACAGCTGCACCATGTCACCTCCAGATTTATCCACTATGCTAACTTCAACTTTTCATTGAAAAGTCCATTACTCTCACTGAATAACCATAATGAACTCTTTATTACTATTTACTTTCAGAGCATCACAATTAAAATTCAGTTGTCCAATACTAACCCTTTTTTAAATCACTTTGATTCACTCTTTATCAGCAAAGTCACAGTTCTCTATTTAGTTTTTTGTTTTATGTCTTAGAAACTACAAGACATAGTTGGTGTTAACATATTGTGTAACTTCCTTTAGGTATCTTAAAGATTTCACAAATACAACAAGTCACATTGTGCCTGCTGATAAGACCTGACAAACTCGAAACGTGAATCACTTTTTACCATGTTGGCTTCCAGCACTTTAATCTTTACGGCTTCAGAGAAATGACTTGTGTCTCACCATTGTTGAAGTAGCTGAGATGTGTGTGTAGAGCCTTGTCAGCATCTAAAAAGGCTTTCTTTAAAACTTTCTCCAGATCATCATCCTGTTCCAAAGCATCTCTGCACCAAAAAAATGAGTTTAGGTTTTTTGTTTGTCTGTTTTTGTGAAGTGCAGTCATTAATGACTACACAGCTTGTCCAGTAGTCAGTTGTTTATGTTCTCATATTTAAAGGCAGTATGCTCAACCTGATAAATTTCTCCATGAAGGTGTAGCAGTAGTCTGCAGCATGCGGGCCACCATGGCCGTCGAACACAGCGAAGTACAGTAGGTTGTCATGAATACGGCCGATGCGGAGACGGTCCTCGTTCTGATTCCTAAGACCGAGAACAGACGTACTGCCGACCCGAGACAGACTGACCTGAGAGGTGGAGGAAGACAACCTTTGGTTGATAAACTGAACTGACTGATTAGCCATTTCATTCATGTGTCCCAACCATGGGGGGATATGTAACATGTTAGGTTAAAATCTTTTTGAACCTGTGACCATGCCCTTAAAATAGCCACTGAAAACAGTCATTGTATACTTCAATACTTAACTATTTGTGCATTTCTGAATATATCTATACTTTACTTTAATAGGTACACGGTGCCAGTACCCAACTAAACTCAAGTTCGCCTGCAGAAGTACTTCAGGTCTTCATGGCTTAGATTAAACAAGGTGCTGGAAATATTTCTCAGAGATTTTGGTTCATACTGACATGTTAGCATCAGTTTGAACTTTAGCCTAAAGCCTTTAGCCTGCCATGTGACTGACTGATAGATACTTGCATTTGCAGCTGTACCTGATAAAGTGGCAGGTGAGTGTATTTATTATTCTTTTATCCATCCACTGCTCTTTCCTACCTGTGGGATGGGTCTTCCATATCTGATACTGGAGGGCAGTAGTATTGGTTCTTCTATCCTGTTGTCCCAAATACCAAATGAGTCCCAGGTCACTGGACGGACGCTGATGTCACCGTCCAATCCGACTGATCCACTTCCCTGCCGCACGCCCACCATCCCAAACAATGCCCCGCCCACCTACAGGACGATCATCCAGGACAAGGTTAGACTACTGTTGTAGCTTGTTTGTGTAAAATCTGATCAGGGATTTATTTTTCTTATCATAAGATCGTGAGAATTGTGTTGTTTCAAAGAAGACGTTACATGGTTACTTTACTCACCAGCAACTAATCCATTTTCCAAAATAGTCATAAAATTTATGTCTAATGACAAAAAAATGATCTTTTTGTTAACACTATTGACAAAATATTTAAGCAATCTGTCTTTTCACGTCACACTATGTCTAAAATAAATAAATCACATTCCTGGTGCTTCAAATGAGATTGAAGTGTTAATAGTAAATAGAAAACTCTGGATTTGTAATCATGCAAAAAACAAACAAACCCAATCTGAACAAATAATTAAATTCTGTTCCAATTTTCTGAAAGTAGGATTACATGATTTTATAATTTTGAAACAGAACATCACATGTAAGTCTCAGATTCACCTGTCCAGAGGCCGTGGAGGTTTCTGGTGAGGATCGTATGGAGAGGAAGGTTTGTCTGGAGATTGTGGAGCGACCACAACGCAGCATATTGAACAGCACTGCAGATGACATGACTGATTGCCTTTAACAGCTGTGGAGATTTTACAAAGGAGGAACGACCTCGCCAGGTGATGGACTTCTAAAAAGAAAGAAGAAAAATCATGTTAACAAGGCTGAGACTTGGTGCAGTAAATAAATTCACATTCTTCCATCCTCATGTTTCTAAGTGAACAGTATATGCACAATTTTCTTTCTTAGAAACTTGTGGAATTGTTAATGTTAACCTTCAAACCCAGTGTTACGATCATGCTTGTGGTTTTGTTGAGTTACGATTTGGATTCTTGTAATTTTTTTTTTTGTGATTTGATTTCTTAATTTTTCTTATGGTAACAACTTTTTGTAATTAGAAAAGTTGTGCAGAAAAAAGTATAGCATACTTTTTAAAAATATATATATAACATTACTGGTTTTTCCATCCAGTTGTCCAGATGTTAATAAAACCTATATTCCTATAAGTTTGCAGGATGTGATTCACAACAATGTGACAAGAAGAACATAAATCAGGTATAATCATATCAGATAAATGCACATTATACTTTCTGAGAATCAGTTTTGAGTTTGTTGGGGTAGTTTCTAGGATGAGACCTTATTAGACTGAGAAGTGGTCAGATGTTGGCTCCAGTTGGAGTTTAATCTTTCAATTGTACGTAAATGACATTAACAAGGATTATGTTTCTCATTCTCTCTCTCTACTTTTCCATCCCTCATCATCTCTCTATATATGAGTATGTCCACAAATAGCCTCACGCCTCCTGCTGTGTTTTCTTAGCACATGATCCCCTATCTATTACAAGTATGGCATGGGCATGAGCTCTGAAAGTACAGAGTGTTACTTCTTTGGAAAGGAGTTTCCTTCCAAAGAGACACTTTTTTAAAGATAAGTAGCCTATATTAGCTATAATTTAAATAATCGGAGAGACAGGTAGACTACTGAAGTTGCAACCTTTCCCCTATTTACCTTTGACATAATTTACATCTTGCCAGTAGTCAGTATGAACCTGTCAATATCTTTGGATTAAATTTCACTCTGCAGCTCTGGGGCGTGCTTAAGTAAAGCTGCCTTAACTCTGCACTTCAAAACAGTGTGGGCACAAATAAACACATATTGTTGACAAAACACGGCGATGCCTGCTTCACAGATGAGTAAATTCAGAGGTCACATGCACTGACACACATAAAAGTAACAGTTGTAGGTCAGTTATTAGAATTTCGACCTGAATTTATTCAAAACCTAGCATTTTATTTATGAGATGAAAAAATAGCATATAAAAAAATTTAATGAGGAAAATTTAATAGACAAAAATTACAGAAATATAATTTTAAGTTATTCTATATGCTAAAAATATTTTTGCAAATACATCACACGTCTTGACATATCACAGAACATAACCTAAAAGAGTATAGCATGTTTAAATGAATATGACATAACTATGCAGGACTAGCAACTTTAAAAGTAAAGCAAAAACTGAACTGCAGCTGCACAAAACCACCTTCTTCCTGTTTCTTGTACTTCTGTTATTGATCTTCCCACCTTGTGCCGCCTCTGTAGCAGCAGGTGTCCAGAGTCCCAGCAGCTGCCTGGAGCCTTCAGCCGCTCTTGCGCTGTTGCTGTCAAAGCTCAGGGGCTCGGCTGGAGGGTATTTAAACTGAGCCGCACCCATCCAATGAAAACGTGAGATGTCCTGACGTCACAGTTGAATCACATGTGGAGGTTGTGACTATTTTGGGCGCCAAGCCAGTTGAAACACTGTGTGTTAGGCAGGTCTTTGTATGCTTGTTTTTACAAATAGTTAAAAAACAACAACAACAACAACAACAACTACAGCTCCAGTCCTAAAAGTTAGAGCAATTCAAAATGATTTAGAGAACACAAAAAATAAAGCAGGTGTAAAATTAATAACACTAACAACAACAACAACAATATGAGTAACAAGAAGAAGAAGAACCAAACTCTGCAGATGTGTACATGATGGGTTGCTATGAAGGTTCTCATCTATATTAGATATTGTGACATCATCATGTTGCCTAGCATCTATCAATTAACAGCTTAAAATGGTGCATTTGTAACTTTTTTGCATTTACAGTATATGCTGTTGTAATTTGTTGCTAAATAAAGACATTTTTTGGATGGATGTAAGAAATAATATAATAAAACTACAAACACAATCACTTGGAGCCACACATACGTCAGCTTTTCCTCCTTTATTTCCTCTTTTGCTCTGCCTTTTATCCTACTCTGGTGTGAATGTGGCAGATTGTCACCAACTGTGGGACGTCCTCCAGAGGGTTAAGCTCCTGCTGGCTCCTTACTCACACACCTGCTTCTCATTCACTTGTCATTCATCTATGATAAGAAGACAGTCTGTTCACCCAATTGACATTTCATTTTCCTAGTGATAAAGCATGTAAGTGCTACTTTAGCACTGTAGTACTTTGTCTTACTACTTACCCTAATATCTTTTTTTTTTCCCTCCTGCTTCAGCTTACCTGTTGGTGTGTCAGTCAGGCCTGTTAATGGGTTTTCGCTGATGTGGCTGTTCTCCCTGGGTTCATGCTTACCTCCTGCAAACCTGCTCACCAACAGAACTTTTAAAGACTTCTCTTTTTGTTGCACAGTTGCAAACCAGGTGAGTAATGGGTTTGACTGGGTTGTGAGTGTGGGTCAAGAAGGGTTTTCTTGTTGCCCTGAAACTGATGCTCTCATTTGTCTTGGACCATTCTGACCTTTTGCACTTTGCGTCAGTAGGAACTCTTGATAGCATTTTGTGGCTTTAAAGGAGAAATAGTGAAAAATTAATATCGCCAACTGCATTAGGAAACAACCAAAAAGCTGAACTTTGCCATTTCAACGATATATTTATTGTTATATGCTTTTTGCTTTATCAGTTTTTAAAGTGCCCACATGGGATGGCTTTCATGGCCCTATATGGCCTTTTTGTGGGAAAGACCACTGCAAGTTTCCCACAAAAGCCCATACAGGGCCCCAGAGAGCAAAATGACAACTCCAGCTGCTGTTTGGTAATCAACATCTTAAAGACAGTTGAAGAGGGTATGGTGAAATTGACTAGATATGGTAATGTACATTGATCAGGCATAATGCTATGGCAGGTGAACTGAATAATACTGATCTGGGAACACCTGGCACCAGGATGCACTTTGGTCTGCAAATCCTTGAGGCCTACCATCCATGTATGCCTGCAAAATAAGCATTGTTGCAGACCATGTACATCCCTTAATGGAAATGGTATTCCCTGATGGCTCTCATACAGCAGGATAATGCACTCTGCCACATAACGGAAATGGCTCAGGTTAGAGCACAACAAGAAGTTTGAGGTTTTGACTAGGTTTCCAAATTCCCCAGATCTGAATCTATCTGTAGGATGTACTAGACAAGTGAGTCTGATCCATGGAGGCTCCAATTCGCAACTTGCAGGATCAGTTGCTACCACCTTGATACCAGATGCCACAGCACACCTTCAGGGGTCTAGTGGAGTAGGTGAATTGACAGGTGAGGGCGGTTCTGGCAGCAAGGGGATCAACATAATATTTGACAAGTGGTCATGTTTTGTGGCAGTTGTTTCTGGACTCTATTTGTTTAACTGTTAGTATGCAATTTTAACCCTAAAGCTTGAACTCAACCAGTTTCAACTAGCCAGCCAGTCGGGAGTCTCCAGTGCTACTGAGCTCTTGACTGTTTTTGTTTTGTTTTGTTTTGGGGGGTCCCTTGGAAATAAAGCTGGTGGAGATGAGCTTAAATTTACACCTCAGGATGACAACATGAGGCACATCATCTGTGTGTTGCTCTGCAAGTTGCGTTTTTCTGCTTCTTTCAAAAGAGTTCGGATGACTGTGGAAACTTAAATGTCTCTTTTAGACTCTATTTTATATAGTGCTGTCTGTCCACTTTTACCCTGGAAACGCAGTAAGCATCGATGGATCACAATCACATAGTGATCCATCAAAATTGGTTTTACAGTTTCAACTATAAAAACCTGAGATGTTAAATCTTAGTCTCTCTGAGGCTATAGTAGTAGAGTTGTTTTTTGTTTTTAATCTTTTTCTATTTCAGTATGACACAATAGTTGTAATTCTTTGCCATGAATGTATTTTGAATAGAAAAGTCTGCATAATTTATGTCATTTGCTCTTCACATTACAGAAACAAAGATTCTCTATGGAACTTGACTGTATGCTGAAGTGGCAGCCCTCAAGGACTGGAGTTTGAGACCCCAGGCACAGTTTGTCCCTTTTTAATACATAATTTATTATAAATAATTATAAAGAAGGAATCTTATAATCATTTTTAAACTGCAACACTCAAATCTATTATCTAAAACTAATATATTAAGTTATTTTATGTTTGCATGTCCACTGTTTGGTACACTTGTTTCTTACTCAAGCAGATGTTGGGGCCAGTGAGGGAAGGAAGAGACAAAGATAAAGTTAAAGTATGCTTCAGCATGACTAAAGGCTAAATGGCTCTATCTAGTGCGGAAAAGAAGCTAGTGTCAAGAGTTTGTTGGCATTAATCTAAATAAAATCCATCTCATCAATTAGACAAATTTTCTTCAGGACACACAGTTCTCATGCCTTTCCTCTTAGAGGTCCTGGCATTTCATATGTACTGGGTCCCATTACTCATGAGTACATGGCAGTATAGCTGTATGGAAGGTGGCAGCGTGCCTAATGCTGATGTTGCAGCTGTGAACCATTTCATCTGGGTTACTGGTTAGCAATGATTTTATTTACTATTGTAGCCCTTCGTAATAAAGCTTGTGATTTATTTGACAACATTCACAAAGTAATTCATAACTTAAAACGGCAGTTCATAATAATACTCAATTTATTTGCAATCCACAGCTTTAAAAATTATGTAGTATGTGAAATGTAATGATTACCTTAAGGATATTTGTCATTAAAGAACAATGAACAATCAAATGGGCTACAATTCATTATGAAACAAATATTTGCTTCCCTTGCAGTTAATGTGAAAGACATGACATGCTGAGGCTCCACTTTCACCTGCAAGCATAATAATCACTTAACCATATGAGCCTACAAAATAATATGCCGTTACAATGTAACAGTGCACCTCTGCAGTGTAATTACAATATAAGAAATGGGGATGGTGTCATTTCATTTTTGAACGTTGTTCAGTGGAAAAACTGTCAGCTTTACTTTAACTCTGTTCTCTTCACACAGACAGACCAGTACAGCATACTTGTCACTAGAGATGCTGCAGTAATCGGACTCATGCTCCACTCGTGAACCCTAACCTCTGGAAACATTCAAATTCCAGCTAATTCACTTTAAATTTTTAAACTTTGGCCTGAACAAGATGCAGTCTTAACATATTTCATCACTGAATGAGACCTGATTAAATAAAATGACCAAATGTTGATGCTAAATGTGATTTCAGACTGCCTTGTCTTTCTCTAAAGCAACACCAATAGAAACCAAAAAGAGATACCTCCAACTTTGACACCAGCTTCTACAAGGGCTCTACAAAGCTATTTAATGTGCTGAGGTTTCTGCAAATTAACACCTTTTGTGTATCCCAGTGGAAGCTCTGAGTCAGAGGGCAGCGTGACACTGAAAGCTGTGACCAAGACTGATCAAGGATTCTACATGTGCCACCACCCAATAGCAGGACGGACTAATGACCTCTGGATTACTGTTAAAAGTACTGAAAAGCACACCGGTGCAATCCCACTGACACGGCAGAATTCACAGCTCAACGTGAAAATGAGTCTTAAAGGGAGTGATGAAAGCATGATGCCATCAAGTCAACTGCTTGCTGATGGGCAGTGGCAACAAATATTGTGTGTGTGTGTGAGTGTGTGAGAGACCCTTATGCTGATGCGCCTGCCTTGTAGGAAAGTCAAACTGCACAGTAATTTTTACTCTACTTTATTTCTTATGTCTGGTATTTGCCTCGCAGCAAATCCCCAAAGGAAAACATTTCACTTTCCCAGACAACTTAACCTGGTTTAAACATGTAATAGTGGATATGGTAACATTGCTGTTCTGGCACTTCTCAATATTCAGCTGCCTCCCCAGAGAATCAAAACCTGAGGTCACACCCAGTCCATCTCCAAAACAATGAAGGTACGTACTACAAGAAAAGGCTTTTGTGTTTCTGTTCATGGAGTGGAACTTTAGAACAGTCTGAATATGGAATTAAAGCAATGTCCAAACATAAAACTGTTCAAAAAGAGTTATAAAAATATGATCTTCTTGAACTATAAAGAAAAGGAAAATATTTAAATTAAGTGAATGTCTCTATTTAAAAAACAAACAAAAAATTCATGATGTGATTATATAGTATATCAGAAATCTGTTCACTACTTTTTATTACAAATTATATCAGTAAGGAAGCTGACTAAATATTAACTGATAATTTATGGCAAAGGGGTGGGATTAAATAAGTGTATACTTCTTCCCACTCCCTTTCAACGTGTAAATTAATCCGAATGTTTTTTTTGTATGTAATTTGTATAGTATTTTTTTCTCTCTTATTTTCTTTTCTAAATGTACTTGTATATTGTTTACATGTTGAAATAAATTATCAATCAATCAATCATACATACATATATAGTGTAAATGTACCCGGTAGCATATGTAATGCACAATGCAAAATCATTTTAGATGGATTTTACTTTTCAAAATATTAAATATTTCTTTTACGTCAGCATTTTAAAGGGGCTTTCAAGGCTAAAACTACAACACTTTGAACAATAAGTCAATAGATGAGATAATCAGGAGTACTCCATCAATAAGTAGCTCCAAAGTCAACATTACAGAAGCACTGATGTCCTCTTTACTGAGAAGATGTAGTACTCATTGCAAAATGCACCAGTGGGATCAGTTTGAGCATTTTTTTAAAGGGACCAACACTAAAAATCCCAATAATGCAGAATTTTAAGTGGGGGTGGGGAGCACACACTAAAAAATCCACTTCACAAGTGATTAACATATATTTCACCAGCAGGGGGTAATGAAGCGACAGTGCTCTTCAATACTTCTAAACTGTAAGGGAATTTGAGTTGAGACTGTTTAATCATACACAGGTAAAACTAACATTTTCTTTTCATGCACACAACGAACTAAAGACAATCACATCTCAATGATAACGGAAGACTTCAACTGCAATTCATAAGACATTAACAACCCAAGAGTGTTTCTTGAATGCCATGTCAACAATTTGGTTGTCAGTGCATAATTTGCATGTTTTCTGAGTGTTTTTGGAGCTAACACTAGCCAGCTTGGTAAACCAGTAACCAGTGCAGCCAAATACATTAACCAAATACATTAACATAATGAGTGCCAAGTATGAAACGCATAAAACACAGTTTTATTGACCAAACTGGTCTGTTAGTAAAATTAACTGTATTTTTATTTTTCCAATAAAGAGCAAGCTTATTGGCACTGAAGACATAAAAGCAGTAAAATAAAGAGCTGCATTTAAATAATAGCTTTTGTAAATATATTCTGGTGTTCCTGAACTCTAGGAAATATTCAAACATTTTAGAAATGTCATGACACAACTGTTTGGAAGTTAAACACTAAAGACTTTAATTGTTTATTCATCACATTATGGTCACAGAGACCTGTCTCTAACAATGACCACAAACTTGCTCAGGGTCAGCTTGTTCTATGTAAAGATAGTTACTGTTGGCTGCCAGCTGTCTGGCAATCAAGAGTCAGTGGAAAATAAGGAGGCTGCTAAGGTCACCATAATCTATCAAGTAGATATGTTGCAGCAGGCCATGAATAAATACATAGAAAGACAACAGAGGAAACAATTGGTACTGTGGCTTGCTTAGCTAGCATGTAAACACTTTAGTTGAATGAAGAAAGAAGAAAAGTCTCAAGGTCCAGCTTCACTTCCATTCTGTGGTGACAGGTTGGACATGAACACAGGACACACCACAGATTGTCCCAATCAAATGGATCTTTATCTTACGATAACAAACACCTTTAGATGACTTATATTCTCCACACCATTTCTAGTTGTACAAAACTGTATTTATATACAAATTTATGTGGACACATGGAAAGTAATTTACTAGAAATGTGATCAGAAGTCTGCATGTTTGTTACATCTTTGTAATGATGTTCAAAAAGGCATAATTGGTTTTAGTATTTTTTGTGTTAAGGTTTTAGTATTTCAAGGGTAAATCTGAAACTTTATAATTGCAGACTGCACTATGTGTTTATCACTGTAAAGTGTTTTGGCCCTTGTCGCTGCTTATCCAAAAACCAGCCTGCCAAAGAAACCAGCTCCAACTTTGACACCAGGGTCTACAAGGGTTATAAAAGTTTAGCTTTATGTTCTGAAGTTTTCTGAGATTTGAAAAAGTACACAAACCCTACGTGTATCTAAACCTGCCATCAAAAGCACTGTTACTCTGAAAGCAGTGACCAATTTGTATTATTGTTAAAGGTATTAGAAAACACATAGGAGAGAAAGAAGTAAAACAGCAGTTGAGTTTTATTAACCTTCATGTCTTCACAGCTCCATCTGAAAACAAGAAGAAAGGAAAAAGCCATGGTGCTATAATGGCATCATAAATCAGTCCAGTCGCCAGCTTCTAACCTCTGATTTTCTCTTCATATTCACTGACTTTCCAATAATGTCTCCTGCCACACCAGAGGAGACAAGACTTTAGACCATGTTTATCCCAACTTGGCTGGAGCTTACAAAGCCACACCCCTCCCCCACATTGGACAATCGGACCATCTCTCCCTGTTCCTCACACCTCGGTATTCTCCACTCATCCAATGTGTGAAACCTGCTGTGAGGACAATTAAAGTGTGGCCAGAGGGGACAGACGCAGTTCTCCAGGACAGATCTAAAAACACAGACTGGAATATGTTCACTCACACAGACCTGGATGTTCGTCTCCTCCTGAAGGCCCGCAACACCGCCTTTAGGTCAGGAGATGCACACGCCTACAGCACAGCCAGGGCTAATCTAAAGAAGGGCATCAAAAAAGCCAAACACCATTACAAAAAGAAGGTAGAAGAACACTTCTCCAACTCCAACCCCCGACGCATGTGGCAAGGACTCCAGACCATTACAGACTACAGGACCACCAAAGCCTCCCCCGCATTCTCTGATGTCTCCGTCCTCAACAAGCTCAACAACGCTCGTTTGCTCGTTTTGAACCCCACAATAACAACCAAAGCAGACATGACGCCAGACCACCAAACTCTGACTCTCTCCCCCACCAATGTAGGAGCGGTGCTGAGCAGGATGTTCTGGGGAGCTTGCAGGAGTGCTCACAGACATATTCAATCTGTCCTTGGCCCACGCTGTGGTACCGGCCTGCTTCAAATCCACCTCCATCGTCCCGATACCCAAAAACTCCAACCCATCTTGCCTCAATGACTACCGCCCAGTAGCACTCACCCCCATCATCACTAAGTGCTTAGAGCAGCTGGTCCTAGCATACTTCAAATCCTCCTACAGGGAGGAGGTGGATCGTTTGGCTGAGTGGTGCGACACAAACAACCTGCTGCTTAACACCGAGAAGACCAAGGAGCTCATCGTGGACTACAGGAGGAATGCTGGCCCACATCCACCCATCCACATTAAGGGGACGGCTATGGAGCGTGTGAGCAGCTTCAAGTTCCTGGGAGTCCACATCTCTGAGGATCTCACCTGGACGACCAACTGCTCCAAGCTGGTCAAGAAGGCTCACCAGCGCCTCTTCTTCTTGAGGACTCTGAGGAAGAACCACCTGTCCTCTAGTGATGTTTCGGTCACGAACGAAATGGCTCTTAGAGCCGGACGTGAACGACGCGAGCCGACTCCTTATCGCAAGCTGTGGGTTTTTTTTTCTTTCTCTCTCCCTCTCTCTCGTACTTTTTTTTTCACTTCACTCCGCACGCGAGCCTTGTGTTTTGCGCTGGGAAGAGGGGGGGGGTAGTTACACTCGCAGTAGCACAGGAACAGAGCGGGAGGGAGAGACAGAGAAAGAGAGCCAGGGACAACAACGTCACATTATAAAGGTATAGTATAGTAATCATCCACAACTATTTTCAGTTGCATATGATAAAGGATTCAGAAAGTTTATTCATGCAGGTCCATATGACAGAATATATGCATCTTTTTGTTTTCATATTTTAATTTATATTTAATTGTGTTGTGCTTTGCAGTGTTTTGTGTTGTTTCACTTTAAATTTGTTTAAAAGGAAAAAGCTGAAAATTTAAATGGTTAAAAGTTTAAATGTATATGGTTGGTTTTTGTATTATGATTTATTTATTGCATTTTATGTGGAGTGCATAAATAAAAGTATATTTACGGTGGCCCCTACAGACAAAGGACGTACAAACACGTACGAACTCTTAAGCACATAAAAACTCAAAACACGTACAAAACACAACAGAAGTGCTCCAGTGTTGAGCTTTTGTTACCTAGTGGCTACACAAGCCAGCAAGTACCAACGACCGGATTTGGTGTGTGGTAGTAACAGGTAAATGAATTTTTTTTTTTTAAAAATAATTTGAATATATATGAGTGCTTGTGTATAAATACACAAACAAAACACATATGCTTTCAATTGTGTAATTTAACTGATCTAGGTAGCTCTGTTTTAGAGGTTCAGTTAACGCTAGAAAGGTGTTTTGGAATTTGTACGTGCTTTGTCTCTAGGGGCCATATATGTTTATATATAAACATATATAAATAAAACCACTTTTTTTTACATTAGTAATTCCTTTTGTGCATCATTTTATATTATTCTTAATAGTAAATTAATTAAATCAACAAAACAACCTGAAGAGCTGGTTCGGATCCGAAAGAGCCGGCTCTCTAAAAATGGTAAATGGTAAATGGCCTGCATTTGTATAGTGCTTTTCTAGTCCCTAAGGACCCCAAAGCGCTTCACACTACATTCAGTCCTTCACCCATTCACACACACATTCACACACTGGTGATGGCAAGCTACATTGTAGCCACAGCTGCCCTGGGGCGCACTGACAGAGGCGAGGCTGCCGGACACTGGCGCCACCGGGCCCTCTGACCACCACCAGTAGGCAAACACGGGGTTAGTATCTTGCCCAAGGATATTTGGCATGCAGCCAGGAGGCAGCCTGGGATCGAACCACCGACTTTCTGATTAGTGGCTGACCTGCTCTGCCACCTGAGCTACAGCCACCCGAAAAAGAGAATCCCATCACTACTGTCCTCAGACATCCTGGTGAACTTCTATCACTGCACCATCGAGAGCATCCTGACCAACTGTATAACAGTCTGGTACGGGAACTGCTCTGCCTCGGACCAGAAGGCGTGGCAGAGGGTCGTGAAAACTGCCCAGCGCATCGCCGGAGCACCACTTCCTGCCATAAAGGACATCTACAGGAAGCGGTGTCTGAAAAGGGCTGGGAAAATCATCAAAGACCCCAATCACCCATCAGGGTGACTGGGCAGGGCAGGAGGGTGAAGAGTCCATGTGACTCTTCACCCTCCTGCCCACTGGGAGGCGCTACAGGAGCTAAGACAACCAGGTACCGGAACAGCTTCTTCCCCACAGCTGTCAGACTCCTGAACGCTGCCTCCTGACATCTGACCCACGTTGACCCACGTTAACACACACACACACACACACACACACACACACACACACACACACACACACACACACACACACACACACAATGGACAACTGTACCCTCAGACACACAATAATAACATGGACTGAACCACCACTCACAACCACTAGCACTTTATATAGCCTCTGTAGAAATTATCCACATATCTCACTTATCTTAACTGCACTACTGTATAGCTCTGTGTAAATAATCATTCTGTAGAATACGATAATTTTTAATTCTACAACTGTTTATAACTTGCATAGTTCCCATTTCTGTATAGCTGTATATCTCATATTTCTGTATAGTTTTTCTTTTTCATATTTATATCCTGTTCATAGCTTGTACTCACTACAGCCTGTACATACTTATAGAATATTCATAGCATACTTCATACCGTGTACATATTACATACCATAATAGACCCATTTCTGTAATATACTCACATATCTATATTATTGCTAATATTTATATTGTAATATATCTATATCATGGCTAAAGCACTTCTGGATGGATGCAAACTTTTGTTGCCCTGTACCTGTGACATACGCAATGACAATAAAGTTGAATTCTATTCTATTCTATAATTATTAATGCTCAGAAGATTAATGAACACCACATTTTTTAATGGTTTGACTAATGTAGTGAGATAATTATATTATTTATAATAATAATTTTTATTCTCAATAATACTAAAAAAATATAAACGAGGTCTTAAGAAACCTGTGAAACAGTGGTGATTTATAATTAATATGAATTTTTTAACCTTTCAGAACCAAAACCTGTTATTTAATATTATTAGTAACTGCTCGATATAATATTTAGAAATAAATCATAAATAGCATAATAGCACGATGTTTATGATATTATGTCTGTATTCCTGAAATTTTTGTAGATTTCTGAGGATACTTTAACAAACCATGTCTGCTCAGTGTTTCCTACGTACCAGCTGAATAAATCATGGTGGAGACACTCTTGTTAAGATGAGGGTGACTTTAATGTTTCTGAATAATTCAAAGAAGCAATCCAGTGCTCTGTCAACAACATTACTCCATCGCAGGAGGAGGAGTTATGAAAGAGGCGGATGGAAATGTAACAGAAGAAAAAAGGGATGAGAAAGATTTGGCTCCCAAAAGGACAACATCCCTGAGATGCCAGAACAGAAAAGGAAAAGAGAATTAACATGAAATACAACAAAATATTATTTTAATAACGGAGACTAAACAAGCACATGCTGTTTCGCCCCCTATCAGTACAGACCAGCTACTGCAATAAAAAAGGACTGTCAAAAGTGCAGCGACCTGGAAAAAGAGGAAGGAAAGGCAAGGAAGAGAAGAAAAGAGAGAAAAAGACAAATAAAAAGAAATGAAATGAAATGAAATGAAAGTAACAAAAGAAAAAGAAAGCAGGAACGTAAAATTATAAATAAAACAAAAAACAAGTAGAAAAGGATCAGAAGGCAAAATGAAAATAAAAAACAGAACAAGAAAGCACAAATACAGAGAAATAAAATAAAATAAAAAGGTAAAATGAGAGGAAAGGAAAGCACATCCAGAAAAGAAAAGAAAAAAGAAAATAACGGCAAAAGAAAGGTAAAGGATGACGTGAAAGCAAAAAAAGAGGACATAACCAAAATTATAACCATAGAAGGCAAATGAGAAAAGAGAAACAAGGGGAAAAGAAAGTGCATGTAATCAGAAAGGAAAGGAAAGGAAAGGAAAGGAAAGGAAAGGAAAGGAAAGGAAAGGAAAGGAAAGGAAAGGGGGAAGCCCGGATTATTTAAAACGGAAAGGAGTAAGGAAAAGATACAACAATCTGCCGGAAACAATTTAGTGGCTCACTCGAGGCAGTCTGGGATCCCGGCTGCCTCGAGTGCTTTGTCAAAAAGAAAGTGGATGAAATATTCAGCAGCAGCAGAGCTGCTGTCCTCTCTGCTCCACATCAATAACCACTGGCTGTTTGAATATGAAACACTGGAAGAAGCACACAAAATGGAGCACCACTGACTCCTGCTCTTACTGCTGTTTAATGAAACTGTAATAAATTTTTAAACCTGTACTGATATTGTTGGAAAAGTAGCAGTGGGAGTGGTAAAAGTCATAGCAAAACGGTAGAAGTACGAGGTGAGAGTGAGCAGCAGTAAGAATTACATGTAGCAATGTTAGTGTACATGCAAGTGATTTTAGTAGCTAATATAATGTTACCTTTCACCTCCAGGAGTTTCCTACTGTTTTTAATCATTATGCTAAGCTGGTCAGCTTTCAGCTTTGTAAATGATGATCGAATGACAGATTCGCGTTTAGTTGAGGTATCCATTAACTGTGCATTTACTCTCCATTTTGGTCTTGCTCCAGGTACAAGATCCCTATTTTTAACACTCACAAAAAGCAAGACCCTTACTTGATATACATTTAATCATTGGGTGCTTCAAGGTTAGCTCCTTGTGTATCTCTGGAGCTCTTCTAGCTCTGATGAAGTTTCAACATTTGTCCTTGGAGAGTGGTCAGAGTAGGACTTCTGTAGAACAATCTAAATACAGTAGCTGTTGTCAAAGTGATTCAGAGGTGCACAAGAAGATGACTGTGATGGGAAGAACAGAAGATCTGATCGGGTTATTCTGAGTGATAGCTGCACAAGGTGTAAGATGACATGAATAGGAAAGTGCAGTAAACACATGTGCTGTGCATACATTGCAGACTTCTCCATTTAAGAGAATTTCTGTTTTAGAGTCATATCTCAGAGGGGTTTGATGTTTCTAGACTGCTCTCAGTCTGCCACAGCGGATGCCTTTCTGCAGCAACTCAGCATCCTTCCTGTCCTCTTCTTCCGCTTCTTCATCTTTAACCCTTTGAGGCTACTGTCAGAGCAGATGGACTTCCTCAGACTCCTGATGTGTTTTTCCTGCTCCTGAATCTTTGACTCCAAGTGGGACTGGATTGCTGTGCCCAGAGATTCCAAGTCCACAGAGGCGCCATACACCTCCCATGTCATCCCTTGCTCATCCCATGCTACGTCCTGTGGCTTTTCTGTCTCCTCCTTATCCCCATTTTCTTCCACCACCTTCTGCACCATCTTTGTCTCCTCCTGCTCCCCATATTTCCACATGCTATCAGTGCTAACATCTCTGTCTTGGTTTTGTCCTAGTTGTTGCCCCGACATGAGAGAAGGGCTTTTCTGAAAGCTGTATGTACGCAAACAGGCAGGCAGGGAGTTTGCCTTGTTTGTCACAGCTGACGGAAGTAATGACTGGCTACGCAACTCAATGTCAATCTTGCAGATATGCTGGACAGGTTTCTGAGTAGCTGGGATACAGCAAAGGGATGGAACTGTTGGCAAAATCAAACTACCTGACTTACAGCTAGGTGAGCCAATGAGAGAGGAGGTGATACCTCCCTGGTAGAAGCTGGGACTGGTGGATGCTGACCGTTCCACAACCTCCACCTCCACTTGGACAGCAACTTCTCTTTGCCCTCCTGCCAATGGATAAAGGCTCTCCCTTGGGTTAGTCATGGTCGCCATATCTCTGACCTTCTTGTGGTTTGCTGTAATGGTGGAAACAGGATAAAAAGAACTACCCTGATCCAGTCTCTGTCTCCCCCTCTCTTGTTTTTTTTTCTCTGTGATTTTTCTCTCCACACTCTCTGTCCTCGATGAAGAGGTGTTGCTACCAGCAATTGTGGCATTTGGCTCTCCCAGGTGGCCAGTTTTACTCAGCAGACCCTCTGGTATTCTCGCAGCACCTCCTGTTGACCGTGCTGCATTGTCAGTCACAGCCCCCTGGGATTCTGATGTTCCTCCTACAGCTGCTGCTTTTCTCTCAGGCACTTTTAAATGCTTTTCTTTGACGTCAGCACCCATTTTTGCTTGTGTCTTAGTGATAGAGTCAAAAGTGAGACCCCGAGTCAGAAAGGTATTATGAGATACACTGCTGGGATTTGTTTCCACAGTTACACACGCTGCAAGTTCATTTATGGTTCCTCCCATTGTAGTCAAGGGAGTGGTGGTTCTGGTTTTGGGGCTGGAAGTAGCCAGTGGGCCTGAAATCGCAGAAACACCTGAAAGTAAGAAATAAATATTAGCTCATATATATGTGAATTGCATAAAAAGCATAAATTATTATTATTATTATTATTATTATTATTATTATTATGCCCAATTTTTTCTTATATATTTTTCCAATAACCACTTGGATATTTAAAAGTAAATTCATCTCAGTGCTGATTTTGTGACCTTTCAGCATTATTGTTGTAATTGTAGTTTTGGGATGTGACTTAACCCTTTAACCCTTTAAGACCTACCATAGAACCAAGTCCGCCAGAGCTTGTAATATATTTTTACATGCTGTGGAGCCATTTTTTGGAGCATTTCAAGTTGCTATACATCAATAAAACCATTATAGCCCAAATTTTAATAATATGTCTGCATTAAGTGCATAGTAATTACATAAATTGCAAAAAAGTGCAATAAACTACAAAAAAATTGAAAATCGTTTTTGACTTTTTAACATATATTTCTAGTTAGAGAAATTTAAGAGGCTTATCCCTCAAAACTGTAAATACAAAAAAGTTGCACAAACTAGTTTCCCACCAAAGGAAATTTATTTTAAGTGTCTTCATAGTTTTATTTTTGAGATACACCAATTTTCATATACTGCAGGAAAAACGAAAAAATATATTATAGTGCAAATTTGCAAAATAACAGCATATGCATCAAAATAAAATATTTCCAGCAGTGTAATATGAGTCCTCAGCATCCCAGAAACGACACAGAAAGTCATAAAGTCAAACATAACTTTTAAAAACACAAGTATAGGCTCATAAGGCCACAATGGTAAAAAACTACATTTCCGCAAAATGACGTCACTTCCGGTTTCGGGCAGGTCATGCGGTCATGTGATAGTTCACGCTGATGGACGTAGGAAGTGTTACAAACAGCTGATCGGATCGGCAAAGCGTGTTTCTGGAGTATTATGTTTTTGTTGCTGCAAGTGCTTTTTATGCAGTTTTTGCAAAGCTTTATGTGGAAGGAAACCGTGACCTAGGACAAGCTGATGGCATAAGATGTAAGTACAACTCCTCCGGTTTCATATGCAAAAAAAATTATTGCGCTAGCTTACGTGGTTGCAGTGCTACTGGGATTTAAAAATAGTTACGCAAAACGGAGCGTGTCCGCTTACATCTTATACCATCAGCTTGTCCTAGGTCACGGTTTCCTTCCACATATAGCTTTGCAAAAAACTGCATAAAAAGCGCTTGCAGCAACAAAAACATAATATTCCAGAAACATGCCTTGCTGATCCGATCAGCTGTTTGTAACACTTCCTACGTTGGAATAGACGTCAGCGCGAACTATCGCATGTCCGCCATTACCTGCCCGAGACCGGAAGTGACGTCATTTTCGCGGAAATGTAGTTTGTTTTTTTTTACCATCAGGGCCTCATGAGCCTATACTGGTCTTTTTAAAAGTTATCTTTGACTTTATGACTTTCTGTGTCGTTTCTGGGATTTTTCCTGCAGTATATAAAAATTGGTGTATTTCAAAAATAAAACTATGAAGACACTCTAAATAAATTTTCTGTGGTGGGAAACTATTTTGTGCTGCTTTTTTGTATTTACAGTTTTGAGGGATAAGCCCCTTAAATTTCTGTAACTAGAAATATATGTTAAAAAAACAAAAACGATTTTCAAATTTTCTGTAGTTTATTGCGCTTTTTTGCAATTTATGTAATTGCTATGCACTTAATGCAGACACATTATTAAAATTTGTGCTATCATGGTTGCACTGATGTATAGCAACTTGAAATTCTCCCAAAAATGGCTCCACAGCATGTAAAAATATAATATAAGTTCTGGCGGACTTGGTTCTATGGTAGGTCTTAAAGGGTTAATTGTTTCTTCTCTTTTTCTTTTGCTTTGATCATTACACTGAAATGAAACATTGCTGTCAAATATAAACTAATATAACTAAAAACAAAAGAAACTTCCCAATGAAAAACCTTCTACAATGCATACATATGTTGTTGTTTTTTTTACAGAAAAAAGATGCTTGATGCTTGGTTAATTGTCCATTGTTTTGGATTTTTGTCAGGTTTTTCCTTAGTACCACTTGTTTTAATAAAAACAATAATGGATTTTTGTTATTACAATCATGAATACCCAAATCTCGATTACTGTATTAAAAGCTACCTGACATGAAAGTTTTTATAGAATACCACACTAGAGTATTGGAGGTGGAGGTTGTACCACATTGAACCCTGACTGAAGCTTATTTTGTCAAACTGATTTTTACATTACAAACTGATGATCATAAGATGTCGGCTTTGCAAAATGTCTACATAAAATTAAATTGTGGCAGTAGTTACCTGGAGCAGAGCCAGGGCTTATCTGGGCATCTCTGTGTGGTCCAACAGGATTTGAATCAAGAGTTTTCCCAGCACAAGATCCAGGTCTCCTACTTGCTGAGCCTGGTCTTGGAGACAGTGTCAAGGAAGAGTGCAAATCCCTCAAAGCTAGTTGTGAAGTAGAGTGAACTGGTCCAGACTTGGAAATGTTTGATCCAGCTTTAGGGTCCGTACCTTGTTTGGTACTGGATGCTGAAGTCTTGAGGTTGTCATCTTTGGACCCAGACAGACTGGTTCTAATGGATGATGGGGAAACAGATCTGACAAGGTCTATTTTAGAGCTAGAGTTTGTTAAAGTAGACATAGAAGTTGACCGTGTTGGCTCAGCTTTATAATTGGAAGAGGCATCAGAACTAGAAGCAGTCCCACATTTAGCAGTTGGGCTAGTTTGAAGATTGATTTTTGAATTTGGCAGAGATTTGGGATCTTGGTCATCTTTTGACCTTGCCATGCTGGTTCTAGAGGCCCCAGCTGTCTTAGACTCTTGAGTAGTTTTGTTTGGTTTAATATCTGACATATTTCTAGAGTCAATGCTATCTCTGGAGCTCATCCCTGACTTAAAGTTGGGAGTGGCTTTGGAAGTGAAGTCATTTTTAAGATCTAAACTATCCCTAGAGTCTGAAGTTGTTTTGGAAGCCGAACCACTTTTGGAATCTAAACTGTTTCTTGACCCAATCTGTGCTTTAGAATTGTGACTGGCTTTGGAATCAGTGCCAGTTTTAGAAACCAGACTGTCCTTGGACACTGTGGTTCCCTTAGAGTTTGAAATGAATTTAGAACTGGTTTTGCATCCAAAACCAGCACTTGAATCTTTACTCTCAAGGTTCTCCTTTGGTTTCGTTGTATTACTGTTTATAGGTCTGGTGGCTGTTCTCTGTGTGAATGGCTTGGGACTTACAGACGTCAATAGGGTGCTCTTGTTACTCGGAAGTGCTGATTCTCCCCTCTGACTTGGTGATTTTGTAGCTGTAGAGGATGTTTCAGAACTATGAGTTCTTGAGTCATGCCCAGTTTTTGGATTTGACTTGCTGGTTATGCTCGCTGGATTTTGGTTGACTTCCACTATTGGTATTTGATTTGCCAGTTTTGAGATGATAGCCTTTGCCTCTGCTTTCTGGTTAGGAATTTGGGGGCTTGCAGGTAGGTGTAAAGTTTGTGGCGAAGGTGTCTTGATCACTTTCCCCCCCTCCTCTTTTTGGTTTGACTGCATACTTAGACTGACTGTTATTTTATTTGTAGTCTTTGTGGTTAGTCCACCTGTCAGAGATTTTGTAGTGTTCAGGCTCTGTATTTTTATTCTTTCAGTACTTTTGGGGATGCTAGCCATTGTTGTTTGCTCCATCTGCTGTGGTTTTAGACTTGTGTGCATCTTGGTGCTAAGTCCTGGGGCATGTTTGATATTTGCTGATTTCAGCAGTTGCTCATCTCTGCATCTAACCGTTGGCTTAGCTGTTGGTGAACGAGACAAAGCTGGGATTTTGCTTTTTTGCCGTGATGGGTCATCTCTCTCTCCTGGTGATGTCACAGTGGGTGTAAGGATGCTTGCTGACATACTTACTGCTACTTTCACCCCAGGTTTTTCACCTCCTTTGGTCACATTATCCTTTTTCTGTCCCCCATGCAGCTTTGAGGACTCGATGAATGCGCGGGGATTGCTTGGTGAGGTAATATTGAGGTTAAGGTTAAAGTTAGGTTCCAGTTCAAGTTTTGTATTAGCATCTATGTTGCAGAGATTGTCTTCAAGCCCATCCTCCCTTGTAACTGGACCTTCTGATTGGATGATATCTCTCTGTCGTTTTAAAATATTTTTTGAGGTTTCCATGATAATAATGATGATGATGGTTACTGTGTATCCAGTAGAAAAAAGGACCAATTTCTATGATATTTTTCAGTTGATACTGAGAACCTGACGAGACAGATGGATAAAGAGATGATTAAAAACAATAAGCCAAGCAGAGGCTATAGATGATGCATGTTTGATTGAAAGATAGCGGTCTCACTAGGCAAAAGTATTCAAAAGTTATTGACATAATATTATGAAAAAGTGACACACAACAAGAAAAAATGCCCCCTCACACATAGGAGTAAAGACTTAAGATTGGTAGTTCAGCCCTGTCTGGCAGCTATTTTCTGCCAAACACATGAATTCTCACGAGACCCAGTTTCACTCACGTTTGCATTTTCCCTACTGTGCTTGATACAGGCATCCATAGTCATGACTAGATTTTAAAAAGGAAATACAAGCGACCTGCTGTTTCAAAAAAAGTTCTGTACATATAATGAAACTAACTGAGACAAAACTGAAAGGAGTCACATATTTATAACATTACAATTACACTTAAGTTGACATTTTACAGCCTGGTTATAAATAGAACTACTAATGTATTACAAAAATATCAGGCAAGTCTTGATATAAATAGAAATATAATTAAAAGAGCAAGCAATAATTTAAGCATTTTAAAGTCACTCACGGGTATTACAGAAAGCTGTCACTGGAATATTACTGCAGGCTTGTAATATATTTCCTTCATACCTGTTTAGGATCCACATACATCACTGTTGGTTGACAAAGGCATGGTAAATGTTCGACGGTCCACCGCTGCAGACTCCCAAAGTGGAGAAAAAGTCTTCATCTGGTTCCCCGCTTCTTTCTCCTCAATGCTCTACCAGAGGAGGCACCAATGAATAAATTACAAGAGGAGGGAGCGAGGAAGTAGAGAGGAGAACGCAGGGGCTGAGAAAAAAAAGAAAAACATTATCACACTCCCCTTATCCCATTTTTCTTCTGTCATGGATTTGTCTTCAGATGTACTCCACCATTTGATTCTATGGTTAAGACCTCCTCCTCAATTTGTAATCCCCTCTTCTTTATTTTAGGTTTTCCTTGTCTGTTTTTCCTGTCAACCACCCAATATTTTGAGCGCAATCTATGCCATGAAAACGTAATGCGGTGTTAAAGGCAAAAAAAGGAAGTCTAAGCCTGTACTTGTCATGGTCCTGGGTCTGTGACCCAGGTTTTTGAGTTTTGGGAATGTTTAGGAGTTTTCTTGTTTGTTACCCTTATGTTATAGTTTTGTATTTTGTATCACTGTCATTAAGGTTTTTGTGATGATATTAAGGTCAGGTATGGGTTTCAGGCTTTTATAGTTTCTTATAGTTGTCATGTTGCTATGCTCAGTATTTGCATTTTCTGTTCTTAGTCTTGTTATCTAGTCTTTAGGTGTCTGGCTCTCTGTATATAAGATAAGATAAGATAAGATAAGATAAGATAAGGTTCAAGGTTCTTTATTTGTCACATGCATAGTTATACAAGTATAACACACAGTGAAATGTAGCCTGACACGCTCCTCGACATGTGCAAAAAAAAATTGGGGGGGGGGGTGTAGAGGAAAAACATATATATATATATATATATATATATATATGTAGTATATACATTGGGTGAATGTGCAGTAGTAGCAGATAAGATAAGATAAGATAAGATAAGATAAGATACACATATGTATACATATACATACATATATACCTGCACATGTCTATACACATGGAAGGTCCATTATGCATGAAGTGGTGACCGTGGATGTTCACAGTGTCCAGTGACTTATGACATCGTGATTGAGGAGTTATAGAGTCTAACTGCTGTTGGGATGAACGATCTGCGAAAGCGCTCCTTCCTGCAGCGAGGGTGTTTCAGTCTCTGACTAAAAGAGCTGCTCAGCCCACTCACATACTCATGCAGTGGGTGATGTGGGTTGTTCATGATGGATGTCAGCTTTACTAACATCCTCCTCTCACCAACCACCTCCACAGACTCCAGGGGACATCCCAACACGGAGCTAGACCTCCGCACCAGTTTGTCAATCCTGCTCCTGTCCCTGTCCGTGCATCCATTCCCCCAGCAGACCACTGCATAGAAAAGGGCAGATGCTACCACAGTGTCATAGAGTGTCCTTAACAGAGTCCTGCAGACTCCCAAGGACCTCAGTCTCCTCAGCAGGTGGAGTCGACTCTGGCCCTTCTTATACAGGACGTCTGTATTTGTAGTCCAGTCCAGTTTATTGTTGAGGTGAACACCCAGGTACTTATAAGAGTCCACTATCTCAATGTCTTTCCCTTGGATGTTCGCCGGTGTCGTAGGGGGTGACTTCCTCCTGAAGTCTATGATCATCTCCTTTGTCTTTCCGGCGTTGATTTGGAGTACGTTGGTCTCACACCAGCCAACAAAGTCACTGATGACCCCCTGTATTCCTGATCATTCCCGTCTGATACGCATCCAATGATGGCTGTATCATCTGAGAACTTCTGTAGATGGCAATCGTCCGAATTATAACAGAAGTCTGAAGTGTAAAGGCTGAACAGGAAAGGTGAGAGAACCGTGCCCCGTGCTGCCCCCGTGCTGCAGATTACCACCTCGGACACACAGTCATGGAGCCTCACATACTGTGGTCTGTTGGTAAGGTAGTCGATGGTCCATGCAGTCAGCTGTTTGCCTACTCCGGCTCCCTCCAGCTTCCCTCTCAGTAGTGCGCGTTGGATGGTGTTGAAAGCACTGGAGAAGTCAAAAAACATGATCCTCACAGTGCTCCCCGCCTGCTCTAAGTGAGAGAGGGATCGGTGTACCAGGTAGATGACAGCGTCATCCACCCCAATTCCAGAATGGTAGGCGAACAGCAGGGGGTCCATCACTGAGTCCACCAGTGGCCGAAGGTGGTGCAGGATGAGCCTTTCCATGGTCTTCATCAGATGAGAAGCCAAGGCAACAGGCCTGAAGTGGTTGGGCTCCCTGGGGTGTGCAATTTTTGGCACCGGAACCACACAGGAAGTCTTCCACAGTTCAGGAACCCTCTGCAGGCTCAGGCTCAGGTTGAAGATGTACAGGGCCACCTGACAGAGCTGGTCTGCACAGTCCCTGAGCAGTCTGGAGCAGATTCCATCCAGACCTGCTGCCTTCCTTGCCTTCATCCTCTTTAGCTGATTTCTCACCTGATCAGCTGTGAAGTAGATGTGAGGCTGGGCTGGAGTGGGGGGTAGGCCTGGCTTTGTTGCGGGTAGATGTGTGGATAGGGGTGAAGCAGGGTTGTGGTGAGAGGAGAGCTCAGGTGACAATGGCATTGCACCTGGGGGGGGGGGGGCAACTGGAGGGGGGTTAATGGAACCTGGGGGGTGGGAGAGGTGATAAGTGGGCCATTGTCAAATCTGTTAAAAAACAGATTCAAGTCGTTAGCCCAACCCCAGCCGGCAGACACTGTGGCTCCTCAATTGTCCTGGAAGTGTCCAGAGATTTTTTCCATGTTCCTCCAGACTTCTCTGATGTTTTTCTGTTGGAGTTGGTTTTCCATCTTCCTCCTGAAGCACTCCTTGCCTTCTCGGATCTTGTATTTAAGATCCTTTTGGACTTTAAGTTCCTCCTTGTGTCCCGACCAGAAAGCACTCTTCTTCTTGTTCAGCAGGGCCTTCAGTTCTGGGGTGACCCACGGTTTATTGTTTGAGAAACACTGTATCTTCTGGGTAGGCACAGTGTTCTCAACACTGAAATTAATGTAGTCCATGATGCAGTGGGTGAGGGCGTCGATGTCCTCACCGTGAGGCTTGTAGAGTTCCTACCAGTCTGTGCATTCAAAACAGTCTCTTAGGGCCTCAGTGCATTCCTCAGACCACACCCTTATCACCTTCTTTGTGGGGGGGGGGGGGACGTTCCTCTTCACCATAGGAATGTAGGTGGGGTGGAGAGGGACCAGGTTGTGGTCTGAGTGGCCAAGCGGGGGGAGGGGTGATGCACTGTAAGCCTGCTTTGTGTTGGCAAACAATAGATCCATCTCATACTTCCTGTTTTGAGGTCCTGTATTAAATGCACACACATATACACACACCTCTAACTGACCATCCTCTCTAATTGATTTGAGAAGACGAAAGTTGTTATTGGGAAATATCGTGTCAAAATGCTCCCCAACTGCTGATATATTTCACCTTTTTGGTAGTTCCATAATGTTCTTCTTGCAAGCTTGTGATGATCATGAAAATCACATCAGATTAACTACACACATACATACAAATCCCTGCATCTTTTCAGCAACTAGAGTCACATAATGAGGCAGTGATGTCGTTTCAGAGAAATTACGCCTTGTTTATCTTTGGTTGTGAAGGACGATACGTGTATGTGGCGATCGTGGCTCAAGAGTTGGTAGTTCGCCTTGTAATCGAAAGGTTGCCGGTTTGAGCCCCGGCTTGGACAGTCTCGGTCATTGTGTCACTGGGCAAGACACTTCACCTGTTGCCTACTGGTGGTGGTCAGAGGGCCCAGTGGTGCCAGTGTCTGGCAGCCTCGCCTCTGTCAGTGCGCCCCAAGGCAGCTGTGGCTACAATGTAGCTTGCCATCACCAGTGTGTGAATGGGTGGATGACTGGTTGTGTAAAGCGCTTTGGGGTCCTTAGGGACTAGAAAAGCGCTATGAAGGCTGCTTCTAACAGCTTGGACGAGTTTACGGACACCGTCACCTCCTATATCCACTTCTGTGAGGACAGCATTGTGCCATCACGCACCAGGGTGAGTTATAACAATGACAAACCCTGGTTTACTCCTAAACTCAAAAAGCTGTGGCTGGAAAAGAGAAAGGCGTTCAGAAGCGGAGACAGGGACTGCTACAGAGAGGCCAAGTACAGGTTCACTAAAGAAGTGGACATTGCTAAACATCAGCACTCTGAGAAGATGCAGCAGCAGATCTCAGAGAATGACTCGGCCTCTGTGTGGAAAGGTTTTAGGAATATCACAAACTACAAGCCTAAAACCCCCCACTCCACTGATGACTTGCTCTTAGCCAACACCCTTAACGACTTCTACTGCCGTTTTGACGAGCCATCAGGCAGCCTTCACACCTCCAACGGCCCCAACAATAGAGGCACTTTGGACACTAATTCCACCACCTCTCCCCCCTCCATAGAGCCATCACCACCTTCAAACTGTTCACCTACAACACCCCCCTCCTCACCCCACACAAAAGAGGATTTCACACCACCTCCACCCACCACAACTCTTCATATTCATGAAGCAGATGTGAGGAAGCAGTTTAAGAACCTGAATGCTCGGAAAGCTCCCGGCCCAGACGGTGTGTCTCCTGCCACCCTCAGACACTGTGCAAACGAGCTGGCCCCAGTGTTTTCTGGCATTTTCAACTCCTCACTGCAGGCATGTCATGTGCCTGCCTGCTTCAAGTCCTCTACCATAATCCCTGTCCCCAAGAAACCTAGGATCACTGGACTAAATGACTACAGACCCGTGGCTCTGACATCTGTGGTCATGAAGTCTTTTGAGCGCCTAGTTCTCTCCCATCTCAGGACCCTCACGGCCCCCCTCCTGGACCCCCTGCAGTTTGCATATAGAGCCAACAGGTCTGTAGACGACGCCATCAACATGGCCCTACACTTCATCCTGCAGCATCTGGACTCCCCAGGAACCTACGCCAGGATCCTGTTTGTGGACTTCAGCTCTGCCTTCAACACCATCCTTCCAGACCATCTCCGAGACAAGCTTTCCCAGATGAATGTGCCTGATCCCATCTGCCGGTGGATCACTGACTTACTGACGGACAGGAAGCAGCATGTGAGGCTGGGAAAGAATGTCTCGGACTCCCGGACCATCAGCACCGGCTCCCCTCAGGGCTGTGTTCTTTCTCCTCTGCTCTTCTCCCTGTACACCAACTGCTGCACCTCCACCCACCAGTCTGTCAAGCTAATCAAGTTTGCAGATGACACCACCGTTATTGGGCTCATCTCTGACGGGGATGAGTCTGCCTACAGGAGGGAGGTTGAACGTCTGGTGTCTTGGTGCAGCCACAACAACCTGGTGCTGAATGCCCAGAAGACAGTGGAGATTATTGTGGACTTCAGGAAGCACACAGCCCCACTCCCCCCCATCATCCTGACTGACACCCCCATCACCTCTGTGGACTCATTCCGCTTCCTGGGTACCACCATCACCCAGGACCTGAAGTGGGAGCCCACCATCACCTCCGTCATCAAGAAAGCCCAGCAGAGGATGTACTCATCTGCAGTCTCTGGACTTGCGAGGCTGGTCCAAGGACATCGAGTGGGAAGTGTCAAACAAGACCTTTTTGAGGAGCCTAACGAGACTGCACATGAGTGAAACTTCTCTTAGCTTTGATGTGTACAGAGTGATTCTGCAGACTGCTTACTCTCTTCAAGAGTTTCAGATGGATAACATACAAAAGTGGATAGATGATGGTCTCATTGACGTTGCCTGCCAAATTCCTTCTCTAAGAACAGTTGATGTGAGAAATAGTGAAATTCACACCATAAAAGAGCACATGCTGCAGTCTTGCTCTAACCTTATTGAGCTCAACTTATCATTTAACAATATAAAAAGCATGGCTGATAATGCACTCCAGTCAATGACACAGCTCAGAAGCCTGATATTACAAAATAATGAACTGTCCGAACTGCCAGTGGCCGTCCAAGGACTCACCACATTGGAAGTCTATGACCTTAGTTCCAATGACATCAGTGAACTTTACTGTCCTTACTTCTGGAATTTAACAAGCCTAACAATACTCGATCTGAGCCACAATCAAATATCCTATATCTTTGACTGTGTTTTTCAAAATTTAAACAATTTGAAAATCTTAAATCTTGAAAACAACAAGATTATGTCATTTATAGATACATTCAAAGATAAATTACAGACACTGGAGTTTTTAAATTTGAGAAATATTGATATCATGAATTTCATTCATGGAGATTTTCATAGTCTGTCTTCCCTTCAATACTTGTGTATAGACTTAGACGAGTGTGACAGTGTTGATGAAGGAGGGTTCGAAGGACTTGATAACCTCCAGATTCTTTATCTGTTAGGTGATAATTATTTTTACGACCATTTCAGTGGACTGTCAAACTTAAGCACTCTGATCTTAAATGTTGTTGAAAGCCGAACCCACAACAGCTCTGAACAAAGGGATAGGCCTTTCTCAAATTTAAAAAGATTGAAGGAACTTGTTATAAAGGTTCATAGAGGATATTACGATATTTCAAAAGATGTTCTCAGTGGTCTGACTTCTTTAGAGTACTTAATAACAGAGGCATATTTCATGGGATCTTTGTACCCAGACACATTTAAATACACACCGCAACAGAAACATCTGAGGATATCTTACAGCGAGCTTTCAGTTTTAACATCTGACGTGTTCTTGCCAATTCCAAACCTGATAATACTCGACCTCTCCAACAATAAACTCAGGTCTTTGGATTTTCTAGCAGAGGCCAAACTGTCGGCACTCAGGTGGCTAAACGTCAGTGACAATGAATTGTTTGTAATCAGTGAAACAGTTATCCAATCCCTTCCAGGCTTGACATATCTGGATCTATCTGCTAACCTTTTAACATGTGAATGTTCTAATTACGGTCTTATCCAGTGGATTCAAGGCAGCAAACAGACACAGGTTGTTAATGCACATCAGTACACTTGTGCGTTTCCTGTCAGCCAACGGGGAAAAAAATTCCTTGACTTTGGTTTTGACTCCTGTCGGATAGATGCTGCATTGCTCTGCTTCCTCTTTAGCTCTAGTCTAGTTATGCTTACTCTCCTCGCATCCTTCATCTATCACTTCCTGAGGTCACACCTCACATATGCCTATTACCTCTTCCTGGCCTTTCTCTATGATAATAAGAGGAGGAAGAAAGGTATTCCTCACAGCTACGATGCCTTTGTCTCCTACAATGTTCATGATGAAGCTTGGGTCTGTGGAGAGTTGCTTCCAGAGCTGGAGGGTCAACAGGGCTGGAAACTCTGTCTGCACCACAGAGACTTTGAACCAGGTATATATGATTATCATTAGCCTCTTTTTTTCTATTTTTCTATTTTTAGATCAATATTTAATGGAGCTACCACACAAACTCTGTCTCATCTTTCCTTTAAACACTATTGTTGCCACTCTAAACTTGTAATGACAAAGATCAGGGTTTCACACCACCGTTTTTTGTTTTGTTTTGTTCAAAATTTTACTACACTACGTTTACGCAAACACAAATGGTTGATATGATGTCAAACAAGAATGCCAATCACACATGACCCACAAAACAAAGTTTGAATGCTAGACTGACTATCTGGACAAGAGCTACAAATTGATCTTTAAACCTCTAAAATTAAACTTTAGATGTGCTGCTCAACTGTCAAAGCATCCTACATGTAGGAAAAGGAAATCATGAAGTTGTGTTTTGCATAAAAGAAAATAGAAAGACAGCTGTTTTTGTACTCCCGATGTTTTTGTAAGCCTTGGATTCCAGAAACTATAAAAATTAAAGTTAAGACCAACACCAGTTATTACTCGAGAAGCTTATTGAATTGTTCTTTGTTCTCCAAAGGCTGTGACTGGAATTTAGACACTACTGTAGATCCTGCTATTCTCAAAAGTGAGAATGTTTTAACTTATAGAAAAGGCTACACATTATGTTATTCACCAGAGCTGTTTTAACTAGAAAATGTTAAAACTTGAAAAATGCTGACATGTTTGATGTGTGAGATTTTTGTTTAATGTCTCAGATTTCTGTTTTTACAGGTAAGCCCATTGTAGAAAACATTACAGATGCCATCTATAACAGCAGAAAGACTATCTGTGTGATCAGCCCAAATTACCTGCAGAGTGAGTGGTGCTCCAAAGAAATCCAGATGGCCAGGTATGGTTACCAACTCTTTGTCCTTACATGTAATGACATCGCCAGCTTCTACACTGATTAATCTGCGTGTGATCTCTTTAGCTACCGTCTGTTCGATGAGCACAAGGATGTGCTGATCATGGTGTTTCTGGAGGACATACCAGCCAACCAGCTGTCTCCGTACTACCAAATAAGGAGTCTGGTGAAGAGGAGCTCTTACTTGAGCTGGCCACAGGCTGGTCAACACACTGGAGTCTTCTGGCAGAAAATACGACAAGCTCTCGAGAGAGAAGAAAACCCCGCTGAGCACACGTGACTCCGCACTGGACAGCCCATAGTCATCCACTGAAGTTTACCTGAGGTGGAAAAATCATTGTTTGTTTGTAAAAAGCAGATATAGTTATTGCAAATGAGAATAAATCAGGGTATGCTTTACAGTGAGACTGACAAGTTGCTCTTCTTATCCTTTTGTATTCGAAGGAGCTTGGGAAAGAAAGCGTCTGGACTTCAAGTTGCTTGAAGATGTTTCACCTCTCATCTGAGAAGCTTCTTAAGTTCTAGGGTCAAATGGTGGAGAGTCACAGATTTAAGCCCTGTGGGAGTGTCCCTCCGAGAGGGACAATGGACCCTCTAATGATCCTCTACCTAATCACACAAGCCAAGGTGTGAAAATGGGTGTAGGTCACAATCAGCCAAGGTTTTGGGTGAGCTCATTGTGAAACCTAGCCCCACCCTATCATGTGATTTGCTGAGGTCAGATGGCCCAGGATATCCTTTGGTATCCATGTCAGATTCACCCCCTTACGTTCAAAATACCAAAATGAAGATTGCAGACATGCTCAACTTGAGGCTTCATAATGGGACTTCTCCAGCTGGTGGATAATGCTGTGGTGGCTCCATCCATCTTTCATATACAGTTTATGTAAAGAACAAGCATAGTTGTGTTTAGAGGTGCAAATATAAATATAAAAATGGGGTTAGGGTTGTACATATTTTTTATATTGTTATATTTAACTACTAATCAATAAGTCCTAATAATGGAACATATCAATCGACTGTCATTTTTAAACCATTAGGATTATGGGCTTTGTGACAGTTGGAGTTTAAACCACCCTGATGATCAAGAATTCACTTACTTTTCCAAGTCCATCATTCATCATCGAGAATATATTTATTCCCCCAGCTAGTAATTCCCGTCATCCAAAGCGATCATAAACCTGTCTCTTTGAAACTCAATAAAAAATGGCAACAAAAATCGACCACCTGATGGTGCTTGAACACATCTTTGCTAAAAAAGTAGGACTTAATAATATTTTAAAGAGAATGGACATCCTTTTTGGATATAAATGATTCTCCCAACATTTATTAACTTTATTATAGGAAACTGGCATAGCTGTTTTAAGGGGCAGGATTATCTCATACTCATCCTATAAAAAGGACAAAGACACAATTTGGAAGAAAAAATTAAAATGTTGAAAAGAAATTGGACAACCAACCCTTCTGAAAAGCTAGTGTGTGATTTAAGAAAACACAGACTTGATTTAAATGTTTTGTTAAATGCAAAATCACAGTTTCTTATACAGCGGTTGACACATGAGAAATCTAAATACAATAATAAATAAATCAGATAAATATATGGCAAACCTACTTAAGCAAAATAAAAAAAACAAGTACAGTTATCAAAGACTCAGCAGGGAAACCTTTTCATTATCTTCCAGATATAAATAATGTTGTTAGGGCGTTTTACATGCATCTATACACTTCTGACCATGACCCAAATATGGAAAACATTCACAAATTTCTGAGTGCTATAGATCTGTCTATTTTAACACAAGATCAAGGTACGATGTTGGATAAACTATAGCTCTAGAAGAACTATTCTTAATCAAATACTCTGTAACAAGGCATCTAGCCCAGATGGCGTCCCTGCTGAGTTCTACGAACATTTATGGCCAACCCTGTCCTCGCTATTCATAAGAATGGTTGAAGAATTTGTGATTAGGTCTAGAATTTCTCCTACCATGAAAACTGCAATGATTAACCTGTTGTTAAAACCAGATAAAGATCCCACGCAGGCAATTAGTTATGGAGCACTTGTTCTGGTAAATACAGACATTAAAATTATAAGCAAAGTCCTTGCATCACACTTAGAAAAAGTAATTCACTACAGTTTTATATGGTTGATAATCGCCCCCAGATGCAGGAAATGGTCCCCTTTACTCTGGGGTAGAGACAAGCAGACCACCCCCCAGTCCTGCAGCAGTATGGACCTCAGTCCCCGGTGTAGTATTTTGTATTGTATTAATTGTAGACTGGGATTTCTAATCAATTTCAAGATTTTTTAAAAATTTCTTAGAGCAGGAGTTGTTGTGCAAGCTGACTGATAGCTCCGTCTCACATTTGGCAATAGGAAGGGATATTGATTCATCTATTTTGGAGAGTGTTCTGTATATTTTAGAGAGTAATTTTAGGATTTTGAGACCAAGGAATTGTACCACATTTGTTGGTGTTTGTAATTTGACTTGATTAGGCTTAAATGTCTTTTTTACTATAGATTTAATTTGTTGATATTCTAAAAATCTATTCTTTTTAATTCCATGTTTTTTTAGCAAATCTGTCAAATAGAATAAAGTCTGTTCTTTTGAATAGATGTTCCAAGAATCTAATTCCTTTACAGCTCCAATCAAGGAAGTTAATCATGTTATTGTTCTGTATTATGTCAGGTTTATTCCAGATGGATGTACATTTGAATGGGATTAATGAAGACTACATAATTTTTTAGAAACTCTCACCATGCTGTGAGAGAGGAGCTGATATTGATGCTTTTAAAGCATACACATTGTTTGTTTTAGCTAATGAATGGTAGGTTTGAAATCTCTATTGCAGGGGTTGGCAACCTAGGCACGCGTGCCAACTGTGGCACGCGTGCCTAGGGTTGACTGGGTTGAAGAGTTAACTGATGGCACGATGTTAGAGGATTTTTAAGTTTTATTGTCATGAAATGCAACTGAGTGATATACTGATAAGTGTTTAATATTTCTGCATATGGAAACGTCTTTCTATCATGAACTCTCTGAACAGTCACATCACAACACCACAACGAGTTGTGAAAACAAGCTGTTATTGTTAGATTAAGTTCCAGAAACTGCATGTTCTCTCCCCACGAGTGAAGAGCGTGCAGCTAAGTTCCTGTTTTATCTTTGCTTTGCCATGTGACATCACTATACTGAGTGTATATATAAAGATGCAAGACAAGTGTGGGGTGTGTGACTCTCTCTGAGCTCACCCGTGCACGTTAACTGTTGAACTGTCTGAGTGTCATTTCTTCACCTGAGTGTTTGATAACTGTTCACCCCTAACACACGACCATAGCTGGACTGGTCATCCGGCATACTGGGCATTTGCTCGGTGGCCCGGTGACTCTTTTTTTCTTTATAACGGTATAAACAATGAAAGGTGGTGGATTGGCCAGATGCTGGTCGGTGTGTAAAAATAACGCAGTTGTTTGGTGGTGGCTATGGGAGCTTCCTCAGATTCAGTAAAATTAGCAAGTGTTGGAGGCCAGCAGGTGGATGAGAGAAAGGGGAGGCAGGAGGAGAGACCCGAGGCAGCCGCCGGTCCGAATGTCAGGTGAACTGAACTTCAGGTAAGAAGTTATGACCTGCAGTCTATCTGGGTCAGATATAAACCAAGTTTAGGTGGAGTTTATTTTCGTTGTGCTGACTTTTTACAGTCAGTTACAATAACTCGTACTGGGTACCTGCTAGCATGACGGAGTTTCTATACAGCTGGGTCGGTGCTTGTTACTGATGTTGAACTTTACTTAATTCATAAGTAGAAATGCCAACGGAATCGCCCCGCATTGAGAGAAAATATTACGCGTTTCGCATTGAGGTGAAAAGGAACAGTTTGTCCCGTACTTCAGCTAGAATGGAAAAAGACACAAAGCTGGAGTTATTCTGTCGTTACGCTGCACAGCTGCCTCTTCTTCTCTCATTCTTCCCCCTCCCTCTCCTGTTTCTTCTTCAATCATGAAACTGATCAATGATCAGCTGATCGGCTTTTCTCTCTTGCTTGTTTATCGCCCACTTTGCGCCAGAAAGAGGAAACCGGCGGATGTCACGCTAAACAACAGCAGCACATTTAAGCTTGATCAGCTGTTGTTGGAATTTATTTAATATTAATTTCTAGTATCAGCTGATGTTGGCTGGAGCCACAGCTGTAAAGCTGCTGGTCATGATATGATTTGGTTATCTGGTGAGAGGGAAACATGAAGATGAAACCAGGAGATGTCCTTACTGGATCATCATTAGCTGAACAGGTGATGGAGAAACAGGTTTACCTTTTAGGTGACATGAATGAGTTGAAGGGAAGTTATGAACTGTTTCTGAGAGACAAATAACACCAGGATCCTTTTTTAGGTAGCTGACAGCTGGTAATGGCACAAAGAAATACTTTCTTATTCTCTTTTAAAATGTCCAGCTTTTATTAAATAATTATCTGAAGCTTACAACCAAAGTTTTTATCTGACGTAAAATGTATAGAAATCATACATATAACAAAGAAGCAGCTGGAATCCACAGCTGTGTGTGTTCATGGAGCTGCATTTTCACCTGCTGGACATCACTACCTGACAAGTTTAACTGTCTTCAGAACATTGCAGAGGCCTTATTGACAGTATTTGGCTCTACATATCTGTGTGAGCAGGTTTTCTCTCACATGAGTGTCCTCAGGTAGCCGTCTGAATGCTGGACACTTGTGTCTCTGAGTGGGAGACCAGAGATCAGAGTGTATTGACAAACATGCCATATTGGCCCAGTTTATTTTTCTTATCATTGTTGTGAGGAGACCATAAATAGCATTTACATTTTCTGTTGTACAGTTCATTTGCTGTTATGGAGTTCTTGTTATGGATAAAAAGTGTCTTTTTTTGTTTCAAAATAGCTGATAACTATTCGCTGATAGCTGCCAACATCTGCGAACAAATATAATTCTATAAAGTTGTTCTATATAGTGTGTAACCATTAATATAGAGCGTTATTAAATTTATTGCTAATGCAATCATATGGCACACTGACTTCTGAGGAAATTTTAAATGGCACTCCTCATCAGAAAGGTTGCCTCCCCCTGCTGTTCTATGTCTAGCCAGGCCCCAACTAAGAGGGTGTGTTTTAACCAATCTGAGATTAATTGTTGCCTGTTGAATAAGAAGAAGTGTTGAAAGTTAGGCAGATGTAGTCCTCCTTTATCCTTGTTCCTATGTAGTGTTTTCAAGCTAATACAAGGGGGTTCATTCTAAAGGAATGAACAAATAGACAATTCCAGAAATCTAAACCAGTCTGGTGATGGTTTGCTTGGGATCATCAAGAATAAATAATTGATTCTTGGCAAAACCATCATTTTTATTAAAACAACCTTTCCAAGGACTGATATGGGTAGAGTCTTCCATATAGCCAAATTGTCTTTAGCTTCCCTTAAAAGTGGGATGTGATTTTATTTAGTTAATTCTGCAAGCCTAGGAACAACATTAATATTTCCAGATTGAAATGGAGTAGAAGAATTCTGGAAGGAGTAATTACCGTAATAACCTCAGAGAGAGTGGTTATTACAGTCAGTGGCGGTCCTAGCCTGTTTGGCGCCCCGGGCGAACACCCCCCCCCCCCCCCCCCCCCCCCACACACACACACACACACAAGGATTATACATTAAGATAAAACTGTTGTCGGAACCATACTGAATTTCGCCAGAGAAACACACACATATGAAGAGAGAGAGAGTATGCATTGTATGCAAACGGCTATGAAACAGCCATCATAATTCATCATACAATGAGAACAGGAAGAATAACAATTGACAATGACTAATTAATATTAAAATCTGTAACATAATGTATTGTTTGAAGTTTAGTCTGTTACTGTTACTGTTTTTACCATTTCTTCTTGGAGCAACTGTAACGCACATAATTTCCTTAGGGATTAATAAAGTATTCTGATTGTTTCAGGATGACCTGCCATTATCCAACGACACATCTGCTTACCTGCATCTTTTGCTCGTTTCTCCTCCTCTTCTTTTCTATTTTTTCTAAACTGAGCACCTGATGGCTTTGAACTTTTCTTGTCCATCTTCCATTGGTTTTAATTTTGCACTCCAGTATGAACACAAATCCACCAACTCGAGGATCGCCACAACATAACCTAACAGACCTACACCTTAGTTCACAGATTCACTTTAGGGTTTATTTCAGGGATTTCACACAACCCAGGATTCAAATCATGAATACACAATGGGCCTGGATTTACAACATTATGAATGAAATGTGCTCTATTTGGAAGCAGCCGGCCCCCCTCCCCTTTCGACGGGTTGTGTGAGACTTTAAATCATCAAACTGTAAATTATATACCCCGAGTCCTAAAGTGTATATTTATTTTCTTACTCTTCTTATATTTTCTTATATTTTTTTTGTTTACTTGCACTGCTGTAACTGGAGCCTCGTCGTCTCGTCTCTCTATATACTAGACTGTATGTAGCGGAGTTGACAATAAAGTTTTACTTTGACATCAGCAGCGAGCAGGCGCACCGAGGGCTCTCGCGCTCACTTTTCGCGTATAGAATTTCGAAAAAACATCGGCGCAAATTACAAGTCTGTATCATGATGTCTGGTGTTTTCGTGTTTGTTGTTTTGATTTTATTTTGCGAGTTGGTTATTAGATGCTGCTCCAGCCAGCCAGAGAATCCCCCGCCGCTCCGCCCTCTCCTCCCTGTGCCGCAAGCAGCAGGCGCACCTCACAAACGGAGGGCGCCCTTACTCCCAGCAAATGGGCGATAGAAAACCGATCGGTGCCTATGACATTCCCAATATGCGCTGACATGATGTCATGGCAGCATGAGTACGAGCAATTTTTTTTGCCGATGCCCGTTATGCCGCCCCCACCACGATGCCGCTCCGGGCAACCGCCCGTGTCGCCCGTATCAAAAACCGCTATCGATTACAGTTAATGCTGGGGGGGGTGTTTGTGCACCTCTGTCCAATATGTCTTTGTGCGCTGTGAGTCAGTAGTGGATGTGCTGACGCTGAGTGTGTTATCATATCATTTAGGTATTTGTTAATTGATTGGTATAAAAATAAATGTTTAATTCTAGGTGACTATTCAGTTTTGTTTTGTTTTTTCCTTCAAGTCTCTGACATCTTACGTCACTTACTGCATTTCTGTTCTGCCACCTACCTTTCCTTCTCCTCCCCTTCTTTTCCATCTCCTGCCTCCTGTTTTTATGTTTTAATGTTTTCAAAAACTTTTAAAAGCTGCCACTTCTTGAAGTAAATTAGCAGCACCTGCAAAATAATTATTAGGCAACGTCCTTTCCTTTGGCAAAATGGGTCAAAAGAAGGACTTGACAGGCTCAGAAAAGTCAAAAATAGTGAGATATCTTGCAGAGGGATGCAGCAGTCTCAAAATTGCAAAGCTTCTGAAGCGTGATCATCGAACAATCAAGCGTTTCATTCAAAATAGTCAACAGGGTCGCAAGAAGCGTGTGGAAAAACCAAGGCGCAAAATAACTGCCCATGAACTGAGAAAAGTCAAGCGTGCAGCTGCCAAGATGCCACTTGCCACCAGTTTGGCCATATTTCAGAGCTGCAACATCACTGGAGTGCCCAAAAGCACAAGGTGTGCAATACTCAGAGACATGGCCAAGGTAAGAAAGGCTGAAAGACGACCACCACTGAACAAGACACACAAGCTGAAACGTCAAGACTGGGCCAAGAAATATCTCAAGACTGGTTTTTCTAAGGTTTTATGGACTGATGACATGAGAGTGAGTCTTGATGGGCCAGATGGATGGGCCCGTGGCTGGATTGGTGAAGGGCAGAGAGCTCCAGTCCAACTCAGACGCCAGCAAGGTGGAGGTGGAGTACTGGTTTGGGCTGGTATCATCAAAGATGAGCTTGTGGGGCCTTTTCGGGTTGAGGATGGAGTCAAGCTCAACTCCCAGTCCTACTGCCAGTTTCTGGAAGACACCTTCTTCAAGCAGTGGTACAGGAAGAAGTCTGCATCCTTCAAGAAAAACATGATTTTCATGCAGGACAATGCTCCATCACACGCGTCCAAGTACTCCACAGCGTGGCTGGCAAGAAAGGGTATAAAAGAAGAAAAACTAATGACATGGCCTCCTTGTTCACCTGATCTGAACCCCATTGAGAACCTGTGGTCCATCATCAAATGTGAGATTTACAAGGAGGGAAAACAGTACACCTCTCTGAACAGTGTCTGGGAGGCTGTGGTTGCTGCTGCACGTAATGTTGATGGTGAACAGATCAAAACACTGACAGAATCCATGGATGGCAGGCTTTTGAGTGTCCTTGCAAAGAAAGGTGGCTATATTGGTCGCTGATTTGTTTTTGTTTTGTTTTTGAATGTCAGAAATGTATATTTGTAAATGTGGAGATGTTATATTGGTTTCACTGGTAAAAATAAATAATTGAAATGGGTATATATTTGTTTTTTGTTAAATTGCCTAATAATTATGCACAGTAATAGTCACCTGGACACACAGATATCCCCCTAAAATAGCTAAAACTAAAAACAAACTAAAAACTACTTCCAAAAACATTCAGCTTTGATATTAATGAGTTTTTGGGTTCATTGAGAACATGGTTGTTGTTCAATAATAAAATTATTCCTCAAAAATACAACTTGCCTAATAATTCTGCACTCCCTGTAAGTGAGGGATATCAGCAAAGTTCAGAGCAGGCACACAGCAGAGCTATAGCAGAGGGAAGCAAAAGATGGACCGTATAGACTGGATGCCAAGGAGACCCGAGATTCAGCATAGGTTTTCTTGTGGAACTGGTGTTGGATGTGGAGGAGGCCTTTCTCAGTGAGACACAACCAGTGAAAGACTGATTGCGTTGATGGTTAGCACTTTAGACTCTTGAACCTGTGCACATACTCCCCAAAATTTGATTCTGTTTGTCTTGACATGGCATTTTCAGTGGGAGAAACATTTCGTCACTCATGCAAGTGACTGCCTTGGTCTCAGCTGACTGAGGGTTTCCCAGCCTTATAGCTGAGACTGAAGAAGTGACTTGGATGTGCAACAAAACTATTCTTCTACTGAAAATGCTGCATCCAGATGCTGATTCCTTACCTGGATGATTGAGCATGCATCAACACTGGGCACATAATGCATTAGGCTTGGACTGCCAGCTTGGTTTTGGTTGTTTTTCTTTAATACCCTGGGGCCCGTTCTTCGTACGTCGCTCACTACATCCAAGATCAAATGACACATCCAAGACCAAATCATCGCGCTAACCGTGAGCTCGCTAATCCGGTTCTCCGAACACAACTGCTGTTGACGATTAGTACAGCTGGACGCAGTAATGTGAGATCACTGGGTGTCGTAAAAGGGGCTACGCATCGATAGTAGAAACATTGATTGGCAACCCTCTGATTGGTCGGCGAAAATGTCGAAGGAGCGCGCTCGGTATTTTTCGGCAGCAGAGCAAGAACTCCTGAGTGAGGGATTTCAGGAGTTTCAGAGTTTAATCAGAACGCAAGGGAACACTGCAAAGGCTGCAAAAGCAAGGAGAGAGGGCTGGCAGAAAGTTGCTGACAAATTAAACTCGTAAGTAATTTAATAATAACAATAATAATGGAGTGGATTTATATAGCGCTTTTCAAGGCACCCAAAGCGCTTTACAATGCCACTATTCATTCACTCCCACATTCACACACTGGTGGAGGCAGCTACGGTTGTAGCCACAGCTGCCCTGGGGCAGACTGACAGAAGCCAGGCTGCCATATTGCGCCATCGGCCCCTCTGGCCAACACCAGTAGGCGGTAGGGTAGATTTATCATATGACACTATATTATCCAATATTATATTACATTATATTATGTTATATTATATCCCCTTTCACATTAGAGCCACAACAGGACCCACTAGAACATGGGAACAGGTAAAAGTGAAATATAAGAATATTCTACAGAATGGTAATATTTATCACTTATATTGCTTTTCGTCTCTTGGAAAGAGACCCTGAAATAATCTGTTTGTTTGTTCATAACAGCAACCAAGAAAAGGGCAGAGCAAAAAAAGACAGGTGGTGGTCCTGCACCCCCTCGTCAACAAGTTGGTTAAGTAAATAATACCCTCACAGGAATATCGATATCTCTCAATGAGCACACTGTCGCGCTGAGCTAAAGGATCCTGTCTGTCCCGCAATATACGCTGAATTCTGAGGACTCTCCTTATCAATCTTGCACCTTCCGCAATGGGTGGCTCGCGTAAACGGACAGGACATGGCTGCGACAGACTTCCCAAATCCACCTTCGCTTTTATAGCCGTGGTCTCCCATCTTGATTACACGAAGTAATTTACAATTACTACTCTGAAATATGAATTACATCTGTAATAATCACATACATGTAATAGAATGTTAATAGTACATTTCCCTTTTTTAGGAAATGACCTGTATGTATCTGTGTGACATCAATAAAAGGATCAAGTGCTGCATTATCTTTAGTTACATTGATGTTATTTATTTATGGTGAAACAGTGGTGGAATATCGCTGTTGCTTTCGTATAAATGAAGCGGACATACCTGCGTGGCCGCGATCTAATCCTGTTTACATAAAGTAAGCCTGCTCCCGAGCAGGTTTACGCTTACGGCTCTGTTGCTATGACAGCAAGTCCCGGATGAGCTTCGGGGAACCGAACGATCCAAGATCACGCGAAATCGTCAACAATCTAATCCAGCTAACTTACTTAGCGAGGTACGAAGAACAGGCCCCTGGGCTTGTTTTATTGTAAACGAATCAAATGTGGTAAACTGATAAAGTGATTTTTTTTCTACTCTTTGGCTACCATTTCTTGTACCTACTGTCCACTCAATGAACCTCCCTTTTCTCTCTCCTTTCCGGTCTACTTTACCTTAAAAGACAAAAAAACCCAAACACCCAGCAACTTGTTCAGTTCAGTTTTATTTATATATTTCTAAATCACAATTGCAATCAACTTAAGGCATGTTATATTGTAAGGTAAAGATCCTATAATAATACAGAAAAAACCTGAACAATCAAGAGACCCACTTTGAGAAGGCACATGGCAACACTCAGATGAAAAAGACTCTTAACAAGCAGAAACCTGTGGCACTCAGGGAGCTGCTGCCTGGTCATGTAGGGGCAGACGTTTTTCGCTACCAGTTGGGCGTGATGGGAGGAAGACAGAAAAAAAGACGTGCTGTGAAAGAGAGCCACAGATTAATAACTAATGGTTAAATGCAATGTGGTGAATAAACAAATGGTGAGTGAAGAAGATACAGTTCTATCCTAGGCCTATTGTGACATAACTAAAAGAGGGTCAAGGGTTAAACCTGTATGCTATGTCTTTGAATAATACTGCCTAAGAAAAGAAATTTTATTTTATTATTATACTATCTTTTCCTATACAGTTATGTCCTTTGGGTTGAGAGACATTCTTGCCACATTTGAGCGCCTAATGAGTTTTGTGGTTTCTGGTGTGGAAGGGTGTGCTGTGTTTTTAGATAATATAGTGGTATTTATAGCAACACCTGGCAAGATCATCTTAAGTCCATCTGTGCTTTCCTTGATTGCATAACTTTGGAAAATCTTACAGCGAACCTTGCCAAGTGTGAGTTTGCTAGGGCCACTTTGACTTACTTGGGTAAGGTGGCTGGACAGGGCCAGGTACATCCAGTAAGAGCTAAAGTGGAAGCTACTGATCACTTCAATTCTCCCACTACTGAGAAAGAACTTCCACACTTTCTTGGAATGGTGGGTTATTATTGTGGGTTTTGTGAGAATTTCTCTGCAGTGGTTGCTCCTCTAACTGACTCCTTAAACCCCAAGGTTATGTTCCAGTGGTCAGATCATTATCAGACAATCTTTGAGGATATCAAGGCTATCCTTGCCTCTGCTCCAGGGCTTGAGAGACCCCATCTCAGAGATTCTTTCAAGCTGAAGGTAGACGCTAGCAAAGTGGATCCTGGGGCAGTATTGTTGCATCAGGATGGAGCAGGTATTGAGCTACTTCTCCCACAAGTTTTATTCCTGCCAGTTAAATTAGTCTATTTTGTAGAAGGAAACTCTTGCTTCAATTTTGTCTTCTTATGCCACGAGAAGTCCTCTTGTGGCATAAGAATCCAACTGAACACTTGATGACATGGCTCTTATTTTTACAGCCTTACCATATGCACATTTGACACCTGAAGGCTTCGGAAAATGTGACGGCTGACGCTCTTTCTAGAACTTTATGTTCATCATAGTATGTCTTTTTTTTAGTTTAAACAATTTCTGGTGTTTCCATCTTCCATTCTTTTAAATATGCTTCATAACTACCAAATTATTGCTAGGGATGTTGGTGAGTAGCAGAGTTTGTGTAAATGGGAACTGAGATTTCACTGGTGCGCTGATAAGCACATTTTATTGTAACTTAATGTGACTCATGGGTGGAGCTGTCAACTGTCCTCACCTCCTCCCTGACTTACTGACGTTTTTGTTTCACCTTTTGTAAATAAACTTCTTAATGCATATCTTACTTGTGTGAACTCCCTCTTTTGTTGCAAGCAAGAGTCAGGTGATGCAACAGAGATTGTGTTTTGGACAAAACCAGGGACAATTACGCAATGAAATAAGTCTTTATCTATAGGTTTTTAAATTAAACGGGCTACACAAAACATCAGCATCATACCAGGAACTGGAATCACTTCAAATCACTTTTTTTTTAATTGTCACATCACATGTGCAGGTACATTGGTACAGCACATGTGAGTGAAATTCTTGTGTGCGACCTTCACAAGCAACAGAGCTGTGCAAAATACAATAATGTAAACAAGCAAAATACAAGAATGGCTACATCTGAAACTAATAAATATATGTACAATATATAATAGTATATGCATTTCTGGATGTGTATACTAAATATTTTTCTACGTGTGTGTGTGTGTGTGTGTGTGTGTGTGTGTGTATGTGTGTGTGTGTGTGTGTGTGTGTGTGTGTGTGTGTGTGTGTGTGTGTACACATATGTGATACGATACAGCAATGAGAACCAAAACCTTTTATTATTTAACAGTCTAACTTCCCCATTAGTCAGACGGAAAACAAACAATTTCCACTGTTGTCTTCCTCAGATTAATAGCACTTGCAGCGCATCCACTCTGAGTTCATGCTAGTATCATGTCTCAAGGAAACACTTGTGAAAGAGGTAAGACTCTGTTTATAAACCCTAACAATATCATTCACGTTTACTGGCAAAAAATGATACAAATGTGGTCACATTAAATCAAGATCTGTAATTTTTCTTTAAAGCTGTTGAGATGTAGCTGACATTAAGTGATTGAAATCAATATCAGTTAAGCAGTATCAAAGTTTTTCTCAGAACTGGATTTTGTAATGATGGAAACCTAGCACACTTAACTGTCTTATATTTCTCATTATAATCTATGTTGCATTTATATGTTGTTTGCTCTTTGTTCTTTTTGAGAGTAATATTGACACAACAGCCAAGAAAATGCTTTTGTATTAAAAAAAAAAAAAAAAAAGCTATAGATGATTGATTTTGAAAAAACATCAAAATTTGTAAAATTCAAGGGAAAAAAATTTGTGCTACGTAGATGAAACCCTCGAGCTGGCTGAGCCTGTGTTCATGAGATAATCCAGCCCATACTGTCACCAAGTGGCTCCATGGTGTAATGGCTAACTCATTTCCCTTTCAAGTCAAGAATCTGTAATTTGTCATTACATGGTTGGCTCATAATGATGGCCTTGGACCCAGATAGATGACAGTGTTGTGTCAGGATGAACATGTGATGCAAAATCTGTGCCAAATTAAACATATGGATTCTGCCACAGCGGCGGACCCACTGGAATGTCCAACCTCTTGCGGCTATGCAGACCAAGTTCTTGCAATGGTTGTAAAAGGATCAAATGGCTTGATCCTAGCAGTGGTCCAGACACCACACACTCCTAAAGCACCTTACACAGAACACTCCAAAGGACATGGTTGTATGCCTTCTCCAATTGTACAAAACACATGTAGACTGGTTGGGTAAACTCCCATGCACCTTCAAGACCTCAAGATGGTAAAGAGCTAGTCTAGTGTTCTACAACTGAGACGAAAACAATATTGTTCCTTTTGTATCCGGGGTTCAACCAACAGTCAGATTCTCCTTTCCAGCACCCTAGCATAGACTTCCCCTGGGAGGCAGAGGAGTGGGATCCTCTTATAGTTGGAGTACATGCTCTATTCCCCCTCCTTAAAGATGGGTACCACCACCCCAGTCTGCCGATCTAGAGGTATCCCCCCGATTGTCACGCAACTTTGAAGAGACGTGTTAACCAGCCCTACATAATCCAGAGCCTTTAAGAAATCAGGGAATACCTCATTCATCCAAGGGGACCTGCCACCAAGGAGTTTTTAACTGCCTCAGTGACCTCACCCTGATGGATGAGTCACCCCCCCATCCCAAGACTCTTTCTCTATGGAAGATGTGGGCTGGGCCGGGTATCCTAGAATCCCCTCTGCTCGATGCCTGTACATTAGAGTTTTTCCGGGTGGACAAAAGGGTTTGTTCCCTACACCTTCAAGTCAAGGAACAGGTCCTGACTGTCATCTGCTCTTATGCGTCAGATGACAGTTCAGAGTACCCTTCCTTCTTGGAGTCCATGTGTGTGGTGCTAGAGATTGCTCCACCTGTGGACTCTGTCGTCTTACTGAGAGACTTCAATGCTCATGTGGGGAATGCCATTTAGACCAGAAGGGCCATGTTTGTCTATTAGAAACATCATGTTTGAGCATAAGGGTGTCCATAAGTGCATGTGGCATCAGGAAATCATAGGCTGCAGGTCGACGATTGATTTTGCAATTGTATCACTAGCTCTATGGCTGTATGACACTCAATTTAAGAGTGATTCTGAGGTGTAAACTGATCACCACCTTTTTATTTAATTTTATCTCAGAGAATCACCAATTTTTCATCACTGGTTGCGCCAAATTTCAGGTTATTTTATTCTGTGCTAAAATGATGGACACTGTAATGTAATCAGACTAAAACCTTCAATTTTATGTCTTATTCTGTCCAACTCAAGTGTATTGAACAACAGGATACCCCCATTTCTAAGTGAAAACAGCACTGCTTTCCAAGATCAACATGATCAAACCTGATAATACTCGACCTCTCCAACAATAAACTCAGGTCTTTGGATTTTCTAGCAGAGGCCAAACTGTCGGCACTCAGGTGGCTAAACGTCAGCAACAATAAAATATTTTCACCTGTAAAGCAGGAGTGGGGTTTGCCCTGGTACAGGTGTGCCGCAGCGACCAGTTGAAGAATCCTCGAGTTTCTCTGTGAATTTCCCATTACGTGGTAGCGCACTCTGTTCTTGCTCGGAAGTTTAGGGGTTTTTTTCGCTGTAAAAAGAATTTTTCTTCCCACACAGTGAACAGCGGACACTAATGTTTTTGTCACTTTTTATGGAATCAAACTCAAAGTAAGGTCAGTACTTCCACACTTTAAACGCTGCATGCTCATACTCTCTCCCGCACTTGATATGTGATCCATTGTTGATCTGCACACAACTGTTGTCACGAACGCACTTGCTTACGTCATTGTCATGAGACATTCTCGCAAAAAAAAATCACGGTTTTAGTAACGCAGCATGCTGACAGGAAAGTAACGGTAATCTAATTACCGTTTTTGCAATAGTAATCCCTTACTTTACTCGTTACTTGAAAAAAGTAATCGGATTACAGTAATGCGTTACAAGTAACGCGTTACTGCCCATCTCTGTTTGTGACAAAGAGTGAGAAACAGCACTGTTAGTTGATAACACTGATGAAACCCAACCTGAAACCAATGAATGATTTTTCCTTTGCAATACATAAAAAAACCCACATCAACTAAATTCCACTAGCCTCAACGTCAAGGTCAAGATCAGAGGTCAACGTTTCTGAAAAACATCTAGGATTTTCAAGTTTATATTATCAGAAAGTCAAGCTAATGCGGAGTTCCCTTAAATATGCATCTGTCTAGAGGCAACTCCTGTGGCTCCAATAGATATCCAGTTGTTTGAAGTCTTTGGGAAAGCTGTCCTCAGCTTCTTTTCCCTGTAACCTCAGTGAAGCGTTCCTGATAAGTCTTAAATACAACATGGTTCTTATTTGGAAATAATGGTTCTCAGTTATAGTCACACAAGAGAATAAAGCAGGGTATGGTTTTCAGTAGGTGAAGTTGTGCCAGAAATATTTGTGTATATCCTCATCAATTAAAGTGTCCACTGGCCTGTAAGTGTGAATAGACAGTACAGTCCTGACCTGACGAGTAAGCACTTACCTGGATGACTGAGCATGCATCATTTCATCTTTTGTTAGTTCTAGCAGTGCACTGTTGGTTTCCTTGATACTTCACCTGACTGACACAGTACCTCAGGGCTGGAGTGACATTGGGGTAACTAATATTTTGTTGTTTTTTATTTATGCTCTGATGATGTGGAATGGAATGAGTTTTTGTACTATATGATTTTACTGGTATGTGCAAAGTGTATTTAAAATGAAGGCAATTCAATGGTTTCTCACTTTACAGAAGTTTCAGTTTTGAATTAAAGTGTAAAAGTAAAATAAAAAATGAAGCTAAATAATACAAAATACAGTAAACTGCCTTTCACCGACATACTGAAACATATTAAAACTTGAACAGTGGTTATAATAAGTCTGCTTTTCCCAGACAGTGTCTCAGCTTAGACCTCAGTTCAATGGACTGATAACATGAGAGGCAGGTAGCAAAATCCGTCCTGCTAATCTTTGAAATACAATTTGATGTGAGGTTTAGTTTTGGGAATGTCACTCAGGTCCGGCACTGCACATACAACTGGCACATCATTTAAATTTTGAGTATAAAGAATTGTGCAGTTGTTCAGTGAAAAACCAAGTGAAGTAACCCTTCACTTATTTCTTGACAATGAAATAAAAACAGAAGTTAAATGAGTTGCAGAGGCTAAGAGCAGTGGGGTTTTTTGTTGTTTTTTTCTGACTCACCATAAATATTGCTGCCACTTTCTATGGCTTGTTCAGTTTAATCCAAAAAAAGAAAATATGTCAAACTGTAAATGGGCTAAATGATGACATCCTCCTCCTCAAATGGGGATGTCATAAATTCAATTCAATTTTATTTTATTTATACAGCACCAAATGACAACAACAGTCGCCTCAAGGTGCTTTATTTTGTAGGGTAGACCTTACAATAACGCATACAGAGAAAAACCCAACAATCATATAACCCCCTATGAGCAAGCAGTTTGGCTACAGTTGGAAGGAAAAACTCCCTTCTAACAGGAAGAAACTTTTGACAGAACCAGGCTCAGCGAGGGGCGGCCATCTACTGTGACCAGTTGGGGTGAGAGAAGAACGACAGGATAGAAAACATGCTGTGGAAGAGAGATTAAGTAGATTATACATTAGATTATACATTCCATTGTCTTAGATACCCCTGGGTGAGGGAACTTTTTCCCAGTGGTGCACTTGACATTTCACACAGGATATACAGAAACATGAACTATTATTAGTGACCGTTCTTAAAGACCACAAATTAGAAACAGGAAGCAAGCAACCAATTTGTGCACGCAGGCCTAATGATATTCACTGTAAGATGTGAGGGCAGGAAGGCATGCTGTCACTGCTTGCAAGTGAATTATTGTTATTTACTACAGACCAAAACATTTTTGGACTTGGCAAATCCTAAATTGTTTAAATCAAATAAAAATTATTAAAAATAAATATTTTTCAATAAATGAAATTGGACATTGTTTGCAGCTCATCTCAAATATAAGGAACAAAGAAGACATCGGTTCAAGCTGCAGAAAGCAATGTTTTTTTCATTAGGCTGTTTTGCTTCATGGACCAGTCACACTTGGGCTTGTTTAGACAGACTGCAGAAGTAGTGGCGTCTGTGAGAGGAAACGATCCAACTTCCTCTTTCTTGTACAAATGATTTGCCTCTGGGGTTTTTTCTTCTGTAGTGAAGCTGGTGAAAGAAAGAACAATCTTTGGAATAGGTAAGTTTCTTTTATCTTGATTAATGGAAAAACCATTGACCACATATATTATTTGTATATAAAAATAGATGGTCAGATTTTATGCAAATAACATTTGCTTTGTAAAACAATTTAAACTAGACTTTTTATTAGAGAACTGAAGGCACATAAAAATCTACAGTAATTGAATAATTACCTATTTTAAATACTGAATGTCCTTGTAAGATCTACTTTAAGTCTAAAATAGTTATGCTTATATTTTATTACTGAATTACTGCATTTCTGATTATAATTTGTAAGAAAAATTGAAAATTACCCTCAAGTCGAGTTAATTTAAGCATAAGCTGCTATGTTGGTTCACTTACACGTCACATGACACAAAGGACAAAAACGACAGATTAAGCAGTGTGCGGGTTTGTACTGTGTTATCTATAGTTTGTGGATATTGTAGTGCATTTTTGTATTTTTCAGAGTTTGGGTATTTACTTTCATGTACTCTACCCGACACATTTTCTGAGAATCCATAGCATGAAATAACTCTAGGCTGAGAAGTGACTCGAAAGTAGATGTTAAGCAGTGTTAAATCAAGCAAGATATTATTTTTAACTTAATCAGTAACTGCTCTAGGCTACCGGTGCCTGGTTGTGTTTAACAATGAGGGCAAAAACCACATTAGTGGTCCTGAATCTCACGTTAACCCGATTCTCCTTTCCAGCACTGCAGCACAGACACAGTGATAGGCAAGTCTTAAATTCATCCCTGGACTCTGCTTATTCTTTAGAAGCATGTCAGTGTGGTTGATGAAATCCTTAAAGTATCCCTTCCCTCATCTATTTACCCGTAATACAAAGAAGAGAAGGTTTACACAACAGATGCAGGTAGGATGACTACTGTTATAAGTCATCCATGTAGATACTGGAGTTAAAGGTGTGACGAACTTAAAATGGCTCTATCTGCTTGCCTAGCTCTGCTAATTCACTAATGTGAAGAAGAGAGTTTAGTGATGGGGACTTTTAATGAAAATTGTTTGGTTTATGGTTTTGGTTCTGTATATTAAAGTGAAACTAACTTGGGTATGTCCATCATTATTTAAGACTATGCCATCACATATGGATATCCATAAATGTAAATCTAACCCTATGCAATGACATGTACATATACTATAATGTAGCATTTATTAATTCAATTCAATTCAATTCAATTCAATTTTATTTATATAGCACCAAATCACAATAGTCGCCTCAAGGTGCTTTATATTGTACACTAGATCAGCGGTCCCCAACCCCTGGGCCTCGGACCGGTACCGGTCCGTGAGTCGTTTGGTACCAGGCCGCGAGAGTTGAGGCTCAGGTGTGAAATGTATGGTTTTCAGCGTTATTTTCTTATCGTTTTTATCGTTAACTCGGTTTTCCTGGGTCTTTTCACGTGTGTTATGAATAAATCTTTTTTTTCGGTACCGGTACTAGTTTTATTTTGTTGTATTTATCCGCGACACCTTAAAGGCCGGTCCATGAAAATATTGTCGGGCATAAACCGGTCCGTGGCGCAAAAAAGGCTGGAGACCGCTGCACTAGATCATACAATAATACAGGGGTAGGCAACCTTTCTGATGAGGAGTGCCATTTAAAATTTCCTCAGAAGTCAGTGTGCCATATGATTGCATTAGCAATAAATTTAATAACGCTCTATATTAATGGTTACACACTATATAGAACAACTTTATAGAATTATATTTGTTCGCAGATGTTGGCAGCTATCAGCGAATAGTTATCAGCTATGTTGAAACAAAAAAAGACACTTTTTATCCATAACAAGAACTCCATAACAGCAATTGAACTGTACAACAGAAAATGCAAATGCTATTTATGGTCTCCTCACAACAATGATAAGAAAAATAAACTGGGCCAATATGGCATGTTTGTTAATACACTCTGATCTCTGGTCTCCCACTCAGAGACACAAGTGTCCAGCATTCAGACGGCTACCTGAGGACACTCATGTGAGAGAAAACCTGCTCACACAGATATGTAGAGCCAAATACTGTCAATAAGGCCTCTGCAATGTTCTGAAGACAGTTAAACTTGTCAGGTAATGATGTCCAGCAGGTGAAAATGCAGCTCCATGAACACACACAGCTGTGGATTCCAGCTGCTTCTTTGTTATATGTATGATTTCTATACATTTTACGTCAGATAAAAACTTTGGTTGTAAGCTTCAGATAATTATTTAATAAAAGCGAGACATTTTAATAGAGAATAAGAAAGTATTTCTTTGTGCCCCCCTTTCCCTGTTAATGCCCTACCTGGCCCCCTGGCAAAACTTTGCTAGACCCTCCCCTGCACAGTTACCAGCTGTCAGCTACCTAAAAAAGGATCCTGGTGTTATTTGTCTCTCAGAAACAGTTCATAACTTCCCTTCAACTCATTCATGTCACCTAAAAGGTAAACCTGTCTCTCCATCACCTGTTCAGCTCTGATGATTCAGTAAGGACATCTCCTGGTTTCATCTTCATGTTTCCCTCTCACCAGATAACCAAACCGATATCATGACCAGTAGCTTTTACAGCTGTGGCTCCAGCAAACATCAGCTGAGAAATTAATATTAAATACATTCTAACAACAGCTGATCAAGCTTAAACGTGCTGCTGTTGTCTAGCGTGACATCCGCCGGTTTCCTCTTTCTGGCGCAAAGTGGGCGATAAACAAACAAGAGAGAAAAGCCGATCAGCTGATCATTGATCAGTTTCATGATTGAAGAAGAAACAGGAGAGGGGGGAGAATGAGAGAAGAAGAGGCAGCTGTGCAGCTTAAAGACAGAATAACTCCATCTTTGTGTCTTTTTCCATTCTAGCTGAAGTACGGGACAAACTTTCCCTTTTCACCTCAATGCGAAACGCGTAATATTTTCTCTCAATGCGGGGCAATTCCGTTGGCAACTCTACTTATGAATAGGGCTGCACGATTAATCATTAGAAAATCGCGATCTCGATTCATACTTATGTTCGATCTCATTTCCAAATGACAACGATTTAAAAAAGAAAGAAAAAAAAAGACGACGACGATTGTACCGCATTTTGATCCGGGACGTACTCTGCATGAAAACAAGCGCTCACTCTTCCTGCTCAACAAATGACAAGGGCGGAGCCTTATAAAATTAGCAGGGAAAAAACAACGGCGAGCACATCAGGGATGACGAGAAAGTGACAGGAGAAAATCCGTCCCGGTCAACCACCCAAACATCAATAACGGGAACCTCATACTGCGCTTCCCTATACCCGTCGAACTCCCGCAGGCACAAAGAAATTACGGAGGCTATTACTTATCACCTGACCAAAGATATGGCTCCCATCAACACTGTGCAAAACGAGGGATTTAGGAAAATGATCAACACCCTAGACAAACACTACACAGTGCCGTCCTGCAACTATTTTTCTATTGTTGCACTACCTGCTCTATACACGCAGTGTCGAGCAACGGTGGAGACGGAATCACAAGCAGTACAACATTTTGCGGCAACAACAAAACGTGAGACATTTGTTTTTTTATGTTTGTTTATTGTTTTTATGTTCAGTCTCAACTGTTACGAAGTTGATGTGCAGTTAATAAGTGCAATAAATATTTATACTGGAAAAGAAAATCGTGAGAGAATCGTGATCTCAATTCTAAGCCAAAAAATCGTGATTCTCATTTTATGCAAAATCGTGCAGCCCTACTACAAGGTCATTAAGATAAGATGGGGCCTGATTATGACCTTTACTGTGAGGAGCAGGATTTTGAATTCCATTCTGGATTTAACAGGAAGCCAGTGAAGGGAAGCCAATACAGGAGAAATCTGCTCTCTCTTTCTAGTCCCTGTCAGTATTCTTGCTGCAGCATTTTGGATTAACTGGAGGCTTTTCAGGCTTTTTAGGACATCCTGATAATAATGAATTACACTAGTCCAGCCTGGAAGTAATAAATGCATGAACTAGTTTTTCAGCATCACAGGACAGGATTTTTCAAATTTTAGAGATGTTGTGCAAATGGAAGAACGCAGTCTTACATATTTGTTTAATATGTGCATTGAAGGACATGTCTTGGTCAAAAATGACTCCATGGTTCCTCACAGCGTTACTGGAGGCCAAGGTAATGCCATCCAGAGTAAGAATCTGTTTAGATACCATATTTCTAAGATTTTCAGGGCCGAGTTGAATAACCAAATAGAATAACCTTAAGAAGCAGAAAGTTAGAGGCCATCCAGGTCTTTATGTCTTCAAGACATTCCTGCAGTTTAAATAATTGGTGTGTGTTATCTGGCTTCATGGAAAGATAGAGTTGGGTGTCATCTGCATAGCAGTGAAAATGTATACGATGTCTTCTAATGATACTGCCTAAGGGAAGCATGTATAATGTAGACAGAATTGGTCCTAGCACTGAACCCAGTGGAACTCCATAATTAACATCAGTGTGTGAAGAGGACTCTCCATTTAAATGCACAAATTGGAGTCTATTAGATACAGTGGGGCAAAAAATTATTTAGTCAGCCACCGATTGTGCAAGTTCCCCCACCTAAAATGATGACAGAGGTCAGTAATTTGCACCAGAGGTACACTTCAACTGTGAGAGACAGAATGTGAAAAAAAAAAATCCATGAATCCACATGGTAGGATTTGTAAAGAATTTATTCGTAAATCAGGGTGGAAAATAAGTATTTGGTCAATAACAAAAATACAGCTCAATACTTTGTAACATAACCTTTGTTGGCAATAACAGAGGTCAAACGTTTACTATAGGTCTTTACCAGGTTTGCACACACAGTAGCTGGTATTTTGGCCCATTCCTCCATGCAGATCTTCTCGAGAGCAGTGATGTTTTGGGGCTGTCGCCGAGCAACACGGACTTTCAACTCCCGCCACAGATTTTCTATGGGGTTGAGGTCTGGAGACTGGCTAGGCCACTCCAGGACTTTCAAATGCTTCTTACGGAGCCACTCCTTTGTTGCCCGGGCGGTGTGTTTTGGATCATTGTCATGTTGGAAGACCCAGCCTCGTTTCATCTTCAAAGTTCTCACTGATGGAAGGAGGTTTTGGCTCAAAATCTCACGATACATGGCCCCATTCATTCTGTCCTTAACACGGATCAGTCGTCCTGTCCCCTTGGCAGAAAAACAGCCCCATAGCATGATGTTTCCACCCCCATGCTTCACAGTAGGTATGGTGTTCTTGGGATGCAACTCAGTATTCGTCTTCCTCCAAACACGACGAGTTGAGTTTATACCAAAAAGTTCTACTTTGGTTTCATCTGACCACATGACATTCTCCCAATCCTCTGCTGTATCATCCATGTGCTCTCTGGCAAACTTCAGACGGGCCTGGACATGCACTGGCTTCAGCAGCGGAACACGTCTGGCACTGTGGGATTTGATTCCCTGCCGTTGTAGTGTGTTACTGATGGTGACCTTTGTTACTTTGGTCCCAGCTCTCTGCAGGTCATTCACCAGGTCCCCCCGTGTGGTTCTGGGATCTTTGCTCACCGTTCTCATGATCATTTTGACCCCACGGGATGACATCTTGCGTGGAGCTCCAGATCGAGGGAGATTATCAGTGGTCTTGTATGTCTTCCATTTTCTGATGATTGCTCCCACAGTTGATTTTTTCACACCAAGCTGCTTGCCTATTGTAGGTTCACTCTTCCCAGTCTGGTGCAGGTCTACAATACTTTTCCTGGTGTCCTCCGAAAGCTCTTTGGTCTTGGCCATGGCGGAGTTTGGAGTCTGACTGTTTGAGGCTGTGGACAGGTGTCTTTTATACAGATGATGAGTTCAAACAGGTGCCATTCATACAGGTAACGAGTGGGGGACAGAAAAGCTTCTTAAAGAAGACGTTACAGGTCTGTGAGAGCCAGAGATTTTCCTTGTTTGAGGTGACCAAATACTTATTTTCCACCCTGATTTACAAATAAATTCTTTACAAATCCTACCATGTGAATTCATGGATTTTTTTTCACATTCTGTCTCTCACAGTTGAAGTGTACCTCTGGTGCAAATTACTGACCTCTGTCATCATTTTAAGTGGGGGAACTTGCACAATCGGTGGCTGACTAAATACTTTTTTGCCCCACTGTAGATATGATGCAAACTACTGCAGTGCAGTACCTATAATAACTACGCTGCACGGTCTAGCAGGACAAGCACAGAGATGAGTCCACTGTCAGAGGCCATAAGAAGATCATTTGTAACCTTCACTAAAGCTGTTTCTGTGCTGTGATGAGCTCTGAAACCTGCCTGAAACTCTTCAAATAAGCCATTCCTCTGCAGATGATCTGTTAGCTGTTTGACAACTACTCTTTCAAGGATTTTTGATATGAAAGGAAGGTTGGAGATTGGCCTATAATTAGCTAAGACTGCTGGGTCTAGAGATGGCTTTTTAAGTAAAGCTTTAACTACTGCCAGTGTTACCGGCACCAGACCTAGGGGAATCTGGACCGGCAGCAAGCGGCACACAGGTTAGAGAGCACTGCGTAGCCAAATATGAGCAAACTGTGGATTAATAGAGAGGACACCAAAGTTACCGTCTTGCTCAGGCCGGAGCTCATTTATTTCTGCATATACACAATACAAATCACACTAGACCATGCATTCTTCCCATAAAATAACAGAGTTCATAAACATAAATAAAGTTACAAAAAGCATTCTCTCAAAAGCAAAATAAATACAAACTAATTCAAAATGACTTTACATACTCACAACTTAAACAAAACACTCGCTATTACTTTTGAACATGGCGTCCCCTGAACGCAACACAACATGGCGGCAGACGACTGCAAACGTTGTTTCACTAACAAAAAGCTTTCCCCTTAATAAATGTACTCAGTACTGCTTGGCTAACACAAAAACAAACACTACAACACATTTTCGGAAGTCGCAGGTTGCCACTGTCATAGCATATACTTATAGTGCTACGTAGCATTATAGCATTATGCCGATGATACACTAATACTCATTACAACAAAATACCACAAAACAACATCATCACTATCATCTCAAAATATAGCCGAACAGTTGTTACTCAACTTACATGACATTTAGAACCAGTTCGGTAACATAAAAGTTTGTTTGTCAGTACCTGTGGATTAATAGAGAGGACACCGAAGTTAGCGTCTTGCTCAGGCTGGAGCTCATTTATTTCTGAGCTGCGCATGTGTAGAGCCTATAGCTAGAGTCTCATTGGCTACCTGTTCATTGCCTGAGACACATGAAACACATTATGAATACGTATATTTCGAGGGAGGGTCAAATGCACAGTCACAGGATTGAGGACCTCTTGCACAGGAAAAGGACCGATGAATCTAGGAGCCAGCTTCTTAGACTCCGTCCTCAGTGGTATATGTTTAGAGGAGAGCCATACCTGTTGGCCAACTTGGTAAACAGGAGTCAGAACACGATGATGGCCCGGCAGTCTCTTGTTCTACTCTGCTGTCCTAAACAATGTTGTCCTAGTAGCCCGCCATGCTTGCCGGCAATGACGCGTGTGATGTTGCACTGATGGGACTGCAAACTCACCCTCTGTGATGGAAAGGAGTGGGGCTTGTTATCCCATCGATGCCTCAAAGGGAGACTCCCCTGTGGCCGTCGAGGTGCTAGCGTTGTGGGCATACTCCACCCAGGCCAAATGCTCACTCTAGGAGAACTGGTTGGAAGAGGCAACGCACCGCAACATGGCTTCCAGCTACTGGTTAGCCCTTTCAGGTTGGCCGTTAGACTGTGGGTGAAAACCACTATGATGGTGAGTATGGTGGTATTACCTGCTGACGGCGGCAGTCCAGTGACAATATCCACGGCAATGTGCAACCATGAGCCATGGGAGTGGTCGCAGGTGGCCCAACAGCTGGGAGCTTGGTGCCTTGTTTTGAGCACAAATTGGCCAAGGCCGTTGCATATTCCCGGACGTCCTTTGCAAGGGAAGGCCACCAAAATAGACGTTGGAGGAATCTAAGTGTGAGATTCCGATCCAGATGGCAGGAGAACTTTGCCGTATGTGCCTAGTGGATCACCTTGCCCCGAACAACCACAGGGACGTACTGCCTGCCCTGACCCAGGGTCTGGATCCTGCTGCAGGGCATTTATGACCAGCCTCTCGATCTCCCAGGTGACTGTCCCGATGATACAGGAAGCAGGAAGAATGGGTTTGTCCTTTTCCTCTGCATCCTCCACCAGTGAGAATTGACGTGAGAGGACGTCGGGTTCAGTGTTGCGTGAGCCTGGCCTGTAAGTAATCACAAGGCTGAAACAGGTAAAAAATAAGGCCCACCTGACTTGTCTGGCATTGAGGCGTTTAGCCGCTTGAAGATAGGCAAGGTTCTTGTAATCCATCCAAACAAGAACTGGGTGCTCGCTCCCCTCCAACCAGTGATGCCAGTCCTCTAAAATTAAGTTTGATGGCAAGCAGCTCTCGATCCCCCACATCACAGTTCCACTCGGCCTGAGACAGACAACGTGAGAAGAAGGCACGGGGATGCAATTTACCTTCAAATCGCTGCGAGAGGACCGCCCCCACACCAGAGTCCGAGGCATCCACCTCCACTGTGAATGCTTGATTAAGGTCTGCCTGAAATAGAACAGGTGCAGAGGAAAACAGGCGTTTCAGAAGGTCAAAGGCCTGCTGCACTGCTGATGACCACAGGAACTGCTGTTTGGGAGAGGTGAAATGAAGTCCTGAAGGACTTAATCCTCATGGCAGGATTCTTCTCAACAAAGAAGAATCCTGTCCTGAGGGGTGACGTGGACAGCCGAATAATGCTCGATGCAAGGGAATCTGTGATGTAACGCTCTATGGCCTTGCGCTCAGGCTTAGAAACACTGTACAAACGGCTGGTGGGCAGAGATGCGCCAGGGAGTAGATCAATACCGCAGTCATGGGACAGTGGGGTGGGAGTGACTGTGCTCTTACTAAACACTAATCCAATTGCCAACTCACGTGTTATCCTTTCATTGATGCCGTTCAGGAAAGCTCCTCTAAGCACCTTCTCTTTCCAGCCCGTCTCCTCTACCAGGGTCCAGAACTCCATGGAGAAATCAGCCATACTCCTTCTGCCCATCGTATGTTCTCTCTGAGAACATACGATGGGCAGCCATCTCCGGGCTGGAGCACTTGTCAAAAACACACCTAAACTTATAATCTGGGTAGGAAACATTAGGATTGGTGCTTAAAACAGCTTGAGCCCACTTCAAAGCCCTACCCGTCAATAACTGAACAATGAGAGCGATCTTGGCACAGTCGGTAGCTATTATTATTCAGCTGTTATTATAAATAATAGGGAAACAACTACCTATTGTGGCTAGATGTGGGTGAACTGTGGGACTTTGTGGGCAGGACAAACCTATACTTATCCCACTTGGGGGTGTCCACAAGTGCTCAACACCAAGTTTGACCTTTGGGGTTCCTATATGGGTTTTTCATAGAAAACAGTGATTTGCTGGGACAAGACAACTCAGTTGCCCATCTGTAGTTCAGCTGCCTGCCTTTCCTTTAAACTTCATTCTGTGTTATCTATCTTGTTAACCACAAGTAAGACTGTGCAGGACAAAATATATGGAGAATCTTAAGTGATATGCATGTCTCTTTGAAATATGTAAAGAGTGGGCTCTGGCCTGCAGGTCCCAATTTTGATATACATGCTGGATTGAGCCACTGACCCATGGATAGGTAGATAAACTCTCAGACTATCAACAGTTTTCACCACTGACTGCACCAGATGTCACATTATTTCATGCCAAGTTGTGGACACTGTGATGTGATCAAAACCTACCTTATATTTTCTTTCTTCTCTGGTCTGCTTCAGGTGTATTGATCAACAGTATGCTCCCACCTCCATCTCCCTAAAGAAAGTGAAAACCACCACTGAGATCAACATGCTAGCTACAGAAAGAGTCCTTCTGCTGCTTATCTCACTTCTGTCTTTTTTGTTTCATTGTGAACATTCACTTGCTTTTTCTCTAAAAGACTGCACAATCCTGTATTCTGAAAATTCAAAGAATGTATCAGTTACATGTGCAAAGCGTCACCTCACTGCTATTCCAGATGACATTCCTGGTAATGCAGTATCGCTCAATCTCAGCTCAAATGACATTTCAAATATTTCCAGGATGTATTTAAGAGGTTTATCTAAGCTTGAAGCTCTATATGTTAAAAATAATTGGATTTTACAAATTGATGATGGAACTTTTGCAGACGTGGTAGAGTTAAAAGTTCTCGACTTGGGTGAAAATTTACTCACAGCACTGACAAAAAACATGTTTCAGGGCCTTTCCAAATTAGAGACACTGTCTCTGGACAACAACATTATCTCATTTATTTCCCCTGTGGTCTTTCAGCCCCTGGTCATCTTACGTTTAGTAAATTTGAGCAATAATTACCTGCATCAAATTTCAGATATTGATTATATTGTTAAACTTCCAACTTTACAACATTTGATTATTACTCACAACAACTTTACTTCATTTCAGTCCGATGACCTCCATGTAAATACTTCAAACCTACTCACCCTAAGTTTGGATTCAGTGAAAAAGTTCAGCATTACAAGAGACATTTTTCCTCATCTGCAGTCTCTGGACTTGCGAGGCTGGTCCAAGGACATCGAGTGGGAAGTGTCAAACAAGACCTTTTTGAGGAGCCTAACGAGACTGCACATGAGTGAAACTTCTCTTAGCTTTGATGTGTACAGAGTGATTCTGCAGACTGCTTACTCTCTTCAAGAGTTTCAGATGGATAACATACAAAAGTGGATAGATGATGGTCTCATTGATGTTGCCTGCCAAATTCCTTCTCTAAGAACAGTTGATGTGAGAAATAGTGAAATTCACACCATAAAAGAGCACATGCTGCAGTCTTGCTCTAACCTTATTGAGCTCAACTTATCATTTAACAATATAAAAAGCATGGCTGATAATGCACTCCCGTCAATGACACAGCTCAGAAGCCTGATATTACAAAATAATGAACTGTCCGAACTGCCAGTGGCCGTCCAAGGACTCACCACATTGGAAGTCTATGACCTTAGTGACAATGTCATCAGTGAACTTTACTGTCCTTACTTCTGGAATTTAACAAGCCTAACAATACTCGATCTGAGCCACAATCAAATATCCTATATCTTTGACTGTGTTTTTCAAAATTTAAACAATTTGAAAATCTTAAATCTTGAAAACAACCAGATTGTGTCATTTATAGATACATTCAAAGATAAATTACAGACATTGGAGTTTTTAAATTTGAGAAATATTGATATCATGAATTTCATTCATGGAGATTTTCATAGTCTGTCTTCCCTTCAATACTTGTGTATAGACTTAGACAAGTGTGACAGTGTTGATGAAGGAGGGTTCGAAGGACTTGATAACCTCCAGATTCTTTATTTGTTAGGTGATAATTATTTTTACGACCATTTCAGTGGACTGTCAAACTTAAGCACTCTGATCTTAAATGTTGTTCAAAGCCAGTCACATAACAGCTCTGAACAAAGGGATAGGCCTTTCTCAAATTTACAAAGATTGAAGAAGCTTCATATCAAGGTTCATAGAGGATATTACGATATTTCAAAAGATGTTCTCAGTGGTTTGACTTCTTTAGAGTACTTAATAACAGAGGCATATTTCATGGGATCTTTGTACCCAGACACATTTAAATACACACCGCAACTGAAACATCTGAGGATATCTTACAGCGAGCTTTCAGTTTTAACATCTGACGTGTTCTTGCCAATTCCAAACCTGATAATACTCGACCTCTCCAACAATAAACTCAGGTCTTTGGATTTTCTAGCAGAGGCCAAACTGTCGGCACTCAGGTGGCTAAACGTCAGTGACAATGAATTGTTTGTAATCAGTGAAACAGTTATCCAATCCCTTCCAGGCTTGACATATCTGGATCTATCTGCTAACCTTTTAACATGTGAATGTTCTAATTACGGTCTTATCCAGTGGATTCAAGGCAGCAAACAGACACAGGTTGTTAATGCACATCAGTACACTTGTGCGTTTCCTGTCAGCCAACGGGGAAAAAAATTCCTTGACTTTGGTTTTGACTCCTGTCGGATAGATGCTGCATTGCTCTGCTTCCTCTTTAGCTCTAGTCTAGTTATGCTTACTCTCCTTGCATCCTTCATCTATCACTTCCTGAGGTCACACCTCACCTATGCCTATTACCTCTTCCTGGCCTTTCTCTATGATAATAAGAGGAGGAAGAAAGGTATTCCTCACAGCTACGATGCCTTTGTCTCCTACAATGTTCATGATGAAGCTTGGGTCTGTGGAGAGTTGCTTCCAGAGCTGGAGGGTCAACAGGGCTGGAAACTCTGTCTGCACCACAGAGACTTTGAACCAGGTATATATGATTATCATTAGCCTCTTTTTTTTTTTCTATTTTTCTATTTTTAGATCTATATTTAATGAAGCTACCACACAAACTGCCTCAGCTTTCCTTAAACTTGTACTGACAAAGATCGGGGTTTACACGACTGTTTTTTGTTTTGTTTTGTTCAAAATTTTAATACAATATCTTTACACAAATATAAATGGCTGATATGAAGTCAAACAAGAATACCAATCCCACGTGACCCACAAAACGAAGTTTGAGTGCTAGATCTAGATATTTTAAGACTGATTATCTGGACAAGAGCTACAAATTGATCTTTAAACCTCTAAAAGTAGACTTTAGATGTGCTGCTCAACTTTCAAAGCATCCTACATGTAGGAAAATGAAAGATTTACTCTGGAAAATATACAGTTAAGATTGGTCCAGTTTTTTCCTGAAATCATGAAATTGGGTTTCACATAAAAGAATATAGACGTACAAAAACATCTGAATTCCAGAAAATATTGAATTACAGAAAATATTAAAATTAAAGTCTGAGTCAGCACCAGTTATTACCCCAGAAGCTTATTGAATTGTGCTTTGCTTGTCCATTACACAAAAAGTCCCACCAAAGGCTGTGACTGAAATTTAGACACTACTGTAGATCCTGCTCTTCTCAAAAGTGAGAATACCTTTGAAATGTTTCAACTCATAGAAAAGGCTACATTTTATGTTGTCTAAGGAGCTTGGAAACAATAGACTACAATGACCTGGATGACTGAGAACCTTCACAGACATACATTTTATGTTATTCACCAGTGCTGTTTTAAGTAGTAAATGTTAAAACTAGAAAAATGCTGACATGTTTGATGTGTGAGATTTTTGTTTAACGTCTCAGATTTCTGTTTTTACAGGTAAGCCCATTGTAGAAAACATTACAGATGCCATCTATAGGAGCAGAAAGACTATCTGTGTGATCAGCCCAAATTACCTGCAGAGTGAGTGGTGCTCCAAAGAAATCCAGATGGCCAGGTATGGTTACCAACTCTTTGTCCTTACATGTAATGACATCGCCAGCTTCTACACTGATTAATCTGCGTGTGATCTCTTTAGCTACCGTCTGTTCGATGAGCACAAGGATGTGCTGATCATGGTGTTTCTGGAGGACATACCAGCCAACCAGCTGTCTCCGTACTACCAAATAAGGAGTCTGGTGAAGAGGAGCTCTTACTTGAGCTGGCCACAGGCTGGTCAACACACTGGAATCTTCTGGCAGAAAATACGACAAGCTCTCGAGAGAGAAGAAAACCCCGTTGAGCACACGTGACTCCGCACTGGACAGCCCATAGTCATCCAGTGAAGTTTACCTGAGGTGGAAAAATCATTGTTTGTTTGTATAAAGCAGATATAATTATTGCAAATGAGAATAAATCAGGGTATGCTTTACAGTGAGACTGACAAGTTGCTCTTCTTATCCTTTTGTATTCGAAGGAGCTTGGGAAAGAAAGCGTCTGGACTTCAAGTTGCTTGAAGATGTTTCACCTCTCATCTGAGAAGCTTCTTAAGTTCTAGGGTCAAATGGTGGAGAGTCACAGATTTAAGCCCTGTGGGAGTGTCCCTCCGAGAGGGACAATGGACCCTCTAATGATCCTCTACCTAATCACACAAGCCAAGGTGTGAAAATGGGTGTAGGTCACAATCAGCCAAGGTTTTGGGTGAGCTCATTGTGAAACCTAGCCCCACCCTATCATGTGATTTCCTGAGGTCAGATGGCCCAGGATATCCTTTGGTATCCATGTCAGATTCACCCCCTTACATTCAAAATACCAAAATGAAGATTGCAGACATGCTCAACTTGAGGCTGTGGTGGCTCCATCCATCTTTCATATACAGTTTATGTAAAGAACAAGCATAGTTGTGTTTAGAGGTGCAAATATAAATATAAAAATGTGGTTAGGGTTGTACATATTTTTTATATTGTTATATTTAACTACTAATCAATAAGTCCTAATAATGGAACATATCAATCGACTGTCATTTTTAAACCATACATGGAATATTATGGCCTTTGTGACAGTTGGAGTTTAAACCACCCTGATGATCAAGAATTCACTTACTTTTCCAAGTCCATCATTCATCATCGAGAATATATTTATTCCCCCAGCTAGTAATTCCCGTCATCCAAATACATCAGAAACACAATTCCACTCAAGGGCACTAAGCGATCATAAACCTGTCTCTTTGAAACTCAATAAAAAATGGCAACAAAAATCGACCACCTGATGGTGCTTGAACACATCTTTGCTAAAAAAGTAGGACTTAAATAATATTTTAAAGAGAATGGACATCCTTTTTGGATATAAATGATTCTCCCAACATTTATTAACTTTATTATAGGAAACTGGCATAGCTGTTTTAAGGGGCAGGATTATCTCATACTCATCCTATAAAAAGGAAAAAGACACAATTTGGAAGAAAAAATTAAAATGTTGAAAAGAAATTGCACAGCAACACTTTTGAAAAGCTAGTGTGTGATTTAAGAAAACACAGACTTGATTTAAATGTGTTGTTAAACACAAAATCACAGTTTCTTATACAGCGGTTGACACATGAGAAATCTGAATACAATAATAAATAAATCAGATAAATATCTAGTAAAGCTATTTAGTCAAAATAAAGACAAAAAACATGTAGTTATCAAAGACTCAGCAGGGAAACCTTTTCATTATCTTCCAGATATAAATAATGTTGTTAGGACGTTTTACATGCATCTATACACTTCTGACCATGACCCAAATATGGAAGACATTCACAAATTTCTGAGTGCTATAGATCTGTCTATTTTAACACAAGATCAAGGTACGATGTTGGATAAACTATAGCTCTAGAAGAACTATTCTTAATCAAATACTCTGTAACAAGGCATCTAGCCCAGATGGCGTCCCTGCTGAGTTCTACGAACATTTCTGGCCAACCCTGTCCTCGCTATTCATAAGAATGGTTGAAGAATTTATGATTATGTCTAGAAGTCCTCCAACCATGAATACTGCAATAATTAACCTTTTGTTAAAACCAGAGAAAAATCCCAATCAGCCAAATTAGGCCACTTTCTCTGGTAAATACAGACATTAAAATTATAAGCCATGTTCTTGCATCCCATTTAGAAAAAGTAATTCCAGCCCTTATCCATCCTTACCTGACAGGTTTTATTAAAGGCAGACATCCCACTATAAATATTTGTAAACTATTCAACTCCATGCAGCTTTCAGAGTATCAGAAAACTATAATCTTATCAGTCGATGCAGAAAAAGCATTTGACAAAGTCTGCTGGAAATTTCTGTTTGAGTGACTATGAGTTATAGTTATTTCCCATATTCTTGTTATAATTGTGTTATTGCTATCATTGTCATTATTATGATTACTGGTGATGAGTATTATTCTGATTATTGTAATAATTCTTTCCTCAATTGCATTAATCCTGGACTGAATAGAAATTAATGTACTCATACTCGTATTTTTCTGTAAGTTCCCTAATCTGTTCTCCTCTACTCTGTATGTTGTATATTTCGTGATAATAAGAAAATAGGGAAAAAAGAAACGTTTAAAATTTTAATTGTTAGGAATTAAAATTATACTTCTATTTCAAATGCTAAATGTATTGTTCTTTTTTCTCAGTTTACATTGTTTGTATTTACACGTATGATTTATTTAAGAAGTGTTAGAAAATAATAACTAGTATGTTTTCCTGTTACTAACATTCATACTAACAACTGTGACACAAATATGTCTTTGGTGTCCTAATGCTTACAGGACTCAGTGTCCTTAATTACATTTAATCTTTGGTTTAATCTTCACAACAGCCCACAGCAAGTTTCCCTAGTGCTTTACCTGCCTGTCACCACTAACTGAGGGCTTGAGTGAGAGACAGTACTTTCATCTTAGACACATCAGTCATTTCAATTCATTTGGTTCTTATTTTTCAAAACAGCAAAAGAATAGGAGTAACTAACAGTTTTATATGGTTGTTAATCTTAAATGGCACACTATAAGTGTTTGTACTATATAATTTTACTGTAAAAACTGTGTGAGAGTGGTCTATTGCTCAGTGAAAATGGCTTTTTTTTTTGCAGTTTCACAGTTTTGAAAAAGGTTCAAGTTGCTGTCATTTGCATGTTTCCTCCTGAAAACAAAACTCAATTCTAGAGAGAGAGATAGCGTGATAAGAGATAACTCTTTATTGTCATTGCACAGTCTTACCTAGTACAATAGTACGACAAAAGTGGAAACTGTCCCCAGGTCCGCACCAGAGATGGGCAGTAACGCGTAATCTGATTACTTTTTTCAGGTAACGAGTAAAGTAAGGAATTACTATTGCAAAAACGGTAATTAGATTACCGTTACTTCCTACGTTCCTACGGGAAAGTACCGTTACGTTACTTTCCCGTAGGAACGCTGCGTTACTGCGTTACTAAAACCGTGATTTTTTGCGAGAATGTCTCATGACAGTGACGTAAGTGCGACGTTCGTGACAACAGCTGTGTGCAGATCAACAATGGATCATATATCGAGTGCAGGAGAGAGTATGAGCGTGCAGCGTTTAAAGCGTGGAAGTACTGACCTTACTTTGAGTTTGATTCCATACAAAGTGACAAAAACATTAGCATCCGTTGTGCGTGGGAAGAAAACTTCTTTTTACAGCGAAAAAAATCCCGCTAAACTTCCAAGCAAGCACCAGGAGTGCGCTACCACGTAATGGGAAACTCACAGAGAAACTCGCAGAAAAAAATATATTTTATGTGCTGGAATGTGCAGAAAATAGGTTTAAATGTTAAACAAATTTCTTCCAGTCAGAGAATGTTGCATATAATTAAATTTTTGCTTGATGCATAAAGTCTGTGAAGGTTCTCTTCTTAAAGAAGTCCAGATGCTTTTCTTTGCAAGCTCCTTTGACCTTGATGCATAAAGTTAAAAGGTTAAAACTACTAAAACAAGTTAAAAAAAAAAAAAGAGACTTTTCCATTTGATTACATTTTGTATGATGGATTATGTAGAAAAAGTAGAATTGTCACAAACTGAAAGCAGGGACTCAAGCGCAGAGCAGGTTGATGTCTCAGAACACGATTTATTTACACACCAGTGCAATAATATATACAGTTACGGGGAAATTCAGGGTTCCAGGGGATTAGGGGAAGGCTCTCTCTCTCTCACGCTCGCTCACGTCCTCACATCCGACTCACACACGTTCGTACCGCGGGGAGGTCACAGGTCCGGGAAGATAAACTGGAACAGGAAAGGGAGAAATCACTCACAAATCACGAAGGTAGGGCGTAAAGGTATAAGACCACGGGACCTGGAAAGAAAGACTAACGTCAGTAGCGCAATCATCCAGCGATGAGAGGATCTGTGACCCAGCCTCAAATAGTAGATGGGTAATCAGCTGATCGCCAACAGCTGTGTGAGCCAAGGGCGGGAGCCAGCTGTGAGCTCCGCCCAGGCAGAGAGGTAGGGGAGAGAGAGAGAAAGCAAAAACACAAGTGTAGCCTTGTGAGGCCGGCTGGGCAGGCACGGGGACCATGACAAGAATTGGGCTGAAAGATCTATCGCTTTATCACCTTTTCAGGTTGTAAATCGTGTTTTTTAAAAAGTAACTAAGTAACTAAGTAATTAATTACTTTTGAAAATAAGTAATTTTGGGGGAAGTAATTGGTAATTAGTTACTGATTACTTTTTTCAAGTAACTTGACCAAAAATACTTACCAATGAGTTGATGTCTTTCTGTCCAACAGCAGGAGTGCTGGTCCCGAGCCTCAAAGACAGAAAGAAGCAAGGGAGAAAAAACAGAACATTTTTAGAAGCTGATTTGATCCTTAATGGCTGTGCAATCATAATAACTTACAACACAGAGGGTCAATGTAGACCCCATACAACCGAATTAGACTAACACATATAGTATTAAAAACACCATCTACTACTGTGTCTGAATGTGTAGTATTGGCACATTTTAGGCCTAAAGAGATATGTTTTGAAAAAAAGACCACCTAATTTAAATATAATCATTGCATGCTTGTTAAAAGTTAACTTATGACAGGGTTTATATGTAACATGTTTCTTATGATTCAACTGTGTAATTTAACTTAATTCTTTAGAAGGACGAGCTATATTACTTTATTCTCAGTTATAAAGCCAACCTAGATGTTAAGCATTTAACGGGCCATGTATCTGGATTATAGCTTTCACAACAAAACTTGTTTTTAATCACATGTTTTAACAAAACAAATACTATTGTTAATGTTATTATTTAAAATGTAATTCAACAGAAAAGTCGGTTAAATATAAAAGCAGTTTGCTTATGTTGTTAAATAAAGGCTAGATTTGACATTAGATATAGATGCCACAGATGTTCAAAAGCTGCCACAAAGCATTAAAAAAAATAGACGTCTCCGAAAACGTCGGAGCATTTTTGCAAATATGCAATGTCTTGATAAATCGAGCTTGAACTGATACTTGAACTTTACACAGCTACATTCTCGCCTGAAAATATCTTAAAAGTTTATTTCGTGACAAAGAAAATGTAATATTTAAAGGTTTTTTAGCCGTGCTCCTCCGCCATTGCCGCGCTTACAAGTACGCATAGGCTCCGACAACCGCAGCCAACAAATGCGATCCTCCTTTTCTCCAGATTACCCTTTCTGGGTCACCAAATAAACTTTTAAGATATTTTCAGGCGAGAATGTCGCTGTAAAATGCTCAAATATCTACTTAATTGAACCTTGCTTCGACATTTTCGGAGAGCTCTGTTATCCACCAGCGCGATAGCTGACCAGGAGGACAAGGCTCAATAGAGCGGGCGAGCACAGCTAACTCCTGGCATGTCGTTTTCAACCCCCCTGCAGTCTTTTGCTACTCAGGTTAAACATGATATATATAGTTAGTTAGTTAGTTAGTTAGTTAGTTAGTTATGGCTATGGATTGAAAATACCCCCCATACCCCACCCCTAACGGTTGCACCTCCTGAAAACTTTTGTCTGGGCTCTTATCTCACTTTTTTATTTCAAACACTCAACAGAAAATTTCACAGACATATTTTTATAAGGTTTTTAAGGCTGTGGTGTTAATTTTTAAGTAACATAAGCCCAGCCAGCACACTCAAAAAAGCGAAACTTGGTGGTTATTGCATTTACAAGACTCTAACATGTAATTTGAACACAATGAATTTATGTTTCTAAGGTGAACGTAATAAAATCATATAAGATCTATATGAAATTTACCAACTTAGCACCTCTTAAATTTATTCTTGTTGATATGACATGATAAAATCTAACAAATGTGGTTAGCTGCCTTAAAGACTCGCGATATCACAAGATCACGTGAGATTCTAAACAACAAGAGGCAGGAAAGCACATGGTTTGCTTCGAGGTCATCTTGGAAAGGTAAGAGTGAATCTATCTTCATCCATCTTGATGAAAATACTTTTTGCACAAAGGTATCATTAGTTTGTCGATTCTTTTCAGTTCTATTTATTCACATTTGTTTTTGTTTTTAAATATCTGTTTGTTTATGCCATTCTATCTAGCTAACACGTTAGTGCAAGAATATAGCACAATGTCATGCTAGCATGATAGCCTAATATGAAAGACTTAGCTACTCCAAATATAGATATTGTTTATAACTTAACCTCTGCACATAAGCTAGTTTGGCTCTACCGCAAAGACTGTTGTGATAAATTTACATTTTACGTGTGGGTTGTTGAAATTTGTAAGTTTGTAAGTTGCAACTGATGGACAGTGGTTTATTTAACAATTTATGTGTTTTTAGTACACTGAGGAGGAAAGACAAAACATGAACAGATGTGTTTTCCTGTTTTTTAATGTTTTTGAAATTAAATATTTCTCTACTTAATAAACTTGGAGACTTGCAGTTCCCTCCTGTAAAGATAATAAATGTTTAATCTTATCAGGTGGTGAAAGGTCTGGAGAGCTGGCAGGCCAGTTCATCAAATTCAAGGTGAGCTAATATTTTTCTTAAAAGTTATCACATTCCCATGTTAAAAATGTAATATATTCATTTGTAAGTGACATATAGTTTTGAGACCAAGAAAACATTGCATTCTGATTTTATGTACACATCATCTAAACTTTCTTGAATTGGGGGTATGGCGTTGAGATGGATTTCCGTATATATTTGTTTTTTTCCCTCTCTGTGTATAAAGACTGATGCTGTTGAAATCAGAAGAGAATACATCGCCAAAGGTCTTTGCTTGTACCTGAATGAAGATCCTGAGAAGCTGGTAAAGGATTATCTGGTATGTTAACTTGCCTGTATCCTTAACTAAGGAGATGATCAAAGATAAGCTTGAACTACATACAAAAAGTTTCAGGGGATGGGGTTTTCCTGTAAATTACCGGTGGCTGTAAAAAATACCTTTTAAAATAGGAAAAGTAAGAGCTTTATGTTTCTCACTGGATTCTACACGCACCATTCTTGAGTGTTTTATACTAACCTTATTATAATTAGAGATGGACCGATCCGATATTACGTATCGGTATCGGTCCGATACTGACCTAAATTACTGGATCGGATATCGGAGAAAAATAAAAAATGTAATCCGATCCATTAAATATCACGAAAGCACCTCACAAAACTTGCAACACGCCGTAACTCACCTCAGAACGTTAGCACGTCGGAGCAGTAGGCATCACGTGATAGAGCGGCTGTGGCATGCGGGACCTGTCGGTGGTCTGGATAGCATGTGGAGCTTCGCTAGCAACCCGGCATTTCATCTCCGACAAAGTTATCCCCGAGAGAAGTAAAGCAAGTGTGTAAGTCCATCTCTGAATGTTTGTAAAGCATTCCTGCGTTAAGCTTAACAAGCGATATATGGAGCGACTGCCTCTTCTTGCTGCTACTTCAATCGTGAAACTGCTTAACGATCAGCTGATCGGCTTTTCTGTCGCGAGTCCGTGTCTCTAGTTTGCTTTTGGCCCACTTTGCACCAGAAAGAGGAAACCAGCGGCTGAACAACAGCAGCACGTTTAAGCTTGATAAGCTGTTGTTAGAATGTATTTAATATTACTTTCTACTCCAGGATCTTTTTCTACGTAGCTGACGGCTGGTAACTGTGCAGGGGCGGATCTAGCAAAGTTTAGCCAGGGGGGCCGATAGGGCATTAACAGGGAAAAGGGGGCACAAAGACATACTTTTCTTTCTTATTCTCATTTAAAATGTCGAGCTTTTAATAAATAATTATCTGACACCCAAAGTTTTAATTTGATGTAAAAGGAATAGAAGTCAATTACTGTATATAGTGACTATTAAGTCTAATATATATACCCTAGTAAGCTATAGTACTTTTTCCTTTGGGAAGGTACCATCTGTGCAGTCTGCAATTTTGTTGAAGAAAGATGTTGAATCTATTTAATATTTCTTGAAAAATAATTGATTTCTGTGCATTTTTTTTCACACTGCATCAAATTAAGGTTGATTACGTCGATTAAGCATCATGAGGTGGAGCGTGAGGGGTGGTTCCCTATTTTTTATTTATTTATTTTTGTTGTTGCTGGGAGTTGGAACCCTATTAGTTAGGTTGCTTAATATTTATGCTAAGTACTCTTTAAAATACCAGAATAGGGAGGATGGTGTAGGTTTAAGTTTATTAGATTGATCAGTATTGCTGAACTATGAAATATTTTTTTTTGCATACAGGTATAACAGAATAGCTTTAGTGTAGTTGTTGTTTTAAACTTGAGTATGAACTTGCAGACTTGCAAAATGCAGCAAGATATTTTAAAAAACACTTTTGTTGATTAAAAAAACACTATCGGATTCATATCGGTATCGGCAGATATCCAAATTTATGATATCGGTATCGGTATCGGACATAAAAAAGTGGTATCGTGCCATCTCTAATTATAATATCATTATAATAACCTTATTCATACAAGATTTTTATGTAACATTTACACTTCAATGGATGTATCAGGAGCAACTTGGGGTTCAGTATGTTACCCATTGATAGTTTTAGTATCAGATTAGAGAAGCCAGGGATTAAACCAGTAGACAACTTGCTCTACCTCCTGTGCCACAGTCACCCCTATCACAACTCAAGATTTTGAAAGACAGGACATTGTTGAGGTATTGAATGAACTTCTCTTGAGTCAGGAAAAATATCGGGCAGTCATTTTTGATTAGATTTACATTATTATAAGGCTTGAATGAATAAAGCTTTTAGGTATTTTACATTAATGTAAAACAGATATATACTTTTAAAACTGTTTGCAATGGACATTAGTGAGAAATCATTATCTTTTTTTTTTTTGTGTTTGTTTTATTGTTACAGGAAGTTGATAAAAGCATCGCCACTGCATAGCAGAGACAGTCTTTGGAATCTGTGTCTTTCGATCAGAGGGTGCGGAGCCTGGCGATGACCCTCAGGATATTATGATTGTTCTAGAGGGGGTGGAAGTGATGGGTGAGTTGGGCAATGTAGTTTTTGCAGTGACAATGTTGCTTGGTCTGGTCTATTCACTGAACCTGAGCTACCCTCTGGAACTCAGGTACACCTTTGAGGTCCTGCAGAATATTCCTATAGAATTAGATGCGCACGAACAATTCAACAGCACACAAAGTACAGGTTCTCAAAACACTATTTTCTCGTTGAGAAATGTTCCCATTACAACAGCTACACCAAGTATCTGGACCATGAACCTAAAATAATTGCAGATAGATGATACCATGCATTTTTTATTGATTTTGAATAAACACAAAATTGGTGCTCTTTCTTTTTTGAAAGTGCATCTGTTGACCTTCAAAGTAGTTGTATTGGTCATCAGAAAATCACCTGATTCAGCCATTCATTGTTGTTAAAAGATTGTTTTAACAGGTTAACTTTCCACTTTGTCCACTACTTTTTTTCTGTTATGTAACTTGCACTTGCATTTCATGTATTCTTTATACGTTATGTGAAATTTGCTATAAATTCAATAAATTGGAGAAAACAAAAAGATGTGTATGACAAATTTTTATTTACCTTTTAGATGTAGTGAAATGTATGTTAATCAGACTCTAGACTTTGTTAAATGCTCCAAAAAATTACTCTTTAAATTAACTTAAAATAATCATGGAAAGAATTTCCACGTGATTAAATTGCTTTCTATTAACATTAAAGACTTGCGTTGGAATAACTTAATTTGTATGAGTTGGTTCAACTCAATTAACTTAAGCTGGGACCAAATGTAGTAAATTAGTTGGAGAAAACCTACTGAATTGAGTTGGAACAAAACTCTTTAAGTTGGATCAACACTATTAAAATATATTGGATCAAAATGCAGTAAATATGTTGATTCATCAATCTTTAATTAAGTTGGTCCAACTTGAGTGCATTAAGTTGGAGTAACAGAATTGCATAGTGCTAAAATAAAGCAATTTAATCACGTGGAAATTCTTTCCATGATTTTTTTAGAGTTATTTTTTTGAGTGCAGCAGCAACTCTAGGCTAACACTAACTAGCTAGCAAGATTATAAACCTGGTGCTAAACTAAGAGAAGCCACAAAATCAGTTTGAATAAGAGTAAACATTTACTCACCAAGTCAGTAAAGATCCACAGCAATGACAACAATCTCTTGAGCCGAAGCTTCTCCAGGTTTGCTCAACATATTCCAGAAAAAATGCTGGCGCCATGAACATGCGGACTGAGTCGTGCTAGGGAGGAGGATGGTAGTGACATGGTATTTTCGAACCACATCTTTCATCCTTCCACACTGAGAAGCAAAACTTCCAGCTTACTTAGCTTTTCTAAGTAAAGAAAACTCAAATAAATTGAGTTGATCAGCATTTTTGCATAAAAAGTACTGGTAACTTATTTAAATCGAGTTCTAATAACAAATTGATAAAAATTGAATTGTGCCTACTTAATATTTTTAATTAAACACAATATTACATTTTACAGTGTGAGCCGCAGCGGTCAGTTGAAGAATCTGTGAGTTTCTCTGTGAATTTCCCATTACATGGTAGCGCACTTGGTGCTTGCTTGGAAGTTTAGGGGTTTTTTTCGCTGTAAAGAGAAGTTTTCTTCCCACGCACAACGAACACTAATGTTTTTGTCACTTTTTATGGAATCAAACTCAAAATAAGGTCAGTACTTCCACACTTTAAACGCTGCATGCTCATACTCTCTCCTGCACTCGATATATGATCCATTGTTGATGCACACAGCTGTTGCCACGAACGCGCACTCGCTTACCATTCTCGCAAAAAAAATCACGGTTTTAGTAACGCAGTAACGCAGCGTTCCTACGGGAAAGTAACGGTAATCTAATTACCATTTTTGCAATAATAATCCCTTACTTTACTCGTTACTTGAAAAAAGTAATCGGATTACAGTAACGCGTTACAAGTTACAAGTTACTGCCCATCTCTGGTGTTGAGTTTGCGGCCCCCCTGTTTTGTCAGATTCATTAGGTTCAGCTGTGTTTTCCTCCTGTGTGCGGTTTCCCTCTGTGTGCATTTATAGCATGTCTCCTCTTACAGTGGGGCAAAACAGTATTTAGTCAGCCACCGATTGTGCAAGTTCCCCCACTTAAAATGATGACAGAGGTCAGTAATTTGCACCAGAGGTACACTTCGACTGTGAGAGACAGAATGTGAAAAGAAAAAAAAAAAATGCATGAATTCACATGGTAGGATTTGTAAAGAATTTATTCGTAAATTAGGGTGGAAAATAAGTATTTGGTCACCTCAAACAAGGAAAATCTCTGGCTCTCACAGACCTGTAACGTCTTCTGTAAGAAGCTTTTCTGTCCCCCACTCGTTACCTGTATGAATGGCACCTGTTTGAACTCATCATCTGTATAAAAGACACCTGTCCACAGCCTCAAACAGTCAGACTCCAAACTCCGCCATGGCCAAGACCAAAGAGCTTTCGAAGGACACCAGGAAAAGTATTGTAGACCTGCACCAGACTGGGAAGAGTGAATCTACAATAGGCAAGCAGCTTGGTATGAAAAAATCAACTGTGGGAGCAATCATCAGAAAATGGAAGACATACAAGACCACTGATAATCTCCCTCGATCTGGGGCTCCACGCAAGATGTCATCCCGTGGGGTCAAAATGATCATGAGAACGGTGAGCAAAGATCCCAGAACCACACGGGGGGACCTGGTGAATGACCTGCAGAGAGCTGGGACCAAAGTAACAAAGGTCACCATCAGTAACACACTACAACGGCAGGGAATCAAATCCCGCAGTGCCAGACGTGTTCCGCTGCTGAAGCCAGTGCATGTCCAGGCCCGTCTGAAGTTTGCCAGAGAGCACATGGATGATACAGCAGAGGATTGGGAGAATGTCATGTGGTCAGATGAAACCAAAGTAGAACTTTTTGGTATAAACTCAACTCGTCGTGTTTGGAGGAAGAAGAATACTGAGTTGCATCCCAAGAACACCATACCTACTGTGAAGCATGGGGGTGGAAACATCATGCTATGGGGCTGTTTTTCTGCCAAGGGGACAGGACGACTGATCCGTGTTAAGGACAGAATGAATGGGGCCATGTATCGTGAGATTTTGAGCCAAAACCTCCTTCCATCAGTGAGAACTTTGAAGATGAAACGAGGCTGGGTCTCCCAACATGACAATGATCCAAAACACACCGCCCGGGCAACAAAGGAGTGGCTCCGTAAGAAGCATTTGAAAGTCCTGGAGTGGCCTAGCCAGTCTGCAGACCTCAACCCCATAGAAAATCTGTGGCGGGAGTTGAAAGTCCGTGTTGCTCGGCGACAGCCCCAAAACATCACTGCTCTCGAGAAGATCTGCATGGAGGAATGGGCCAAAATACCAGCTACTGTGTGTGCAAACCTGGTAAAGACCTATAGTAAACGTTTGACCTCTGTTATTGCCAACAAAGGTTATGTTACAAAGTATTGAGTTGTATTTTTGTTATTGACCAAATACTTATTTTCCACCCTGATTTACAAATAAATTCTTTACAAATCCTACCATGTGGATTCATGGATTTTTTTTTTTCACATTCTGTCTCACAGTTGAAGTGTACCTCTGGTGCAAATTACTGACCTCTGTCATCATTTTAGGTGGGGGAACTTGCACAATCGGTGGCTGACTAAATACTTTTTTGCCCCACTGTATGTGCGTTACTGTCACGGTTCGGCATGGCAAACCATAGGTGTGGGGAAGGAGGACCCAGGCACGGTGCTCTGTGTATAAACAGTGCGTTTATTTACAGTGATGGAAACAATAACAGTAAATCCCCATGCTCTCCCCTGACTCCCGTGTCGTGTCTTCCCAAAAAGTCTGTGCTCCGTGTTCTCCGCTCCCGTGTCTCAGCACCCCTCATGCTGGCTGCTGTCTGGCGCTCCACACTTCTCCTGGGGACACAATAGACACAGCCGTCAGGACACATATAACCGCGGGCATACACACACTAACTCGGTTCAACTGGATGACTAACGTGGAGTCTCATGGAATGATCCCGCGTCGGTGGGAGCTCCAAGACTCTCCTAAGTAGCTCCCCCGACGAGCCCTGATCAGCGGCAGGTGTGTAGCTTCGGGTGTGGCCAGTCCCCTAGCCGGGCAACACCCACCAGGCCTGAAGGCACCTGTAAACCAGTGTACACACACACACACACACACACACTCACACTCACACACTCACATCTACAAGCATGGAGAAGAGCAGCAGCAACACCAAAAATACATATAATATCACCAGTCCATGACTGCCCAGGGATCCTGGGTCGCTCAGACCCAGGACCCTGACAGTACCCCCCCTCTAAGGGTCGGCTCCCGACGACCCAAAACAAAAAAACAAACAAAAAGTACAGCACAACCAACCCAGGGCGGGTGGCGGGGGGTCCAGGATGGAGGGCCCCAAAACCTCACCGTTAAACAGCCACCACACAACAACAAAAGAAAAACCCAGTACAAAAGGCAAACCCCCGGTCCAGTGGCAGCAAACACAGTTCTGGCGGCCGACCCGCAGGACGGCAAAACAAGCGGGACCTGCGGTGGGTTAGGCAGTGGCGGAAAAACAGTTCAGGTGGCCTACCTCCAACCCCTTGGTGGAAACACAGCAGCTCCGGCTCTGGTCGCTGACGTGGACGTGCTGGACGTGGATGGCGTGGAGGGCGCGCCAGACGTGGAGGTCCCTCTGACTTGCTGACCTCCAGTTCTGGCTGAGCGGGTCCCTCTGGACCTCCGAGCTCCTCCGGAGGCAGCGCAGGCTCCACAGGCTCGCTGAGCTCCTCCCGCTCGCCGATCCCCGGCTCACCGAGCTCCTCTGCTGGCAACGGTCGCTCCGGCTCATTGAGGTCCTCCAGCAGCGGCGCTGGCTCCTCAGCCGGTGGCTCGCTGAGCTGCTCCCGCTCCGGCTCGCTGTTTTTGCCTTTTCTGAGCCTACATTGAGTGTGAAAAACTGTAGTCACTCTGCTTCTTCCAAGCCTGGAGTTAAAATCACCAGGACTGTTAATTAAAAAACTGAGAATATTAAGGACTTCTGTTGATCTGCATCTGCTCACTCAGAGCAGAGAGCTAATTTGACAAAGACTGTTTTCAATGAGCCTGCTCCTCTGTCGATCTGTGTTTCTACTTGGCCTTTAGTGCAGCCTGCAGTTCTGTTACCTGGTCAGGTTGCAGCTCAACCTTCAGTTCAGTCATTAGCTCAGTCGCGTATTCGGCCACCATCATCAATTTCTTTGTGTTGGCCAGAGGACTCCACGCCTGCTGGTTCTTTTTCCTGTCAGCCAGAGGACTCTGTGCCTGCTGGTTTTTTGCTGCAAAACAAAAAACTGCCCTTTCGTGTTGGTGGAAAATGCATGTCGACCAATCAAAAATGATATGGTGACATGACATTTGGTTGTTTAGAAAGAGGGGGAAGCTTTAGGAGTGACGGCAAGATCCGGGCCATACCAATTTTGCTATGTGGGTAAATACAATGTGGTGTATAAACAAATTGTGATTGAAGAAGGTACACGCTTAGCCTAGGCCTGTTGTGTTGGTTAAGGGTTAAGAATGTATGCTATGTGTCTTCCCTCAATCAAGCGCCTAATGAGTTTTGTGGTTTCTGGTGTGGAAGGGTGTGCTGTGTTTTTAGATAATATAGTGGTATTTATCGCAACACCTGGCAAGATCATCTTAAGTCCATCTGTGCTTTCCTTGATTGCATAACTTTGGAAAATCTTACAGCGAACCTTGCCAAGTGTGAGTTTGCTAGGGCCACTTTGACTTACTTGGGTAAGGTGGCTGGACAGGGCCAGGTACATCCAGTAAGAGCTAAAGTGGAAGCTACTGATCACTTCAATTCTCCCACTACTGAGAAAGAACTTCCACACTTTCTTGGAATGGTGGGTTATTATTGTGGGTTTTGTGAGAATTTCTCTGCAGTGGTTGCTCCTCTAAGTGACTCCTTAAACCCCAAGGTTATGTTCCAGTGGTCAGATCATTATCAGACAATCTTTGAGGATGTCAAGGCTATCCTTGCCTCTGCTCCAGGGCTTGAGAGACCCCATCTCAGAGATTCTTTCAAGCTGAAGGTAGACGCTAGCAAAGTGGATGCTGGGGCAGTATTGTTGCATCAGGATGGAGCAGGTATTGAGCTACTTCTCCCACAAGTTTTATTCCTTGGTGAGGGATGTTGGTGAGTAGCAGAGTTGGTGTAAATAGGAACTGAGTTTTCACTGGTGCACTGATAAGCACATTTGAACTTCATGTGACTCATGGGTAGCGCTGTCAATTGTTCTCATTTCACCCCTGACTTGCTGACATTTCTGTTTCCACCTTTTGTAAATAAATTTTAATAAATAATCATATCTTTATATTGTTCATATCTTCGTTGTGTAAACTCCTTTTTGTTGCAAGCAAGAGTCAGGTGATGCAACAGAGATTGTGTTTTGGACAAAAACAGTGAAGATTACACAATGAAATAAGTCTTTATCTAAAAAATTTTAATTAAACAGCCTACACAAAACATCAGCATCATAATAGAAACAGGAAATGATACGATACAGCAGTGAGAGCTAAAACCTTTTGTGATTTAGCAGTCCAACTTCCCCATTAAGTGTCAGACGGGAAAAAAAACAATTTCCACTGTTGTCTTCCTCAGATTAATAGCACTTGAAGCGCATCCACTCTGAGTTCAGGCCATTTTCATGTCTCAAGGAAAAACTTATGAAAGAGGTAAGACTCTGTTTATAAACCCTAACAATATTATTTGCGTTTACTGGAGAGAAAAAATATGACACAAATGTGGTCACATTAAATCAAAAAATCTGTTATTTTGCTTTAAAGCTGTTGAGATGTAGCTGACATTAAAACACACACTTAAAAAAATCTCAGGATTAAAATCAATATCAGTTAAGCAGTATCAAGGTTTTTCTCAGAACTAGCTTTTGTAATGATAGAAACCTAGCACACTGAACTGTCTTATATTTATTTTTATTATCTATGTTGCATTTATATGTTGTTTGCTCTTTGGTTTTTTTGAGAGTAATATTGATGTCAATGGCCAAGAAAATGCTTTTTTTATAAGAAAGCTATAGATGATTGGTTTTGAAAATACAAATCAAAATTTGTACAATTCAAGGAAAAAAATTTTTTGTGCTACTTAGATGAAACCCTCGAGCTGGCTGAGCCAGTGTCCATTAGATAATCCAGCCCATACTGTCACCAAAGCAAGTAGCTCCATTTTGTAATGGTTAACTCATTTCCCTTTCAAGTCAAGTTATAATGCGGTTGACTCATAATGATGTTCTTAGGCCCAGATAGATGCTGTGTCAGGAAGAACATGTGATGCAAAATCTGTGCCAAATCAAACATACCGATTCTCCCACAGCGAATCATCTCAGAGATTTACCCTTTGAATTTGATTCGATTCAGTTTTATTTATATGCTGTCAAATTACAACAAAGACCAAGACAATAATACATAATACTACCCCAACTTTCAGACAAGCCCTGAACAGCAAGCACTTTGGTGACAGTGGGAAGGAAAAAAACTCCCTTTTAACAGGAAGAAATGTTGAATGCTTATAAATCTCAATTTTTACTAATTTTTGTTTTTTCTTTAAAGTTGTAAGAATATGCTGACCTAGTTTTATTATGTAAATTGTAATTAATTTTTGGAACAGTTTTTGGAAAGTGATTGGTTTATTAGCATATGGACCTTCGCATTAATCAAGGGATTAAGAGCACCCTGGAGGGGTGTGGTAAAGAGGTTTTTTGTTTGCCAAGTGTCAGATGGGACGACGGGGGGGGTTTAAAAAAAATTTGACCACTTTTTGAAGTTGTGAAAGCAAATTAAGTTAACTTTCATTAAATTTTAAGTTGTAAGAAGTTATTTGGTTGATTTTTGTTTAGAATTTTCCACAAAATAAACGCCATATAATTTTAAACAATGAAGTCAGAATTGCATTCTAAAACAAACCTTCCGTTGCCACCCATGGCCTTTTCTTGGACTTTTTTGGTGTTTGGAGCATAAAAGGCCATGACAACCTGTTCAGGGTCTACCCCGCGTTTTACCCTATGATAGCTAGGACAAGATCCAGCACCCCCTGTGATGATGATAAAGACAACCAGAGGAGACTGGGTGGAAGGATGGATGGATTGACCTTTCTGCAATTCTGAAATCTGTCTAACTTCCCTCTGTGCTGCCTTGATGTTGTCATCTAGTCTTGCTGTTCTTTGTGATTGTTATTAGTCAAGCATATCAGGGATCACTGTAGCTGTGGCATAGACCAGCTAGTTGGTTTCACTAACGGTAATGCTGCATTCACATCTGCTAGTAGACATTTACAGGGTAATTCACGTAATCTTGGTAATAAGCACAGAGGGTCCAGGTTTAGCCAACTTAGCCATGATCTTCTCTTTCAGGTCAACTGCTCTCACATTCAACATACCAGTTGTTTATGGGGCTTGCCAGCTGATCTTGAAGGGTGGAGATAATTATATCTCACTCCTGATTTTAAATCCTGGCTCCACCTTGCCATAGCATTTGTGTTCTACTTCTTCCTTCTCCAGCTGTGATAGCAGTTACTTGCGTATCACTGAGCTACTAGTTGTTTTGATGTTAGTCTAGGTGGGTTTCAATTTGTATCCTCTTCATGTAACCTTCTGGATTAGATGAAGCTTTCACTGAAGTTAAATGTATAGTAGGATTCCAGCAGTTCACTATTCTGATTTGTTGTTCCAGTGAAACCTCTGAGACATACCGATTAGAGGTGTGTCTCAGAGGTTTACTGGAACAACAAATCAAAATCACGAATTTTTCATCACTAGTTGCAGCAAATCTCACGTTGTTTTATTCTGTGCTAAAATGATGACATGGTAATGTAATCAGACTAACACCTTCAATTTTATTTTTTATCCTGCCCGACTCAGGTATATTGAACAACAGAATACCCCCATCTCTAAGTGGAAACAGTACTGCTTCCCAAGATCAACATGCTAGCTACAGGAGTTTGGCCTCTGCTGCTTTTCTCACTTCTTTTGTGTTTCTTTCATTGTGAACATTTACTTGCTTTTTCACTGAAAAACTGCACAATTATCTATACAGAAAAATCTAATGTGTTAGTCACTTGCACAGAGCGTTACCTCACTGCTATTCCAGATGACATTCCCAAAAATGCAGTATTGCTAAATCTCAAGTCAAACTACATTTCAAATATTACCAGGATGAATTTGGAAGGTTTATTCAAGCTTGAAGTTCTAAATTTGGAAAAAAATTGGATTTCACAAATTGATGGTGAAGCTTTTGCAGACTTGGTAGAGTTAAAGGTTCTCATCTTGAGTATAAATAGGCTCGCAACACTGACAGAAAACATGTTTCAGGGTCTTTCCAAGTTAGAGACACTGTCTCTGGACTGGAACCAGATCTCATTTATCTCCCCTGTGGCCTGTCAGCCCCTGGTCAGCGTACACTCAGTAGATTTGAGCTATAACCTTCTGCATCAAATTTCAGATATTGATCACATTATTAGACTCCCAACTTTACAACATTTGTTTGTATGTTACAACAACTTTACTTCTTTTCAGTCAAATGACCTCCATGTAAATACCTCAAACCTACTCACCCTGTGTTTGGATTCAGTGAAGAAGTTCAGCATTACAAGAGACATTTTTCCTCATCTGCAGTCTCTGGACTTGCGAGGCTGGAACGGGGACATCGAGTGGGAAGTGTCAAACAAGACTTTTTTAAAGAGCCTGACGAGACTGCAAATGAGTGAAACTTCTCTTAGCTTTGATGTGTACAGAGCGATTCTGCAGACTGCTTACTCTCTTCAAGAGCTTCAGATGGATAACATACAAAAGTGGATAGATGATGATTTCATAGACGTCGCCTGCAAAATTCCTTCTCTTAGAACTCTGAATGTAAGCAGTAGTGAGATTTACACCTTAAAGGAGCACATGCTACAGTCTTGTTCTCACCTAACTAACCTCAATTTATCATTTAACAATATAAAAAGCATGGCTGATAATGCACTCCAGTCAATGACACAGCTCAGGAGCCTGATATTACAAAATAATGAACTGTCCGAACTGCCAGTGGCCGTCCAAGGACTCACCACATTGGAAGTCTATGACCTTAGCATCAATGACATCAGTGAACTTTACTGTCCTTACTTCTGGAATTTAACAAGCCTAACAATACTCGATCTGAGCCACAATCATATATCCTATATTTCTGAGTGTGTTTTTGAAAATTTAAACAATTTGAAAATCCTAAATCTTGAAAACAATAAGATTTCATCATTCGATTATTCTTTTAAATTTAAATTACAGACACTGGAGTTTTTGTATTTGAAAAACAATGAGCTTATAAATCTCTTTCAAGGAGTCTTCAGTAATCTGTCTTCCCTTCGTTATTTGAATTTAGATGTACGCATGTGTAACAATGTTGAGGAAGGAGGGTTAAAGGGACTCTATAACCTCCAGTTCCTTCTTATGCAAGGTGATATTTATTTTTATGAGCATTTCAGTGGGCTGCCAAACTTAAGCACTCTGATCTTAAATGTTGTCTCTAGCCTGCCACATAACAGCTCCAAACAAAGCGATAACCCTTTCTCAAATTTACCGAAACTGAAGAAGCTTAATATCAAGGTTCATAGAGGATATTACGATATTTCAAAAGATGTTCTCAGTGGTCTGACTTCTTTAAAGTACTTAATAACAGAGGCATACTTCATGGGATCTTTGCATCCAGACACATTTAAACACACACCGCAACTGAAACATCTGAGGATATCTTACAGCGAGCTTTCCGTTTTTAACATCTGACGTGTTCTTGCCAATTCCAAACCTGATAATACTCAACCTCTCCAACAATAAACTCCTGTCTTTGGATTTTCTAGCAGGGGCCAAACTGCCAGTACTCAGATGGCTCGATGTCAGCAACAATGAATTGTTCGTAATCAGTGAAACAGTTATCCAATCCCTTTTAACCATGAAATATCTGGATCTGTCTGCTAACCTTTTAACATGTGAATGTTCTAATTACGGTCTTATCCAGTGGATTCAAGGCAGCAAACAGACACAAGTTGTTAATGCACATCAGTACACTTGCTCATTTCCTGTCAGCCAACGGGGAAACAAATTCCTTGACTTTGGTTTTGACTCCTGTTGGATAGATGCTGCATTGCTCTGCTTCCTTTTTAGCTCTAGTCTAGTTGTGCTTACTCTCCTCGCATCCTTCATCTATCACTTCCTGAGGTCACACCTCACCTATACCTACTACCTCTTCCTGGCCTTTCTCTATGATAATAAGAGGAGGAAGAAAGGTATTCCTCACAGCTACGATGCCTTTGTCTCCTACAATGTTCATGATGAAGCTTGGGTCTACGGAGAGTTGCTTCCAGAGCTGGAGGGTCAACAGGGCTGGAGACTCTGTCTGCACCACAGAGACTTTGAACCAGGTATAGATGCTTTTCATTAGCCTCTGTTCTACTTTTAGCTCAATATTTAATGAAGCTAGCACACAAACTCTGTGTCTTCTTTCCTATAAATACAATTGTTTCTTTTTGTTCCGCTTTTCAGTGGTACCGAAAAAGATCAAGTTTTAACACCACAGTATCTTTTTTTCTCTTTGACAGCACTGCAAAAATATAAACAGCGTCTACAGTGTCAAAACAAAAATAGCAATGACATGTGACTCACAAACTGCAGTTTGAATGCTAGATCTAAAAGACTGACCATTTAGAGAAACGCTACAAACTGATCTTTAAACCTCAAAAAGTAGTATATAGATGTGCTACTCAGCTGACAAAGCATCCTACATCTGGGAAAATGAAAGGTTTACTCTGGAAGAACTTTTTTTTTTTTTTGCTGAAACCATGAACAAGCCCCTAGAAGGCCATGTGTACCCAAAGCTTTAATTAAATTGAAAACATCTAAGTTTCTTCCATATTTAAAATCTATAAACATGAAATTACTTTCATTGATTTTGTTTACTGCATTGAAAAGAGAAAAGCACCAAAGATGTATTTTGCACTTACAGGCCTGTAAGAAAATCTTCACTAAATTAGATTTTGGCAAACGTAAAAGTTGAATATTGTAGAATCTTTTAGCAGCTGCCATTAGTAAATTGGGCACTTTTAGACAGACTTTAAAAATGTTTAGCCAGAGACAATCATCCATCTCCACTGTTCTCCATTGAGCTTGTCAACTGTTCCAATCCAACACAAATATATGTAGCTGCCCAATTAACAAAGTATAGACTTAAGAATTTCACAAAAGAAAATTATAAATTCTCATTAGCTGGAATTTGATTCAGCATCAGTGTACGTGTCAGGGTTTCTGGGTCGTTGACCCAGTATTTTCAGTTCATGTTCACTGTTTATCCTCTGTACGTTCCACTTCCTGTTTTGTGTTACGTTACTCTGTGTGCATTATGTTCTAGTTCTTATTCCATGCATCGTTAGTTCAATTGTGTTCAGCTGCTCACTCACCTGTCACCTGTCAGTCATTGTTCAGCCAGTGTATTTAAGTCCTCAGTTCTCTCCTGGTCAGCGTCGCGTCATTGATGTTGTCACTGCTGTCTATGCCCCATGTTTGCCTTCCAAGTTCAGATCAGTCAGCCGTTCAGTCAGTTATTCAGTCAGTCAGCCATCTCCTGTTTTCGTCATTCGTCCCTCACAATAAACACCCTGAATCTTCACCGTGAGTCCTGCGTTTGAGTCCTTTTCTCCACATCCACTCAGCAACCCCTGACAGTACGCCTCAGTGACTTAAAAAATAGTTTTTTGCTTACTCACCATTGCTAAAAAAAAAAAAAAAAAAAAAGTACAACCAAAGTTGGAGTGAATGGAATTTAAGCCCCACTATTCTCAGAAGTGAGAATACCTTTGAAATCTTTTAACTTGTACAAAGATAAATTTGATGTAACTTACCTGTGTCATTTTAGAACACAATGCTGACATGTTTGATGTGTCAGATTTTTGTTTTTACAGGTAAGCCCATCGTCGAAAACATTACAGAGGCTATCTATTGTAGCAGAAAGACTATCTGTGTGATCAGCCAGCATTACCTGCAAAGTGAGTGGTGCTCCAAAGAAATCCAGATGGCCAGGTATGGTTACCAACTCTTTGTTCTTACATGTAATGATGTCACCAGTTTCTACATTGATTAATCTGTGTGTGGTGTCTTTAGCTTCCGTCTCTTCAATGAGCACAAGGATGTGATGATCATGGTGTTTCTGGAGGACATACCAGCCAAGCAGCTGTCTCCATACTTCCAAATTAGGAGTCTGGTGAAGAAGCGTAGCTACCTGAGTTGGCCACAGGCTGTTCAGCACACTGGAGTCTTCTGGCAGAAAATACAACAAGCTCTCAAGAGAGAAGAAAACCCTGCTGAGCACAGGTGCCTCCTCACTGGCTACCAGAGAGTCATCCAGTGAGATTTAACCCAGGTGGAAAAATCACAGATTGTATATATATATTGTGTATATTTAAACAGAGCGGTCACGCTAATGCAGGAGTGGCTAAAATGCATTACTTCTAATGCCCAGCAGGGGGAAACTCCTCTGGCTTCAATAAGGTTGCTTGTCGAAGTGTATGGGTAAACATGGTAGCTTCTGGATCAGAGAGGTGAAGCTTCTGCAGAAGTGGATAAACTTGCAGTACTTCTAATGCCCAGCAGGGCTCCTGTGGTTTCAATAAGGTTGCTTGTAGGTGTCTAGTGGCAAACAGCCCTATGGTGCCTTGATCTGTGACCTCAGCAACACTTTGTTGTCTGGTGGACTTTCCTGGAGTGTATGGACTCAGTCAAAAGTGTCAAGTCTTATTTCATGTTGTCTGTTTTATAAATGTAGAACTCAATGTAACAAGAACTATATGTGCATTTTTATTAACACATGTACACAATTGTAACATATTAACGTGTTTGTTGTGCTCATCCTGTCAGGAGTAAATATACTAAATGACATTTCTTGCCATAAAAGTGTGAATAAACTTTTTTCATAGTTGATGTGCTTAGAAATGAAATGCTATTATAATCTGATATAACAAAATAATAATGAGACTGATGAAGAGGAGCACTTACTTGAACTGGCTACAGGCTGTTCAACACACTGGTGAACAGCCTTCTGCTAGAAGACTAAATGTATTTTCTAGTTTATCATCTCATATTATTTGTATTTACAGATATGATTAATTGTGTGTTACAAAAAATATAACATGTATGGTTTCTTGTTACTTGTACTAAACTGTCACACGGTCACACGGATGTATCCTTGCTGTCCTAATGCTTAGGCAGCACACTGCTGGTTTCCTTGATACGTCACCTGACTATCACACTACCTGAGGGCTGGAGTGACAGTCAGCAGCAGCAGTGTTTCGGTAGCTCATGCTTTGTTGTTTTTTATTGATGCTCTGATGATGTGGAATGGTATGAGTTTTTGTACTATATCATTTTACTGGCATGTGGAAAGTGTGTTTAAAATAAAGGTAATTCAGTGGTTTGTCTCTTTACAGAAGTTTCAGAGTTTTGAAATAGGTTCAAGGTTCCATTATCCTCATGAAAATTAAGATAAATAATAAACAATAAAATAAACTGCCTGTCACCAACATAAAACAACTATAGTGCAGCATATTGAAACATTTAAACTGGAGCAGCATTTTAGAATTATAGCAGCACAGTGACAGCATTTAAAAAAACACACAAAAAACAGATTAGTGTGCTTAAATACAAAGAATAGTAGCATAGTAGAAGCATAGTAAATAAAATAAAACCGAACAAAAACAGTGCAGCGCATCAGAACAACTGAGTTATCAGTGAGCAATGGAGTTGATCAGTCTTACGGCCTTAGAGCCTCCTGCCTGTGTGGTGGGAGGGTATCAGTTTATGATACTGACCGCAGTGCACTGTGTGAATGCAGAAGTCTTGGGTGCAAACTGTACAGCTTCCTCATGAAGTGCTTCATTAAACATTGATCTGAAGTGACTCAAATGAATTTGACAAAGTGAAACTTAATAATGGTAATAAGGTCACAGGCCTCACTTTTGCCATCGAACAGCTTGTCAGTCGATTCTTATCAACTGTGAACCCCTGAAAATGGAAAACTGTATATTAAAATGTCTCTAATTTCTAAACACTTAATGCAATACTTTAGTCAAACTTTGAATCAAAGGTGAAAGACTGCACTGTAATTACATCTTGATTGTTTGATTTTAATTCCCCTGTCGTCTGCAAATGCAGTTTCTCTAATAAAGGATAGAATAGAATAGAATAGAATAGAATAGAATAGCGCTTTTATTGTACATGTACAACTAAATTATGGAATTATGGGTGCTCCACGACAACTGTGTAGGAATAAAATATAAATAGACAGCAGGAATAAATAACAAACAGGAGAAATGTAGATATAATCAAGAGAAAGACACATTGGAGAACAAAGTGTTTGGAAGTAGTACAAGTTATTGAGTTATGGGGGTTAGTCAGACTGTGGCACAGATTGGTGAGGTGAGTGGGCAGGGGTAGCATTGGGGGGGGGGGGGGTGTAAGGGGTGTAAGGGGTCACCTGTGACAGCACTGTTTTTCCTGAGATAGGAGGATCTGCGGATTTTTTTGGGCAATGTTAATTACACTTTGTGTGGCCTTCCTGTTCTCCTCGTGGCCCCTGTGTACCAACCCAGGCAGTAGAAGAGCAAGCTGTTGGGTCTGTGCTTTCAGCAGGCCCGCTAGTTCAGAGCAGGGCTGGACTGGGACAAAAAATTGGCCTGGGCATTTTGACTGGTGACCGGCCCTTTGAGCGAGTACTTGGTGACTGTGGAAAGGAAAAACCCAATTTTAATAGAAATAAGCCTCCAGCAGAACCAGGCTGAAGAAGGAACAGTCATCTTCTGTGAACAGCTGGGGGTTTGAACACCCCATTATGAACATTGTATCATTTGTCTTATACTAAATTCAAGTAATGGAGGGAAGACAGAACCCTGAATGCCTGATTTCACAGACGTCATCTCCCAAATTCCTCCTCTAGTAGTTTTTGATGTAATATTTGCGAAAACTGGCGCTCTAAATGACATCCTGCTAAAGTCTTGGTCTAATCTCACTGAGCTCAGTTACTTGGTCCCAGTTGCTCTCTTTGACCTCAACTCTTAGACCTGAGCTTCAACAATCAATTACATTTTCAAAATCTGAACAATTTGACAGTTTTGAAAACAAAATCTAAGTTTATTTGTTGGTAAAACCTTAAATTTATAAAACCTGCAAAAAACAAAGCTTTTAAAAGGATTCAGGCTTTTTTTTTTTCACCTTTGTGACTCACATGCTGCCATTTTCTGTGGCTAGACAAGCTTAATAATGGCATCATCCTTGTCAAATGGGGATAGATACATACCATTGTCTTGGACACCCCTGGGTGAGGAAACTTTTGTGCAGTAATGTACATGACATTTCACACAGGATATACAGAAACATGAAGTATTATTAGTGAGTGTTCTTAAAGACCACAAAGTAGAAACAGGAAGCAAGCAACCCACTTGTGCACACAAGCCTTAAGATATTCACTTAAGATGTGAGGGCAGGGAGGATGGCTGCAGAGCACAACTTGTCTGGACTTCAAAAATGCTAAAATGATTAAATCAATTAAAAGATCTTTTTGAAAAATCCCTTTCAATAAATAAAATTGGACAACGGTCGAGGCTCATCTAAAATACTGGGGAAAAAACCATGAAAAAACAAAAGGAAAAACGAAGACAAGCATGCAAGCTGCAGAAAGTAATTTTTTTTTCATTGTGGTGTCTTACTTCATGGACCAGTCATACTTGGGTTTCAGTAGACAGACTGCAGAAGTAGCAGCATCTGTGGGAGTGAACCATCCAACTTCCTCTTCCTTGTACAAGTGATTCACTCTGAATTTACTCCATTATATTTTGTCGGTTTGACCTCAATGGTTACAGCTTGGTTTTTTCTTTTGTTCTGTTATCAAGCTGGTGACAGAAACAACTCTTTTTTGGAATAGGTAAGTTTCTTTTATCTTGTTTAATGAAAAACCACTGACCTTGCATGCATATATATATATATATATATATATATATATATATATATATATATATATATATATATATATATATATATATATATATATATATATATATATATATATATATATATATATATATATATATGGTCAGTTTTAATGCAAATAACATTTACTTTGCAAAAACAATTTAAACTGGACTTTTTTTTATTAGAGATGGAACAACTTAACTCTAAAAATGGTATATTAAAAACAAATTAGCCATAGTCTGATTTTATTTATATTTTATTACTGAATTACTGCAATTCTAATGAAAATATGTGAGAAAATTCAAAATTATCCTCAGGTGGAGTTAATTTAAGTGTAAACTGTTGGACTGTGTTGGTACATTTACACGTCATATGACACAAACAACAGTAAATAGCTATAGGTTAAGCAGTATGCAGGTTTGTATTGTGTTATCTATGGTTTGTGGGTATGGTAGTTGCAATTCTGTATTTTTCAGAGTTTGGGTATCTACTTCCATGTACTTTACACTACATGTTTTCTGAGAATCCATAGCATGAAATAACTTTAGGCTGATGAGTGACTAGAAAGTAGAGGTTAAGCAGTATTAAAGCAGGCAAGTTATTTCATTTTGAACTTAATCAGCAACTGCTCTAGGTTACCAAGCAAGCAAGCAAAAAGGAAACCTTTATGTAGCACCTCATCTCTGCTGCTTCATATTTGTTCCCTAAAATGGGGCCATCTGCTTGGCCTAGCTCTGCTAGTTCACTAATGTCAAGAAAAGAGTTTTTGGGGGTTCTTTTAATCAAAATGGGGTTTTTTTTGGGGGGGGGGTTAAAAAAAAGAAACTGACTGTATATTAAAGTGACACTAACGTAGGTATGTACATTTTTTATTAAGTCCATGCCATCACCTATGGATATCTGTAAATCTAACCCTTTGCCATGACTGTAAATACACTGGCTAAGCATCATTTTTAAATGTGAACAGTGAAGCTTCAAATGGATGACTGTGGACGTCTCATATACGGCCCCTGGGCCACACCCAGCTCCTGACACAATTATATCTGGCCTTTGAGATAAATTCATGTGTCATGTGTTGTTGGTATGTGAGATTTGAAACTTCAGCCTTGCTAAAAATCCATGCAGACAGGGGAGAGAATTTTTTTTTATGGGCACACCATGCAGCCAATCACATGCAAAGACAGACTGGGGTCATGCCAATATGTGGAAGAAGGAAGGGGGGTAGACATTCTGAAGACACCGAGTGTAGTGGTACAGGCCAGGTAGACAGAGAGAAGGGGAATGCATATGTGTTGGGAAAAAGTGAAGAAATGTAAAAACGTAAAGTGAGCATCATCTGGCTGCAATTCAGTGACATTGCAGACTTCAAAGCTGGGTGCAGAATTTATCAAATTAGGAGCTGGCTATTTTTATTTTCAGTCATTTTCCAATGTGAAGAACAAAAGGTTTCAAACTTGTCCAGGCCTTAAATCTCATTTGTTCCCCCTAGTAGTAGTAAATGTATACAAAGGCTTTTATGAAAACACTGAATAAAAAATTGCTTCCATGAAAAAGACTAAATGTACAGATCATTATTGAATATTACATAAAATAAACAATATAAAAACTATATACAAAGTGTCTTTGAATACCAGACGTCATGTTGTTGCTATCTGTGGTGTGAACGCTGAATGGTTAAGAGTAATTTCTTCTCCTGTCATTTTCAGATGTTATGAACAACTATTTTTTTTGCCCCTTCCAAGTTTGTCAGAAAACTGAAACTGAAGTAAACAACATTTCAACATGCTAGCTACAGGAAGTGTGTCTCTGCTACTCAGCTCATTTCTGTTCTGCTTCTGTTTCTATAACCCCTCACATGCTTTTTCACTGAAAAACTGCATAATTCCCTATCCTCAAGAGGAAAATAATACATCCATTTTATGCACAGACCATGACCTCACTGCTATTCCAGATGACATTCCCAGAAATGTAACATCACTGAATCTCTCCTCAAATAAGATTTCAAACATCACCTGCAAAGATTTAAGAGATTTAGCTAAGCTCAAAATTTTAAACGCTGAAAGTAATGTGATTGTACACATTGATGATGGAGCTTTTGCAGACTTGGCAGAGTTAACGGTTCTAGTCTTGGCTAGAAATAACCTCTCAAAGGTGACAGAAAATATGTTTCGGGGTCTTTCACAATTAAAAGAATTATCTCTGAATAAAAACCTGATCTCATCCATCTCGCAGGCGGCCTTTCAGTCCCTGGTCAACATAATCTCAGTAGATCTGAGCTACAATTCTCTGTCTGAAATTGCAATTATTGCTCCAGTATTAACACTTCCACACTTACAAAATTTGTGCATTGGGGGAAATGATTTTACTTCTTTCCAGTCCTCCGACCTGCCTTTAAATAGCTCAAACATTAGGGAACTGGATATAATTTGGTGTAAACTCAGAAAATTCAGTATTACAAAAGACATGTTTCCTCATCTGCAGTTACTGGACTTCAGGAGATGTAATAGTAAGATTGAATGGAATGTAACAAACAAAACATTCTTGAGGAGCCTAACTTCCCTCTACTTGGATGGGAATAATGTTACTTTTGAGGCATACAGCAAGATGCTAAAGACTGCTGCCTCACTTAAACATCTTAAACTGTACTTCATGAAAATTCCAATAAAACGTGGTCTTATAGATATTGCCTGCCAGATTCCTTCTCTACACATTCTCGATATAGGGAGTAGCAAAATTACCCACGCAAATGATAACCTGCTGCGGTCTTGCTCCCAACTTACTGAGCTTAGTTTACCTTTTAATAAGATGGAAACAATGTCTGATCATGCACTCCAATCAATGACACAGCTCAAGCACCTGGACCTGCAGAAGAACGTTTTATCCAAAGTGCCGCTTGCTCTCCGGGGACTCTCCAAATTGGAAGTTCTGGACCTGAGCTTCAATGTCATCAGCGAACTCAACAGCTCTGACTTTAATCATCTGAGGGCACTCAGACACCTCAATCTAAACCACAATCGCATTTCCCGAATCACACCGCATATTTTTCAAAATCTGCCTAATTTGAAAGTCCTGAAAATAGAAACGAATGGAATTTTTTCTTTTGAGCATAGCTTCAAAGGAAATTTAGAAAAACTAAAATATTTGTATTTGAACAACAACACTTTGGCAGATTTACAGGAAGGAGACTTCAAAAAACTCCATTCCCTCGATCACTTGGAATTACAATCAGACGACAGTTGCATTGATCATTCGGGAATATTTGAAGAACTTAAAAGTCTCCAAACTCTTAAAGTGTCATGTAGGGGTTACGTAAAAGAGTATTTTAGGGGACTAACAAACTTAAATACTCTGGTCTTCCATATTACCAAAAATCAGAAAATACAACATCATGCACATCCTTTCTCATATTTAACCAAATTGAAGAAACTTATTATCTTTGATAAAAGGGAAACTCACGAGGATATTCCGTCAGACGTACTTAATGGTCTGACATCTTTAGAGTACTTATGGATGGAGAAATTTTTTATGGGGTCATTGCACCCCGACACATTTAAATACACCCCCCAGCTGAAGTCTCTGAAGATATCTAATAGTGAGATTTCAAATTTAACATCTGAAGTGTTCTGGCCTGTCCCAAACCTGACAATGCTCGACTTCTCTAACAACAAACTCAGATCTTTGGATTTCCTGGCTGAGGCTAAACTGTCGGCACTCACCTGGCTGAAACTCAGCGACAATACATTGACACTAGTCAGTCAGAATGTGATCAGCTCCCTCCCTGCTTTGACCTATCTGGATCTAGCTTCCAACCGCCTAACATGTGAATGCTCTAGCATTGATTTTAATGAGTGGATTCAAAACAGCAGCCAGACACAGATCGTTAATGCTCACCAGTACACTTGTGCATTTCCTGTGAGCCAACAGGGGAAAAAATTCCTGGACTTTGAAATCGACTCCTGTCGGATGCATGCTAATTTTCTCTGCTTCATTTCTAGCTTTTTTCTAGTTGTGCTTACTCTTCTTATATCCTTCATTCACCACTTCCTGAGGTGGCACCTCACCTATACCTACTACCTCTTCCTGGCCTTCCTCTATGATAATAAGAGGAGGAAGAAAGGTATTCCTCACAGCTACGATGCCTTTGTCTCCTACAATGTTCATGATGAAGCTTGGGTCTGTGGAGAGTTGCTTCCAGAGCTGGAGGGTCAACAGGGCTGGAAACTCTGTCTGCACCACAGAGACTTTGAACCAGGTATAGATGCTTTTCTGATGACTATGAAATGCTGGAAATGAGAAGCCGAAATATTGATTCTGACTGTTTGAGTCAAAGTCCTGCTCGTTCTTCTGCATTGCTCACTTCCTCTTAATATCTTTGTCAGCAATTTAAACTTCTTTTTTTCAGACTTGGTTTGGACCCATTTCTGTTTTTCATTTCTATATTTGTTAAGTGTTACGTTTTTATACCAAATAATGTGAAATCAGCACGACAGCCAGTGCAGAATTTCCAAAACCAGCAGACACAAATTAATCAGGACCAAGAATTATTCTTTTAATTTCACAAAGAATTCACCTGCCATTTCTATTGTGCATTTTTAAAACAGGTAAGCCCATTGTAGAAAACATCACAGATGCCATCTATAACAGCAGGAAGACTATCTGTGTGATCAGCCAGCATTACCTGCAGAGTGAGTGGTGCTCCAGAGAAATCCAGATGGCCAGGTATTGTCAACATCTTTGTCCTTGCACCCGATGATGTCACTATGCTCCTATGCTTATTCAACTGTCTGTTCTGTTCTGTGTGTGGTGTCTTTAGCTACCGTCTGTTTGATGAACATAAGGATGTGTTGATCATGGTGTTTCTGGAGGACATACCAGCCAAGCAGCTGTCTCCATACTACCAAATTAGGAGTCTGGTGAAGAAGCGTAGCTACCTGAGTTGGCCACAGGCTGTTCAGCACACTGGAGTCTTCTGGCAGAAAATACAACAAGCTCTCAAGAGAGAAGAAAACCCTGCTGAGCACAGGTGCCTCCTCACTGGCTACCAGAGAGTCATCCAGTGAGATTTACCGAGGTGGAAAAATCATAGATTGTATATATCAATCAATCAATCAAGTCAAAATGCAGTGAAATTGGACCCCTTCCGACCATAGATACATAGCACAAACATCACATTGGAAGACAGGTTGGAGAGAGGTAGAATGGTAAGAACAACAATGAAAAATAACATCAGGGACAAAAGGAGGAAAAACAAACTCTACTCAAACTGAGCTACTAACTGGTAGAGCAGTTTGAGGACAGTAAAAAAACACCTCAGCGCAGAAAAGCACATGAATCTTCACATCTTATACCATGTAAGAAGGATGCGACATGCAATGGGGGGAAGCCATCGCCAGCTTATTGCAAACAAACTGCATTCCAGTTTCACTTCAATTTCAATGGTTCTAAAAGGGAAAACAGCCCTGTGCTGCCTTGACCTGTGACCTCAGTGAACACTTTCTGGTCTGGTGGACTTTCCTGGAGTGAATGTGCTATTTACTTTTTCTTTTTCTTTTTTTGCCATTAAAGTATAAATAAAACTTTTTTTCATCATTGATATGCTTGAAAGAAATGCTATGATAATATGTGTTATAACATAGCAACATGGTAAAGCTGTAATAAAGGCAAAACAATGTTTTTACATGACAGTAGTTACATGTTTTATTTATTACATCATTTTCAGTGTTTCCATTAACAGCACCAAAAATGTTTTTAAAAAAAAAATCATAACCATAAATTCATAATGGTGTTGTTCTTTTCCCCCCTATAATTTATTGTGATAGGTTTAAGCACAGTAGGAAATCCAAATGTTCTAGCCTAACTGCCCAGTAGCGACCATATTTTAGGTAAATTTTATTCTAATTCAAGTTACTTTCAAATCTGGGACTCTATGTCCCAGATTTGAAAGTAACTTGATAGACACCCACCTTTGACAATTAGTAGGTGTTGGGGATGATAGCCACGGTTTCAGGTCAAAGTATGTCACTTCTGTCACAGTTTACAGATAAATATTTTAAAAAGATAATAAAAAAGCTAACGTTTTATCAGACAGTAGCCAACGGTTTTGAAACAACTCTTGAGAAAATCTGTTCCCTCTTTAATTCTCCACAAAGAAGTCTTACCTGTGTTCTCAAACTTGATAGGCCAGTACAACTCAAACAAACAAAAAAGCTACCGAAAGGATTGTCTTTGCGTACAGATCCTGCGTATTCGTGTGTGTGTTAGTTTGTCACCTAAAAATTAAATACTAACAAAACAGGTTTTTGTGTGGGGCCTGCTGACAGCAGTCTCCAGCTACATCAGCGGTTCTCAGATGATGTGCTGAGGCCTTGGATTTTCTTTTTTTTATATTTAACACAACATTTATAATCAAGTATATATTCATACTTTCCAGACACTCCTTTGCCAACACTGAATTTAACAAAAGAAAATGAAAAAAAAGTCTGAGAGTTTTTGGTTTGTAAGTCTGAAAACAATCACAAAGGGTCTGATTGTGTGAATAAAAAAAAGTATGTTTATTATTTCAAACAGATACTTTTAAGTGCAACAGTGTAATTCATATACTCATATAAAAGGAAAGGAACGGCCAACTTTACTTCAGACTGAAGCCATAGTCGCACAGAAAAACAAGGCTGGGCTCGTGATGCATATTCTTTAATCGGTGATAAAATTGTGTTTTCAGTCACTAACTCTGCTCATATTCGTCCAAAAACACTGCACATACAATATTGGAACACATCGTAATTGTCTAAATGCCTCAGCTCAGAGAAGTCCGAATCCAGATTACTAATTTTCAGACTAACTCCTCCTGACTTGTCATTTCTGTTTCCATGAATTGACCGGTTGGATAGAGATTAGACCATTGTCCAGAAGAAGGGTGAATTGTTGGTCCAATACATCCATTAATAGACACTTTCAACTGTGGAATTAAAAGTAATGGACATGGTCGTTGTTTGTGCACTGCAACTTGGAAACAAAGCCAGAGATTTCTTGCTCCCCTCACCTGTGACTCTCTACTCATATTGGGCTTCAACGATTCTGGAAATCTGTTTTCTTAAGCTGTAGTTGTAAAGATGCAACCTTGGCTCTGACATGACTGGAGAAAAATGAGCTCACAGAAACAGGAAGGATTTGGAATTACGTTCATTCTATGATGAATGGGTGGATGACTGGATATGTAAAGCGCTTTGGGGTCCTTAGGGACTAGTAAAGCGCTATATAAATACAGACTATTTACCAGGCCATATTAGTCCAGCACTCCCAAACAATCCCAGTTTCTCATGGGAAAATTATTTTCCCACCTCTACTCTAATGGTGTATAAACTAGTGGTAAATTAATCGATTGTAAACGTAATTGTAAAAAAAAAAAACCAAATCTTCAAACTTCTAAAGTTCTGAAAGGTTCACTGAGCTTTAAGTCATTTACCAGGCAATATATGTATGTCATTTGTCGCCTTCTTTAATAGCAGGTAAAATGTCATCAGTACCTTTTTTTACTCGCACAATGTGATGCTTAATGGGGCACATGTGGGCACTTGTGTGTGTAGGTGGCGGAAACCATGGCCACATTCGTGCGGAGATGAATTTGCTGAAGCCAGAAGAGAAATGAGGAGGTAAAAACTGAAAGTACAACACCATCTACTGGCTAACATGAAGCAAATAATAAAAGGAGTGCTGGCTTTTTATCTATGTAAAGGCTTAATTTCAGGACAGTTGTGCTGCCTTGATGTCATACAATCATTGGTGCTTTTTTGCCATTTTAACTTATTTAAAATGAGAAAAAAAAGTTTTGTTTCCTTTGCATCCTTTCATACTGAGTAAGACACTTAACATCAAGTAGTGAATTAGTAAAGGTGAACACAAGTTATAGTAAAATGCTATCCAATGACATCCAAAATTCTTAATGTTTACTTTGAATAGATTTAAATTATTTTCTTCTTGCAGAGGTTTCCTTACAGAGCAGCAATAAGGAATGCCTGATTCTGTATTACCTGAAGACCAGTGGAAACCAACCAGCTGCCATGCTGAGTCTTGAGGAAAGCTGTGACTAGAGTTTCTTTGTAGTTCTGTACGGTTTCTGTTGGGTCTGTGTTTCCACAAACCCCACTAATTCTAGAGACTTATTCATCATGAAGAAAACAAGACAGTCGATTGATCGATTATTTGCGCAAGGAAGGCCTCGTCTGTGTCCACCACGAAAATGACCCCCAGATCTGACCTCCTCCTGCTGCCTTTTATTTAGAGACAGTTCACACAAAACACGTCAGAACAAAGCCACGCCCCCTTGGTTCTAAGACAAAGCATTTTATGTATATGTGTGAAGTTCTGTAAGAATGTGTGTGTGTGTGTGTGTGTGTGTCAGACCTCCTGCTGACCAAAGGGTCGTAAACCCAGGAAGCTTACGTCAAAAGAAACAGATCTTTCAGATAGGATGTATCTACAATAAAACCTCCCCCAGCACAGAGTGGTTGGAGAGGTGGTCAGGATCAAAGGAATGGCTTTGATCCTACTGCTTGAACTAAGACTGTACAAATTTAAGAAACACAATGGCAACATTCAACAATTAGACTTAACAGTTTCTGTTCTACTTCCAGTCTTAAAATTGAACTACCAAAAACAAGTCAAACCACCCCCTTGTAGTTTCATGTACAACAGAAACCAAATAAAGTCTGTGGTTCTTGTTCATTAACTTTGTTTGAAAAGCATAAAAATGAGCTTCCATTTATTTTCATCTGAAACAAAACAAAATTATAGCAAAAAAGTAATGCTTAATGTAAAAAAAAAAAAATCTAACGACAATAATTACAAATAATAATAAAAATAGTTAACTGGATTATGTGTTTTGTAAACAATACTATTCACTTGAAAAGCAGGAAACAAACCAAACCAGTAAAATGAAGGAAAATAAAAATTATATGGTACTAACTCTTTGTATTAGAGATACTAATGTTGGCTATTGTCCTTGTTCAGACTTGAAAACCACCAACGGGCCATCTAAATAATAACACCTTATTGCATGCATTAAACCAACTATAACATCTGGATGCACAGATCAACATTAGAAGGTGAGGGGTTTAGTCTGTTTGGCGAATGCATGGTTTGGTTTGGGTTTTGTTTAGTATATAACTGAAACAAAAACCTGGGGCAATTCTGTCCTGAAAAAATAAAAAGAAGGTTAGGGACTTGGAACAAAAAGTCACAAAATCTAAAAGAGCAGATAACAAAAAAGGCAAAAACAGAAGCAGGAAACATGGAAAGACACAAAACAGAAGTGAGGTAAAGTTGAAGAAGGAGAAGACTTTTGTAAAGAAGCCAAACAAATGCAACGCGAGAAGGGGGGGGGAAAACAAAAAAAAACAAAAACTGGGCAACCAATCAAACCACAGCGTACAAGAAAAATACCTAAACAAAAGAGCCAATCCGACGTCATTACTGGCAGTGACACAACAGTCCCCCCTTTGACTTTTTGAAAAACTCCTTGTCAGTCTTCTAAAGGATCTCAACTTCCCCGTGTTATACGTATAATTACTGCCAATCACAAGGTTTGTATCGTGGAATCACAGCCTCCTAATCTCATTTATGATTGGTAGTCTTCACCATTTCACATCAATGTGCAACATTCTCATAGTTAGATGATTACCTCTAAATTAAACCTTTGTGATCACAAAAAGCAAGTTTATTGAGATTACTTTGTTTCTTTTGTATTCTCAAATAATTACATGAAGCTGATTACAAAAATTTATTATTAATTAAAACATAGGTCCAAAATGAGAGTTGCAATTTTCTGTCCATGTCTTCAACAGCAGGAAATGTCAAAGCTCCAGAAGTTTTCGGGTTTTGTTCCCTGTCTGATGATGAATCAAGTCATCATTTTTAATTAGGAAATAATCTTTATTAAAGCATTCATATTAAATTTAATGTGAGCAAGAAAACTTAATTTTCCCAAATATTTCTTAATTTGAAATAATGTATTAATGGGAAATGAAAGGTGGGCATCATTTAAAATACTTTTTGACTCTAGTGATAATGCAAAATAAAAAAAATGTAAAGCACTGCATGCACAGTTTTTTATCTATTAATCTAAAAAAAAACATTTTCCTTCCTATGAAAAGGCCGCGCCGCTGTCGAGAGCATGCCAAAGTAACCTGTGGTGATATTACCCGAATTTTATAAAAAAAAGTTGGCCGATCTGACGTCGAAACAGGGGATCAGAAGTACATGATGATGCCAAAAGACAAAGTCTGTTTTTCTTCTCAACACCTAAAAGCAGAAATCCTGCTTTTATTTATTTATTTAATAAAAGTTCAGTTTTCTGTGACCTAAAATGCCATTTACATAAAATGAATAGATATTTCTCTAAACATTTGGGTACATGACGGGAGGGCCTTTAAGAGGCTATTAATATGGTGCTGCCAGAAATTCTGCTGCTGCTCTTCCACCCTTAAAAATCTAAATTTTGGATGTTTTAAAACAGATCATGGTGCTTTAAAGTTATTTCATTACAACTAACACCCATAAAAGATATTAAAAAAACAAAAACAAACCAACCTATACTGTATCTATTGAAAATGAAAAGCTCCAGTGGACCACGTTCATTCTGTACCATCTTGAGTCTTTCCCCACAGCCCCTTATGAAGCCTGAGGTCTATCCTCCATTATATGTTCTGTGGGCGAACATTACGCCACAGCAGCATCAGTCTCTACTAGAAAAAGAAAAGAAGCTGATTCAAAGTAGGCTCGAGTTCAGCTCACTTCCACTGTATGGCAGCAGTCACACAGGAAGAGGATGAAAGTGCAAATATCGATACGCAGTTCAAGCTTATAACACAAAGCAACTTTAATTAAAACATCACTCACTGAAAACAGGCCAGGAGGACAAGGCATACAAATCAATCGTCTTCATGTGTTATCAGCCCTCGACCGTTCTAGATTCAGTCAGCCAGTGTTAACAGGATACTTGGTGACTGGTGGATCTTAGTGTGGACTAATTCTCAGGTTTGAAGCTGAACCATGAAGACACAGGAAAGGTGAAGTCTTGGAAGCAAAGTCGGAGAATTTCACAACATAAATTCGGTTTCATTGAGAATCTGAGAGAAAAAGAAGCCACTGGGAGGACTGAAGACCGCAACACACAACCACTGTGTCTTTGATTGCTGCAAATTTGTACCAGCTTGAATGTCCAAATATCAGTCTGCTCATCAGAAAACTCCAAATTACATTTGCTTTTAATTAGTTTTAAAGTACAAGTAAACAGTAAACACACCACTTAAATTTAGCCTTGTTAGGAGAATATTTTATTTTTTCATTGCACAACATTTATATTTATTATGTCTTCTTATTTGAGCATTGGAAGTTCTCATAAGATCCAGTTTGCCTGGTGGACCAGTATAGCGCTGGTTTTCCAGTCTGCCCTTTGGTCTCATTTCTCTCATTTTTCATCAGGTTACAGCAAAGAGGAGAAAAAAACAAAACCCAAAAACCTTTTACAGAGAAGCATAATAACAACAGTTTAGGCTCATAGCATCAAGGTCCTTTGCAAACTGTGTGTATGTACAATTATACAAATAATCATTAATAATCGGTCAATGCTCAATCACATTGAGAATCATCCAGGCAACAGGTAGACTCGGGAGAGTGGGAAGGAAATCAGTCTTTTTTACAAAAATAAATGTCTCCTCTGGTATCAAAATAGACGACAATCTTTCATCTTTCTCATTTTCGGGAACCTTGTGGTGCCACCGACACCACAATGCGACCGCAGCCCTACACAGTCTGCGTACCAATTTGACAAACTGACAGTGATGCCACGTGGCAAAGTGGACTTGTGTTATATACTTTATTTACATGTTCGGCTTCGAGCTGACGAACACATCCTGATGAAACGCGTTTCCACAAATCTGTCTCTAAAGCTCTAAAAGGATTTCTCTATCCCAGGTACTTTAATTCACAGGAGGTGGTGATAATTTCTTGATCTGTGGAAGTAGTAATAGCATCTAACCTCTACTGTGTGGTGTGTTGACTGCAGATTTGAAAGCGCTTCTTAGGTTTCCTAAGGTTCAGAGAGAGGATCCCTGACTAGCAAGTAAAGGACCCAATCCTTGATTGTCAGGGTTAAAGGTAAATGTGTCTTTAAAAAAAAAAAAAAAAAGGCAGCATGAGGCCATGGTAACAGACACGTGTGGTCAGGCAGACGGACAGACGGCTGGACAGTCAAACAAAACAAGGCAACGCTATAGACAGGGTTCCTACGTGGCATTTGGATGTATGACTGCCACAGAGAGTTTGCTTAGCTAAGGTTAAGGTGACGGAAGAAGGACAAGGGAAGTGTTTCCACTGTGTACCTTAAAGGGTGGGCAGACTTTGATATCTTGTTCCTAATTAAAATCAGTTCTACATTAATTGCACAAATGATCAGTGCAAAAATTGCAACAAAACGTAGGAATCTCCAACATCCGAGTTCGTCAGAGGCCACAAACCACAACAGACCGGCCCCGTGCTGTGTTCCACCTGAAGCTGAAAATCTCAAGTTCACACCTCAGTTAGACCACCTCAGGGAAGTCGGAGATTGCAAATCCACTGTTTGTGGCCAAATAACTCTACCTTGCTAGGGAACAAAATAAGCCTGTCATTCAGACGACTACAGCGCGGTCAACTCTAAGCTTGGATCCCAACTCGAACATCTGATGTTTAAGTAACATAGCACAGCAACTGCAAGCGTTGGAGTTTTTAAACTTCCCTCTCGTGCACTTTGGTGATAGAAATTTTCCAAATGGCGTATGTGGAAAAAAACTGGCACTGACTATGGACTCGACAGCCATCTTTATTGCACTTTTATTTTGTGATTATGGGTTTGAAGAAGAACTCTCAAAACTGTCACATTTTCATCCCATTTTCTGAAATTGTTTTCAGCTTCTAAGGTCTGACTGGATCCCTCTTAATTAATTTATTGCAATTTTCTGCATAACTCGTATCAAGAAAATGGAATTTGACATGTGGACAAAAATACAGTCTGAACTAAACTGACTCCTCTTCATTCTTTCTGTCCACTTTATCAGAACAGACCAGAGCTGACATGTGCACACATTGATTGTTTTGCTGAGAATAAAAGTTGCATGTGTAGGCCATGCAGATGGTTCAAACGGTTATCTCGGGTTAACACAACAAAGGATCGACAGAAATGTTTCTGCTCAGCATTGGAAGCGTTTTAAATATTTCGAAAGATGATTGATACATTATGACGGGATGTCTATCGACCCGATTACCCAAGGTGCAGGATTTATTGCCTCCATATGCACTTCTTGTACAGAAAGGCCAGACCATATCAATCCTCTAATTTTCTGTGGAGCCCTGTAATCTACAAACAAATTAAAAAAAAATGGGAAAAAGTGGTTTAAATGTCATCGCTCTTGCAGACAAACATAGGAACCCTGTTTGGAAACCCAACTGTGGACAGAAAGCAACCAAACTAAATACTGTCAGAGTATTGTTAAGATAACAAAGCCTAGAATAACACAGACAGGGAAAAAGAGGGGGGGGGATTAAAAGGAAACAATACTGTGTGTAATTGCTGTTCAAACTGCAGTCAAACTGTGGTAGTAATTATTTCAGGACAAAGCTACCTCTTTACATAAACTACAGACTAAAGAAAACCACTGCTCAGAGTAGCTTGTGTCCTTTCAAAGTAAATGTCCACCTTTGCAAAATGTAAATCATCCACCACAGATACACTCACACACACATCAGGGAACAGGCTCTGCCTGGCCTTTTGGCAGGCAAATTAAAATAAGCTTATTTAACAGAGTTTTCCAATAATGCGAACCTGGAGAGGAAGCGAGCAGTCCATCATGATTGGTTTTTGCTGTTGTGCTTCCCTATTTGGGAAAACCAGGTAAAAGAGAATATTCCAGGAGATCCAGAGAAAAGTTACAGAACAAAAGCTTAATCTATATTCACGGACTGCATACAGAAATACAGCCTACTGCTTCTTGTCCTCAAAGTCAGGAGACAAAAAAAAAGTCTTGAAATGAAGGACTCGATCTATACTGCAGAAGCTTGTCAGGGTCAATGAAAGGTTTGTAAGGATAACAAGATGCGAGTCTGACTGAGGCAGAACTGGATTTAACCAAGACATCTGTAGACTGAGTTGCACTGGAGAAAAATCCTGGTTAACTCGAGAACCAAGGAAAGGACTGAGGTGAACACACTGGAAAAGGCCCACTTAGTTTCAATACGTCTGGTCCAGACAAGTTGGTTTGGCGAAATCTTGTATCACATATCCATGTAGAAGAGCCAAGAAGGACCCTGGTGCTGGATCTGGGTTTTAGCATCCACTTGGAACCAGAGAAAACCAGAACCAGATCCCAGGCCTAGCTCAGGTTTTGCTCAGTCGAATGCGGTCAGGTTTGGTTCAGATATTTTTTTCTTTTTCATCATTTTGTTTTTGTTTTTTTAAATATAACAGTCAGGTCTGTTATTTATCTAATCTGAACCTGATTAGAGCCTGGTTTGGGCCGATTCTGGTTAGGTTCTGCTGTGCTGCTCTCAGGACTTGTCCACCAACTGAGGTTGCTCCAAGGACACTTCCTCGTCTGACAGACCCGTTTCCACAGCGATGACAAATGATGCCACTGAGGCGCTGCTCGCCATTGGCTGAAGCTCACCTGAAAGAGAGAAAAAGAGGGCTATTCCTGAGTTTCTGGAGACGTAACTTTTGTTTTTAATTCAGATTACAGAGAGGGTTTGCTCTTTTCAGTTTCACGGTTGTCTGAAAGTCTTGTGTGAAACTCCTTCCAATAATAACGATAAATAAGTTCAATTCAAACTTGGCCAGGTGAAGCCAGCTGTTCTAGTCTACAATAACAATGCAAAGACATTTGAGAGCAATCTAATCTCGGTTTTGCTAAACAGAACCTAGAATTAAGACTGTGTTAATGTCTGTGGCTCAGGACTTCAGGCAGGTCATCTAATTGGCAGGTTGGTGGTTTGAGCCCTGCTCCAGTCTGGATGCTAAAGTATCCTTGGGCAAGACACTGAAAACCAAGTTGCCTCTGATGTGTTCATTGGAGTATGAATGTTAGAAAGCACTTAGAAGTAGAAAAAACTGCTTACATAACTGTATGTGTGAGTAGGTGAGTGTTGTGTATAGACTGCTTTGAGTGCTCAAGTAGAGCAGAATAGTGCTATATAAGAACCAGTCGAAAGAATGTTAGAAAGGATGACATTAAAGCATGACACAGACATGGCAGTAATACTTCCAGGACAAGACAAGAGAACGTTTTTCTACAGAGAAATGAAAACATCCCCAAACATCTGCCAAAAGTGTCACATTAGCTTTATGTTTCTATAATAGTTTGTAGCATGGTTGGTATGGGACCCTTTCATTCAATAAAATTAAGCTAAAATTGTATTTCTGCTTCCTCTTTTGCAGTCACTTAAACTTCCTCATTATGAAATAAAGAGGAAGTTTAATGTGATCAGGGTAAAGATGCATCACATAGTCAGTGTGACTGCAGTAGCCATGACTGAAGCGAGTTATGGGGCACAGACACCACTGGGTGTCAGTGTACGAGCACTTATCAGATGGAGTGTGAGAGTCACCTGTGTGGGTGTCCGTGGTGGTGGTCACAGGGCTGTCCCTCAGGGTGTCAGGGTCCTGGTAGTCCTGTGGGAGCCCGACCCGCCGCACGCCGGGGTCCAGCACCACAGAGGAGCCGCCCTCGCTCAGCGTGCCGTCGCTGGACGCCCCGGACACCACAGCTTCTAGGGCCAGAACCCCAACGCCGCCCACCCCACTTACACGGCCCAGGTCCAGGTCGTAGTCCAGAGGCAGGTCGTCGAGACAGTCTGCGTTCAGCTGTAGCAGAACGACATGAACACCACAGTGTGATTGTCCAGCTCCAGGAGCCGACTGACATCGTGTCATTCTACCTACGATACAGTGAGGGTCTAACTAATCAACATGTGTGACAGCCATTTTTAAAAGTTTCTTTGATCTATGTCAGACTTCACACCTTAGTTCTGAGACACAAGCTAACCTGTACTTCTAAGCTTAAAAACGTTTTAGCTCTGAACACTGAGGGTCACAGTCTGAATGACTGAGTTTTGTTACAAACAGAAAAAATACTTTTTTACTGGAAAATGATCAAAGCAATTTTTACTGAACAAATTCAACCTAAATGTTAAACGCAATACAAAACAGATGTCTAATGTAGTAAACAGTTCCAGTACCAATTACATAACTGTCAGTATTTAACATTTTCTACTAGGCTTCTACTCATTTTTGTTGCTTTAATGGCCGGTCCAACATCGGGCCATGGTGTGTTTTTAACAACAAACTGTCAGACAAACACTCTCCACTGATACAAGTTAACGTGATTTTCTTGGCAGATGTAAGTCAGTGGGGTGACCTTTGGTTGAGATGTCCGTTTGTACTTTTACTGTGTTTTTCTGTTGTTGCGGTGGTGGACTAAAGCTTCTTCATTTTGAGAAATACGCCTCAATAATAGTTAGAAAATACAAAAAAAACACTACACAAATAATAGTTAAAAACACCAGTCTGAAGGGAAATATGATAAATGGCATCAACAGGTTGGGTAATGGAATCGGCAATCAGTCATTAAAAGTGAGACGGGGACGTGTCCATGAAGGGTGCTGAGCTAAGTGGATCTTTGAGACCGAGGAGCTGCCCAGAGCCCAGTGTAAGATAAACGAGGATTATTTGGAGTGAATCATTCAAAGCTACTCCAGTATTTTTTTTTAAAGAAGGAGAAGAAAGAAAGAGCCTGTCATGAAGTATTTTCCTCTCTTTGATGATGACCTTGCTTTTACCCTTAAAGTCGACTTTTGACAACTGACAATATCTCAATAAAGACGTGGTCTAATGGTTTGATGACCATTAGAAAAGGCTCTGGGTTTCTCCAGGGGTAGCTCCATAGGCAGAGACCACCCTCACTAACCCTTGATGCAAACCTAGTCATTTTGTTTCTAAGCAGACCTGAAACATGGCAGAAACCCCTCGGTTCAGAGCAGAGCTTCAAAACATTTACACAACCTTAAAAGAAATAATTCTAGTAAAGCTAGTAAAGGATCATTTCAATCGCAGTCATCGAATACAGGATTGTATGTTTTCTCCCTTCAGTTTTTGAACAAAGGAACACTTTCTGTTTTGCAACGGTTTCTTGCAGCTTGAGGAATTTCCCAACTTCTGGTCTACAGTGGATATTATCTGACGAGTGTCTCAAAGAATTGCAAGTCGCTGTCTTTCTTTAGAAGTGAGAACGTTTAAACAGACTCAGAAAACATTCATTTAATGAATTATGCATTTCCAAAACTGATGATGAACACTTTCATGGAAAACACCTCACATTCTGGTGTGCGCAGACAGACAGTGGGTTACGTCTCTGTCGGTAAGACAGCTGTAAAAACTGAGAATGATTCAGACGTCTGGCTTAGATTAAATGAACATTTTGGAGTTTTGGGACGTGATCCCTTCTTAAGGACAAAACTCACTAAAAAGTTCATTTCCTTCTTTGCAATTTTCACACTCTGAAAAGTGGGCAGGACTGCGGCCTTCATTCTGCCCCCCGAGCCCAATGTTTGACACCCGTGTCTTATCTTCAGCTACCATTACGGATAAGAGGATGCATGACTTGGGGCTGCTATGACAGATCAGCGACAATATATGAAAAGATCCAGGAAGGATATTATCATCACCTGTTATTTAAGCAGCCGTAAACACGTCATAACGTTCTTGTACAGTCCTAAACTATAAAATCACTTCCTTTCAGGGCTGCATATCCTGCTCTGTGCTCACTCTAGGAAATATAAAACCCAGTTTCACACTCACAGCGATGCCCAGAGCTTTCAGGATGTTCATCTTGCACATGGGACATGTGCGGTGGTCCAGCAGCCACGGATCTACGCAGCTCTTATGAAACAAATGTCTGCAAAGAAGAAAAACAATAAAATATGGTGAAATCAGTCGTTCTACTGTGGATCTGAAAACATTAGAAAAATGCTGTGAGGAAAGACAAACATCACACCTGCTTTCACTTAGCGCCGGCACACAAGAATCTGCACAAACATGCTTTATGAAACTTGGTTGGTAATCTCATACAGTGCGCCGCACAGCCAGAGTGTTGTGAGGTCAAAACAAATAGTCATTGTAGTCACAACCAAAAATACATTTCCTCTGATCACAAGAAAACAATCTGCCCTGAGCTCAACTCAGCAGCTTCCATCGGCACAAAGTGGTTTTGTGATCACAGGAAAACAAGACTGGCAACAATTTAATAAAAAGGTCGACTCTGCCCGCAACGATCACGGCTTCCATTCAACAAGTTCGGTAGGGCTGAACAACAAACACTCGACGGGGCGTTTTCTCGCTGGTATTTGAACAGTTTACCAGTGATGGTCATCATTGTCTTTAAATATTTGGATGCTTGTCGTTCTTCTCTCAGTTTTCCCTCATTTTCACAAAGAAAGATAAAATTCTACATGCCAGGGTTCAGCACAGACAACAGCCTGATGGTCAAGTTAAAGCCGACGGGGTTTCCATCAGAGTCCACAACAGCTTTACTTGTGAAGCAACTAAAGGAGGCTGAACCCGCAATAATTAATTTTATTTATATTTTTAAAGTATTTTCACATTAGAATCAATCACATGAGGATGCTGTAGGTTAACAGACTGTTTAGTGACCCTCATAACATAAAACAGGTATTCTTCTTTGTACAAGGATTGTAAAATGCATTTAGCAGTACATGTCGCCGACTGTTGCAGATTGCTGATTTGGCTGCAAACATCCAGCAACTACTCATCGAGTGATAGTGAAAAAGTCAGAAGTGCAATACAAAAAGGGATAAGATGCCATTGGCCTTCAAAGTAAAAGCTGACCCTTTTAAAAGTGTTGGTTTTAACAGTAAGGCACAACTTTTACCTTGAAGTCCAAGTTTTTCCAGTTTCATTACAGCTTAAATAGTGAAATGCAGAGTGTTTGTAGACAAGGACACTACAGACGACTGTGGCAACCTGCTTGTGATTAAAGCATTCAAAAGCAGAGTTTTGGTGCAACTGAATTCATCTGAATATCACCAGAAATCCCTCTTTCCTCTTGTCACCGTAGGTTGTCAGCTGGTTGCTAACCAGCTTAAGGGCTAAAGTGTAGCCCCCGCAGGCTCAGCTGTTGTCAAGAAAAAAGGTTAATATCACAACAAAGACTGATGCGGTCACAGTTTCTGGTGGGACTGTGTAGTCTGACACACAAGCAGAAAAAACAGTCAGTGAGCCGCGGTGGAGCCAACATGTTTTTCCTGTAGTCGACAGCAGCAGCACGAACCAGTAAACATGAAGAAAGGCCTTGTTTCAGCTGCTGTCCAAGCCCACTATGTGTTGCAGAAACAGCCCAACTGAAGTGAGAAGAAGTTAAAACCACAGCTGTCTTATTTAGTTTCCATTACTATTAAACGTCTTCTAATCTTTGTCCTCCTCTTTCTAGCACTGACACCTGCAGCACTATATTTATTTCAAAGCACTAAGTAATTACTTTGTAATTATTTCACTGATATAGATTATTCACATCACTGCTAGTTAAAACATGGTATATTCTTATAGACAGCGCAACCCACCAGCAAATAAAGCATTAAAAATCAGCTGTTTTCAGTAACCCAAACACACTATCCCTGTCTAACAGTCGTGTCAGCTCTGAGTCATTTCCCTGCACAGACTAACACTGAGCTGATAACCTGCGACAGCTACAGCGTGAAGACGTCAGGAGACTCTCTGAGGTCTTTTTCAGTCTCGATGACTGTTTGTTCTGTGGCAGCTAAGCTCCTGCAGGTTACAGTGGCCTCACGAACACCAACTGACTCAAAACACCGTGAAAATACTAAATTAGCTAAAGAGCCCCCACCAAAAAGAAAAAAAGAATAATTGGCACTGTATAGAAGATACTATCCTGAAGGTCTTCATTCAAACTCAGCACTCAGTCCTCAAACATAATACGATCCCCATCCTTCAGTCCTTACTTCCACATTTGCGTGAGGTGTTTCTGAGGCTGTGGTTACCTGCAGGGCAGGATGCGGACCACGTCGTTGGCCTTATAGCCCTCGATGCAGACGGCGCAGTTGTCAAAGTCGGGCTCGGTCTCCTGGTCGCCCTTCCTGATGGTGCGAAGCTGCAGCTTACTGATGGCCTTCTTCGCTGCGTCACCAAGACGCCGCTGGAGAGACACAGTGAGTCTTTACTTCGAGCTTGTAAAATGTGATTCATGTTTTACAAGCTGAAAACAGAACACTTTCCAATAATGGGCTCGTTATTCAGCAGAGATGAACTACATTACTGACGACACATTTTCAAAGTTTCAAAGTGCTAAAAATGTAAGTATTTACTCTTATACTGTAAAAGATAAACCTCTTCTGAACCACCTCATTAACATAGGCTCTAGTTATATGATGCTGTTCCTTCTGTCTTCATAAACTAAGCAGAACAGCAGGAGACGCAGACCCGTGTTCGCACCTGGTTCCGGTCGCGCGCGTTGGCGTATCTGAACCTCTGGATGTAGTAGAAGACGAGCCAGGCAAGGGAGATGATCATCAGCACGATGAAGGAGATCGATACGAACACCACCGACGTCCTGCTCACGTACTTCTGCAGGTTCCTCGTCCCGATGGTGATCGTCATGGTGACCGTCACATTTCGTTCCAACAGCGATACGATCTCGCGGCCTTTTGGCTCCGGGATCATGATGGCGACGACCTCGCTCGCACCTGAAGATGAGGACAGGTGAGAAGCACTAAGTCAGTGACAAATATAAAAGCATTCAAGTATTTAAATTTTACTCCTTGGGTCGATGAACCTGCAATGAAACTTTAACGCCCTTTAGTAGAGCTGGGCCATATCATACCGCTCACGGTAATGCTGGTATAATGTTAGGCAACGATAAAAGGAAATAACGCGACAGAGTAAAACGCACATGCGCAGTGCCTTTGTTTTCATACGCACATGGCGGAAAAAGTATGACAGCAATGGAAAATGAGAAGGATGAAAGTGGATCGTTGAATGAAACGGATGAACCAGAACTGGTTTGTAAAAATGCTGCAACTTCAGTGGTGTGGAACTGGTTTAGCTTTCGTCCGTCAGATACACACCAAAGCACATTATTTGGTAGAGTATGCAGGCGGGTCGTTATTACTGTTATTACCAAACCAATTGTATGTGATACACGGCACTTAAAAATCGGTCAAAAATGTTTTACTAAGACTTTGCTAAGCTACGAAGCCGCACCGCTTGATGGATTGTTGGAGCATTACGGCTAGTCAGGAGCCTCGCGGAGTGATACGTACTGTGCTGCATTGTGTGTGTGTGTGTATAACCTGTGTATAAGTTTTGTGGATATTATACATGGTTATGGTCATAATATGTCAGCCCATTTCCACTGGAAATGCCTTTTGGTTAAACTGTCAGCAAGGAATTTGCATTTGCACTCTTAAATGTTATATAGCTTTAATGCACATAAAAAACAGCTGCTTGTTTAAGTGAAAATACATTGATGGTTTTTTTTGCAGTAATAAAGTTGTGGAGTTGTAAAGTATTTTGTCTCGTGTCAATTATATCGTAAGTTATATTGTTATCACAAATTTTCAAATGTATATCGTGAGAAATATTTTTGGCCATATTGCCCTGCCCTACATTTTAGTACATATAATAAATAAAGACGTGGTTTTGATGACCATTAGAATATATGTTTGATTTTTCCAAGGCAGAGATCACCCTCACTAACTTCTTATGCAGATCCTTCTCATGAACAAGTGCATTTTTAAGTCTTATAAAAGTCACAAACTCCAAGCTTTCTTCTCAAAAAACAAATAAAACATTGTTTGGAAACTTTGTCCCAACAGGGTTGCACAACCTAACACAAATGTGCTACACTTTTTCATTTGCTCTAAAACTTCTTTCTAACTCATCCCAAACCAAAAGGGTTTCACTCCTCACTAACATGGTTTGACCATTTTCTCCTAAACCTTCAGCTCGCTGTAGGATAAACCTGAGACCAGCAAGTCCTACTTTATCTGTTACTCACAGTTGCCATTTCCTCCAATTAGTTTTATCCTATTTATGCATCAGACAATGTCGTACTATCGTTTGTTTTAACTGTGCTTAGTATAAATGAAGGAAGGAAGAGTTGTCCTTAGCTTCAGGCCAACTTTACTTCCACTCACTGTGAGAAAAAAAATTAAGCGTTTCCTTTTCAGGGTCTAACAAACATTTAAACTGGGAATCTAAGTACCCGCTCAAATAATGAGCTCAGTTATCAGCACAAAGCTTTAGACTGCTCTAAACGCTCAGTTTGATAAAGTTTTTTTCCTACTCCTCGCATGACATGGGTATAAAAATAGAAGCTCCGCCCACCTGCTGTTCAAACTCTCAGTTTATGAGGGGCAGCTAATCAGAACAAAACTGGTTAAATTAATTTAATAGACATTAAATGTTGAACAGACTAAATAATGCAGTGGTCCCAACCCCTGGGCCGGTACCGGGGTGTGGAATTTATGGTTTTTAAATTGGCTTTTAGTGTTATTTTTTTGTTGTTTTTAAATCATTTTTATCCTCAACTCTGTTTCCCTGGGTCTTTTCCTGTGTGCTATGAATAAAACGTCTTTTTTGGTACTAGTTTTATTTTGTTGTATTTATCCACGACACCTTAAAGCCGGTCTGTGAAAATATTGTCAGACATAAACCGGTCCGTGGTGCAAAAAAGGTTGGGGGCCGTTGAAATAATGAACAGATGTGCCGACTTCAGCTCATTAGTGTTTCTCACATTGATTTCAAGTTTGGATTTTATGCGTCCTTAAAAATAAGTTTCTTAATTCCAGTCAAAGCTAAACCTGAGCTAAAAGCTAAAACTTTAGTTTTTGTCAGAAAAGTCCTTGAAAAGCAATCGTTTTACCAGAACAGCATCTAAAACTCAAATCTATTCTTTCCAGTCATTTACAACACATTTCAGGCTAAGCTGCAGACCATTCAGTTTTTCTGTGCAGAAATAATAACTTCCAATCAACTAATCGACTATCAGTGTTCAAATGACCTTACTTGCATGTTATGCAATGAGTTCAGCCAGACTTTAATATTTATTTAACACCATTTATGGACATGGAAATGTTGATCCGCTTTTTATTTATTTACCTTTTCAGTGTCCGGAAAACTGACTGTTCACTCGACCTCCTTGTTGTGGAGGTAACCTCGCAGAGTTTGTACTCGACACAAACACACCCGCACTAGTAGCCTGTTTATTGATCCAATAACAGCTTCTGCTCAACAAATCCCCCCATCACTATGGAGACCAGCTCCTCTCCCACACACAAGGGACTGCCTCTCTAAAAATACTCCGAATACACGATCTGTGATGCACGGCATATTCAGCATTGGGATGAACACAAGATTATATAAGTGACTCTGCGACTACTATAGGATTATTGCAGGATTTCTATAATCCTACGGCAGATCTGGAACCTCTTAATCACAGGCAGTTTCTCTTATCAGAGATTTTGTTTTCTTTCTTTCTTTGACAGAAATGTTCACAGTAACAGGAGTGTGCTTGGTCCCCAATAAAATGCAGTGAAAAGTAGGAAAGCTGGCTGGGCCTGTTATGTTTTTTTCAGCACCAGTTCATAACAACAGTCATCTGGAGGCTGTTTATACTGCAGGGTAAAGACCGTACAGAGAGAGAGCCCCAACAAACAGATGATTCCTGATAAGAACCCAGAAGCTATGGGTGGGACACGCTCCTTTTTAAGATGAAGAGCGCTCCATTTGTAACGGGCTCTGGGAGGGCATCAATCAGCAACGACCGGGGGAGTGAAGGTAAAGAGAACAGAAGCGCACCGGCCTCTGTGACCCTGTAAGGCTCTGTGAAAGGTGCAGGTTTAGAAAGCTCCTGTTTCCAGTGCACTCACATGTGTCCAGAGGACCAGATTACTGTGATACTGACATCAAACAGTACAGTCAGATTTATCTGATCAATATTTATTTTACATGATTATTCATCAACTTAATCATCGTGCATTTAATATAATTTGTTTAACTGTGTGGTTACAGAAGCTTTTCTTGAAATAGATTTTTTTTTAAAAATGAATAAATAAAAAGTGGAAATGGTTGGACACGCGGGGTTGTTGATAGGAAGTTAAGCCCAGGAGGTGGGGCGTTTCTCACCAAAAACACCATCTCATTAAAGGACAGTGGTGGAGATATCTGTGGGTGTAGGCAGCTGCAGACAGCCATAAGTGATCCTGTCAGAGGTTTGAGGGCAGTAACATTATTCCTAAAAGTAGTTCTAGATCAAACTTGTTGATCAAAGACTCTCGTTGGCTTGAGCTGAACTAAACTGACTTTTTCAGTAGGGAAACCTCTTTAAAAGGAAAAGGGAAGGTTTGGTTGATTAAGCAAAGGAATGGGATGGCTATAGCTCAGGACACAGAGCACGGTCATCTTCTAACCAGAAGGTTGGCAGTTTGATCCCTGACTGCATACTTTGTTCAAGACACTAAGCCCTGAGTTGCTCTCTGATCTGTTCATCATGTGTGGATGTTAGAAAGCGTTAACTGCATTTGAGTGCTCAAGAAGACAAACAAAAATCTGTCCATTTACCACTCACATTAGAAGGTGTTAATATCTAAATGTATGGTGCAGGATAACCAATCAGACTCTAGCTTTCATTGGTTCACGCCAAAGTTCTTCCAGAAGTCATGCCCTTAGCAGCTTCCTTTGAAATGCTTCCAACAATCTTTTGAAGCCTCCATCTTAACGAATGGGAAGAAAACAAATATCTGACATTTTACTTCCACGCCCAGCAGGCATACTTGCCACCACAAAGCTGAAATGTTGTGAAACTATTGTGCACATGCACTCTTTGTTAATTTTCTTCATTGGAGCACCATGTCTCCTCTTTACATAATTTCCATTTCCAATTTACCAAGCTGACTTCTCGAGAAGGCAGACCACACAGAGGGCAAAACAACAGAAACAAACATCAGGCCAAAACATTTTATAATGTTAGTGGATCACAAATATCCAGTGATCTGCACAACTGTCCAACTTTGTTAAACCTACAACCTGAAGTGTTGATCTAGGACACTTTTATGGGCTGGAAGGGCTTGGAGGAGACTTGGGGGGGGAAAAAAAAGCAACATTTTTGAGCTCTGAGGTCAGATCAGGATGTGCAGCTGGTAACGATTCGGTGTGTTGCTAAAGGATGCTCATGGCGCTGGATTGTGAGCTGCACCTCCGAGCCAAACCACAACACCAAGCTTCAACAGCTGCTTATTCTGAAGCTGAAAATACACAAATGCACAAAGACTCATGAATACAGCAAGTTCAGTTCTGCACAACTGAGGAGAAAATTTTATTTGTTTGCCTGTCATTTTGGCTGTTTTGATTTAGAGTTGAGGCCATCCTTGTGACTGAGGCCTGACTCAGTGCAAACGCACCCTCGTGTCACCCTGAACGCACAGAAAAATATCCCAGAGGAAGGTTTGTTACCAGACTAAGACTTATCTGCAGCTTTGAAGAAAAAGTTCCATTTAACAATAAAGATTCGACAAGTAAAAACAAGTTCATCTGCAACGTTGAAGTGTTTAACTACAAAAATGCACTCAAAGGAAAAACTCTTTCACAGGTGGTACAAGAATGTCTCGCTACAAGTTTATGGCCAGACATTGGCACATTTAGGCAAACGTTTCACAACAAGCTGGGGATTAACTGCAGGAGAAACCGGGAGCAAAGGCTGGTGTCAGAGTTTGTACAGTAACTTTATTCAAAAATAATGGAAACAAACCATCCTGAGCATGCAAATGGATATGCAAGTTATTCCTGTGTGGCCATCATAAAGGTAAATTCTTTTCTATTTTAGTTCGCTTAAGGAGTTCCTCAAGGCTTAGTTTCATTTACACACAGATCAAAACCATCAGAAACATAAGGCTGGTTTATACAGATATATTTATATTTGAATCTCGAACCTCAGAACTCCTAATGTGCAGAGACCAATCTGTTCTTATTGTAGAGAACAAAACATGTTTACTTGAACATTTTTGCTCTGTGCCATTACAGGACATACTGACTGCTAAAAGCTTGTTTGACTTTTGCAACACAAATCACATCAGCAACTCCAGTATGAGTTTGCATTAAAATTTGCACATCACAAACAGATAGCAACCCGTGCTACAAGAATCTAGTGATGATTGATGTAACAAAGAAATGTGAAAACAGTGAAGAAAAAGACCAGATCTGCCCCAGAATTTCAATAAATTAGCCAAGATTATCCACTCAAGACAATAGTTGGTGTGCTTTGACAATATTGTGCAAAATCACTTAGCTGCAGATTATTTCTTTATATTTTGCTTCCAAGAAGCCAGATTGTTTAAAGTGAGGTTGAGGATTAGTTTTCCAGACTTTCTGAAGTTCTTTACAAATTTTATGGGCAGTCCTCATATCAGATATGGGGAGAGGGGCACCTGAAAGTCATGGGGGGAGGAATCCAACAAAGATCAGACCCTTGAGCTGATCCAGCTGCTGTCAGTGAAAAAGTGGCTCTCAAGAAGCCAAATTACACAACGGGACTGAAAAATCAGCAGTAACAGGTCTGATGGAGGGATGAACACAAATTTATATTTCTGCTTTAAAAATCATTTTCAGTATGTAAAAACTGTCATGGGTTGGAGCTAATGCTGCAGACAGTGTTGTTGGAGATATTACAAGAATTGATTGTTAAGATAAGACAAGACTTTATTGATCCCACAACAGGGAAATTTTTGTGTCACCTCAGCTCAGGTACAGATATCAGAAGGAAATACAAAAATACAAATAAGTACAATCAATGAAAAAAAGTAAGATAATACACTATATACAATGGTAGCATACACATGTGTTCTGATCTGTTGATACATTGATAAAAAAAAAAAGGATGTTAAAAACTAAAGTAGCAGCATAATTACTACAGATGAAAGGAATCAATTACTTCAGACTGCTGCCATTTTGTAAATGCATTTCAAGCATTTTGCCTGCTGGTTCATTAAAACAGGAATATCTGATCAATTTAATTTTTGTTTATTTTATTGTGTAACTTGAAGGTTTTAGGGTTTTTATTATAGACTAAATAATGGAGAAACAGTTTACGTTAATGTGGAATCTTCCAACGCGAAAGCCCAATGTCCATCGACTTTGACCTGGATAAACACAGATGGCAGATACTTCAGATTATAATCTTAAGGAAGCTGAGGCTGAACTTTAATGTTTGCACAAAGATCAGTATATTTGCTCAGTAAGCACAGTCTAGCTGACCACAGTTTAGGAAAAAGTCCCCTGAGGCCTGCACTGAACTCACATGACCCCAACTAACACACGAACACAAAAATTGATTAGTCTTGCCCTAAAAATAATCCCCTGGGATCGTTATGTTATGTTATGATGAGATTTTTATTTTCCAGTTAAACCTACAAACTACATGATAAATAACTGCAATTTGGTCAGTCTCTTTAGTAAGGTTTCTTTTGTTTTAAAAACTCAAGTAAATCTCTACAATAGCAGAGATGTCCAATTGTCCAATAGCAGACAAGCTTCAGATCTGTGAAGGCTTTGAGCTCCTCTGCAAATGTTTCTGTATTTCAGGTGTTATGTCATTTTTCTAACTTTAGAACGCAGCGAGACCGATTCAGCTCGCAGTCATCAGCAGCTCCCAACTAATCTGCCGGATAAACGGGACGATAAAGCAGCTGATTCCACATAGACCTTTTTTCCAGGTGGATTAGCAGAGTGAATTCCTGACCAACCGAGGAATTCACCAACTTCATTTTCACTCTGACAGTACTGATTTCCATCGATATCAGAGATTTTTAAAGCCCCTCTACAACCAGAAATCCTGCATGTGGATGTTTTGGCATCACTTTCCTGCCACATCAACTTATTTTGCCATAAACTGACCAAAAAGCTAAATAAAGTCTCAGTTTTCCAGAGTGCCAGAGTCACTTTTATTTCAACTGCGATAAAGAGTAAAAATAACACAGCCTGCAATAAACAACAAATAATTGTTGTTTATTGCAGGCTGTGTTATTTTTACTCTTTATCATGCTGCTGCAACAACAATTTGCCTTATGGGACCAATAAAGTATCCATCCATCCAATCATGACTACTGGAATAGTTTCTGGGTTTTTCCAAGGGTGGCTGCGCAGACAAAGACCACCCACACCTCATTTTCTTCTATAAGCAGGTCAGAAATGTGACAGAAACCTCTCAGCAGGGTTCTCGTAGGCTTTCAAGAGATAAAAAGTTAAACTAATGTTATTTTGTCCACGTCAATCAATTCAATTTAATTTCTAAATACATTAAATTGTAAAGAGGTCGGCTGCCGGTTGTGGTGTGACAGAAAAGAAGAGATAGAAAACAGGAGAAAACATTAAGGCCTTGTGACTGGGATTTCCTCATGTGGAACTTCATTATTTAGGCGAGAAACAGAATGGCAGGGACACAGTGGCTCATGACACAGTTCACAGGTTATAGTAATGGGTGATGTACAGATAGGAAGTTTTGTTGTCACTTGTTGGCTGTGCTGAGAAGCCAAGAATGGCTACAAGCAACCACATCCAGGACAAATTAATCGAATCACCAAAAACAAAGTGTTTGTACTGAGGAGTATTATGACTGCAGGCTCAGTAATAAACATGCCTTTAAAAAAAGTTGCCTGGAAAAGGACAAATGTGAGCTCGGCTTTGGGCAAAATGTAGGAGAGGACCTGTTACGTGATCACTGTGCACACTTCTGGACAGAGGCATGAAGCCATCCGTCCTGCTGGTTGAACTATTTAAAAATTAAAACATTTACCGCAGAGTTTCAAAATCACATTTCAAAACTGGAGCAAATTCTTCCCTTTTTCTCTTGTCTCTGTCACATCAGCACCTCATTACTGAGTATTTTACAAATCAGCACACTCATTTCTCATCGACAGCCGTTTTATTCGAAATGCGCTGGCTCGACGCCTGACAGGCGCCCGCAAATCAGACCACACGTCCCGTTTTGGCTTCTTAACACTGGCTCCCGATACATTTTAGAAACGATCTGAAGACTTTGTTTGTTTTTAAGTCATTAAATTGTGTTTGCACCTTGTTACCTTTCTGATCTTCTAAAAGATCACTGAGGTCAGCTGACCAGATGCTTCTGGTTGTACTCAGATTACAGCCTTTACAGTCTGGCCCTTCAATTTACAACTTCACCAAAACCCGTCTGTGGCCTGATCAGTCCGTTTTCTGTATTATGCTTCTTTATGGCTCCTATTGTGCTACTCTTATTTGGTTAACACTTGTTATTTTTAAATGTGCTTATAAACAAACTTGACCACTGTAAGTCAGAGCCATCCACACATCATGAGCCAGTCAGTTAAACTTGTCTTCGGACCGCTGCTTCACTTTACTAATGTTTGCATTACCTCTCTGCAGAGCCTCAGGACTCATGTTTCTAACATTAACTTCACTGTTTGTCATTTCAGCATGCTGAACAGGATCCTCTTCAGCTTATTTACACTCATATTTTTAATTGGCTGCCCGTGTTTGCATACCTTCAACTTCACATTTTTGAGGCTTGTTTGCGTTTGCTAGACTTCCTGAAACAGCAGCAAAAGCCTGGAGAGGCAGAGAGAGCTGCTGGTGCTGTCCAGGCTGCACATCGATGCCGTGCTGCTCTAATAGTGTGCAGGAGTCAGTTAAAATATGTCAGCACTACACTGGAATTATTAACAGCAAGCAAATAATTTTCCTGCTTGTTTCAAACCATTTAATAACACACAAAACAGAACCAAAGTTTTTTGCTCAATTAAGAAATGCCCCTCAGAAAAGTTTAGTTGAAATCAGTTCAACTGCAATTCTCATGATTTTCCTTTGGAGAAAGTTAATTTTTCTTTATTGTGCAGCAAAAACCCTGCAAATAATTGTTGGTCGCAGCTGACTGGACAGTAAACAGCATCTTTTGGTTTAGGACCGACTGTTTGATAAAGGAACAAAGGTTCAAGACCACACTCTAAACAAAAACATTTTGCACAGTTGCCTGCCTTCTGCAGATGATTCATGATAAACCTAATCAGCAGATTAATCGTGATTCATCCTCACCTACTGCGAGTATTTAATCTGCAGCTTTTCTGCTGATCAGTGAAGTCAGTTTCCAGTCAAAAATGTTACTGTGTTGTTATATAATGTGGTGAAGAGGCAGGAGAGCAGGAGGAGAGAACGAGTGGAGGAAACCAAGCAGGGCCTCAGGTCAGAGTCAAACCCAGGCTGCTGCATTTAGCCTTTGTGGCACATGGTCGCCTGCTCAGCCTGCGAGATAAACCGGCACCCGGTGAAGTCTCAGCAGCAGTGCTCTAACTCAGGAGTCGGCAACCTGCGGCTCTTTAGTCCGTATAGTGCGGCTCTGCGTGGATTGGGGAAATAAATTAGACGTATTTAGCTGAAGTGTATTTTATTTATGTTAGTTCTTTTTAAACTTTTAGTTCTAAGTTGGAAGATTATTGTGATATTGAAATATAAAAATAATAATTTATTTTTAATAATGATCACTGTAGTTCAGCTGGGTGTCTTTCCTTTTGTTATATTTCTTTAAGAGTTCAAAATGTGTTCATTACATAAATAAAATGTAATTTTCTCTGTAGCACTTCATGGATTTCATAAGCAACACACCTTAGTTGTTCACACAAAGCATAAAAGTAAAAAACAATATATACAGTGATATCTGCATTTTAGACGTCAAAAAGTATTTGCGGCTCCCAGTGTTTTCGTTTGCGTGGAAACCGGGTCCAAATGGCTCTTTGGGTGTTAACGGTTGCTGACCCCTGCTCTAACTGAATCTGACTTTCTGGCAAAAACTAAAGAAAAAGCTATGTGATGGCCCTCACCAAGTACATGAGTCAGCTCTTAATAAGAAGCCAAATGATTACATGTCCAAACAACACAGCGTCGCTGAACTTGTGGATGACCGGCCAGCTGTTGAACTTCTGGAAAATTTATTTAACGGGCACTCAACTGTACAAAGACTGATTTGCAAAAAATAACCTGGACACAGAAAAACGTGAACTGTTTAAAGCAAACCAACCACCCAGGGCTTTTTTCCCCTTCCTGAATTCATGGCATCTAAATGTGGGTGTGTAGGCCTGCCAGGGATCCCTGAAGGAGTTTCCAGCTGTCAGAGAAACAGCTGTTACTTCACTCAGGAGCAGAGCGACTCAAAAGAACACCACTTACGGTGCTACAGAGCAGTCAGCCCTGTTATGCAACTCAGCGCTAAGTCGTGACCAACATCAAACGTCACATGGAGTTTCTCTGGACATAATCGAATGACAGGAGCCTGTTTTCCATAATCAGTCACTGTGGATGCAGCGGGGCTGGGAATCCCTGATCCACACGACTGTTTCTATCAGAGAGGCACTGTGTGGATGACCACTGACAGCATCGTTTAACAAATGGAGATTAATTGATAAAGAAGCATCACAGACCTTCAGTCAGCAGCTCTGAGAATATCTCTGATTTCTATCTCTTCCAACCCAGTGGATGCAAATAAAAGGTCAAAAAATTACTACTTTCTTGTTAAGAAGTCTCCAAAATATTCTTTTTTTCTATGAGCTAAATCCTGAAAACTTAAATCTCAAACAAAAGAGAAGACTTGACAAAACTTTACAAAATACAGCTTCGCAGAAAGAGCCCTTGGTGGTTGAGCCCATTCAACCTGTAACGAGTCTGCATTTGTGATCGTTACTACACAGAGGGGATCTTCGGACTCAAAATGGTCTGTTCGATAAGCGACTATGCCTGTAAGTACCACTGTGCCACAGCACTGTGCACAAGTCCTGCCCTCATTTCTTTACATTTTGAGTCAGACTTCCCTTTAATTTGTTTACACTGGTCTTGAGCAACAGCTCTGCAGGCTCTCTGAAGGTCTTTCAACATTTTTCTTATGACTTTGGCTGCCTTTGCAACTATTTTCAGATCAGTCCTTGCAACAGACCAGTTTCACATGAATGTTTTTTTGTTTGTTAACACTGACCTATAAATCATTTAAGCATAAAAAACCCACCTAACTCACAGGACCAATGTTGTGTCAATAAATAACACAACTTATCAAATATTTTAAATTCTGTATTTATGCACTTTGTTACTAGCAGCCTGTTACACAAGTACATAATTTGTTCCCAATTCTTTAGTTTGAAAAATACAGTCTGACAGACGTTAAATATTTTTGCACCAACAAAGCGATTCCTAAAGAGTTATTAGCTGAAAAATCAGCATCTCTCAGTCCTTACAGATGCTTTGGAAACGATACAAGTGGCGGACAAAAGATGAAGTAGCCGGCTTCAAAACAGAACAGAAATAAGCAGCAAAAACCCGACTCCGGATCTGCGAGATGCATCTGACCCTTCAGTTGATCTCAGGTTGGAGGCTTTGCCACAGTTTGGCGCTGCATTTCAACCAGTGGTGTTGGGCATCTTCTCAAAGCTGATGGAATTATGAGCACAGAGAAGTACTGTCAAATTATAACCCACCATGCAGTACGACCAGGAAAGCGTTTGATTGATGACAGCTTTATTTTTCAGCATGCCAGTTTTACCTAACACACAGCCAATACAGTAAAAGCATACACAGATAGGAAGGAAAAAAATGCACACACATAGTTGAAAACTATTGGTCATGGACTGGTCCCAGAGCCCAGACCTCAGCATTGTCGTTTGGATCATCGCAATAAAGAACAGAACTAAAAGGACCCAAAACATGAAGCCTGGAGAACCTTTCCTGAAGACTACTTAAAGAAATTACAAGATAATTCGTCAACACAACCTGAACTAAGGTCATCATATCAAAAACTGACTTTCAGTTTCACTTAATTTGTACCACCTGTTACATACTGTATTTCAATACATGGAATACAGTATGTAAGGCAGGTATTTCCCATTTTCCTAGCAAAATATAAAGACATGAGGGGGCGGAGTCTGTACAGCACTAACAGAATAAGCACCTCATATGTCAAAGGAGATGAAAGGCAGATGTATCCTGGTGTGTTTATGGTACAAATCTGAGCATCAAAGACCTGGAGACAAAGATGACTGCAACATTAATGATCCTTCTGCATACAGGTCATCTACAAATCCATTAATGTTTTCAGACATGATGGACTTCTTTATAACAAACCTGCATCCTTGTTCCAAACTCCAAAACTTTTCTGCTAGAAAATCTTGGATTTCCTGCCTGAATCTGCTGTGCAACTCACTTTTTAGATATTCAAATGCATGCCCGCCCGCATCAGTTCATGAGGAAAATGTTAATATTCATAGACATACAATATAAACATATAGAGAGTCACAACCATGAATATAAATGAACTCAAATAACTGTACACTCTGTCCTGAACTGGGGAGTTGTTACCTGTGTAGCCAACTCAAACTTTTACTGAGCAGACTTCTTGCAGCGGTGGACTCAGATTACAGCACCACGCTCATAATTCAGCGAGGTCTTTAAAAAGAGCCACTCTGTAAAGCAGACTGCATGGCCAGGTGCCTGATTTCATACGTCTGTGGCAATAAGACTGAACTCAAATATTAAGAGGAAAGGTCCCATACTTTGGTTTACATCGTGTGTATTTTCTGATTTATTTTTATTATTTTTTTCCAAATTTACGACCCAAAAAATCCTCGCGGGACTATTTTGAAAGGTCAAACGCCGATAATCATTTCGCTTGTGCTTCCTGCCAGTACGCTGATCAGACTGTGCAATTCGCCAACTCCACCGCCCTGAAGATGCTGGACCTTGTTCAGATGTGAAGACCTCAGTGAGCAAGAGACACACTCTAACCAGAACGTGCAGCAGGTGGAGGACTGGTTCATGTGTCAGTAGGGTGAGCTCACAAAGGCCGAGGAGCAGAACAAGAACGGCAAGCTTCAGCTCAATGCTGTGGAGTCTTGAGTCTGAGAAACTCAGAGTCTATGCTATTCCTTGTCACAAGGAAAGGATAGCATGACTCGAAGTATTCAAGAGACTGAGAGAGTACTTTCTTTTTAAGAACAGCTTTTATGGGTGAACTGACAATTTTCCTGCTTCAGGGTCGGCTATCCCTCCACAATAAAAGGAGCCAGCTGAGGTGGTTCAGCCATTTGATTAAGGTGCCTCCTGGGTGAGGTGTTTTCGGTATGCCCTCACAAGAGGAGGCCCTGGGTAGGCTCATGTCATGTCCTGACATGACAGAGAGATTATGTCTCTCAACTGGCCTGAGAAAGCTGAGAAAGCCAGAGGAGGTGGACAAGGAGAGGAAGGGCTCCTCTACTCAGGCTGCCACTGCCTAGAAAAGCAGCAGGAAATGGACGGACGGGTGGTTTGGTGGGTGCAACCGTGAGATTTCATGAGTGTGTTTACTTCAGACTTAACTTGTTAAGTATTCTAGCCATTCACCTCACCCTATAATCCAGGGATGGCCAACTCCAGGCCTCAAGAGCTGGTGTCCTGCAGGTTTTAGATGTGTCCTTGAATGGCTAAATTACCTCCTCAACATGTCTTGAAGTTCTGGTAATGAACTGATATCTTAAACATGCAGGACACCAGCCCTTGAGGCCTGGAGTTGGCCATCCCTGCTCTAATCTAAATGGGGCAATTTCTTGCCCCAACAGGTGAGACCAAAACACCAACCACAACATATAAAAGTGAGTCAAACCAATGGGTGGTGTCAGTGTGGCTATGTTCTACATTTATACTTGACACCAACTTAACCTGTACACACTTCTACATTTTACCCTCAACTATTTCTCAGAGTCCACAGTAAAGCAGTCCCCAGTGTGAGTGCACTCGTCCTTGGACTTGACATGAAACTAAATGACTCTGAAAGATGCAACACATCCGTATAACAGAAAGACCTCGTGAGTTGGACTCTTTCCATGACATCTTTATTAAGAAATTAAGAGAAACACTGAACACGTCACCTTTAATCCCCATAGTTCACCCCAGCAGCAAACTACCCAACTTAGAAAAGCTAAGCAAAGCCTCCTTCACAGAGGGAGGAAATCGAGTTAAATGCGCATTTATTTGGGTGAATAAAGCAGAGCATCATCTACCTGAGTGAGGCATGGTGATGGTGTCGTTCGTGTTGGTGGAGCCCACATTAAAGATGACCACCGCAGAGGCGTTGTGGGCTGCAGCGTGGCGGATCTTGTCCTTGTAGGTGCAGTTGCCCCGGGCTATGAGCGCCACCCAGGCCCCGGCCTGAGCGGGCACCGCGAAGCGGGTGTTGGGGTCGCAGGCCTGGCGGTCGAGCGGTGCTGCGGGCAGGACCAACACCCCCTTGGCGTCCCGCTTCGGAGAGTGCTCGCCATATCGCCCGCACTCCGTCTTCTCGGTGCGCAGCTCCGAGGTGGCCGGGTCCACGTAGGTGATGTTGACGAAGGCGGTGTACCACTCCTCCCGCTCGGCCACGGTGAAGTCCAGGCACAGCAGGTGGACGAAGCAGAAGGAGAGCAGCCACGTAGAGAGGGCCAGGCTGCGGCAGGCCGCCACCAGCGAGCCCGGGGCCATGACGAGCCTCCCCGGGGTGAGAGCGAGCTGTGTGTCGGTAGGTCGGAGGAGCCCGGTAGCTTCAACGCTGGAGCCTCCTACTCCACCATGCTACAAGGCAAAACAAACAGGAGCGTGTTTAACTCGCTGATACTCCCCTTTTTTTCACACCAAAGAAAAAAAAATCCCTGTTTTTAGCCGCTCCCCTCCACTACTCTCAGGCTACCTAGCAGCAGACGGCTGTTAGCAGTCTCCATTTCCAGCCTCCACCGTTAACTCGATGAGAAACACCCACGAAAAAAACTCCTAAATGCGCACAACTGAAAGGAGAAATCACCACAGGAGTGACGCAACGTGAGCCCACCGAAGTGAAGCACCAGGCGGTTGGCTGAGTGCGCGCACACGTTAATAAGTTGTTGGAGATTTAAAGCTAAGTGCAGCAGCAGGCCAGCGCGGCTGCATTGTTTTGACTGGGCCACGGTCCACTGGTAAAGTTACGGAAATGTGGACTGTTAGTTCCGGTTATTACTCTGCAAAGTAAAAGCATTTTACTTTTTTAATTATAAGTCTGTGATGCTCGATTAAAACTTTAATTCACCAATAATTCGCTTTAATTCAATAATAAATAATGTCCAGCAGGTGTTCTGACAGTCAACCTTTACCAAAGAAATTCTAAGGTATTTTATTTTGAAGGTCACCACACGTTGTTTACCTGAAGGATTTAAAGCGCTCTGTTGGATTTAAAGAAATCAATTCTAAACAGCGCCACAAAGCGACACGAGGCGAAATCTACACTCTGATTATAGTTACAAAACTGAGTCACAGTTATATTGCCTTTATTATTTTTTCGGAAGAGGGCTAATTAATAGCAAATTAACTGTACATTATATTTTTGTCTTTTTATCTTTTGCATTCTTCACCAAATAACCTTTCATGTTCATCTTTATATAATCTTCAATAAAGCCATATTTAAAATTATATTCACATTTGTTGACTGTATGGTATAAGGCAAGGCAGGGGAAGGCAAGTTTATTTATATAGCACAATTCAACAACAAGGTGATTCAAAGTGCTTTACAGAGACATTGAAAAACAAATTAAAAAGCATGATTTAAAATTGATTAAAAAAAACAGTAGATACAATCAGAACAGTAGATAAAATCAGTAGTTAAAATATAAGTTTTGAAATTTAAGCTTAAAAGTGTGGATTTGGTGTTTTAGTCAAATGCAGCTGAGAACAGGTGAGTCTTCAACATGGATTTAAATAAACGGAGTGTTTCAGCTGATCTGAGGCTTTCTGGGAGTTTGTTCCAGATATAAGGTAAATGGCCTGTATTTATATAGCGCTTTACTAGTCCCTAAGGACTCCAAAGCGCTTTACATATCCAGTCATCCACCCATTCACACACACATTCACACACTGGTGATGGCAAGCTACATTGTAGCCACAGCCACCCTGGGGCGCACTGACAGAGGCGAGGCTGCCGGACACTGGCGCCACCGGGCCCTCTGACCACCACCAGTAGGCAATGGGTGAAGTGTCTTGCCCAGGGACACAACAACCGAGACTGTCCAAGCCGGGGCTCGAACCAGCAACCGTCCGATTACAAGGCGAACTCCCAACTCTTGAGCCACGATTGCCCCATATGGAGCATAAAAGCTGAATGCAGCTTCTCCATGTCTGGTTCTGACTCTGGGAACTGATAAAAGACCGGATCCAGATGACCTGAGGGATCTGGAAGGTTCATACTGGGTCAGGAGGTCACTGAGGTATTTTGGTCCTAAACCATTCAGAGCTTTATAGACCAGCATCAGAACTCTAGTTTAGGTCTGCGTCCATCACTACACCCAAATTTCTCACCTGGTTTGTATAAAGGTACAGTTTAACTGTGTCCACTCCATCCAGGCCTTATGACTTTGTATGGAACTTTTATTTAAAGAAAACAAAGCAAATAAATAAATAAATTTTACAACATTATAAAATAGTCTGACAAAAATAATGATCTTTGTTGTTACTATAAAACAACACGTACTACCAAAATTGATATCATAAACACACTGAAAGCTCTCTGACACACAGAGAGAGAATTTATTCAGGACCTTCTCTCTTTGCCTGTTTATATATAGGTAGTCACTAATATTCTGCTTCCAAAGACTGAAAAGAAAATATGCAGACATGTAAGGCATGTACAGGCCAGCTAGGATTGGATGGTGACTTACAGAGTACACACTCCAGATTTCAGCAAGAGAAAATAAAGACACAATAAGCCAGGTTCTCGGCCATAACTTTCCTAATGAGGCAGAGGACATAGGTCAGAATAGCGATATGCATGATCCAGTTTCTGAGAAGGACAACGGTATAGAGCATCAATCAGAAGACAGACACATCTGATGAGCCTGAGGAGGAAGTCTCAGGTGCTCAAGCTGCTCCCACCCCTCGTGAAATGTGCAAATCCTTAAGCGATAAAGTGTCTTAGAGCTCAGTATATATATAGCTTCTATATTGGCTTCCCTTCATTGGCTTCCTGTTAAATCCAGAATCGAATCCAAACTCCTGCTCCTCACATACAAGGTCTTAAATAATCAGGCCCGGTGTTATCTTAATGACCTTGTAGTACCATATCACCCCATTTGTGCCCTTCGCTCTCGCTCTGCAGGCCTACTTGTTGTTCCCAGAGTGTTTAAAAGTAAAATGGGAGGGAGAGCCTTCAGTTTTCAGGCCCCTCTTCTGTGGAACCAGCTTCCAGCTTGGATTCAGGAGTTAGAGCCCCTCTCTAGCTTTAAGATCAGGCTTAAAACTTCCCACCCCTTGGTAAACCTGGTTCTGCTGGAGGTTTCTTTCTGTTAAAAGGGAGTTTTTCCTCGCCACTGTCACCAAAGTGCTTGCTCATAATGGGTCATGTGACTCTTAGGTTTTCTCTGTATTCTTTGCATTATTGTAGGGTCTTTACCTTATAAAGCTTCTCGAGTTAATTGTTGTTGCATTGTTGTATTAGGGCCACATTAAAAAAAAATATTATGGGTCACATTGAAAATAAAGTTGCAGTTTTGAGATTCAAATCGTAATTCAATTTAGAAAAAAAGTCAAAATCTGGAGATTACAGTTGTTTTGAGACAAACTGCAATGGTTGCTCTACCCTCTGAGTTAGTGAAGTTGTGCTTCAGAATCAGTTTTAGTAACAAGGCAGGAAACGGTTTCTCTTTTAGCACATAAACACAGTGTGGCAATCAGCATCAGGGCCTTGAGAAGAAGGAAGGAAGTAGCGTACAAATATTTCTTTACTGTACTTGAGTACTTATTTTTCTGACGTTTTACTTTCTACTCCTTACATTTTCAAAACAGACTCGTCAATTTAGGTTTAACACCTTTAAGGGTGAGTTATTATTTTGTCACTGCAGGCCTCAAATCAAACCGCTTTGAGGTTAAACAGTAAAAGCTTTATGCTGAGAAATGTGTGATATTATACCAAACTCCTCGCCTTCATCTGTTTGAAGTTTCTCACTCAGAACATCCTTAAAAGCAGCTACAACAGATGCTGCTGCCTTGGTTTGAAGACATCTGACCCATGAATACTTAGAAAATCCATCTATACATGGCAGTAATATCTTACATTATCATTATCTGCACAATATTCACCCATATCAGCCAAATCAGCCTCAAACTGTTTGTCGAGTCCACTAATCAAAACTCTGTTTCTGGGAAAATGTCTTCTTGCTGGTTTATGAATTGTGTAAGTATCTTCCCAACAAAGACCTCTCTAGCTTAACAGGCAACACTGAGTTGTATTTTATATTTTTTATTATTTCAACAACTTTACAGGACAAATTTACATGCAGGACAGAGACATTTCTGCCTCTGTCACTCAAAAAGTGTACAATATATTTGTTTTAACTTTTAATCATAATAACACAGAAATAAACTTTTTACAACGAATCATCCATCAGTAAAAATCTATTCCAATACAACATATTCAACATTCATATAAAAAAAAAATTCCAACTCTTTTTTCTGAAGCATGACAAATATTTCTAGCTGTTTTACTCCGCTATGCACATTAGTCTTTGTTCTTGTCATGTCTGTGTTTGTCCACCAGGTGTCTCCCTCAGCTCATTTTCTCCAAATCAGAAGCATCAGATTTGTGGAGACGCTCTGCCTGCCAGACACAGCTCAGGCCTGTATCATTTAGTTTTGATATTTACATGTATAAATGATCAAATGTGAATAGATTTTCATACGAAAAAGGACATTAAATGTCATCACTTTACATACAATAATGATAATCTAATATCAAAAACCTTGAGGATTCAATGTTTTGTTACATTTTAAAAGTTCAAACCTCAAAGACATTAAATTTACAGTCATATATGATCAAGGAAATCAACAATCTTCACATTTCAGAAACTGGAAGCAGCTTTAAATGTGACTAAAATAATGATAAAACAATCAATTCTCTAATCATTGACTAACTGATGAATCACTGCAGCTCCAATATATTGTTGCATTTGACAACCCACTACAGCAACTACAGAATAAAACCACTAACCAGACTGATGACAGATTTCAAACATGCTGAATATGAAGAGTAGTATCATTTAAACTCACATGATTATCAGCCATAAGAACAAATTCAGATTTATATTGATGTAAGGTATATAAATGTAAGTACAGTTTGAATCAGTGCAATATTATTTTCACACATCAATGGACCACTGAACTTCTCAGCTTCTAAAATGTAAAGACTACACCAGCTCTGCAGTGGCTCCAACTCCATAAAGGTAAAGTCCAGCATAGAGCGGCTGAGTGAATGTGGTCTGGACTCTGTGGAGGAGAGTCATGGTTTCAGAGACGCTGTAGAAAGACAGAATACCTGCTCTGTGATCCAGGTACACTCCTACTCTGGAGGACCGAGGACCTGAGAGGACAGTTTGGACAAAGTTGTGCCAAAATCTATAACCGTTTGTGTACCAATATAATGACCAAGACTTGTCATTGTATCCAAAACCACATTCTTTGTCCCTCCCTGCTCTGCTGATATTCTTGTATGCGACTGCAACACCAACTCCTCTCCCTCTCCACTCCACCTCCCAGTAACAACGTCCAGTCAGACTCTCTCTACTCAGGACCTCTTCCCATCCAGTGAATCTGTCTGGATGATCAGAATAAGACTGTTCTTGTTTCATCAATGTTACTTTTCTGTTCCCCTCAGATAATAACAGACGTCTGTGAGTTGTGTTTGGATCCAGTGTAATGTCACGTGAACATTTTAAGAATCCAGCTCTGGTCTTTGGCTCTGCTGGTGACAGTAAAACATCCTCTTCAGTGACTGTCAGTGAGATGTTTGTCCATTCCTCTCTCAGAATGTCCTGTAGTTTATCTCTGGTCTCTGACACAGCTGCTGTCACATCCTCAAAGTAGCTCAGAGGACGAATATTGATGCTGGATGAGTGTGTAGACTCACTGAGTGCTGACAGTGAGGGGTAGTTGTGTAGAAACTGGTTGTGATCCTCTGTGTGTGAGAGCTGCTCCAGCTCGCCGTCTTTCCTCTTCAGCTCAGCGATCTCCTGCTCCAGCTTCTCCTGAAGCTCTTTGACTCGACTCACTTCAGTTTCCTGCTGGGATCTGACCTGCTGCTTCACATCAGAGCTTCTTTTCTGGAGGAGACGGATCAGCTCAGTGAACATCTTCTCACTGTCCTCCACTGCTTTATCAGCAGAGCCATTGATGGCCTCCACCTCCTGTTGAAGCAGCTTCACATCTTTCTCTCGCTCCTGGATTCTCTGCTGGATGTTTAGTCGTCTCACCTCGACCTCCTTCTGCTTCTCAGTCCTTTCTGCTGCAGCTGGGACTGTTTCATGGCCTTTATGTTCATCCATTGTGCAGAGATAACAGATACTCTGCTGATCAGTACGACAGAAAATCTTCATCACCTCATCATGACGAGAGCAGATGTTGTCCTGGAGCTTCTTGGAGGGGGCCACCAGCTTGTGTTTCTTTAATGGAGCTGCATCATAGTGAGGTTGGAGGTGTTTCTCACAGTAAGAGGCTGGACAAGATAAACAGGACTTGATGGCTTTCAGTTTCAACCCAGTGCAGACATCACAGGCCACATCTTCAGGTCCAGCATAGCAGTGATCAGCTGGAGCAGCTTGGAGTCCAGTCTTCTTCAGCTGCTCCACTAAATCTGCTAACATGGTGTTTTTCTCCAGGACAGGCCTCGGTGTGAAAGTCTTCCTGCACTGAGGGCAGCTGTGGATTCCCTTCCTGTCCTCTCCATCAAAGTGGGATTTAATACAGTTCCTGCAGTAGCTGTGTCCACAGGTTGTAGTCACCGGATTTATCAGTAGATCCAAACAGATGGAACAAGAGAAGGTTTCTCGGTCCAGCTGAACTCCTTTCTGCGCCATTTCTCCTCTCAGTGTCAGTGACTGTGTGAGTTTATCTTCGTAATAACTGAAACTCGTCTGAGCTCTGATCTCAAAAACCTGTATTTCTGCAGTGAATGGAGCCTGTCAGCTCTTACATGTCACCACATGTTGGTTACACCCATCTTCAAAGTGCAGATCTGAAGGGGAGGGAACGAGGAAACATTTGGAGAGAGAGGAGTTCCTGTGTTTAAGCAGGAAAAAGAGGATTTTCAGGCTGTGCTTCATTCCAGGAAGAGGAGCAGTTTGAGAGTGATACTGTCTTTTTAACCCAGGGGTCGGCAACCTTTCTGATGATGAGTGCCATCTAAAATTCCCTCACAAGTCAACGTGCCATATGATTGCAAGAGCAATAAATTTAATAGACTTAGAGACTTGGACTTAGAGCTTTTTATTGTCGTTGTGCAGTTTCTTGCACAGCAAAATTGGGCAGCTGGACCCAATGCAAAAGTAAGAAGAAGAGAAACCAATATGCAACAAGGGGGGGGGGGGATAAATAAATAAAATAAAATAAAAAGCATATATGAGAGTGACACTTTATACATAGTGTATGTGCAAGAAACATTGAAACAGAAACAGAAACATAAATAAAATGTCCATTATATAATAAATAAAAAAGTATGGAGAGGCCATGGTCATTTTGCGTGGAGATGGTACTTCTACCAGAATATTTCACGGGACTGAAAAATATTGCACACACCAAGCATATTGCACATGGGCCAAACATATTCCACAGAACATGGAAATACTGAGATATTGCACATAGATGATCAACAGCAGTGTCAGGGTGGATGTGTTGGGGAAGTCTGTACACACTCTTAGTTTGCATTAAGAGTTCTGAGAGCCCACGGGAAGAAGCTGTTCTTTAGTCTGTTGGTTTTGCACCTGATTGATCTGAGCCCTTTTCCAGAGGGCAGGATGTTGAAGAGGTGGTGGTTAGGATGGAGGTGGTCCTTTATAATTGCCCTGGCTCTGGAGAGACATCTTGAGCTGGCAATTAAGTCCAGGGAGGGGAGTGGACAGCCGATCACCTTCTCTGCAGTTCTGATGACCCTCTGTAGTCTCTTCTTGTCAGCTGTTGTGCAACCAGCATACCACACAGGGATGGCGTGCACCAGCACACTCTTGATATTGGCACGGTAGAAGGACACTAGGAGTTCAGTCTGCAGCCTGTTCCATCTCAGAACCCTCAAGAAATGGAGGCGCTGCTGGGCTTTCTTTACTAGGGCTGATGTGTTTGTGGACCAAGATAGGTCCTCAGATATGTGGGTGCTGTAAGGGTGTGTTTTAACTGATGAAACGGTGCCATACTCAGGCTCGGACATCTGATTGCTGCCTTTTACAAGCTTTATTGCACAAGTATAAGCTAACACCACTACAGTAACTGTGCCTTTACAGAAGCGAGGTAATCAACTGAAAGACACTAAATAAAACAACCATACAAGAGTAATAAAGCAACCCTATTAATGACAGTACAGTTTGGTAATAGTCATGTTTATAACTTTAACACGTTTTTAATCAACACAGAAAGTCACCAGATTTGATCCCCACACCAAAGAGTCCACAGTATGTAAGTATTTCTCGGGTAGTCAGGGGGACGAACCACATCCCTCTAGCTACTTTACTGGCAGTAACACCACCAGCCTCCTTACGTCCCTGTGGAGAATGGTGGAATGACCTTCAATTATGTCTGCATGAACTGCTCTTGAAGCCATACAACTAAAAACTACACCCCAGACTTTTTTCTTCACTCGTCGCCTTACTGAGTCTCTGACAAAATACGGACCAAACAGGTCCAAAGTAGTGTATACTCGAAAGGGGCTGCTGGTGTAATGCATACAAGAGGAAGATCACTAATCACCTGAGTGCATAACTTGGCCCTATACTTTCTGCAACTTATGCACGAATCAATCACCTTCCATACAATCCTGGAACCTCGATTTATCCAGCCTCTTTGCCTCATTCGAAGAAGGGTGGCAGAAACACCTTCATGGTTGCTCAGCCATTGCCAGTGCCTGTTCTGGCCCCGAGGGTGAGGGCAGCCGTGACTCAGCTTTCTCCTGCACCCGTACCTACTCCTCAGGTGGGACTGGCTGGTCTGCCATATCACCAGTGCCGGTCCCTGAGGTGTGGGCAGCCAGTACACAGCCTACCTCTGCACCCGTACCTACTCCTCGGGTGGGAGCAGCTCATGTCTGGAGGAAGCCTGCACCCGTTCCCATGACCACTGTAAGCGTAAGCAAGTCTGTCCAGCCATCTTCTTCGTGTTCAGAAAGCTCAGAAGTGTTAGCTCAGCCTCTGTCACAATTGCCATCGCTACAATAGCCCCTACAATATGTATTACAGTCCCTTGCTCAGTCATTAGCCCAGTTCTTAGCTCAGGCATCAGCTTTCCCACCACTTCATACTCCAGTACAGCACCCGCTAGCTCCGTCTCCTGTGTCCCCGCTAGCACAGTCGTTAACTCCGCCACTAGTTCCATTTTCACCTCAACCATCACTTCAGTCTCCCTCAGCCCAGTCTGCCGCTAAGTCTCCCTCAGCCCAGTCATCAACTCAACCACCAACTCCACTCTCACCGCAACCACCACTACAGCCACTAGTTCAGTGTCCAGTGTCACCTGCAGTGCAGTCCCCAGCTCAACTGCCTTTTGTTCTCTCTCCTGCCCAGGTGCCACTAGCTCAGTCTCCTAAACCTCCATTGCAGTCTTCAGTTCAATCCACTGTGCCAGTTCAGTCTTCAGTTCAGTCCCCTAGTCTGTTGCACACTCTCCCACCTGGTCGGCTACACATTCAGCCAGGGGTCCCAATACCCTCTGGCCCTGCATCTGCTCCTGCTGGAAGCTCGGGTGAGCCCGGCCAGCACTTCCTCGTCTCCGCCGGGGGGTCTGGAGAGCCCGGCTAGCACTTTCTCGTCTCGCTGGGGGTTCTGTTGAGCCCGGCCAGCAACCTGTCTCCGCTGGTCTGGTCCAGCCTCCGAGTCTTCGTCCTTGCCAGCAGCATCGCCGTCTGCAGCATCCGCAGCCGTCACGCTGCCGTCAAGTTCAGCCCCTGTGTCGTCTTCCTCATCTTCGGCTTCTGCCTCGCCTGGTCCAGCCTGTGCCTCACCTGGTGCTGCGGAGGCCACGCAGCCTCAACATCGTCGGTCATCTGCCAGGCCGCTTGTTGGGCATCGTCGCCACTGTGGATGACCTCCTGAACGCTGCCACTGCCTTCCGTGTGGCCGGTTATCGGAACTGTTTGCCCGCCGCCTTAGTTGCTGTCCGCACGGTCGGCCCCCGGAACTGTTTTCCCACTGCTGCCATTGCCATCCGCAGGATCAGCCCCTGGAACTGTTTCCCTGTTGCCGCAGTTGCCATCCGCACGATCGGCCCCCTGAATTAGTTGTAAACTGTTCTCTGTGTGCCAGTGCTTTCTTTTTTTGTGCACGTTTTGTTTTTGCCCTCTTTGTGCTCCTGTTTTTTGTTCCATTCCAAGCCCTCCATCCTGGACCCCCCTGCCCGCCCTGGTTGTTTTGGGACTGTTTTTGTTTTTCCTGTTGGGCTGTCTGGAGCCAGCCCTTACGGAGGGGGTACTGTCACGGTCCTGGGTCGGACCCAGTGTTTTGAGTTTCTTGTGTCTCGGAGTTTTTGTATTATAATGTGAGTTCTTTGTTGCCCCAGTTTATTCTATAGTCTAGCGTCTTAGTTTGGCTTTCTTGTTTTCTGTTTAGTAGCTGCCCTCTGTGTCTCTTTGTTGTGTTTCTTAGTTGCTCTGTCTCCCCTAGTCGAGTCTGCGTCTGTGCTACTTCCTGTTTTACTTTGAAGGTCTGTGTCTCATGTGAGTGTATCCTATTTTTCTTCCTTGTCTCATCAGTTCTGATTTCCCCCAGTTGTGCTCTCCTTCTGTGTCTCATTGTTGTCATGGTTCTGGGTCAGTGTTGACCCAGCATTTTGAGTTTCTTATATTTTGGTTTTATTTTTGCATTATGGATTATTTTCTGATGTTCCGGTGCTTTGTTTATTATTATTATTATTATTATTATTATTATTATTATTATAATTATTATAGATCTGTTTCAGTTATTCTTGGTGAGGGATTAGCTCTTAGGTTGTGTCTCGTGCACACAGCCGAAACATGACAGGTTAGCCTGTGAGACTTTGAAGGCAGTTGATAGGTACAGACAGTACAAGTAGAATGTGGCTCAGGCAGTGGCTCACAGTTTGGAGAGCCATGGAAAAAGTCTTTCAGATTCGAAGAGATTCTGGCAAACCATCAGGCAACTAAGGATGAGAAAATGGTGCTCTACCTGCACTGTGTATAGTGTGGGTGAAGTGCTACTGACTTCGACTAAGAACATTGTCGTGCTGTGAAATGAAACTGGTAAGTCTCCCATAGAACAAGTAGAGTCTGGGAATGAGGGGGATAGCTCATCTAACTGCAGGGGTGAGGTCACCCTTAAACACCTCTGTGAAATGCACTACACACAGGGACACACACACACAGGTCTTTGTCTCCAGAAGCCACATTTATTTATAGCGTCCTGTGTTATGACCGGCCACAGTCTGACAGCTGTCGGTCTCAGTTGATTTCCCGCTCCTCCTCTCCTCTCCCGTCTCACTATAAAAGGGAAGGAAACCATCATCAGTCCAAAACGCCATCAGCTGTTCTGACCTGTGTCTGCAGCACCGCCCGGTTGAGCTCACCGCACCACTCCTCCCCTGCAGCCGCGCCCGGGACCACACCTCCGCCACACACCCCCACCGCCCGACTGAGGCTGGGGAGCTGTCCGGCCGAACCCCCCCCCCCCCGCGAGCGAGAGAAGAAATCGGCCACGGCCATCTGCGCCCCCGGCCTATGGACCACCTTGAACTTAAAGGGCTGTAAAGCCAGATACCACCGGGTGATCCGGGCGTTGCCGTCCTTCATGCGGTGGAGCCACTGCAGCGGGGCGAGGTCCGAGCAGAGAGTGTATGAGCGCCCCAGGAGGTAATAGCGGAGGGAGTCGACCGCCCACCGGATAGCCAAGCACTCCTTCTCCACAGTGCTGTACCATCTTTCACGCTCTGCCAGCTTCCGGCTGATGTAAAGAACGGGACGGTCGGCCCCCCTTACCTGCTGGGAAAAAACAGCCTCCAGCCCCCTGTTTGAGGCGTCAGTCTGCAGAACAAAAGGGAGGGAAAAGTTAGGAGTGTGAAGCAGCGGCTCCCCACAGAGAGATTTTTTTACCTGCACAAACGCCGCCTGGCACGGCCCCGTCCACTGAACAAGATCCGGAGCACCCTTTCGGGTAAGATCGGTCAAGGGGCTGGTCAGCTGTGCAAACCCCGGTACGAAACGGCGGTAGTAACCTGCGAGCCCCAGAAACCGTCTCACCTCCTTTTTAGTCTTGGGGCGCGGGCAGGATGCGATAGCTGCCGTCTTCTCCACCTGTGGATGCACCTGCCCGCCCCCCAAGTGGTACCCCAGATACTGCACCTCCCTCCGCCCAACCGCACACTTCTTCGGGTTGGCCGTGAGCCCCGCCCTCCTCAGGGACTCCAGGACCGCGGCCACCCGCTGCACATGCTCCGCCCAGGTGTCGCTGTGGATGATCACGTCATCCAGATAGGCGGCAGCATATGCAGCGTGTGGACGCAGCAGCCGGTCCATGAGGCGCTGAAAGGTGGCAGGGGCTCCGAACAAGCTGAACGGAAGCGTAACGAATTGGTACAAACCGTACGGAGTGGAGAAGGCCGTTTTTTCCTTGGACTCGGCAGACAAGGGAACCTGCCAGTAGCCCTTGGTTAAATCCAGTGTCGTGAAAAAACGGGCCATGCCCAACCAATCCAGGAGCTCGTCGACCCGGGGCATGGGATAAGCATCAAAGCGTGACACTTCATTCACCTTGCGATAGTCGACACAGAACCGTATAGACCCATCCTTCTTCACCACAAGAACTATGGGGCTACACCAGGCGCTGTGCGACTCTTCTATCACTCCCATTTTCAGCATTTCAGCCAATTCCATCTGAACAATTTGCTGTTTATGCTCAGGAACGTGAACGCGCCGTCACGCCAGGCGTTTCAAAATGGTGCTCAATGAGAGACGTTCGGCTGGGCAGGGGGGAGAACACATCAGCAAAACGCTGTTGTAACGCGACAACGTCCGCTCTCTGGGCCTGTGTGAGATGGTCATCACAAGGGAGGGAGGCGGGGATGATGGAATTTGGTACCTCCAGCCCCAACTCATCTCTCTCCTTAACCAGGCTTACCAGAGAAGCGGTTTCAACCTCTCTCCACCTTTTAAGGAGATTGAGGTGATAAATCTGCGTGGCCCCTCCCCTGTCCGACCAAGCAACCTCATAGTCAACGTCCCCGACTCGCCATGTGACCACAAAGGGCCCTTGCCACTTGGCGAGCAACTTTGAGCTAGAAGAAGGGAGTAATACAAGAACTTTGTCTCCCGGTGAAAATTGCCTGAGTCTAGCCCCTCTGTCGTACAGGCGTTGCTGACGCTGCTGAGCCTGGAGCAAATTCTCCCGTGACAACCTCCCCAAAGTGTGGAGTTTCGCTCTCAGGTCCAACACGTACTGAATCTCATTCTTGGCGGGGCTCGGACCATCCTCCCAGCTTTCTTTAATCAGGTCGAGCACCCCACGCGGCTTCCTGCCGAACAGCAGTTCAAAGGGAGAAAATCCCGTGGAGGCCTGGGGCACCTTCCGCACTGCAAATAACAGAGGGTCTAGCCAGCGATCCCAATTGCGTTCATCTTCTGTAATGAACTTACGAATCATGGACTTTAAAGTCTTATTCAGCCGCTCCACCAGCCCGTCCTTCTGAGGGTGGTAGACGCTGGTCCGAATAGATTTAATGCCCAGTAATTCGTACAGTTCCTGCAGTGTACGAGACATGAACGACGTGCCCTGGTCAGTCAGTATCTCTTTCAGGATTCCGACTCGGGAGATGACCTGAAACAGTGCCTGCGCCACACTCTTTGCAGAGATGTTGTGCAGCGGGACTGCTTCCGGGTACCACATTGCATAATCCACCAGGACTAATACAAAGCGGTAGCCGCGTGCACTCCGATGAAACGGCCCGATGAGGTCCATACCAATGCGCTCAAACGGGACCTCTACGAGTGGAGCGGGCGCAAAGGCGTTTTTGGTATGGCCGGCTGATTAACAAGTTGGCAGTCCGGGCAGGACGTGCACCAGCGGCGCACATCCGCTTGGATGCCCGGCCAATAAAATCAGGCCGTTATTCGCTCCAGAGTTTTTTCGTATCCCATATGCCCTGCCATGGGGTTATAATGAGCCGCTTGTAAAATCATTTCTCGGCGGCCCTGCGGCACCAACAGCTGGGTGTGTGTCTCCTCCGTGCGAGTGTCACGACTCACTCGATATAGCCTATCTTTTAATAAAATGAAGCGCGGGTAGGTCCGCACGGCTTCAGGGCGCACCACGTGACCATCAATCTCAATCACCTGGTCAAAGGCTGAGCGTAGGGTGTCATCACGAGACTGCTCCAGTGGGAAATCACTCGTGGGGGAAATTTCCGGAGCCGGCGGGGCCTCCCATGAAGGACCCGCCGTCTCCCCCTCCCCGGAGTCAGTGTCGGACGACCCCGCGTCACTGCTGAGCGCCGCGCAGACACTACACGCTACTAACAGTCGTGATCGCATCCCCGCATACTGCCCTAACAGGTGATGAAACCCCGGCCAATTCGTGCCCAGAATTAGGGGATGCGACAGGCGCGGGCTAACCGCAGCCGTTACTCTATGCGTTTTGCCCTTATACTTTAATAACAGCGGCACCATGGGATACCTGTGAACATCACCATGAACACACTTCACCTCCACCCATTCTGCCTCCAGCAATGCCCCGGGGCAAACCAAGCCTTGGTGCACGAGGGTCTGCGTACAGCCCGTGTCCACCAAAGCATGGCGTATACCCCCTCGAGTCCTTACCGGAATGCTGTACGTTCCTCCTGGACCGGGAGAGGGTGCTAGGGCACCGGTGACGCGGAACACCTGCCCCACTTCCATCAGAGGACAGTCCCTCCTCAGGTGTCCCGGTTGCCCGCAGTTCTAGCACTCCTGCCCCAGCGTCTGTGCTGCTCTCCGTGGCTCAGGGGCGGCACCGCTCATTTCGGATCCCTGGGAAGGCACAAACGAAGCAAACGGATTAGTGGGGCTCAGCGCCAGTGCCTGCTCTGCCTTCCCTGGCGCAGGTACCCGGCGCCTCGGTGCCGGCACTGGGGCTTGTTTGCTCGGTCTCCGGCCGCCGTCCCCGGGCTCCCCCGCTCTAGCGGCAAGGTGGTCCTCCGCCAACGTTACTGCGACCTCCAGACTCACAGGACTGTGGCACCGGACCCATCTTGCCGTCTCCGCAGGCAATCCCTCCACGAACTGCTCCAGCACCACCTTGTCCACCAGCAGCTTCTCTCCCTCTGACGATCCCGGCTGCAGCCAGCGCACCGCTGCATCGTGCAGCTTCCGGGCCCAAGCAAACGGCCGATCCTCCGCGGCCAGCCGACAGGCCCGGAACCGCCGGCGATGAGCCTCAGGGGTGAGTCCCATCCTGTCCACCACCGCCCGGCTCACGTCCTGGAAGCTGCCCCTCGAGGTCGGCGGCAGACTCAGGGCCGCCGTCTGAGCCTCCCCCGACAGCAGAGGAAGCAAACGCGGAGCCCACTCCACCTGCGGCCACTGGCAGGCCTCCGCCATGACAAGAAAAATCTCCAGGAAAACCTGGGGGTCATCCCCGTCACCCATCCGGGGCATCGCCACCGACAGCGGGGGGGGGGGGGGGCTTCGGCGGAGCAGCGGCCCCAACCAGCTGCTCCAGAACCTGGGTCTGCCGGTCCACCTGCTCCTGCAGCTTAGCCAGGTGAGCACGCTGGGCCGCCGCCTGGTCCTGGCTCATCTTCGCCACCCCCGCCAGCATCTGCGCCAGGAAGTGCAAAGGCTGGGCGGGCGGCGCAGCCTGTGGGTCAGACATCCCCACGCCAGCTGGGTTTGGGCACCACTTGTGAAATGCACTACACACAGGGACACACACGCACAGGTCTTTGTCTCCAGATGTCACATTTATTTATAGCGTCCTGTGTTATGACCGGCCACAGTCTGACAGCTGTCGGTCTCAGCTGATTTCCCGCTCCTCCTCTCCTCTCCCGTCTCACTATAAAAGGGAAGGAAACCATCATCAGTCCAAAACGCCATCAGCTGTTCTGACCTGCGTCTCCAGCACCGCCCCGTTGAGCTCACCGCACCACTCCTCCCCTGCAGCCGCGCCCGGGACCACACCTCCGCCACAACCTCCTTGGTGGCAGGGCCCCTGGGGAGGATAAAGTTTGCCCTGAGTCCCTGAAGGCTCTGGACATTATAGGGCTGTCTTGGTTGACACGCCTCTACATTGTTGCATGAAGATCAGGTGCAATACCTCTGGATTAGCAGACCTGAGTGGTGGTTCCCATCTTTAAGATGTGGCACTGGAGGTTATGTTCCAACTATAGGGGGATCACACTCCTCAATCTCCCTGGAAAAGTCTATGCCACGGTGCTGGAAATGAGAGTCCATCCATTAGTCGAACCTCAGATACAGGAGGAACAATGAGTTTTTCATCCTGGCCGTGGAACACGGGACCAGGTTCTTACCCTGACTTGGAGAAGGCATTTGATTGTGGCCCTCGAAGTGTCCTGTAGGAGGTGATTCAAGAGTGGTCTCTGGGCCATTGTTACGGGCCATTTGATCCTTATACAAGTTCCGGTGGGTGATAGATTCTCACAGGACTGCACTTTGTTACTGATTCTGTGTGTAATTTTAAAGGACAGGATTTATATGCATTTTCAAGTGGCTGAAGGTTTTAATTTGGGTAGTCTCAGAATCTCATTTCTGCTTTTCGCAATTGATGTGGTTCTGTTGTTCATCAGGTGATCTCCTAATGCTTGCACTAGAACAGTTCACAGCCAAGTGTGCAGTGGTGGGACTGAGAATCAGCACCTCCAAATCTCAGGCCATGGTATTCAGCCGGGGAAAAGAGTGGAGTGCTCACTTTGGGTCAGGGACGAGTCCCTGCTCTAAGTAGAGGAGTTTAAGTATCTCGGGGTCTTGTTCACGAGTGATGGGAGAAGATAGCTGGAGATCGACCGACAGATTGGTGCTGCGGCTGCAGTGATGCGGGTGCTGTACCAGTCTGTTGTGGTGAAGATGTAGCTAAGTGTAAAAGTGAAGCTCTCAATTTACTCACAATTATTTAATGTATTTCTATGACCATCGTGAGTTTTTCTTTCATTGACCGAAGGGTACCAACAATTTTGTCCACATTTAGGAGTACATATACACTAAGTTTATTGTTAATTAATAAGAAAACTCCAGATGATTCCATTCTGAGCTGAAGAAGCTTCTGATAGGTTAGTAGAGTTCATGTGAGTAAATTGGTGGCACACCTGTGGATGCATATAAGGCAAAACACAGAGCCTGTGTTTTGATATAAACCAAAACACCAGGAAAAGAATTGTGGAGCTCCATAAGTGTGGCTCAATTTTGAATACAATTTGGTGCCATTTACAATTAAGAAATACAGACAGTTTCTCTCTTTATTCTTAAAGTTAATAAATGTGTTTTTTATATTTATCAACCTAAAAAAATAAACAATTAGTCTGATTTGATGTTACAGTTAAAAAAGTGTTTGTGTTTTTATCTGAAGATTATGTAAATATCTGATTTCAACTGTATATTTGATGATGTCGGTGTTTGGCTTGATTATCAGCACAAAGAGGGAAAGAGAGGAACAGAGAGGGAGATGGAGAATGAGGACAGAACAGAGATGGAACAAGAGCAGGTGAGACACACATGTTAGTCAAACGGTTGTTTACCAAAAGTATCACCGTATCATAGGTACTCATGTATCTCGTACCTAGTGTTTCTTTTTAGGTTTGTTATTTTTCAAATTCTATATTTATTAAGTTTTGCAGGCTTGTTTGCACAACAAGGCTAAATAATTATATAAACTTTTCTCAATCTAAATAGTGGACTTTGGTAGAATTAAAAAAATAAGTGTAGTGCAGGTCTATGATGATTTTTAGTGCTACTATCATCTAGTTTTGATTCTGGTTCTGTCTTGGTTACTGTTGTAGTCCTGTTTTAATTCCGGATCAGTTCTGGGTCTGGTTGAATTGGGCTTTAGTCCTCGTGTCTTGATACAGCCCTGATTTTGTTCTGCATTGCTGCTTAATTAAAAAACTAGTTTAAGGTGTCCTGCATATGTGATATATATTTTTCCCTATATGAAGTCATTCTTTTTTTAACAAAACTCAAAACAGAGCCTATTAATCTTTTAGTCATTTCCAAACCCCCCCCCTCCCCCCAATCCCACATGCATACTACCCTTTAGGGCTAAGCCCCGGGTGTATCAAATGTCTGCCTGTCGGATTCAAATATTGGGGATGGATACAAGAGGAAAAACCACAATAACAACACTGGTCCGGCCGGGTTGAGTCAAACGATGATTTTAATGATCACACGCGTGGGAGATGGACACCGTACGCAGACAGCATCAGATCTCAAAATGGTGGAGCATTGCTCAAACTCTTATAACCTCTGGTTCTCCCACCTTATCATAAAAGCCTAAACATTCACATGCTTTCTCTCACACAGCGCCTAAGCTACGACCTTGGCTCCCTGTTTATCTGCTCCTGCTGAGATGGGGCAGAAAACTCCAGTATGTTCTGTTCTCTTCTAATCAGACAAATAAGGCGATGACTTTCTGTGAACAGTATTTCTTATAACTCAGCAGTATAATGCATCATAAAACAACATCATTCATTCACAATAAATCAGCAGTCTAATGTAATGCAAATCAGTTTAACAAATGTAATAGTTATCAGCTTCTTCTAATTCAGGAGAATAATGCAAACTAAAACTATATAATAATTCACAATTTTTAATTAGGGGTCTAACATGGCATAAAATAATATTATAATCCCACACTCTCCAGCCATTTTTGGTTTAAAGACCTTACATCTTCTTTGTCCTTACATCGTATGAGCCCCCACTGAAATATGAGGAACTCTGACACTCAAGAAAACAACAAACAATCCTCCTGACTAACAAAAGAAAAACAACTATTATTAAAGGCTTAGTGTAGTGTGGCAAAACCTTTATTAAGTTGTTTTCAACAATGTTATGTTTATGTAATAAGTCCCTCATGTTCCACAGGTGGTGGCCTGCCTTCTCCCCCCCTTTGTTGTGTGTGGAAATAATTATGCTTACGTCTGTTCAGAGTATTTTCTGTCGTGCTTTGCTGAAATTCTTTGTTCTTGTTTTTATCTGATATATTTAACTTTCTTTGGGTTATCATTAGTTACTAATGATAGTAACTAATGGTTATCGTTAGTAACTAATGGTTTTCATTAGTTAGTAATGATAACCATAATTTCTTTGTACACCATTTGTCTGCTTTAAACTGCTCTTCTTCATAGATTCAGTTAAAGCCTGAAAGCTCTTCCCTTTTCACCTTCTTTCTTTCACCTCTTCTCTCATTTGTCGTTCCCTCCCCTTCAGATCTGCACTTTGAAGATGGGTGTAATCAACATGTGGTGACGTGTAAGAGCTGACAGGCTCCATTCACTGCAGAAACACTTGTTGTTGAGATCAGAGCTCTGTGTGAGTTTCTCTTCCTTATAACTGAAACTACTCTGTCACTGACACTGAGAGGAGAAATGGCGCAGAAAGGAGTTCAGCTGAACAGAGAAACCTTCTCTTGTTCCATCTGTTTGGATCTACTGAAGGATCCAGTGACTACAGCCTGTGGACACAGCTACTGCAGGAACTGTATTAAACGTTTCTGGGATCAAGAGGACAGGAAGGGAATCCACAGCTGCCCTCAGTGCAGGAAAACTTTCACACCGAGGCCTGTCCTGGAGAAAAACATCGTGTTAGCAGCTTTAGTGGAGCAGCTGAAGAAGACTGGACTCCAAGCTGCTCCAGCTGATCACTGCTATGCTGGACCTGAAGATGTGGCCTGTGATGTCTGCACTGGGAGGAAGCTGAAAGCCATCAAGTCCTGTTTATCTTGTCCAGCCTCTTACTGTGAGAAACACCTCCAACCTCACTATGATGCAGCTCCATTAAAGAAACACAAGCTGGTGGCCCCCTCCAAGAAGCTCCAGGAGAACATCTGCTCTCGTCATGATGAGGTGATGAAGATTTTCTGTCGTACTGATCAGCAGAGTATCTGTTATCTCTGCACAGTGGATGAACATAAAGGCCATGAAACAGTCCCAGCTGCAGCAGTAAGGACTGAGAAGCAGAAGGAGCTCGAGGTGAGACGACTAAACATCCAGCAGAGAATCCAGGAGCGAGAGAAAGATGTGAAGCTGCTTCAACAGGAGGTGGAGGCCATCAATGGCTCTGCTGATAAAGCAGTGGAGGACAGTGAGAAGATGTTCACTGAGCTGATCCGTCTCCTCCAGAAAAGAAGCTCTGATGTGAAGCAGCAGGTCAGATCCCAGCAGGAAACTGAAGTGAGTCGAGTCAAAGAGCTTCAGGAGAAGCTGGAGCAGGAGATCGCTGAGCTGAAGAGGAAAGACGGCGAGCTGGAGCAGCTCTCACACACAGAGGATCACAACCAGTTTCTACACAACTACCCCTCACTGTCAGCACTCAGAGAGTCTACACACTCATCCAGCATCAATATTCGTCCTCTGAGCTACTTTGAGGATGTGACAGCAGCTGTGTCAGAGACCAGAGATAAACTACAGGACATTCTGAGAGAGGAATGGACAAACATCTCACTGACAGTCACTGAAGTGGATGTTTTACTGTCACCACCAGAGCCAAAGACCAGAGCTGGATTCTTAAAATATTCACAAGAAATCACACTGGATCCAAACACAGCAAACAGATATCTGTTATTATCTGAGGGGAACAGAAAAATAGAAGTAATGACACAGAAAGTGTCTTATTCTGATCATCCAGACAGATTCGTATATTATTGGCAGGTCCTGAGTAGAGAGAGTCTGACTGGACGTTGTTACTGGGAGGTGGAGTGGAGAGGAAAACTGGTTTATGTAGCAGTTGCATACAAGAATATCAGAAGAGCAGGGCGCTCAGATGAATGCAAATTTGGATACAATGACAAATCTTGGGCATTACGTTGTGAAAAGGACAGATGTAAATTTTTCCACAATAATGTCCAAACTGTCCTCTCAGGTCCTCGGTCCTCCAGAGTAGGAGTGTACCTGGATCACAGAGCAGGTATTCTGTCTTTCTACAGAGTCTCTGAAACCATGACTCTCCTCCACAGAGTCCAGACCACATTCACTCAGCCGCTCTATGCTGGACTTTGGCTTTATGGAGATGGAGACACTGCAAAGTTTATTAAACTGAAGTAGACAGAAGTCATTGCCAGAAAGTTGCTGAAAACATGCTTTAGTTTCCAGTTTCCCTTGTCTCTTGTTCACACAGAGATCACATGTCAGTCGCACTTTATCTTTGCTACTTTGACATCTTATTATTTATTATCTAGTTAATGACTGACTTTGTTTGAGGGGCCCTCCATCTTATGTGTGTTTAGCCTCCATGACTTTAGCTGTTGAGGTTGTCACTGTTCACGATGATTTTCATTCAGCTAAACTGTTGTTCGTGTTCATGAAAATTTAAATTTCTGTGCCAGAAATGTTTTGTGACTAGTCATTGGTTTCATGTTTGAAGAAAAAGCAGGTTCTGTTTTTATAACTATTGTTAACTGTATCATCATTATTCTTACTTTTAATATTAGAAAGGAAGGAAACAGATGCAAGGATGCAGTCATTGTTGATCTACTTTTAGCAAACATCTGCAGCGTTTTTATAAAAGAAGTTCAATCAGGATGTTTCCTTTAATGGGCGATCGTGGCTCAAGAGGTGGGAGTTCGCCTTGTAATCGGAAGGTTGCCGGTTCGAGCCCCGGCTTGGACAGTCTCGGTCGTTGTGTCCTTGGGCAAGACACTTCACCGGTTGCCTACTGGTGGTGGTCAGAGGGCCTGGTGGCGCCAGTGTCCGGCAGCCTCGCCTCTGTCAGTGTGCCCCAGGGTGGCTGCGGCTACAATGTAGCTTGCCATCACCAGTGTGTGAATGTGTGTGTGAATGGGTGGATGACTGGATATGTAAAGCGCTTTGGGGTCCTTAGGGACTAGTAAAGCGCTATATAAATACAGGCCATTTACCATTTAATAAATGCAGCTTGTAGATACAGTTTGTGGGATAAAAAGGGGATGTTTTTGTGTTTTTGGTCTCATTATTTTAATATGGCACTATTAGTCCATTAGAATCAGATAATCAGCTTTGCATTAAACATGTATTGAAGTTTTTGACCTTACAGTATCTTTTGCATTACAGTGATTGTTATAACTTTAGATTGATCTTTTCCTTACAGGTACCAGAATAATAATATGATCTTTCATTGCAGGTGTAACCATGATCATCTTATACATATTGCAGTTTGTTGCTCATTATAGAGTTGTGCTCAAGTTAATCAAGGGTTAAAAGCTACAGTCAGCGCGATGTCTGGCTGATCTATGGAGGGGAAAGGCTTTGAGCTTAGAAGGCCGCACGCGCTTACACAGCACTTATACGATGTTATTCTTGGTGATCTTGTGCTTAGTTATGTTTCCTGTTATGTTTTAAGTAGTGGTAGCTGATCAAGCAATATTCATTTAATATTATATACTTGGTTCAGAGCAGTATACACTGATCGTCTTAATCAATGTGGAAGTCCTTGTAGCTGCAATGTTGTGTCTTAACAGGGGACAGATGGTTCCAGGAGACGGGGGCAGTCAGCGTCTGCCCTCTGGAAGGAGATAATGTTATTTTCTGTGTTAAATAAAACTGTCAACATCGATTGTATCACACCTGTCACTACGCATGAAGGGGCGTTCTAATACCCTGATTTCATAAAACTATGGAGATGTGTTTTTTGAGATGAGATCTGAGGCTGTCTGCATACAGTGTCCATCTCCCACGTGTGTGACCATTAAAATCATCGTTTGACTCAACCCGGCCGGACCAGTGTTGTTATTGTGGTTTTTCCTCTTGTCTCCATCCCCAATTTTTGAACTCGTAACAAGTTTCACAGTTGGAATTGGTTTATTTTCGTCTCTAATCATGTCTTTAAATATTGATGATTATAATTATTCAGACTATAGATATATTTTGTTATATAAAATATATTAATAAACTTTATGTTGTTCTCACAAGTTGGGAATCTGGAATTGTTTTATTAACAAATATTTGAATCTAAAATTGTTATAATTTATTAGTTTATTTTATTTCATATGTATTTGATTTTGTAAAACCTCTGCATGTCTTTCAGAATGGAAACACTGATACAGACAGTTTGCAGCTTGATACTCATGTTTGTGCAAATGTGGAGTCACATGATCACTCTGCTGTAAACCCGTGTAGTCAGTAGATGGTGCTGTTGGACTGTGTTTGTCTTTGTGAAGTTAGGATGTACTTAGTTTAACACAGAAATATGTGTACGAGTTTTAGTTTAATTAATTATAACTGTTATATAAACCTACAGACGTGACATGAAACTAAATGTTATTTCTTGTTGTTTATTTCCTCTTCAGAGCAAAGCTCAATGCACACTCACAGATTACAAAGACTGTAAAACCTGTACTGTGCCCTTCATTACTGTGCTGTGTAAATATCTGAGCCAACTAAATAAATGACTGGACTGCATTTGATTGACTCCTGCTTGTTCTGATTGACACCCCCAGAAAGACACAACACAAAGAGCTGCAATACGTACCAGTTATCAATATTCTGATCGGCTGACCTCCATTCCTATTCTCTTTGCCTTCAACCACACAGACCCCCTAACCACCCCCTGTCCCCCTTCAGCTACAAGTGCGAGTTTTGCATCACATCTCTCTTAAGAAGTGCTGCAAAAGTCAAAGCACAGTGTGTGAATTTGTGATTTCAGAGGAGGCAGTCAAGCTGTCAGGGCCGAGAGGCCAGCGTGAAAGTGGACCCACAAGCAGACTCAAGGCACGGCTGTTTGAAACTCAGCCTGATTTCATTAAATACAGAGATAAAGAGCTGTAAAATGTGACAAGGAGGATGCTTCTGAGAAGCTGGATCCACTGTGACAGAGGAAAGCCTTATTATTTCCAGTGCAGGTGAGTTGTACTGCAAGGTTGCTTCCTTAGCAGGCTGGCTAATCTGGGTTTTGAAGGGAGGGAGATCTTTTCTGGAGCGATGGATGGTTGCAGTGAGTAGGAAAGCAGGCCGGTGGGTTCCCAGATTCTCCACAGGAAGGGACGGCTCCTGACAGGTAAGATTGGGATAGGCAGTCGGTCGGAGGGAAGGACCAGTGTCACAAGAAATCCAGATAAGAGCGGAGTTGAGTGGATAATGATCTGTAGGTGCAGGGAACTGGAGACAAAAAGAAGGCGAAATTAAACAGGGAAACACTTGGAGCAAGTAGAACATGGAGGCCGATTTAAAACTTCACCCACAGGCAGGGCCTGAGTTTTGAAAAGAGTAAGAAAATATTCCCCAAACAACACCAACACTCCGGATCATGACACGAGCACTTGTATTCACTCATCTGAGAGGTTGGAATAACAGAGTTGTGGTTCTAAGTAGTAAAAATAATAGATAAATATGAAATATTTAAAAATTGCAAGTTTGCAGCTCTAAATCTGCCCCAGGGCAGCTGTGGCTACAACTGTAGCTTGCCTCTGTAACGCAATCTGTACTTACGCCAAACCTTTAATGCGTGGAAATCAGGACTGTTGACCTTGGGCAGTTCACTAGGTGTTGGTGTCATCAATTTCACCCCGATGTTTAACCCAGAATCACAGTTTCTCTAAAAATAGGTTACAAGAAATCAAATGTATCCCAAATATCTATATCCTGTCAGAAGCTAGTTTCGTAAAGGAGATTGGTAGTAGCTGCTCCACCACAGGAACAATAAGGCTTCCAGCACACAATGGACACCACACTTACTTAACATAAACACATTTATTAGACACAATTTTAAATAATAAACCCTTCTTTTGTAGTGTCTTTCCACTCAGTGTCATAAGAAAAATAAAATAAATAAATAAATAAATAAAATCAAATATGTATCCTTTAAGGTCCTTTGGCCAAAAGAAAATCACCTGAGCTCAGGGAAAAATAAAGCGCATCGTTGGGGCCCTTTGAATTGTTCCTACCGCTCTGTTGGAACGGTGTAGCATCCAATAATAGCATCCAGCAAGCAGCAACGACCATCTATTTGCCAGGACGGTTCGGCAGAGTCATCAGATGAGGACTTCCACAAGGCAGTTCATCCAGTAGGATCCAGGGCACCAAAAGGGCAAACAAACCAGCCTACACACAAGTGTGCAGAAGAATTAACTAAAATGTTCATAAGTCTCAGTACCACTGACTCAGTGTCCATGTCACTAATGGCTTATTTAACAGACTTACCATTATAATAATACAGGTTTGTCAAAATAAAAATATAACAGAACATAAATGCTGTTAACAATGATTATTAATGCTGTTCTCTTAGGCATAACATAATAACACTGTAACTGACCTCGTGTCGGCCGCCATTTTAGGACATTAGCTAGGCTCACTTAACGGCTAGCTTGCTAACAGTCAGCCAATAACACACGTTATACAATATTTAGCCTCTTTCTTAACAACATGACAGCGGTAGATTTGATACCTCGCTGCAGTATAATAAGGCACAAAACATTTCATACGAACATGAGCTGCACGCTAACTCACCAGAGGAGTTCGTGTAATGGCGAATGCTGTCGGACTCAGCTCCGCTTCACGTTTGTAACTGCTACAAGACTTTTTCCCGAATTTCCAGCTCGTAGAGGGCACGAGAGCAGCATGCGTATGGAATCAGAACGATGCCACCTTGAAACGAAACCGAAAAATGGATTGAAACCGAAAAAAAATATTGTAACTGAAATAAATGTACTGAAAAATCTTGTATTGAAACCGAAAAAAAAAATGATAGTGAAAAACAATTAATTGAAACTGTAATTTTTTTGTTTTCGCTTACAATTTTTTTTTTTCGGTTTCAATCCATTTTTCGGTTTCAATCCACTTTTCGGTTTCAAACCATTTTTCAGTTTCACTCTGCTGGCACTGTTTTGGCGTACTGGGGCGCGCTGGGGGGCGGGGATTCCGACCCGCATGTATTTGCATATATTATAATGCTGACCAATGACTGGAGAAAACACTGACGACGCGGCTGCGGTCACGGACAAACTCGCACGTGTCTGTTCGGGAATGGAAGATGCAGAGAGGTCCAGCGTTTACATTACCGACTATTTCAAAGTGACAGCCTGAGGTGTTCTTCAGTAAATTGGACTACCGGACAGGAGGACCTGAGGCCCCACCGCATTATTTTTGGTAAGTTAAATGTGTTTGTAAACTAATCCGTAATTTAGGTCCTTAGCTAGCTACCTAAGGACCTAGCTAGCTAAAATGAGCACTCGGCTGTCGGGGAAACTTGTTTTGTAAAGTTCGTTTAGCTACCCCGTGCAGGTGAATGAATTTACCCTGACTAAAGAAATCAAGAGAAACGCACCGGGCTGCTCAGTGACTAACCACGGTTACTGTACTTTTATTATGAGTATTATACTGTAAGAGCAACAGGCTGGACTCTGCTTCTGCTCCTGTGCAGAGCTGATTATTAAATATGTGCAAACAGCAGCATGTTTTCTGTCGCTTTCCACATGTGGAAGGACATTAACGCCAACTTTTAAATTCCCCTCATTAGTCAATAGCTACGGATTAAATAGCAAAGCCCGATACTTATGTACTGAAACCAACTACTTCCGCTTGTCAGCTTAACTTAAAATGTTACATTTTTCCCCTGATTATTTTTTTAGCTTTTTTTTTTTTTTTTTTTTTTTTACTGAGTTTGTTACAAATATTCAGGTTAAAAAACTGTCCAAATTATTTTTAATGAATTATGTTCACAAAGTCACATGTTCAGTACTCTGTACAGCTTGCATCCTTTAGGACAAATAATTTGAAACGTTAATATTTCTTGTTCAATACTGAGCTGATAACACCTCTGTATGTTGTGACCAGGATGCAGCAGCAGACTGAACCTCGACTGAAACCTGCTCCATCATCTCATCTTTGCAGATGTCCATTTATAAAGCATCAACAACTCAAAGGTAAACATGATATTAGAAAATGTGTTAGTAAGGCCTTTAAAACAAATAAAAAAATAAACAGCTGTCGGCAGAACTGTAGGACTGAACAACTTCAGATCCCGAGTGTGTGAGGACGGAGAAGGATCAGCTCTATTTCAGATTTGAGAGAAACTTTATATTTCAGTTTGTGATGATTCTGTTCTGTTTGTGATTACAGGAGCTGTCCTCAGATTCAGACCTCAGCACCACCCGGTGACAGCAGACAGATCATCCTATATCTTCAATCTTTGTAGTAACTCCAAAATTAACTGAAGAAAACAGTACAAAGGTTAAAGTACCACATGTGCTGTCAGTGAAAGCTGCAGCTGTTTTATTGATAAATTTAAAGACAAAAAGTCAAAAGGATTAATCACCCCAGTAACTGTGTCACTATACATCAGCATTAACAGTACCTCAGTTTGGTGTTTCAGAAAACTGCTGATCTCAGACCTGCACAACTTCTGTTTTAAACACTGAATGTACTCAGCTACATGAAGAGCACATGTTGTTTTCTCTGACACAATTAAATAAAACCTGATTAAAAGTCAAAGGTTGTTACTTGTATTTGAACTAAAAACTTGTGATCTGGAATTCTTTCACTGTTTTTTGACAATAGTGTGTTATTTATCATAAAGTAATTCAGAGTCATTCATACCAGAGTAACCAGTGAGCACAACATATATTTAACTTTCTACAGGACTTAAAGCTATTACTATAGCTTATAGCTATTACTTAACTGCACTACTGTATAGTTCTGTGTAAATAATCATTCTGTACATATGATGATTTTTAATCCTACAACTGTTTATAATTTGCATAGTTCACATTTCTGTATAACTGTATATCTCAGATTTCTGTAGTTTTTCATATTTATATCCTGTTCATATCCTGTACATAGCTTGTACTCACTACAGCCTGTACATACTTATAGTTATAGAATATTCACAACATACTTCATACCATGTACATTGTAACATACCATAATAGACCCATTTCTGTAATATACTTACATATCTATACTATTGCTAATATATATTGTAATATATCTATATCATGGCTAAAGCACTTCTGGATGGATGCAAACTGCATTTCGTTGCCCTGTACCTGTGCATGTGCAATGACAACAAAGTTGAATTCTATTCTATTATATTATGTAAAAGTCCAGACCCTCTGAGGATTATCTGAGTACTTCTAACATTACACAAAGCAAAGGTCTCCATCAGTGTTCATGAAATGCTGGGTTTATCCTTCTTGTGAGGGAGCTGCTGGTGAAGATCACGAGCCCTGCTTGATCCCGGCGATGAGTTTCAGTCTTCCTGGTGTTTCTGAAATGATGCCTCTCACTGTGGGTCAACAGAACTTCTGGCACAGGACAGCTGTAATGAAAGAAATTGAAGTTTTGGAAATGCCCTATATGTGAGAAGCAGATTTTGTATTTACTTTTCTTTTGCCAATCAAGATAACAAAGTATAATTTTCACCATACAATTACTAACCTTGTCATCTCCTGCACTGTCTGTTTTGGGCTCTGGGCTCCTCCTTCCCAGCGCTCATGAGACTGCTTTGATGCACTGTGGTATGAGGTGCTAACCTGTTGACAGTGTTGGGAAGGTTAATTTTAAAATGTATTCCACCAAAGATTATAGAAGTAATGTATTCTGAATACTTTACAACTACATGAATGTGCTATTGCTGTGTGATTTATTACTATTACTGAAGGCTACTCGCCATACCAACACCAACTAGATGTTAAAATCTTAATATAAATGAGTAACAGTAGGTGGACATTAGGTAAGGCTGCAGCGATCTCGTGTAGAAAACTATTCAGCGCGTATATAAAACAGGTCAGCGACTCCGAACCGTAGTAAAGGGACCTCTGGCTAATACATCCGGTTCGTGTCGGGCTCATAGCTGAAAACTAGCTTTACTTTGTTGTCTGGGTCAAGTTTGCTAGCGAGAGACAGAGAGAGGGGTTGAAAGGCTGCTTATTGTTTCGGAGGAAAACACGAACATGGTGTACAGTCGAGTCTTAACAGCTTACTTACAGCTGGGCTCGTCAGGCACTCTTCTTGGCTTTAGTGGTTATTATTATATTTACATGCTTCCAGCTCCCGTTTCTGCTCCGTGACAGCTGTACTTTTACTTTTTCTCCCTCCTCGCTCACAGACACATAACGGGTATGGCAGTCCATTCTCCCTGCAGCACGGACTACACTGCCCATGAGGCTACATTGTTTAGGGCGATGCCTGTAACACTCTGCTATTGCCTTCATATTAAATAATTTTTGTATAATAATTTTTAGAGGCTCTTATTGCGTGTTTTGTTTGGGTTTCCACCGGCGTGGAATTACCAAAAAATAGAGAGACCATAGCCTAACATATGAAACAGGTAAATACCGCCATGTAATCCATTTATTTCAACAAACTAACTGTATTCTCAATATCACCTATTGAACAGTAATTGTAACGGATACATTTACTCATATTTTGTATTTTAAATACGTAACGCCGGTGCATGTATTATGTTACTGCCCAACACTGCCTGTTGAGATCCTGAGATCCGCTCCTAGAACACCGGCCTCCAACTCCTGAAGAGACACGGGTGTCCCTAAATTTAGCAAATATTAGCTTCAGGCTAGCTTGCTACGACGAATAGGCTAATACCAGCATTTTACCACAACTTCACCAGATGTAGCTAAAAAAAACGAAACTAATGTCCAGCCCAGTGGGACAGCAAGAAAAGATGACAAAAAATGATTACTTACTTGCGGTTTGGAGGTTCAAGCTGAAATCGAAGCAGCCATTGAAAAACGGGAAGAGAGAAACATGGCAGCTTGGTCAGCACTAGTGGCCTCTATAATGTATGCAAATACATGCGGGCCGGAAACCCCGCCCCCCCAGCGCGCCCCCGGACGCCAAAACAGTGCCAGCAGAGTGAAACTGAAAAATGGTTTGAAACTGAAAAATGGTTTGAAAACGGAAAAAAATGGATTGAAACCGAAAAAAAAATTTGTAAGCGAAAACAAAAAAATTACAGTTTCAATTAATTGTTTTTCAATATCAATTTTTTTTTCGGTTTCAATACAAGATTTTTCAGTACATTTATTTCAGTTACAATATTTTTTTTCGGTTTCAATCCATTTTTCGGTTTCGTTTCAAGGTGGCATCGTTCTGATTCCATACATGCGCCTCATCGGACGAACGGAAGGAAAAACTCTGTAGCTGGACTAGAGAGTGGCTATGCGCACGGCACAGTGGTGCGTTCAGTGACCACAAATAATCAGAAATCCCATACTCAAACAATGATCTGGGTTACACCTCCACCAGTGTGTGAATGTGTGTGTGATTGGGTGGATGACTGGGTGTGTAAAGCGCTTTGGGGTCCTTAGGGACTAGTAAAAGCGCTATACAAATACAGGCCATTTACCATTTAAGTATTGTAACGTTCACAAGAACCAGACGGTTGGGGTCTCAGTTTGTCCGTTTATTCGGCACATAAGCCAGCGGGTTGTTAACTCAGGGGGAAGCGCTCTCGAACTACACCTCTCTTCAGCCTGGCACACACACAGAACAACAAGGTCCCCCCACCCCTTCCTGTACACCACCCTCACTACTTCCTGCAGCCCAACCAAACATGAATCTTAAAGGAACAACAACAGTGTGCAGAGAAAACCAACATGTCACTGTCCAGTAACACTTAACCATCGTTACACTGCCCCCCAGCAATAAGTTCCTCGTCCCCGAGGGAACGACACAGTCTCTGAGGCGGGGCGGTAGCCTACGTTCCCCCCTTGACCTCCTGAGCCCCTGAGGAGGACGCGGAGCTTCGGGGCTTTGGGGTGAAGAGTCCGAGGGGGGGGAACGCAGCCCCGGTCGGGGGCCCCTCTGAGCAGGGTCATGGACGCTCTGTACACGTCCCTCTGGAAAGGAGGGGAGGGACTGTCCTCTGTAGGGGGCCATCCGGTCTCTGTGCAGCGCTACTATCCTCCCCCTAGGAGGCAACTGCACCCTGTAAACAACCTCCCCCACTCGCTCTAGGACGCTGCAAGGCCCCACCCAGCTGCTATCCAGTTTAGGACACCGTCCCTTCTTCCTCTTTGGGCTGTAGACCCACACCAGCTCCCCAGCACGGAAGTGCCTCCCTTTAGTGGTGATGTCGTAATTCCTCTTTTGGCGCAGGCCTGCCTTCGCCAGCTGCTCTCGGGCGTAGGAATGTGCAGAATCCAGCCGGTCCTGCAGCTTCCTTGCGTAGTCCCGGCCCGGTGGTGCCTCTGGCGCGTCCGGGGGTTTCCCAAAAGCCAACTCTGCAGGAGTTCTCAGCTCTCTCCCTAACATGAGCAGGGCAGGCGTACATTGGGTGGAGTCCTGCACTGCCGACCTGTAGGCCATGAGGGTAAGGGGAAGATGGTAATCCCAGTCCCGTTGGTGTTCTGAGGTAAGGATGGCTAGCTGCTGGGCCAGCGTCCTGTTAAACCTTTCCACCAGCCCATCGCTTTGGGGGTGAAGTGGGGTGGTGCGGGTTTTCTTAGTCCCAAGGCGTTCACACATGGCAGCAAATACCTTGGACTCAAAGTTACGCCCCTGGTCACTGTGGAGGGTCTCTGCTGTTCCAAAGCGGCTGAACATCCCCTCCACTAATACATCAGCGACCGTCTCAGCCTCCTGATCTGGGATGGCGTATGCTTCCGGCCACTTGGTAAAATAGTCCATGGCCACAAGAACATAGCGGTTTCCTCTGTCTGTGCGAGGAAATGGGCCCATGACGTCCACAGCTACTCGCTCCATTGGGGCTCCTGCTGGTTGCTGCTGAAGCTGAGCCCGGGACTGGTCTTGTGGCCCTTTGTGTGAGGAACATGCATCACAGCTGCGGCAAAAGTCCTCCACATCCCTCCGCTGTTGACCCCAGTAATAGCCCTGGCGGAGGCGGCGAAGAGTCTTGGAGACCCCAAAGTGGCCAGAGCCAGTGCTCCCATGGCAGGCTCCCAGCACAGCTGACCTCAGCGACCTTGGCACCACAACCTGCCACCTCTCCTCCCCCGTGGCAGGATCCTTCCAGGCACGCTCCAACACCCCCTCCTTCAGCCTGAGAGCTGCAAACTTGGCCCACAGCCCCCTGGTACAGATGGAAAACCCAGTGACCTCATCCCAAAGGGGTTGCTCCCCCTTCTCCAGCCACTGCAGGACCGGCAGCAGGTCTGTGTCTTGTTCCTGCCGTGCCCTCCACTCCGCTGCATCCACCACCAGAAGAACCCTGCAGGCGAGCTGTGCTGCTCCGTCTATTGTCGTGAGTTCCCGCTCTATTTCCTCTCGCTTCTCACAGTAACGGCAGCCAGCTGCAGCACATGGGCGGCGAGAGAGGGCGTCTGCGTTAGAATGGTGCGTCCCTGCTCTGTGCTCCACGGTGAAATTGAAGGCTTGGAGCTCCTCCAGCCAGCGAGCCACCTGTCCCTCTGGCTCCCTGAAAGACATCAGCCACTGAAGGGCAGCATGATCAGTTCTGACAACAAATGCTGTGCCGCACAGGTAGTATTTAAAGTGTCTCACCCCCGCCACCACAGCCAACAGCTCTCGTCGTGTGACACAGTAGCGCCGCTCGCTCCTGTTCAGGACCCGGCTGAAGTACGCCACCACCTTCTCCCCTTCCGGTCCAACCTGCGACAACACCGCTCCCAGCCCCACATTACTTGCGTCAGTGTCCAGGACAAAAGGCAGGGCGGGGTCAGGGGGGGCAAGGACTGGGGACTCTGTCAGCGATCTGCGGAGGGTGTCGAACGCCTGCTGACAGTCCTGGGTCCAGATGAAGTCACGGTCCTTCTGCAGCAGGTGGAAGAGTGGTGCGGCTATGGAGGAAAAGCCCTTCACAAACCTCCTGTAATAAGACGCCAGTCCTAGGAAGCTTTTGAGCTGTTTCTGGTCTGCTGGTGTGGGCCACTCGGTAATGGTGTGAATTTTTTCCTCCAAAGTGCTGATGCCCTCACGACCCAGCTTGTGGCCCAGAAACTCCACCTCCCTCCTCATGAAGTGGCACTTGTCGGGATGCAGCTTCAGGCCTGCAGCCGCCACCCTCTCCAACACTTGTCTCAGGGCATCCAGGGCAGCATCAAAGGAGCTCCCGTGCACTAGAAGATCATCCAGGTAAACCAGACACCGTTGCCGTGGGACGCCAGCCAGCACACTGTCCATGAGCCTCTCGAAGGTCGCAGGAGCGTTGCAAAGGCCAAAACTCAGGACTTTGAACTGCCATAGTCCCCTGTTAGTGCAGAAGGCTGTCTTCGGTCTGGATTCCGGGGACAGTGGCACCTGCCAGTAGCCACTCCGCAGGTCCAGGGTGGAAAACCAGGAGGACCCGGCTACTAAGTCGAGGGACTCATCAATCCTGGGAAGGGGGTAAGAGTCTTTCTTCGTCACTTTGTTGAGTGGTCTGTAGTCCACACAGAAACGCATCCTAGGACTTTTTTTCTTAGGCACCATCACCACCGCGGAGGCCCACGGGCTATCAGATGGTTCTATGATGCCCGCCTTCATCATTTCACACAGCTCCCTGTCTGCAGCCTCCTGATGAGCCAGGGGCAGGCGGCGGGGGCGCACTTTAATAGGCTGGGCATCCCCGGTCTCAATGACGTGCTCTACCAAGTGTGTCAAGCCAACATCACTTTCTTTCAGGGCAAAAATGTCACTAAACTCTTTTAGTACCTGCCATAGACTCTCTTGCTGCTGTGGAGTCAGCCCCTCACAGTTCTTTGACCAGATACTCCTCACTGCTGAGAGCCTCTCCTCCTCCTCCTCCTCCTCCTCCTCCTCCGCTCGCTGTTCTGCTGGCGGGTCTGCAGGGGTCTCTGCGGTGGAGGTGGACGCCGCGGCAGATGCTGTGCAGACCGGGGGAGGAATAAGCGGCACCTTCTTCCCATCAGGGAGTACGAGGAGGCCTTTGCCTAAGTCCAGTACACCACCAATGGCTCGTAAAAAATCCAGCCCAAGGATGCAGGCGTCCTGCACGTCAGCCACCCAGGCAGCATAAGACACACCGAGGTCCCCCACCTTGAACTGGAACACTCCCTTCCCTCTCATTGGGGCCAGATCACCGGTCACAGTCTTAAGTTGCACGTTAGTCGGTTGTACAGCAGCTCCGGTTGGGACAATATCGGGTCGGACCAGCGTTGCATTGGATCCCGTGTCCAGCAGGGCCGTACAGGACACCCCCGCAATCGTCACTGGAACATGGCAAAAGCCGCCAACCTGGGTCCAGCCCACAGTGATGGCCGCACCGGGTGGAGGTGGCGGTGGTGTGGGGATGTCGTTCTCCCAGGCCCGTGTACTCCCGCCTACACGGGCCCGTGGGTGTTTCCCTGAACCGCTGCAAGCTTGGGGCACTGCCTGATGAGGTGTCCGACTTGTCCACATCCCCAGCAGCTCTGAGGTCGGCGGTGTGGGCCAGCCCGAGGGGAAGGCGACTGCAGCGAAGCTGTCTGCACCAAACTGCACAGGCCCGCTGGCGTCTCCATCTGTTCCACAGGTGCTGACACAGCCCTCACCACGTGTGCGTCGTCAGCGCCCCCAGAGGATCCTGCAAGCATCTCCCTCTCCAACGCTAGCTCCAGGGCTGCACTGAGTGTGGCCGGCCGAGCAAGCTGAGTTTGCATGCGGAGCTCTTTAGGGCTCAGGGCCTGCAGGAACTGGTCCCGAGCTAACTCCGCCTGCACTGATGGTGGCATGCTGTCATACGCCCTCCGGCAAAGGCACTCGACTTCATGGGCCAAAATGCGGAGGGGCTCACCTGGCAATCTGCGTCTGTTGTGGAACTCCGACCTCAGCAGCACTGGTTGGTTATACTGCCCGAAGCGCCTCTGAAGTGCTCCGACCAGAGCATTATAATCTCCCCTCTGCTCCTCGGTCAGCAGCAGCAGGCATGCAGCTGCATCCTCACACAGGCACAAAGCCAATTGGAGAGCTTTATGTTCCTCAGACCAGCCAGCTGCAACAGCTAACAGCTCGAACTGTGCGATAAACACTTCCCATGGCGTCTTGCCGCTGAACTTAGGCGTTTTTATATTCGCTGCAGCTTGCTGGGCGCCGCCATGTTTGTTTACATCACGTGATGGCGCGCCAAGCGAGGTCGACTCCTTCCCGCCGGAATCGCGGCCGCTGTGCGAACAGTTCCCGAGCCTAGTCAAACCTGGAGAAAATCCAGCCTCGGCAGACAGCCGCAGCGCCGTTTCCCTCACTCCATGGGCGGGCGAGCGCGGACGAACCTCCCTCTCCTCCGTCTCCTTCTTAATCCTGCCCGGCAACATCCTCGTCTCGTAACGGCAAGCGTCGCCGGCAACAGGGTCTCGGGCGTTCTGGGGTTCTTTTTTCTTTCTTCACTTCTGACACCAATGTAACGTTCACAAGAACCAGACAGTTGGGGTCTCAGTTTGTCCGTTTATTCGGCACATAAGCCAGCGGGTTGTTAACTCAGGGGGAAGCGCTCTCGAACTACACCTCTCTTCAGCCTGGCACACACACAGAACAACCAGGTCCCCCCACCCCTTCCTGTACACCACCCTCACTACTTCCTGCAGCCCAACCAAACATGAATCTTAAAGGAACAACAACAGTGTGCAGAGAAAACCAACATGTCACTGTCCAGTAACACTTAACCATCGTTACAGTATATTTGTGAAAATATTAATCGTTTGTGAATATTTTTTTCTGTAACTGTTGATGAGGTGTATGATGAGGTGATGAAGATTTTCTGTCGTACTCATCAGCAGAGTATACCGATAATCCACATAGATTTACTTATTTTTATCAGGTGCTGAGTAGAGAGAGCCTGAGTGGACGTTGTTACTGGGAGGTGGAGTGGAGCGGAGAAGGAATTTGTGTTGCAGTTTCATACAAGAATATCAGCAGAGATGGGAAATTAAATGAATTCAATGCCAAATCTTGGGCATTACGTTGCTACAAAACCTGTTATAAATTTTTCTACAACAGCTTCCAAACTGTCCTCTCAGGTCCTCGGTCCTCCAGAGCAGGAGTGTACCTGGATCACAGAGCAGGTATTCTGTCTTTCTACAGAGTCTCTGAAACCATGACTCTCCTCCACAGAGTCCAGACCACATTCACTCAGCCGCTCTATGCTGGACTTTTTCTTTTATATCATGGAGTCACTGCAGAGTTCACTACACTAAAATAGACAGAAGTCATGGATGGATGTTAGTTGAAATATATTTTAGATTCCAGTTTCTTTGGTCTCCATCTTTGTTGCTGAGAGCTCATTGTTGTGCCGTTTCTTCTCTTGGCACCCTCCTCTAACCCGCTGCACATTCTTTCCAACCCGATCCCTCTGCCTAACCAATTGGTCCAAGTCCTGTTCACTCCTTCCTTCTCTATTGACGAACTTTCATTTATCATTTATCATGACTTTGGTCTCATGAACAACATTAGCTAATTGTTATTTACTAACTAATCTTATAAAGACTGTTCAGTACAGTGATCTCATAAAAAAAACAAAAACAAATGAACACAAAAACCTTTTTTCTCCTTCATTTCTGTCACACCATGCTGTATGAATCGTTTCTCGCGGTTAGTATCATGGTTGCTAGGCAACCTGAACAGCACGACAAAGGCCAGATGAGACAGACAGACAGGTGACAGTCTCAGGTGTATACACTGCTACAAACAGGAGGATTTAGTGTTTGTGTTATTACGAGTGCTAAACAAGAAGAGTTCCCAGATGGTACAGTGGACACATGTGTGACTCCTGTGATTAAAGCATCTTTCTTTCAGCTTAACGAGTGAACCGTCAGCTCGTTCAAACACACGTTAAAGTCCGTTTGGCTCGACACCACCGAACAGAGGCAGCAATATAACATAGATAACATTAACAGTGCAGTGAATCCTGCTGGTGCCGTGATATTCAGGACTGCAAACCGAGCAGCATCACTGACTTTCAGCTTGTTGTGTTTGTGGATATATGACTGACTTTAATTATCCATAAAATCATCACATTCTCTGCAAGATTAAGGAGAACTATTGAACGGTGTATATTTTTAAAGTAAAGGCTTTAAAACCAAGTTAACGCTGAAAGTACAAACATCACTAATGTCACATAACTTTGTCGACATGTGGCCAACAGTAATGTTTTAATGTTCTTCATTATTCAACATTCTGGGTAAAGCTGTTTGTGCAGGCTTGATAAAGCTCAGCTTCGACTGTGCCACAGCAATTACTTTGGCTGTCTTCATAGAGGGAGCACCAGGTGCCTTTCGAGATGGAGCACCTTGTGAGACAGCATAAAAGACAGCTATTACTGGAAAACAACAGCCTGTGAGAGTTCTCATGCAGTCTATCACATTCCTACTCACACTGAAATGTTTTATGAGCCTCTGGCTTCTCAGTTGTGTGAGTTTTTTGTGATACATCAAACTACTGTGACATAATATTCAGCACTTACTTTTGAAAGTTTACTCTTCAGCAGCCACGCTTCAGCCATCCGCTGTTTTTTTCCGAAAAAAATATCCACACCCACTGCCACGCTATGAATTGTGGCTATATGGGACCACAAAGTCTACACTGGATCCACCCTTCCAATTGGGGAAATGAACTGCACATTTGTCAACCGCATTTGGAGTACACTTCGAATTGGGACACCCTTCGTTGCATCCCTGTGATGTAATCGGTCTCCAAATGCGCACTACGAAGCGTGTGGTCGCTGGATTGGGACACAGCCCTAGTCAGGGGAGGCCGACACACCTGAGCTCCATCAGCTGATCATGTCTCCCGTGATCAGCTGTGCCGGGACCTGAAGTGTTGGGTTTGTGTAGCAGCTGGAAATGTGGAACAGAGTGTTGGTGGCGTTTAAAGCAATAAAACGTGTAGCAACATGCAAGCTGTGTAAGTCCTCATTCGTGTCGCAGTTTCATGAGGATGAACCAATGTGTGGACCTGCTAATTGGGCTGACAGAGTTGGACCAGGTGTGGGCACCAACATAAGTACATTGTCACCAGGTTTAAAAGAACTCTGCACTGTCTTTCTGTCATATTGCCACCATTGACAAAGATTGGTACAGACTTTCCTGACACTGTGTAAAAAACTCAAGCCCATTTGATTGTAGCTGACAAAAGCTGTTGTTTTAGAGCTTTCAGTGGTGCTCATACACTATGTCCAAAAACCAATTCAGCAGTGCTAAAACCCAAGGACTCTTGTTTTGCTTCACGAGCTGCAAAAGTAGGAAAGGTAGCCCTTCATCCCAGTTCCTTTCAGTCTCAAGACAGTATTTTTGCATCATCGCCTTTATAATCTGATGCCATCTTTCTAGTGCTCCTTGTGACTGAGGGTGGTAAGGGCTCAAGAGGATATATAAAATGCCAAATGTTTGTAAAGTCTGCTTAAACAGTTTTGACTGAAAATTGCTGCCTTGGTCAGTTTGAATAACTCTGGGCAGACCAAATGTTGAGAAGAGTCTTAGTACGGCCTTATGGTGGGAGCAGTGATTTTTTGAAGAGGAATGCCTTCAGGAAAACAGGTTGCAGCACACATGATCGTCAAGAGAAACTGATTACCAGCTTTTGTTCTTAGTAGGGAACCCACACAATCCAGCAAGACACGCTCAAAAGGCCCACCAAGTCCTGGGATGGGTTAAGGGTAGGGATGGGTATCGTTTGGGTTTTATCTGATACCGGTGCCAAACCGGTACTTTTGAAACGGTGCCGGTGCTTAAAGAATGGAGAACACCAAATTGGTCCAAAAACCTCTCATGTTCAACTGTTTTTTTGTAAAAAGATAACAATGTTAGCCTTTTCTGCAGCTATGGGGCATATATGGTATCACTCTTGGCTGGAAGCCGGTGCTTAAACAATGGAAAAAACACAAACTTTGTCCAAAAACCTCTCATGTTCAACTGTTTTTTTGTAAAAAGATAACAATGTTAGCCTTTTCTGCAGCTAGAGGGCATATATGATATCACTCTTGGCTGGAAGCACTGCTTAAACAATGGAAAAAACACAAACTTTGTCCAAAAACCTCTCATGTTTAACTGTTTTCCACTTTTTCTTTGGTCATTTTAGCTTTTTTGGCCAGGGTGAAGGGAGTATCTGCCATCAAACAAGAAGACAGCCGCATGTAACTACGACGGTGTTTGCTAGTTCACCTTACATGCATTAATGTAATAACGTGGTTAGCCTACTCAACGTAAATTACACACGGACAACATTAAGCTACTCACGCAGAGAAGAACGGCTGCTGCTGCCATCATCATCCGTCATCATTTCTGCTACACTGGCAGGGCTAGGGGCCAGGACTGTACTCTTCGGGTTTTTGGGGGATGTTGCAAACTCCGGGTCCGATAACAGGCGCCACACCCACAGTAGATGTGCACGGTGTGAGGTCTCGCAGCAAGCTATCAAATACGGCGCATTTCTCGGCTTTAAAAAAACTGCTATGTGTCGCCAGGTGTTTGATCGGATTTGAGGTGTTACCTCCTTTGACAGTATCAGCTTAAAGCACTTGTTGCAGGCTGCTGAGTTTGCATATTTTGCTGTGAAGTACAGCCAGACTTTTGACCGCTTCGCTTTGGGCATTTTTAATCTGTAGCTCTGCTCTAAAAGAACGTACGTATCTGGGCCCGCCTACTATCCTCGGAAATGTAAAATGATTGGCTAGAATCTAAAGTGTATCACAGCTCAGGAAAAAAAAGCACCAAAATAAAGCACCGAAATGTGCGCTGCTTTTCGGTCTGGTTACTACCGTTTATGACAGAACCGGTGCCATCATGGCACCGGATACTGGTACCCATCCCTAGTTAAGGGGAACAGGTTGTACTATCTGATTAGGTTTACCCACAATTTGGCAAACCCTGCTTCTTCTACAGAATCTGGCAACGTCTTTCTTCAGACCTGGAATAAATGCTGAAGAATGCGTTCATAGGTTTTAGTGATTGTTAAATGACCTGACCGTGGCTGTTCATGCGCAAGCTGCAATATGCCATCACGGAATCCCTTAGGAATGACTACTTGATGCACCACCCCCCAATCTTCATCGATCCCCTTCTGCTGTGCAGCAGGTCTTGAGACCCATTTCCTCAGCAGTAACCCATCCTCGAGATAAAACTTGTGTGCCTTTTTATTATTTGTTACCTTGCTTACCCCTTTAAAACATTTAGTGAGTGTCTGATCCTTTTTGCTCATGGAGCACTGATTTGAAAGGGCTGGCAGCTGGCAAACTGCCCTCTGTTAGAACAGGTCCAAGAACAGGCTTACTCGAGTTCACTTCCTCCAGCTTACAAGCTTGCAAAATTCAATCAAAATAGATCAATAAAAGCTTAGCTTGTGTTTTACTTTTACTTTGATAAATGTGGCTAATTCATTATATTTTAACATATGGAGACTCTAAGCATGTACATTTACAGTAACAGAAATAATTATTTGATCTCCTGTTTAATTTGAATGTTTACTCACTTACATAGAAGTAAACAATCTCTATTTTATGCTTTATTATTTTATTATTATGGTCATTTTAATGGGGAAACACATCAACCAAAAAATCCAGAAAAAACATTACATCAAAGTGAGAAAACAATTTGCATGTCACAGAGTGTCAAGAAGTAGAGACTCCTTCTCCCAACTCATGAGGATGAGAAAGGTGGTGGATAGCCCAAAACTAAAGAGCAGGAACTTGTTAATAATGTGTGTTGGACCATAGTCACCTAGTCACTGTAGGTGGTCAAGGTTCCCCTACTCCAGATGGCACACGTACAGACCAACTTATGTTTGCCAGTGACATCTAAATGATTCAGTGAAAGCTTGATGGAAAGTGATGTGGTCAGATGACAGCAAAATCAAGTATAGGGATCTTGCAACATGAAATCTTCAGTGTTCGTGAACTCAGCCAGAACACGGAAGATGAGTGATGGATGAGTCCAAAAACATACCATCAAGCCAACAAAAGATTGGGTAAAGATGAAGCACATTGACATCATGGAGTGGCCCACGCAGTCCCCACACCTCAGTCCTATATGAAAACTGAGGAAGGAGCAAAAGCTCCACCAAGTGGCAGCCAAGGAAACTACAGGATTTAGAAAACTTTTGTAAAGAGGAGTGGGCTAATATCCCTCCTGAGATGTGCACAAATTGGGGGCATAGTGGAAGTGTCAAACATGCAGCCTACTGGCCTTTGGAGAAAAGTGAAGTGATGGCAGCATTATTTCTGAGAAGTAGAAATGTTTGGAAACATTTCTAGATTAAATGTTTGGATCCATGTCAAGGGGCTGTTTGGCTGTATTTGATATTTCATTTTATAATTAATTTTTTGCTCTTCCTGATTTCAGACTTCCCCAAAGGATTTGTACCTTCTCCCAGGATCAGGCTAGGGATATTTTGATTGTTAGGCACTACTATGACTTATAGCCACTATTTCTCTTTCTTTGTTTAATCTTTTCTAGCCATCGTTTTTTTCAAGCAGAGTCATGGTCTAAACACTTTGTTGTCCCAAACACATTTCATTTGCCAAGAAGAGCACTGAAGATTCTCTATAGGCTCTTAGTGTTAGTCTTTTCTTCCCTCTTGTTTCTTTTCTTTTATCTTTGTGGTTATACAAGCAGCAATGACCAGTGTGGAGTGGTAGGCAGTGGATTATTTTTCTAAATATACATAATTGTGGGTTTATTTCTTTAGCCTACTTGCAGTTAAATTGGGTTACATGTGGTTCACAAACTAAAATGAGTTTGACACATCTGCAATAAAACATGCAGTTTATATCACGTGAAACTTTATTTATCATTCTACTCTTTGATATTTTTTGATGAAAGAAAGATTATGGTGCATCCTTAACAGTGTGAAGTCTGTTCATAGGTAAATAGGTGAGACATCTTTGAACAAAGGATTTAGGCGTGGAGTCCAAAACTATATGAACAAACTTAACCACACTTCAGGACAGCTCAGCCACCGCACCCTCTCATTACATTATATTTCTCATCTTACATGGGCACTTTAAATGCAGAAACTATGACCATATGTTTCAGAGGGATTGTGTTTATTATGAAATAAATATCAAAACTTTATCTTTGTCCAAACATTGTTCGGGAAAATTTTAAATATGGGTGCGATTCAGATGGAAAACATGAAAAGCCAGGCTCTACTAAACGTGTTGTCTGATTATGCGAGGTTCAAAATTCCCAAATTTATTGTTCTATAGTTGGTCTACAGAGCTTTATGTTTTCGATTACGGTACATGATATCCCTCACTGGTCATACATGTACTCTTATGGTCTCAAACTATCTCTTCCTGTGTGTTTATACTCAGTAGAAAAACTGAACAGGCAGACTGCAATTGTTAAATACATGATTAGATTTTGATCTGATGTAAGAAAATAATTAAACTAAACTCCAACAGTTTTTGTTTTGAGGATTTTTTTTTTTTAATTATCAGCTGACAACTTCTGTGCTTGCAAAATCACATCAAAATAATTTGTTTGCTACAGCCAAAAAAACCCACTCAGACCAAATGTTATGCACTGGATTAGAAAAACAATGTCAAACTTGATTTTTTAATATGGATTCCAGCGTTGTCTTTACTACATTTGCATTTACATTTACTACATTTCTTAAATCGTCTTGAATATTGCAAACAGGGAAGTGGTATATGCTTTTTTTAAGTCCCTATTAATGGTTGATTTAAACGTTTTAACAAAAATATTGTTAAAAACTATGAAAACAAATGCAAAGGTCTTCAGACACAAACTTTTACAAACTGTGTTCCACACGTGTCCATTGTTGATACACATGAGTTTTTTCTACATTTCATCTCGGGGAACATTAACATCTCAGGGTTGAGATTTTAATGTTTATAATTTGCGAAGACTCTAAATTTTAATTTTTCAGATCAGGCTGTTATAACAATAATCTAAAGTTCAAAGGTTCATAGGTTTACATCTGCTATGGACTACTGTAGTTGTTCACATGGAGCAAAGTGTCCCAAAGTCTCCCAGGAGCAATGACGGAGTTTTTCTTATATATGAATGAAACTATTTTTAGAAAATATGTGGACAGACTGGAGCTCCTGTATTTCTGGTAGATTAGAGAGGACTTAACAGGTATTTTGAAGTAGACACTGAGTTTAACCCTTTTTATACAGCAGAGCACATTTATAAAAGATCAGTCAGCAGATCAGTAGGTGGAAAAATTGCTTTAGGGACCAATTTTGAGTTTAGTGTCATGAACTTGAGCAGGCAGGATTGGACCCAACTGCAGACCCAGGTAGGCAAAAAGTAACTCAAAAAGAGCTTTATTGCTGAACACAAGGAAAACCAACATTAACAAAACTGAGAATGCAAAATATACTACGCCACACGGGAAGCAAAACCAGACACACCAAACATGGAAACACGACAAACAGGAAACAGAGGGACATAACACAGGAGTAGAGGAAAGGCAGACGAGAGAGTACGAGGGAGTGAAAGAGGAGACAAGAGAGACATGACAGACTGGGGAAACATGGATACACATGGCAAGCATTGGAGAACAAAGAATGAAACACGAGGAGGGAAACAAGACACAAGAACTCCATATATATAAATACAGCACAAATAGAGAGACACAGAGGGCAAAGACACAAGCGGGAGTCTAATAATCAAAAGCTAAACAGGGAATAAGAGAAACTCACAATAGAATAACTAAGACTATAAATGAACCTGAATATAAACCATAATACAAAATATTACTAGAATACTCCCTGACAATATTGGAAACAAGAATGATAATGACACACTTAAGCATATATGACAAAAAAAACTGCTTCAGCCCTGATTTAAAACTTCATTTTGTTCAAACGCGAAATCAGTAAAATCCGGAAAATATTTCCAAAACAAACTATACAATGTTACCTTTGCTGAATAAAAATCATGAGCAGTGAGAGCCTCTTTGGCAAAACAAACACAGTAAGTAGCGCCAAATCAAACAAAAACAACAATTAACTAGAAGACAATTAATAAGATCTGAAAGTAGAACTTATAAAGAGTGACTGACAGGTGATCTATGTGAAGATTAAACACCATAACAATGAAACTGGAAACTGAAAGACACATTTAAACTAACTGCATCTTCTATCTTTTACAGTTTAATGAATTCTGCAGTGTCTCCTTCAGAAAATAAAAATCCAGCATAGAGCGGCTGAGTGAATGTGGTCTGGACTCTGTGGAGGAAAGTCATGTTTTTAGAGACGCTGTAGAAAGACAGAATACCTGCTCTGTGATCCAGGTACACTCCTACTCTGGAGGACCGAGGACCTGAGAGGACAGTTTGAACTTTGTTGTGCCAGAATTCATAACCGTTTCTGTTACAGCGCACTGCCCAAGATATATCATTATATCCAAATGTTGTCCTTAATCTGTTAATATCCTTGTATGAGACTGCTATATCAGTTTCACGCCCTCTCCACTCCACCTCCCAGTAACAACGTCCAGTCAGACTCTCTCTACTCAGGACTTGATACCATTCAGTGAATCTGTCTGGATGATCAGAATAAGACTGTTGTTTTTTGATTGCTTTTGCTTTTCTATTCCCTTCAAATAATACCACATTTAAATGTGCTGTGTTTGGATCCAGTGTGAGTTCCCGTGAATATTTTAAGAATCCAGCTCTGGTCTTTGGCTCTGGTTGTGGTGGTGACAGTAAAACATCCACTTCAGTGACTGTCAGTGAGATGTTTGTCCATTTGTCTCTCAGAATGTCCTGTAGTTTATCTCTGGTCACTGACACAGCTGCTGTCACGTCCTCAAAGTAGCTCAGAGGACGAATATTGATGCTGGATGAGTGTGTAGACTCACTGAGTGCTGACAGTGAGGGGTAGTTGTGTAGAAACTGGTTGTGATCCTCTGTGTGTGAGAGCTGCTCCAGCTCGCCGTCTTTCCTCTTCAGCTCAGCGATCTCCTGCTCCAGCTTCTCCTGAAGCTCTTTGACTCGACTCACTTCAGTTTCCTGCTGGGATCTGACCTGCTGCTTCACATCAGAGCTTCTTTTCTGGATGAGACGGATCAGCTCAGTGAACATCTTCTCACTGTCCTCCACTGCTTTATCAGCAGAGCCATTGATGGCCTCCACCTCCTGTTGAAGCAGCTTCACATCTTTCTCTCGCTCCTGGATTCTCTGCTGGATGTTTAGTCGTCTCACCTCGAGCTCCTTCTGCTTCTCAGTCCTTTCTGCTGCAGCTGGGACTGTTTCATGGCCTTTATGTTCATCCATCAAGCAGAGATAACAGATACTCTGCTGATCAGTACGACAGAAAATCTTCATCACCTCATCATGACGAGAGCAGATGTTCTCCTGGAGCTTCTTGGAGGGGGCCACCAGCTTGTGTTTTTCAAAGGCAGGAGACTCCAGATGAAGCTGAATGTGTTTCTCACAGTAGGAGATCAGACACACCAGACAGGACTTGATGGCTTTCAGCTTCCTCCCAGTGCAGACATCACAGGCCACATCTTCAGGTCCAGCATAGCAGTGATCAGCTGGAGCAGCTTGGAGTCCAGTCTTCTTCAGCTGCTCCACTAAAGCTGCTAACATGATGTTTTTCTCCAGGACAGGCCTCGGTGTGAAAGTCTTCCTGCACTGAGGGCAGCTGTGGATTCCCTTCCTGTCCTCTTCATCCCAGAAACTTTTAATACAGTTCCTGCAGTAGCTGTGTCCACAGGCTGTAGTCACCGGATCTTTCAGGAAATCCAAGCAGATGGAACAAGAAATTGTTTCACTCTCCAGCTGAACTCCTTTCTGCGCCATTTCTCCTCTCAGTGTCAGTGACTGTGTGAGTTTCACTTCCTTATAACTGAAACTGATCTGAGCTCTGATCTCAACAACATGTTTCTGCAGTGAACGGAGCCTGTCAGCTCTTACACGTCACCACATGTTGGTTACACCCATCTTCAAAGTGCAGATCTAAAGGGGAGGGAACCAGGAAATACATTTAGTCTGGAGCTGCTGTGGTTTAGGAATAAGAGGGAGGAGTTATCAGCCTTTCACATACAAAGAATGATTGGAAGTGGACCGTGTGTGTTTAACCTGAAAAACAAATGACAGCTCAGTTTGAAGATGGTAAAAATGTTAGAGTTGGTGCCACAGTTACGAAAATGGTCTCCTGTAACATAAAAGACAGTTTGCCCAAATATTTTTGAACATCATTATTATCTTTAATATGCACAAAATGGAAACAAATTTTCTTCCTCCAGCCAACAGAACAAAAACAAGTCTCTAAGCCGTCAGTCTATGATCCTCGATTCTCAGGTAAATTTAAAGTTTAAATTTTTTTGAGAGATGAGTACTGTTTTAGCTCAGACAATATATATATGCAGGCAGATAAAGAGGGCAAAGGTAAAAGGGAGGACAGCTAACTAATCCCAGAAGACAAGAAAAGAACTACATACAAAGCACAGGTAACACAAGACATTCAAAGTAGGACAGGAAATAAGAAAACAGCAACAAATGCTAAGATTAAAACGTGGCATTGAAAGACAAAAATGTAGACTAACACAATGGATTCTTAAAATATTCACATGAAATCATACTGGATCCAAACACAGCACACAGATATCTGTTATTATCTGAGGGGAACAGTTTCCAGTTTCTTTGGTCTCGTGACTGTTGCCGTGAGCTCACTGTTGTGCTGTTTTTTCTCATCTGTGTTGTCTAGTTATTTGATTGACTTTGTCGGGTGGTGCTCCACTCTTGATTTCTTTAGCCATGGAGGCTCAGACTGTACATGATAAATTTTTATTTAGGTTTGTACACATGAAGATTTAAACTTATGTGTGATCAGAATTTTTTTTTTTCTTTTTTTTTTTGCCCTGTCCCATTTGGTTCTTTAGCCGTCAGAATTGTTGTCTGAAGACCAACAAGGATACCCAATGGATTTACTTTGCCAAATGGATCATCGTGGCATTGCCGTATTGGTCCATTTGATCGACCTTTGTTTTTATTATTTATTATATTTTATTTTCAGATGTTACAGACGGGACAGACATGAGTGAGGGATAGGAAAGTGAGAGAGAAAGAGGAAGGAAAAGAAAAACAGAAGGGGAGAGGGACAGTGAGAAAGGGGGAAAAAAATCTCCTGGATCACCTGTTGAGAGAGAAAGAATAGAAAACAAGCAAAAAAAAACAAAGCAACATACTAAACACAACACCATCGCATTAATCTAGCTAAGTGTAAACAGCAGTAAATACTAAAAATTCAATGTTGTTGTGCAGCACGCAGGACCGACAGCGCACAATGTGCTTTGAAGTAGCAGCCAAGAAAGGTGTAATTTAAGTCTACGAGCAGTGAACATCCGTGTGCATACCTGTGTGGATCAGCGCGCTTGTATTCAAATGGTTTCCACATGTAATGGTCTGCAAGAGGATGTAGCGAGCCATAGCCCCGTCCCCCAGGGCATGAAGCAGGCATGGAGGAGATCCAGGCCCCAGACATCCAGAGGCCCCAGAGTGCGAGAGCCCAAGGAGGACTACCGGAGGGGCATCCGTGCCACCCTCATGGGAAGGGCTGAGGATCCCCAGACGAGGCGTCACCCAGTAGCCACCGAGCAGAAGCTAGAGGGGGCTGCACCGGCATGCCCGCCGGCTCTGCTGGCAGCCAGCTGTGCCAGAGTGAACCGAGCTGGAGGCCCAGAGGCCGGAGGCCCGAGGGCCCCCCGCACCCCGGAGGAGGCCTGACCGAGCAACAGGCGCCAGGCCCCACCAGGTAGCCACCGGGAGTGAGCTGGTACATACAGTGGGGCAAAAAAGTATTTAGTCAGCCACCGATTGTGCAAGTTCCCCCACTTAAAATGATGACAGAGGTCAGTAATTTGCACCAGAGGTACACTTCAACTGTGAGAGACAGAATGTGAAAAAAAAATCCATGAATCCACATGGTAGGATTTGTAAAGAATTTATTCGTAAATTAGGGTGGAAAATAAGTATTTGGTCAATAACAAAAATACAACTCAATACTTTGTAACATAACCTTTGTTGGCAATAACAGAGGTCAAACGTTTACTATAGGTCTTTACCAGGTTTGCACACACAGTAGCTGGTATTTTGGCCCATTCCTCCATGCAGATCTTCTCGAGAGCAGTGATGTTTTGGGGCTGTCGCCGAGCAACACGGACTTTCAACTCCCGCCACAGATTTTCTATGGGGTTGAGGTCTGGAGACTGGCTAGGCCACTCCAGGACTTTCAAATGCTTCTTACGGAGCCACCCCTTTGTTGCCCGGGCGGTGTGTTTTGGATCATTGTCATGTTGGAAGACCCAGCCTCGTTTCATCTTCAAAGTTCTCACTGATGGAAGGAGGTTTTGGCTCAAAATCTCACGATACATGGCCCCATTCATTCTGTCCTTAACACGGATCAGTCGTCCTGTCCCCTTGGCAGAAAAACAGCCCCATAGCATGATGTTTCCACCCCCATGCTTCACAGTAGGTATGGTGTTCTTGGGATGCAACTCAGTATTCTTCTTCCTCCAAACACGACGAGTTGAGTTTATACCAAAAGGTTCTACTTTGGTTTCATCTGACCACATGACATTCTCCCAATCCTCTGCTGTATCATCCATGTGCTCTCTGGCAAACTTCAGATGGGCCTGGACATGCACTGGCTTCAGCAGCGGAACACGTCTGGCACTGCGGGATTTGATTCCCTGCCGTTGTAGTGTGTTACTGATGGTGACCTTTGTTACTTTGGTCCCAGCTCTCTGCAGGTCATTCACCAGCCCCCCCGTGTGGTTCTGGGATCTTTGCTCACCGTTCTCATGATCATTTTGACCCCACGGGATGAGATCTTGCGTGGAGCCCCAGATCGAGGGAGATTATCAGTGGTCTTGTATGTCTTCCATTTTCTGATGATTGCTCCCACAGTTGATTTTTTCACACCAAGCTGCTTGCCTATTGTAGATTCACTCTTCCCAGTCTGGTGCAGGTCTACAATACTTTTCCTGGTGTCCTTCGAAAGCTCTTTGGTCTTGGCCATGGCGGAGTTTGGAGTCTGACTGTTTGAGGCTGTGGACAGGTGTCTTTTATACAGATGATGAGTTCAAACAGGTGCCATTCATACAGGTAACGAGTGGGGGACAGAAAAGCTTCTTACAGAAGACGTTACAGGTCTGTGAGAGCCAGAGATTTTCCTTGTTTGAGGTGACCAAATACTTATTTTCCACCCTAATTTACGAATAAATTCTTTACAAATCCTACCATGTGAATTCATGGATTTTTTTTTCACATTCTGTCTCTCACAGTTGAAGTGTACCTCTGGTGCAAATTAATGACCTCTGTCATCATTTTAAGTGGGGGAACTTGCACAATCGGTGGCTGACTAAATACTTTTTTGCCCCACTGTACCTGAGTGCCCAGCCCCGGACACCAAGAACCACCAATGCACCGACCCCTGAGGGCATCAGTCACCGGCAGGGAGTGTGGTGAGGGGAGATAGGCCTTGGAGGGCCTGGGAGTTCCCAGAGAGGTGGAGTCTAAGACCCGACCTGACATATACACACAGACAAACAGGCACACACAGACACAAACATGCGTTCCCACCCTCATGCACACATATACAAACACTCAGCACTCACCCAACGTAAGGATTGACATAAATGGACATGTACACACAATCACACTCCCCAAATATACTCTATACCCTGGGTCCAGGTACCCTCGCCCCCAGAGGGGGAAACAGAACCCAGACCCAAGAGATGCTACCCTTCCCCCCGGGGTGGAGGCAAGCAGACCGCCCCAGCCCCCGCGGCAGCAGGGAGGCCAATCGGACAGCCAACATCTCCCCCCAGCCCCCCCCGCCCCGATGGCTAGCAGAGAACGGGGGTGTGTGAAGACCCCATACCTCCCTCCTCCCGCTCATGTGTAGTGTTGCTGCGTGTTGTTCTAAAGTGCATTTAAAACAAGGGAGAGCATGGTGCTGCTGCCAGAGAGCAGCAGGTGTTAGCACGGCCCCTCCAGAGAACCCTCAATGTCTACATGGATTTAAAATTGAGAGGTGGGCACCAGCGCCAGAGGTAGGTTTGAGTACACAGACCGTCCACTGGACGCCGTTAACGTGCCCACCCTCAAGGCCCTATATATATGTGTGTGTTATGAGAGTGTAAGTAATGTGGATGTCTAAGTTGTGAGATAAAATTGAGGCACAGGTGGCCAGAAGGGGACAGAGGGGGGGGAATGTCTCCCCTGCACCCTCGTGACACACCCGCACCCCAAGGCCCTACCTGTGTGGGTGAGTGTGGTGGAGCGGGAAGAGAGGTAGCCGGGGATGGGGAGGAGAAGGAGGGAGGGGAGGATGCCCCTCCCTAGGGCCAGTTCCCCCGCTGACCCCAGTAGGCACCCCCGTCCTCTGGTACCCACCAAGGCAAGGGAGCAGGGCAGCCCACCCTACCCCACCGCAGAGGAAACTGTACCCACCCCAACATTCAATCGTCTCCCAGACTACACAAGACAACAGACACCCAGGTTAAGTTTATTCTCCACCTCTCCTATGTCTCTCCCCCACCTGCAGAGTGGACTCCTGCAAGGATGGAACAGCCTCCCCGCCAGTTGAAGAGCCCCCCAGTTAGGCCGATGCACAAGAGGCCCCCTGCGCCAGGGCTGAGCCCCCGTGCACCCACCCGCTCACAACCTCGGTGACACACCGACGAGGACCAAAGCCCCCAAGGCCCAGCCAGAGCCCCAACACGGAGGCGAAGCACCCCCGAACCCCAAACCCCCACGCCTGCCCCGGATCCACCCAGGGGCAGCCAGGCCACCAGGCCAGTAACCTACGTCCACCAGTACAGACCATCCTCCAGCCCCGCTGCACGCAGCCACGAGGAGAACAACCTCTAAGAGCGACCAGAGCCACTAACCAGGTTATGAACACAACCCCCGGGTTAAGCCCTCCAGGGGTAACATCTCTAGGGGTCCTCCAGGCGCCCTAAGCCCGTCCCAACTCCATATCAACCACAGTAGCTAAGGCGGGACCAAACCATGACCCCCTACCCCTGCTAGGTGATGGAGCCGATCAAAGGAGCCCAGAGGTGCTGTGGCGGCAGAGGCTATATCGAGACTAATGTGATCCATTAGAAGGTTTCTATATTGGCTAGAATTAAGATTATTTTTATTTTTCCAGGTCATGAGGACCGTTTTCTTGGCGATGCATAGGGCAGTAAAAACCATGTGGACTGTATTAGTTTCTGTAGTGACCTCATCCAGTTTTCCCAACATGCATACTAAAGGGGAGGTTGGAATTTTACATTTTAGACACTTTGATAAATCTTCACATATCTCGCGCCAAAACTTCTGCACTGGTGGACAGAACCAAAGAGTGGTTAGAAGTGGGATGTGGTTTAATTTAGTTAAGTCTGAAAGCTTAGGAGAAACATTAATACCTAAATATTTAATATTTCCGGATTGCAGTGGGGAAGAGGAAGAATTATGGAAGGAGCAGTTAATGGGGAGAACTGTAGATTTTGGCCAGTTAATTGAATAATCTGAAACTCTTGAAAACCAGTTTATTAGAGTAATTGCCTCAGAGAGGTTGGTTTGTGTGTTTTGCAGAAAAAGCAACACATCATCCGCATAGAGACTGATTTTATGTTCTATGTTCTTACATTTTATGCCCTTAATTGTTGTAGCCTGTCTAAATGCTGCTGCTAGAGGTTCGATAAAAATTGCAAAAAGTGAAGGGGAGAGTGGGCATCCCTGTCTGGTGCCCCTCAGGAGACAGAAGCTGGAGGATGTCTGGTCATTTGTTCTGATACGAGCTGTTGGGGAATTGTATAATATTCTTATCCAGTTTATGAAAGAGTTTCCAAAACCAAATTTGTGTAAAGTTGCGAATAAAAATTTCCAGTTAACTCTGTCAAATGCTTTTTCTGCATCTAGAGATAATATTATGGTTTCGATGTTTTTATTGTATGAGTAGTCTATTAAATTAAGTAATCTACGAGTGTTTGTTGAGGAGTGCCGACCTTTTATGAAACCAGTTTGGTCAGGATGAATTAAGAGGGGGGTTATTTTCTCTAATCTCTTTGAGAGAGCTTTGCAGATTATTTTAAGGTCTACATTTAAAAGAGAAATTGGACGATAGCTTGAGGGAAATAAAGGATCTTTGCCTGGTTTTAGCAGGAGACTAATGTTGGCAGAATTCATATTTGGTGGTAGTGTCAAGGCTCTGTGTGCGGGCAGGCAGAGATGAGGATCCAAATGCAGGACTCGGAAAATGGAATGTAACTCAAAAACCTCAGCTTTATTGCTGGCAGGAAAACAAACATGAAGTGAGGACGGAACACTGAGACCAAGAACACACAGGCATAAACTGATGGTACGACGCGACACTGAGCATGGGAAAACACAGGGCTTATATACACAGGGTAGTAACGGGGGAATCGGCAACAGGAGGGAGACACAGCTGGGAGAGATCAGGGCTAACGAGACAGGGGGAACAAAGCTGCACATACTAACATCAGACAGGAACAAGAACCTTCAAAGTAAAACAAGAAACAAAACACACTTTACTAAGACACAGACTAGACAGAGACAGACTTGACACTGACCAAAGGCTACTAAATCATAATCATAATCACAACAGTATCAGATCATAAATCATAATATAGAAAAACACCAAGATAACTGAAACACCAAGTACCAGAGAAACATAAAGGAAAATCCATGATGCAAAAGTACCAAAACATAATGAACTCAAAATACTGGGTCCAACGGACCCAGAACCGTGACAGTACCCCCCTCTAAGGGCTGACTCCCGACAGCCCCAAACAAAAAAAAGGCACAAAGCACCAGGCCAGGGCGGTGCTTTGTGAAACCAGAGCTCACCAAGAGTCTACAAAAAGTCCAGGGGGCCGACCGTGGACACGGCAACGGTGGCGACGTGCGAACAGTTCTGGAGGCCAACCGTGCGGACGGCAACGGCGGCGAGGAAGCAGTTCTGGGGGCCAACCGTGCGGACAGCAACGGCGGCGAGGAAGCAGTTCTGGGGTCCGACCGTGCGGACGGCAACGGCGGCGGGAATGCAAGCCTGGAGGCCGGCCACGCGGAAGGCAGTGGCGGCAACAGAAGTCCGGAGGGCGGCCACGGTGGTGATGATGCCCAACAAGCGGCCTGGCAGATGACCGACAATGTGGAGGTGGTAGGAGGGGACCCGAAGGCTGCGTGGCCCCTGCAGCCCCAGGCGAAGCGGAGGTTGGATCAGATGAGGCAGAGGCTGAAGCCGAAGCTGGGCCAGGCGACGCTGAAGCAAATGCGGAGGCTGAACCAGGTGAGGCTGATGCCGAGGCGGGGCCAAACGAAGCTGGTGATGCGGGAGCTGGACCAGACGAGGATGAGGACGCGGAGGCTGGACCAGACGAGGATGAGGACGCGGAGGCTGGACCAGACGACGCTGAAGCGGATGCGGAGGCTGGACCCGGCGAAGCGAATGAAGCTGAAGCCGGAGCCGGACCAGGCGACGGCGAAGATGAAGCCGGAGCCGGACCAGGCGACGGCGAGGATGCAGCAGAGGCCGGACCAGGCGACGGCGAGGATGCAGCAGAGGCCGGGCCAGGCGACGGCGAGGATGCAGCAGAGGCTCTCTCTTTGAGAGAGCTTTGCAGATTATTTTAAGGTCTACATTTAAAAGAGAAATTGGACGATAGCTTGAGGGAAATAAAGGATCTTTGCCTGGTTTTAGCAGGAGACTAATGTTGGCAGAATTCATATTTGGTGGTAGTGTCAAGGCTCTGTGTGCGGGCAGGCAGAGATGAGGATCCAAATGCAGGACTCGGAAAATGGAATGTAACTCAAAAACCTCAGCTTTATTGCTGGCAGGAAAACAAACATGAAGTGAGGACGGAACACTGAGACCAAGAACAGAGCCCAAACAAAAAACAAGGAGCACCAGAGTCCAAAAAACGCAGGAAAGCATATCAAAAACAAAACGAAACCAGAGCTCACCAAGAGTCTACAAAAAGTCCAGGGGGCCGACCGTGCAATTCAATTCAATTCAATTTTATTTATATAGCGCCAAATCACAACAAAAGTCGCCTCAAGGCGCTTCATAGATACAGAGAAAAACCCAACAATCATATGACCCCCTATGAGCAAGCACTTTGGCGACAGTGGGAAGGAAAAACTCCCTTTTAACAGGAAGAAACCTCCGGCAGAACCAGGCTCAGGGAGGGGCGGGGCCATCTGCTGCGACCGGTTGGGGTGAGAGAAGGAAGACAGGATAAAGACATGCTGTGGAAGAGAGACAGAGGTTAATAACAGATATGATTCAATGCAGAGAGGTCTGTTAATACATAGTGAGTGAGAAAGGTGACTGGAAAGGAAAAACTCAATGCATCATGGGAATCCCCCGGCAGCCTACATCTATTGCAGCATAACTAAGGGAGGATTCAGGGTCACCTGGTCACCTGGTCCAGCCCTAACTATATGCTTTAGCAAAAAGGAAAGTTTTAAGCCTAATCTTAAAAGTAGAGATAGTGTCTGTCTCCCGAATCCAAACTGGAAGCTGGTTCCACAGAAGAGGGGCCTGAAAACTGAAGGCTCTCCCTCCCATTCTACTTTTAAATACTCTAGGAACAACAAGTAGGCCTGCAGAGCGAGAGCGAAGTGCTCTAATAGGGTGATATGGTACTACAAGGTCATTAAGATAAGATGGGGCCTGATTATTTAAGACCTTGTATGTGAGGAGCAGGATTTTGAATTCAATTCTGGATTTAACAGGAAGCCAATGAAGGGAAGCCAAAACAGGAGAAATATGCTCTCTCTTTCTAGTCCCTGTCAGGACTCTTGCTGCAGCATTTTGGATTAGTTGAAGGCTTTTCAGCGAGTTTTTTGGACATCCTGATAATAATGAATTACAGTAGTCCAGCCTGGAAGTAATAAATGCATGAACTAGTTTTTCAGCGTCACTCTGAGACAGGATATTTCTAATTTTAGAGATGTTGCGCAAATGGAAGAAAGCAGTCTTACATATTTGTTTAATATGTGCGTTGAAGGACATGTCCTGGTCAAAAATGACTCCAAGGTTCCTCACCGCGTTACTGGAGGCCAAGGTAATGCCATCCAGAGTAAGAATCTGGTTAGATACCATATTTCTAAGATTTTCAGGGCCGAGTACAATAACCTCAGTTTTATCTGAATTAAGAAGCAGAAAGTTAGCGGCCATCCAGGTCTTTATGTCTTTAAGACATTCCTGCAGTTTAACTAATTGGTGTGTGTCATCTGGCTTCATGGACAGATAGAGCTGGGTGTCATCAGCATAGCAGTGAAAATGTATGCTATGTCTTCTAATGATACTGCCTAAGGGAAGCATGTATAATGTAAACAGAATTGGTCCTAGCACTGAACCCTGTGGAACTCCATAATTAACCTCAGTGTGTGAAGAGGACTCTCCATTTACATGCACAAACTGGAGTCTATTAGATAGATATGATACAAACCACAGCGCAGTACCTGTAATACCTACAGCATGTTCTAATCGCTCTAATAGGATATTATGGTCGACAGTATCGAATGCTGCACTAAGGTCTAGCAGGACAAGCACAGAGATGAGTCCACTGTCAGAGGCCAGAAGAAGATCATTTGTAACCTTCACTAAAGCTGTTTCTGTGCTGTGCTGAGCTCTGAAACCTGACTGAAACTCTTCAAATAAACCATTCCTCTGCAGATGATCTGTTAGCTGTTTGACAACTACTCTTTCAAGGATTTTTGATATGAAAGGAAGGTTGGAGATTGGCCTATAATTAGCTAAGACTGCTGGGTCTAGAGATGGCTTTTTGAGTAAAGGTTTAACTACAGCCAGCTTGAAGGCCTGTGGTACATAGCCGATCATTAGAGATAGGTTGATCATATTTAAGATCGAAGAATTAATTAATGGCAGGACTTCTTTGAGCAGTTTTGTAGGAATGGGGTCTAAAAGACAGGTTGATGGTTTGAAGGTGCACACGGCAACGGTGGCGACGTGCGAACAGTTCTGGAGGCCGACCGTGCGGACGGCAACGGCGGCGAGGAAGCAGTTCTGGGGGCCGACCGTGCGGACAGCAACGGCGGCGAGGAAGCAGTTCTGGGGGCCGACCGTGCAGACGGCAACGGCGGCGGGAATGCAAGCCTGGAGGCCGGCCACGCGGAAGGCAGTGGCGGCAACAGAAGTCCGGAGGGCGGCCACGGTGGTGATGATGCCCAACAAGCGGCCTGGCAGATGACCGACAATGTGGAGGTGGTAGGAGGGGACCCGAAGGCTGCGTGGCCCCTGCAGCCCCAGGCGAAGCGGAGGTTGGATCAGATGAGGCAGAGGCTGAAGCCGAAGCTGGGCCAGGCGACGCTGAAGCAAATGCAGAGGCTGAACCAGGTGAGGCTGATGCCGAGGCGGGGCCAAACGAAGCTGGTGATGCGGGAGCTGGACCAGACGAGGATGAATTCAAATTCAAATTCAAATTTTTATTTGTCACGTACACAGTCATACACAGTACGATATGTAGTGAAATGCTTGGACAACTGCTCGTGACCTAAAGAAAACAAAAAAGGAAAAGGCTATGAATAAGATAGGAAATAAATATGAAAAATTAAAAAGGGTAAATTTAACTAGGAAGGAATAAAATATAAATTAAGGTTAAAAATGAAATAACTGTACAACACAAATTAGAATGAAGGGTAAATTTAACTGGGAAGAATAAGATAAAATATATAAATTAAAGTTGAAAATAAAATAACTGTACAACAAAATACACAATATAGAACTATATAAGAATGTATGAAGAAATCTAAATATAAATAAATATATACACAATAACAGCAGCTGTACAAGTATTAACCGGAAATGAAGAATATAGTGACCAGTGTTGTGCAAAACCAAAGTCCAGAAAGTCCAGTGTGTGTGTAAGAACCATATGTGTGGGTCAGTACTGTGTGGTGGTGTGATTGAGAGACCGTATCGCCTGCGGGAAGAAGCTCCTCCTCAGTCTCTCTGTGTTGGTCTTCAGGGAGCGGAATCGCTTTCCTGACCTCAGCAGAGAGAACAGTCTGTTGTTGGGATGGCTGAGGTCCTTCACGATCTTCCTGGCCTTGGTCCAGCACCGCCTGCTGTAGATTGAGTGCAGGTCAGGGAGCTCGGAGCGGATGGTGCGCTCAGCTGACCGCACAACCCTCTCTAGAGCTCGTCTGTCCTGCATGGTGCTGTTCCCGAACCAGGTTAAGATGTTTCCCGCCAGGATGCTCTCTATGGTGCACGAGTAAAAGTTCCTGAGCACCTTGGAGGGCAGTTGGAAGTCTCTCAAGCGTCTGAGGTGGTAGAGACGCTGTCGGGCCTTTTTCACCACAGTGTTGATGTGACAGGACCATGACAGGTCCTGCGTGATGTGAACTCCGAGGTATTTGAAGCTGTCCACTCTCTCCACTGGGCACTCGTTGATGACGGGGGTCTGGTAGTTCCTCTCCTGCTTAGTGCTGAAGTCCACTATCAGCTCCTTTGTCTTACTGACGTTTAGAAGGAGGTTGTTCCTCTGGCACCAGTTCTCCAGATTCCTAATCTCCTTCAGGTAGGCCGTCTCGTTGTTATCAGAGATCAGGCCCACCACGACGGTGTCGTCAGCAAACTTGATGATGGTGGTGGAGCTGGTAGTGGCCACACAGTCATATGTGTACAAAGAGTACAGCAGGGGGCTCAGAACACACCCCTGGGGGGCTCCAGTGCTGAGAGTGGTGGAGGCTGAGACATGTCCGCCCATCCTTACTGCCTGTGGTCTGCCAGTTAGGAAGTTGGAGATCCACTGACACATAGATGAGCTGAGTCCCAGATGCTCCAGCTTGGTGGTGAGTGTGGAGGGAATTATGGTGTTAAATGCAGAGCTGTAGTCTATGAAGAGCATTTTAACATAATTCCCCCTTCTAGTGTCCAAGTGAGTGAGTGATGTGTGGAGGAGATGAGAGATGGCATCGTCTGTGGAACGATTTGGACGGTAAGCGAACTGTAGTGGGTCCAGTGTGTCTGGTAGTGAAGAAATGATGAAGTCTCTGACCAGGCGTTCAAAGCACTTCATCACTACTGAGGTGAGGGCTACAGGGCGATAGTCATTGAGAGAAGCAGGGTGGGGTTTCTTCGGGACAGGAACAATGATGGACTCTTTGAAGCATGTGGGGATCACCGACTGAGATAAAGAGATGTTGAATATCTCAGTGAACACAGGAGCTAGCTGGTATGCGCAGTCTCTGAGGATACGACCTGGGATGCCGTCTGGTCCTGCTGCTTTCCTGGTGTTCACTCTCTTGAAGGCTCTCCTTACTTCATGCTCGGAGATGACGAGCACGTTTCCGGTGCTGGCAGTATCTTCCTGTCTGCAGCCGTTAGCGCCGCTAACACTAGCATTGTTGGAGACCTTAGCTGCAGCCTCGAAGCGAGCATAGAAAGTGTTCAGCTCGTCTGCCAGAGTCACGGCCGCGTTCGTCATACCGGTTGTTGGTGCTTTATAGTCCGTTATTGTCCTTAGTCCCCGCCACAGGCTCCTAGAGTCACTCTGTTGGAGTTGTGACTCTAGTTTCCTCCCGTAGCGCTGCTTCGCCTCTTTCACCGCCCTCCGCACGTTATATGACGCGGCTTTGTACGGGTCCATGTCCCCCGTCATGAGTCCCGTGTTGTAGGCAGCGGTGCGGGATCTCAGAGCGTCGCGGATGGTTTTATCCACCCACGGCTTCTGGTTGGGAAACGTTGTGATAGTCTTTGTCTCCACGGTATCATCCGCTAGTTTCCCGATGAATCCCACAACCGCTTCCGTAAACACATTGACGTCATCGTCGGAGCTGTTTCTGAACATGCCCCAGTCTGCGTCATCGAGTGCGTCCTGTAACGCGGCCACCGATTGATCCGATTGAGGACGCGGAGGCTGGACCAGACGAGGATGAGGTCGCGGAGGCTGGACCAGACGACGCTGAAGCGGATACGGAGGCTGGACCCGGCGAAGCAAATGAAGCTGAAGCCGGAGCCGGACCAGGCGAAGATTAAGCCGGAGCCGGACCAGGCGACGGCGAGGATGCAGCAGAGGCCGGACCAGGCGACGGCGAGGATGCAGCAGAGGCCGGGCCAGGCGACGGCGAGGATGCAGCAGAGGCCGGGCCAGGCAACGGCGAGGATGCAGCAGAGGCCGGGCCAGGCGACGGCGAGGATGCAGCAGAGGCCGGGCCAGGCGACGGCATGGGTGGAGACACGGAGGCTGCAGCTGACGTAGATGAAGACACGGAGGCTGCAGCTGACGTGGATGAAGACACGGAGGCTGCAGCTGGCGTGGATGAAGACACGGAGGCTGCAGCTGGCGTGGAAGCTGGGGACGGAGGCACTGCAGCAGGCGGCGGCATGGATGAAACTGCTGCTGCAAGCGTGGATGAGGCTGCTGGTGGAGCAGCTGGTGGCTGGACGGGCTCCTCGGGCCCCCCAGCTGACGAGGAAGGAGGCTGGACGGGCTCCTCGGGCCCTCCAGCGAGAACAGTCTCAGGACCAGTGGGCACAGGGGCCCCTGGAACACACAGGACAAAACCAGCAGGTGCGAGGACCTCTGGCAGGAACAGATCAGAACCAGCAGGCCCACGAGCCTCTGGCAGGGACAGAACAGGACCAGCAGGCGCACGAGCCTCTGGCAGGGACAGAACAGGACCAGCAGCCGCATGGGCCTCTGGCAGGGACAGATCAGAACCAGCAGGCGCACGGGCCTCTGGCAGGGACAGATCAGAACCAGCAGGCGCACGGGCCTCTGGCAGGGACAGAACAGGCTTCAGCCGCCCAGAGCATTGACTGTGCTCAGGCAGTGACAGCCGGGTGCAGTCCTCAGCTGGGTTCCTAGCCTCCAGGGGTCCAGAGTAGGCTGAGGGCTGAAACTCAGCCTCTGGGGAGGCCCTGGATCGCGTCACAGTCTCTGAACTGGCCAGCTTTTTAGGAATGATTACATTATCATGAGGTTTGTTGCTCTGCTTAGAACAAACTGATGAAACACAGTTCCTTTTAGATTGATTTGACTGAGCTTGTTGTACCGGGGTAGCAAGTGACACAGGGTGCAGGGCTAGTGGCTGCTGAACAGGAGGCTGAACTGAGGGTGACCGAAACAATGGTTGGGATGACGACGGTGGTGGAATTGGAGACTGAGCTTGAGGCCGGGCGGCTAACTGAGCTTGAGGCCGGGCGGCTAACTGAGCTTGAGGTGAAAGTGGCGGTGGTGGAACTGGTGACTGGGCTACAGGTGGCTGATGAGGAGGAAACACCGGACACTGAGCTACAGGTGGCTGCTGAGCAGGGGACACTGGAGACTGAGCTACAGGTGGCTGCTGAGCAGGGGACACTGGAGACTGAGCTACAGACGGCTGCTGGGCAGGGGACTGAGCTGAAAGCGGACGGGCAGCTGACTGAATAAACATAGCTCCAGAATAAACAGATCCAGACGGAACAGTCTTAACTCCTGGATCTGAAAAAACATCAGGTGCACAGTCTTCTGAACCAATGGGAAAATAGTCATTCTTAAAACGAAAACTTTTATTTTCCCGAACCGGAAAAACACGAGCTGTAGTGTTCATGTAGCTGGCGTTCGCAGCTTTGGGGGAAACAGTCTGTCTATCCCTTGACAATAAAGGCGAATGAAGGGAGACTCTGTCACTCACCCTAGGCGGTTGTTTGAGCTGAATCCCAGGCTCCTGCTGGAGCTGTGAGTGCTGGCTGCGTGTTCGCTGCCTCCCTGTTGAAGAGGGAGTGGCGCTGGCGGAATGTGACGAGGGAGGACTCTGCTGTGGCTGCTCCTGCTGTGATGTGGAAATGCTGGGTGAGTCAGGTGGCACGATAATAATCCCTAACATCTTGTAAAAGGCTTGTGCAGGCGTGAGCTGATTGCTTGCAGGCTCGTAGTAATCCTCCCGGGACCGGCTGGAGCGTTTTTTTTTCGAGACCTGGGCGTCTGCGGGGAGGAAGCAGACGAGTGGGCCGAAGGGTAGGCTGCCAGCGAGGAACGGCAGCACGGAGGCCCTCCAAGCGCTAGCCGGGTCCCGTCAAAACGGGAGCTGCGCTTCCACGGTGAGTCCGCTGGATCCATTACTGGTCGCGTCGTTCTGTCAAGGCTCTGTGTGCGGGCAGGCAGAGATGAGGATCCAAATGCAGGACTCGGAAAATGGAATGTAACTCAAAAAACCTCAGCTTTATTGCTGGCAGGAAAACAAACATGAAGTGAGGACGGAACACTGAGACCAAGAACACACAGGCATAAACTGATGGTACGACGCGACACTGAGCATGGGAAAACACAGGGCTTATATACACAGGGTAGTAACGGGGGAATCGGCAACAGGAGGGAGACACAGCTGGGAGAGATCAGGGCTAACGAGACAGGGGGAACAAAGCTGCACATACTAACATCAGACAGGAACAAGAACCTTCAAAGTAAAACAGGAAACAAAACACACTTTACTAAGACACAGACTAGACAGAGACAGACTTGACACTGACCAAAGGCTACTAAATCATAATCATAATCACAACAGTATCAGATCATAAATCATAATATAGAAAAACACCAAGATAACTGAAACACCAAGTACCAGAGAAACATAAAGGAAAATCCATGATGCAAAAGTACCAAAACATAATGAACTCAAAATACTGGGTCCAACGGACCCAGAACCGTGACAGGTAGTCTGCCATTTTCCTCGATTTCCTGCAACGTTCTGTGGAAAACTGGTGCCAGAATTGTCCAGAATTCTTCGTAGAATTCTGCAGGGAAGCCGTCTGGACCTGGAGCCTTATTATTGGGCATACTTATCAGGGCTTCCTGGAGTTCACTTGGCGTCAGTGGAGAATCCAGTGCCATTGCTTGACTGTCTAGTAATTTTGGAAGAGTTACGTTGTCAAGAAACAAATCAATTTCATTTTTAGATGGGTTTATTTGTGGTGAATATAAAGTTTCATAGAAATCCCTAAAAATGTTGTTTATTCTTCCAGATTTTTTATTTTTTAAACTGAAGCTTCACATAATAAATAAAACTACTGATTGTGTAATTTATGCCTAACTGTGTCAATATTACAGTGCCTTTTATTACTAAAGTAGATGCAGGGTTGTTAACATTGTGGATCTACTCTTAACCAACATCTGCATCAGCATTTTTTTTATTAATTAATTTTAGGTGGTTATTGCAATTTTATAAAATTTGTATGTTATACGGTTTTACAAAATACAAATGACTTTTTTTTTTTAAATTAAATTTGTAGTTACTGTAGAAAACAAAATTGCATAACTTGTGTGACCCACTTTATGGGCTTACACTTTAGGAATCACTGATGTAGAGTTTGAAATTAGATGGTCATGACAGTGAAAATTGCAACTACATGTTTACTTTGTCCTGTGTGGTCACTAGATGGTGATGTTTGATTGTGTTTGTCCATGTAAATGCTGTAATATCACTTCCTGAACTCACTCATCATCATTGTGGATTTAATTCCTTTTGTTATTGAAATATTAAATTTAAAACTTTGTAGTGTTAAAATTTTACCTTATTATTGATTCTTGGTTGAAGGTGTGCTATTATGACCACCCACTGGTTCCAGATAAATGACTCCATCTATTCAGAATTTAGTTATTATGGTTTTTCTCCACTAAATTATTACAAACAATTCAAATATCCATATTACTAATGCTTGTTTATTTTAGTCAACATCATAAACATTAAATTGGCACAGTTTTGCAATTGAAACTAAAATATAGTACTGATAGTCAAGTTTGCTTATATAAAGAAACTGCAGGGCCGTGCAGAGATGCTTAAAGGGGCGGGTACTAAAAGTTAAAAAGGGGCACATTGAACAGCAACCCCCATTCATCAAGAATCTGAGACTGTATATAGATTTTTTTTTGTTATATTGTTACCCTACCAAGACCACCCATTTCTTTTGCCCTCAGTGTGTGAATGTGTGTGTGAATGGGTGAATGACTGAATGTAGTGTAAAGCGCTTTGGGGTCCTTAGGGACTGAGTAAAGCGCTATACAAATGCAGGCCATTTACCATTTACCATAATATTCCAGTTTCAGTTCATTTCCCACAGTTTTTTTAATCTGTTGCTGTATGGTTCCAAGCGCCATCACCAATCTTTGCATTTTATTATTATCTCATAACACTTGTGTAATTAGCTACAATCTCTCCTGTGGACTACATTCTACAGTCTCAGATCAACACAGCCCTGCCCTCCAGCACTATCAGCAGCAGCAGGAGAAGCAGAAACCCCTCAACAGCAACATTGTACCCATCAGGTAAAACACAGACTGTGTTTGGGTTGCATTTTCCCCATCTGTTGACAGTGAAATAGTATGATGTGATTCCATATTAGATTTTTGATGAATGTGTGTTGTTGTTATTCAGCCTGGTTCGATGAGCCCTTTTAACTTTGAGAACCTGCCCCTTCAAACATCTATGCACGGCCCTGGTGTCATTTGTGCAACCCACCTTCTCCCCATCTCTACCTCAACTGAGTTACTCAGACCTCCATCATCAGGACCACCAGGGTCTAGACACTGGAGGTTCATGTCGTAAGTTACCAGTCTCAGTTTATGCTATTTATAAATTGATTCAAAACCACCCATAATTCTGATAGAACAGTGGCAGAATAATGTCCTCCTAAGTGGATATCAGGCTCTTGTAGAGCAAAATTTAGTATCGTGGTCTAGACAACCCAAAATGTGATGTCCACATATGTGGACGCCAGGGGCCCGTTCTTCGTACGTCGCTCACTACATCCAAGATCAAATGACACATCCAAGACCAAATCATCGCGCTAACCGTGAGCTCGCTAATCCGGTTCTCCGAACACACCTGCTGTTGACGATTAGTACAGCTGGATGAAGTAATGTGAGATCACTGGGTGTCGTAAAAGGGGCTACGCATCGATAGTAGAAACATTGATCGGCAACCCTTTGATTGGTCGGCGAAAATGTCGAAGGAGCGCGCTCGGTATTTTTCGGCAGCAGAGCAAGAACTCTTGAGTGAGGGATTTCAGGAGTTTCAGAGTTTAATCAGAACGCAAGGGAACACTGCAAAGGCTGCAAAAGCAAGGAGAGGGCTGGCAGAAAGTTGCTGACAAATTAAACTCGTAAGTAATTTCATACCACACTATATTATCCAATATTATATTACATTATATTATATTATAATATGTTATATTATATCCCCTTTCACATTAGAGCCACAACAGGACCCACTAGAACATGGGAACAAGTAAAAGTGAAATATAAGAATATTCTACAGAATGGTAATACAGTGGGGCAAAAAAGTATTTAGTCAGCCACCGATTGTGCAAGTTCCCCCACTTAAAATGATGACAGAGGTCAGTAATTTGCACCAGAGGTACACTTCAACTGTGAGAGACAGAATGTGAAAAAAAAATCCATGAATCCACGTGGTAGGATTTGTAAAGAATTTATTCGTAAATCAGGGTGAAAAATAAGTATTTGGTCACCTCCAAAAAAGGAAAATCTCTGGCTCTCACAGACCTGTAAAGTCTCCTGTAAGAAGCTTTTCTGTCCCCCACTCGTTACCTGTATGAATGGCACCTGTTTGAACTCATCATCTGTATAAAAGACACCTGTCCACAGCCTCAAACAGTCAGACTCCAAACTCCGCCATGGCCAAGACCAAAGAGCTTTCGAAGGACACCAGGAAAAGTATTGTAGACCTGCACCAGACTGGGAAGAGTGAATCTACAATAGGCAAGCAGCTTGGTGTGAAAAAACCAACTGTGGGAGCAATCATCAGAAAATGGAAGACATACAAGACCACTGAAAATCTCCCTCGATCTGGGGCTCCACGCAAGATCTCATCCTGTGGGGTCAAAATGATCATGAGAACGGTGAGCAAAGATCCCAGAACCACACGGGGGGGCCTGGTGAATGACCTGCAGAGAGCTGGGACCAAAGTAACAAAGGTCACCATCAGTAACACACTACAACGGCAGGGAATCAAATCCCGCAGTGCCAGACGTGTTCCGCTGCTGAAGCCAGTGCATGTCCAGGCCCGTCTGAAGTTTGCCAGAGAGCACATGGATGATACAGCAGAGGATTGGGAGAATGTCATGTGGTCAGATGAAACCAAAGTAGAACTTTTTGGTATAAACTCAACTCGTCGTGTTTGGAGGAAGAAGAATACTGAGTTGCATCCCAAGAACACCATACCTACTGTGAAGCATGGGGGTGGAAACATCATGCTATGGGGCTGTTTTTCTGCCAAGGGGACAGGACGACTGATCCATGTTAAGGACAGAATGAATGGGGCCATGTATCGTGAGATTTTGAGCCAAAACCTCCTTCCATCAGTGAGAACTTTGAAGATGAAACGAGGCTGGGTCTTCCAACATGACAATGATCCAAAACACACCGCCCGGGCAACAAAGGGGTGGCTCCGTAAGAAGCATTTGAAAGTCCTGGAGTGGCCTAGCCAGTCTCCAGACCTCAACCCCATAGAAAATCTGTGGCGGGAGTTGAAAGTCCGTGTTGCTCGGCGACAGCCCCAAAACATCACTGCTCTCGAGAAGATCTGCATGGAGGAATGGGCCAAAATACCAGCTACTGTGTGTGCAAACCTGGTAAAGACCTATAGTAAACGTTTGACCTCTGTTATTGCCAACAAAGGTCATGTTACAAAGTATTGAGTTGTATTTTTGTTATTGACCAAATACTTATTTTCCACCCTGATTTACGAATAAATTCTTTACAAATCCTACCATGTGAATTCGGTGGCTGACTAAATACTTTTTTGCCCCACTGTATTTACCACTTATATTGCTTTTCGTCTCTTGGAAAGAGACCCTGGAATACTCTGTTTGTTTGTTCATAACAGCAACCAAGAAAAGGGCAGAGCAGAAGAAGACAGGTGGTGGTCCTGCACCCCCTCGTCAACAAGTTGGTTAAGTGAATAATACCCTCACGGGAAGATCGATATCTCTCTATGAGCACACTGTCGCGCTGAGCTAAAGGATCCTGTCTATCCCGCAATGTACGCTGGATTCTGAGGACTCTCCTTATCAATCTTGCACCTTCTGCAATGGGTTGCTCGCGTAAACGGACAGGACATGGCTGCGACAGGCTTCCCAAATCCACCTTCGCTTTTATAGCCGTGGTCTGCTCCCGAGCAGGTTTACGCTTACGGCTCTGTTGCTACGACAGCAAGTCCCGGATGAGCTTCGGGGAACGATCCAGGATCACGCGAAATCGTCAACAATCAAATCCAGCTAACTTACTTAGCGAGGTACGAAGAACGGGCCCCTGGGCCCTATTTCAGGAAGCTGGTTTAGAAAACTCAGAGTGAAAAACGATACTCAGGGTTGAGTAACCCCGAACTGTCCAACTCTGAATATTCGGTTTCAGAAAGGCTGATAACAATTAGTTCAGTCAACGTGGAGTTGCTTTAACCCCAAGTTAAGCGCGCGGACGAGGATACATAAAGCCCTGATTAGTGGAGCACAGATTAAGCGAGTCACCATGGAGCCGGAGGGAAAGAAGGCGCGGTCAATGTATTTTACAGCGCTTGAGGCCGAAATTCTGATGGCAGCATATGCCGATAACATGCAAATTTTGCAGAAAAAATGTAACACAGCCTCAGCTGCAAAAGAAAGGGAGCATGCATGGCAAAACATAGCCGACAGAGTCAATGCGTGAGTGTTAATTTAAACATTGATCTAGGGATTTCCACCCATTTAACACATTATTTTATTATATTTTATTTTTTATTTTATACATTTGATTTTGTGATGTGATGTGAGCGCAGGTGCAACCCAACAGGCCCCAAACGTTCCTGGCAGCAAGTAAAAATGAAATATAAAAATATAGTCCAAACAGGTAAGGTGTAATTGTATTATGAGCCATAGTGCTTGGTCTGTTTGTCCGATGTAAATCAATTGCAGTTAGAGGCTACATTAATTTTCTGTCTGTAAGCACTTATTGAAATTATCTGAGCACATTACAAGTACATATTTGCTTACTCTGTATGCTCAAATGTGGCCCGTTATAGCCAACAGAAAAAAAGCGGAGGCCCGAAAAACAGGTGGGGGTCCTCCACCACCACTCACAGAGGCTGAGCAGTTGGCCCTCAGCCAAAACAGTGGGCGCCCTGTGGCTGAAGGCATCTCTGCGGGGACATCCTCTGAGTCAATAACCCCGCAAGACACAAGTGCCTACATAAGGGGTAAATTCAAAATAATACATGATGTGCATACATCCTTTCTTCACAGTCACCTTTGCAGTGCTACTCATTCATTTGATAAACTCTTTACCATAATGGATTATTTTGTAGTGAAGTTATTTTCCTACTGATTTTGCCTTCCCTCAGTCTTGGTTGTCTTTGAGAGCATAATGACAATGAAGTGTAAGGTGCTTGGTATGTTTGTTAATTGCCATTTGGTCCCTTGTAAGTTATAAGTGACCTGTATAAACCTCATATTCTATCAGTTGATGGTGATGGTGTACTGCATCTGGTGCAGCCTCCTGTTGAGCCAGACCAACATGCAGTTGTGAGTAATACTCCACAGATTATATGAGTTTACAGTAGAACAGCAATGTTGTTTATTTCTTTACTACAGGAAAATAATGAAGAAACATTGACAGCTGTTACAGAGGAGGAAGCAACAGAGACACTTTATGAGGTTTACATCTTTTAATACTTTGTGTACAGGAAACACAGGTGACCAATAAAGCCAGTTGAACAAAAAATCTGTTTATTCTTCTTTCAACATGTTGAGGTGATGGGTCAAAAGAAATGATTGTGACATATGGTGTCTCTGACTGCTCTTCCATCTTGTATGTCCGTGGGAGGGTCAGGATGTTCATGGTTTGGATCACTGCTGTTTGGTTCAGAAGGACAGTGTTCTCCTCTAATTGTGGCAATGTTGTGAAGAATCACACATGCCACAATAATGTCACATGCCCTTTCTGGGGTGACCCTGAGTCTTTGCAGGCACTGGAACCGGGCCTTAAGCATTCCGATAGTCATTTCAACTCTGGCTCTTGTCCTGCAATTAGCCAGATTATATCGCTGCTGTGGGCCCGGTTCAGGGTCAGAGTAAGGGGTAAGCAAATAGGGTAAACATGGATACCCCCTATCACCAAGCAAGTAGCCAGTGAACTCTCCTAAGACAGAAGGATACACTTCAGTTCAAATGTCCCTGAAGCAATTGGTCTTTATATATTTTAAAGTATTTTCAACTCACCATGTCCAAATTTTGTGCTCAGTGTACATTCACGGAATATTTGTGAGTCATGGACAGAGCCTGGCCACTTGGCTTCCACATTTGTGATAATGTTGGCAGCATCACATATGATCTTCACAGTGCAGAGAACACAAATTAGCATCCATTACTATAATGAAATAATTTGTTAGTTTGAAATGCTACAGGGAACTATGTACCTGTACATTAATGCTGTGGAAAGACTTCCTGTTCACATAGTCTCCTTCATTTACTGAAGGAGCAATGATTGGAATGTGAGTGCCATCTGTACAGCCAATCACGCCTGGGAACCCTGAAAATAAATGTGCAATTTAAGTAGTAGTTCAAGTATCACCACATCATAAATTAAGTTTTGGTCATCCTGATACCTGCAATTTTGTGGCATCCCTCTTTGATGAATCTTGTGGGTCTATGACCGGGGAACACCACAAACGTGTACAGGAGACGTTTCAGTGCAACTGTAACATTCCTGACTGCCCGACAGACGGTAGCCTTGGAAACGTGCTCAGCTTCACCAATATTATACAGAAAGCTCCCGTTTGCAAAAAACCGAAGTGCAATACAAATAATATGTAATGAACTGAGAGCATGTCCGCGATGTGTCACATGCGTAATATATGGCCTGAGGATGTTATCCAAATAAATTATAGATTGTGCTGAGAAACGGTAACGTTCGCACAGACAATCATCAGGAAATGATAAAATGTCCAAACGCGCTCTGATCACTCTCTCCCGGCGGAGAGCTCTGCGGAGAATTTGGGCTTCACGATCTACTGGCTCTTCAAGGAAGGGACACGCCATGTCTGACACTTCCTACTGTCAGGTTTCCGACAAAGGGGCGGAGACAGTCAGGGTTAGTTGTAGTAAACCTGCTAGGGGGCAGGTTAGCTTCACGGCGTGTGTCGTCATAGTGACTCACTCAGGCTTCAGCTGAACTCGCTTTGTGAAACCGAAAACCCAGAGTTTTCGTTAACTCAGGGTATACTTACTCAGTTTTTCCACTAAACCGGCTTCCTGAAACAGGGCCCTGGTCCTAGGAGGTTAAACAAATGTGGGAAAACAAAAACAGCATGTGTGACTAGGGATGGGTACCGGTATCCGGTGCCATGATGGCATGGTTCTGTCATAAATGGTAGTAACCAGACCGACTAGCTTTATTTTGGTGCTTTTTTTCTTCTTCCCTGAGCTGTGATACACTTTAGATTCTAGCCAATCATTTTACGTTTCCGAGGATAGTAGGCGGGCCCAGGTACATACGTTCTTTTAGAGCAGAGCTACAGATTAAAAATGCCCAAGGCGAAGCGGTCAAAAGTCTGGCTGTACTTCACAGCAAAAGATGCAAACTCAGCAGCCTGCAACAAGTGCTTTAAGGTGATACTGTGACACTGTCAAAGGAGGTAACACCTCAAATCCGATGAAACACCTGGCGACGCATAGCGGTTTTTTTAAAAGCCGAGAAATGCGCCGTATTTGATAGCTGATGGCAGCAGCAGCCGTTCTTCTCTGCGTGAGTAGCTTAATGTTGTTCGTGTGTAATTTACGTTGAGTAGGCTAACCACGTTATTACATTAATGCATGTAAGGTGAACTAGCAAACATCATCATAGCTACATGCGGCTGTTCTCTTGTTTGATGGCAGATGCTCCCTTCACCCTGGCCAAAAAGGCTAAAATGACCAAAGAAAAAGTGGAAAACAGTTAAACATGAGAGGTTTTTGGACAAAGTTTGTGTTTTTTCCTTTGTTTAAGCACTGCTTCCAGCCAAGAGTGATACCATATATGCCCCATAGCTGCAGAAAAGGCTAACATTGTTATCTTTTTGCAAAAAAACAGCTGAACATAAAGAGGTTTTTGGACCAATTTTGTGTTCTCCATTCTTTAAGCACCGGTTTGAGCACCGTGTAAGCACTGGCACCGTTTCAAAAGTACCGGTTTGGCACCGGTATCGGATAAAACCTAAACGATACCCATCCCTAGGTGTGACTTACTTCCCATTTCCAAAATGTTTCACTCCATTTTGTTTACTCGAGAAAAAATGTTTCTTCCTCACAACAAAAGCTCAAAAAAAGCTTAACCAATCCTTAAACAGTCCATGGATGGATTCAACATTATGAAAAGGAATTAACTGCATATTAGCGGAAGTGAAAGCAGTGATTACACAGAAGTCTTTGTGTGCATAGAAATAAAACTACAAAAATATCGGCCCGAGCACGTCTCCATGGCTAAACTTGTATACAACAAACACTCCTGACCTACATGGCCAAATTGGAATTTATAAGATGCATATAATTCAGGGATTTCCTTTAACACCAGTGTTGTATTCTGGTCAATGCAGGAAGAGTTTATGATCAATGATATCAAGTTATTGAAAGCAGGGATGATTTTAGTAATTTTTTCACATTTGATCAGATACTGAACTTTGATACTTATCAATATTTAATGTTTTCAGTTTACAGATTTGTTTCTGGGGTAAATGAAAAAGTGGAGACAATTTAGCAGATTCATGTGTTTTTGGAGTCCCAGACCACAATGACTTGTGCTGCTGCATATATCATTACCCATTTGGTTTAATTTAATATTAGACAGAAATAAGTCGAGTGTTTAAGTGTTTATTGCAGAAAAATGTTGGTCATTCAAATTTCCACACCCACAATCAACATTTTTATGAACACAGAAATAAAAATAACACTGTCATCACATTATAAAACAAATTAATGATAAAAGAAATTATATACACATATGTACACAGATAAACTTTATGCATTCTTATCCATAGCTGCCATCTGGAGGTCTGTAGAGTTTGGGGAAGGTGAGAAGCTGGACGCTGCTGAAGGCAAACTTCCTGCTGCCAATGTTTTTCTCCACGTTCTCCATCCTGCAGCCATCCCTGCATACATACAGAGCAGGGCAGAAAGAGACACAAATACACAAATTAACATTGAGTCATGGACATACAATGGTTTAAGATTAGCATTTTTCATAAATATCTAAAACCAGTGGCAGTTTTGTTTAGCGCTGCTTGTTTAAAAGATCCAAAATCAAGAGGAAAAATAAAATAAAATGTAAATTGCTGAAGGATAGGAAGAATAAATGAAATTAGAAAAGTAAATAATCACTCAACCATGAATACATTTTCAGGAGAGAATAGTTAAGGACACTGGACCACATGAAGAACCACTTCTATTTATGTTTTGTAGGACATACAAGAGATTTAGGAGACTTTCACCACTTTTCTCATCCATCTTGGAGCAACTGTAACCTCATTATTTACTCAGGGATTAGTAAACTATTTTTCATCAACAATTTTATTTCATTTTAAACTTTGATAACAGAACTGAAAAATAAATAATCAAAAACACACACACACACACACACACACACACACACACACACACACACACACACACACACACACACACACACACACACAAAGACAAAGGGAGGTTATCCTATTCTTTCTTTGCACACCAATCCCCACACCACCACTCTCTCATTACTCTGTTCTTCAAGTTACAGAAAGCCAGCTTGTAAAGGGGGACCAAATACAATCAGATTGATGCAATTTATCTAATAAACCATAGGTCACTTTTTCATAAAACACCAACTTAGCCATCGTCATTGGCCACTCTTCATAGGGAGGGGGTCTTCTTTTACCGCCAATGTCTTAGCAGGACCTGTTTGGTCGTAGTAAGAGCAAGAATAATCCATCTTTTTGTATAACTGGAAAAGTCTCCATCAGAAATTTCTGTGGTTATATCAAGTATGGACAGTTTTGGTGAGATACCAAATCTCCTTTTGAAAACACTGAAAATTACCTCCATTATGTTTTCCCACCAATCCCGAAGTGCCGAACAGCTCCATAAGATATGTAAAATCGAAGCGTTTTGACCATCACCTTTCCAACAATCGTCCGTGGGGGCCAAGTTCCATTTATACAGTTGTTGCGGTGTTCGATGCCACCTATTGATTATCTTAAGTTGAATAAATCTACTGCCTGTTTCTTTATACACAGTGTTAACATTATGAATACATGAATCCCATTCAACTGAAGATATGTCCAATGCCATGTCCTGGGCCCAATAGCCCTTAACTTTAAGGAGAGGGTCAGCTGACCGTTCTTGCAATAAATGATAAATTTTAGAAGTGATACCTTTACCCAAGGGTGATCTTGAGAGCAGGACTTCCATAGGGCTGCCCACAGGACAACTCAAAAGGCCACTTTGATAATGAACTATGCATTTGGACATATCTCCAGAATTGATTATGCTGCAACTTGTATAACTCCACAACTTTATCAAAGCTTAAAAAAACATTTGGTCCCCCAGTCAAACAAATCTGATACATAAAGGATGCCTGCCTTACGCCACTGTAACCAGTCAACCGATATCCCTCCAATTAAAATTCTTTTATTCCCCCATAGGGTTGCCGAAGGAGATTTAATAAAGTCCCAGCGACCCGCCCTATGTAATTTACACAACAATGTCTTCGCATTTGCAATTATAGGATGGGTAAGAAATAAGAAATAAATAAATAGAACAGCTTGTAAAATGTACAAGGATAGAATTGTAAGAAGCCAACTTGTGTGAGAGACAATCTAGGGGTACAATCTTACAATGTAGGGGTAGGGGCTGATGGGGAATGGTAATGAACAGAGTTCAGCCTTCTGACAACCTGGTGAATGAAGCTGTTCAACAGTCCAGTGGAGCGAGCCCGAACACTCCTGTACATCCTCTCCGAAGGCTGAAGAGGGAGTGTGAAGGGTGTATACTGATCATGTCTGAGTTAAGAAAAATAAATACATAAAATAATAAAATCGCTTAAAAATAAAATTGTTTAACCCCCCCCCCCCCCCCCCCTAAAGATAAAGATAACATACATTGAGAAAAGAGGAGAAAACAAAATACATTAAAAAAAATTAGAACACCACTGGTTTAAAATACAAAGAAATGTTTTTCAAACTGTTTTAAAGATATCTAATGTTGACGACCTCCTGATGTGAAGAGGCATTTTGTGCCCTAATTCAGAAGCAACCGCTTCTACAAACCCATCTCCTCTTTTAATCTGGATCTTGGGAGACAGCCAGGAGCATTTTCTCAGCAGACCTTAGTGATCTAGTGAGAGTGTGTAAGTACAACAATGAGTGTCCACAGCAAAATTGCTGGAAATACAAATACCATCAGATTTCGATTCACTGCACCCTGCGATACCATCAGCAAAGCATCTGATTGGCAATTCCTTCATTTTTCAGAATGACATTGATCCCAAACACACTACCAGCGCAGTAAAAGCATATCTGGCTCCAACACCATTGTGAAGTTTGCTGACGACACAGTGGTGTTGGGCGCCATCTCCAACAACGATGAGACGGCCTACATGGATGAAGTGAAGAATCTGGCATCGTGGTGCCAGGACAACCACCTCCAGCTGAACGTCGGCATGACCAAGGAGCTGGTGGTGGACTTCAGAAGGGGTCAGCACAGAGACTACAAGCCTATTATCATCAATGGAGCTCCAGTGGAGAGGGTGCAGTCCTTCAAGTATCTTGGTGTCCACATCTTCTCAGACCTGACATGGGCTGCCCACATTCAGGTCCAGACCAAAAAGGCTAGGCAGCGCCTGTATCACCTACGACAACTGAGGAAGTTCAGGGTCTCTCCAAAGATCCTCAGGATTTTCTATACATCCGCTGTGGAGAGCATCCTCACACAGAACATGACATCGTGGTTCTATCCCCAAGCCATCCGTGCCCTAAACACACACACCCACCCCCTCTCACATCATCTATAATTGACTGAGACAGGACTCTGTTCCAGACACTAAACCAAGGAACAATGTACATTTCAAATTCTTTTAATTTTAAATATGTTTATATTGTCTATTCTGTAAAATAGTCAGATGTCTATTCATATTAATGTACAGAATTCACCTGCTTGCTGCTACTACTGCACATTCACCCAATGTGTGTGTGTGTATATATATAATGTTCTTCCTCTACCCCCCCATTTTTGCACATGTCGAGGAGCGTGTCAGGCTACATTTCACTGTGTGTTATACTTGTATAACTATGCATGTGACAAATAAAGAACCTTGAACCTCTGGATAAATTAACACACTTATCACACATGGAACTCAAATCCAATTTGGGATCACCCAGACAGAGAATAGAACAAAAGCAAACATCCAAAGAAGAGCTTTGAATGTCCTTAGTAGCCTGGAGAACTATTCCTGAAGACTTTACAGAAATTACAAGAAAGTTGCCTAAGAGAGCTCAGATTGCACACTTGTATAATGTCACGATCCTGGGTCTTAGGACCCAGTGTTTTGAGTTTTAGTTCATTTTGATGTTTATAGTATGTTTAGCTCATTAGGCCTCCTATGTTGATTTGCTTATTAGTTCCCCCTTGTGTTTCAACCCATGTTAAGTCTCCCCTGCCCTTCATGTCTCTCTGTGCCCCCTCTGTTCTGTTTATGGTGTGTCTTTGCATGTTTGAGTTTCTTGTTTTCTGTCACCCTGCATTGTGCATTATGTTCTCATGGTTGGTCTTTTGTTACTCCCTCTAGTCTAGTCTCTTGTGTTCAAAGCTGAGTATTTCCCTCTGTGTATTTTGGTTCTTAGACCTCTGCCTTATGGTTTGTCTCGGTTTCTTAGTTGCTGTCTCCACTGTGTCTAGTTCGCGTCTCTGTGTGATACTTCCTGTTTTACTTTGAAGGTCCATGCCTCATGTGAGTGTTTCTAGTTTTGCGTCTCTGTCTCGTCCAGTCCTGATTTCTCCCAGCTGTGCCCTCCTTCTGTGTCTCATTCCCTCGTTATCCCTCTGTGTATTTAAGCCCTGTGTTTCTCTTTGTCAGTGTCGTAGTCTCCATCATAGCTGTGTGATTTTTCCCTGTGGCTCCTTGTGCTTTAGTTTTCCCAGTTTAGTTTATTTTGTATTGTTTTTCGTGTCCCACTCCACGCCAGCAATAAAGCTGTGTTTTTTGAGTTTACCTTTTGTCTCTGTGAGTTTGCGTTTGGGTCCTACTTTTGCCTGCACACAGCCGTACTGTGACATATAAACTCTGTTTTCCCCATCTCTACTGTAAATAGCTGCATTTGTTTCCCATTTTCCGTGGTGTTAACAATGGTGCCGAACCCCAGCCTCCATGTTGGACTCCGAGCCTGCACAACCAGTACAGCTGCTCCAGCTGTTAGTCCGAATATTGGTGAATATCGTGGTCATGCACCATGAAGAGGTGGCGGTGTACAAAGTACAGCTGGACAGGCTGCAGAAGCGACAGACCGAGGTGCTGGAAAGGCACTGGCGGTGTTGATGCATTGGGGAGGGCGACGACCCTCAGTCATTTCTGGAAACCTTCCGGGCCACAGCAGAGGCATGCCAGTGGCCTGCCGCGGAATGGACACCGTGGTTGCTGCCAATGCTGTCGGGAGAGGCTCAGACGGCGCCTTTGAGCCTGTCATCTGCTTTACAGGGCAGTTTTGAGTACATCAGCCATGCGGGGCTCGATTACTTGGACCTCTCCCCGGAGGATCACTTCTGGCGCTTCTGGGTTTGTCAGCTGGTGGGGGAGGATCGGTTATTTGTGTGGGCCTATTAGCTCCACGATGCAGGGGCTATATGGCTGCAGCCCGGACCATTGGAGGGGAAGGCATGCATACTGGCAAAGGTGGTCTTGGAGCAGTTTGTGGATGGTCTGCCAGGGAAACAGCGGTCTGATGTCTACCATGCACTGGGGCACCAGTCCAGGCAAAAGATGGCCTTCTGTTCAGCTTGTTTGGAGCCCCTGACACTTTCTAGCATCAAATGGACCAGGTAGGGGGGCACACAGTGCACAGGCTGCCACCTTCCTGGATGATGTTATCATTCACAGTAACACCTGTGTGGAGCATGTGCAGAAGGTGGGCGTGGTTCTGGAGTCTCTGATCAAGGCAGAGCTCACAGCCAACAGTATCTGGGGTACCATACCACTTGGGGGGTGGGCAGGTGCATCCACAGGCAGAGAAGACAGCCGCCATTGCATCTGGCCTGTGCCCCAAGACCAAAAAGGAGGTGAGGAGGTTCCTGGGGCTGGTTGGGTATTGTCGCCGGTTTGTGCCTGGGTTTGCGGACCTGACCAGCCCCTCATCTCACGGGGGCTGGTCAGATCTTGTCTAGTGGACGAAGCGGTGCCAGGTGGTGTCTTGCAGATGGACGCCTCAAACGGAGAGCTAGAGCCAATTTGTCCCAGCAGGTAAGGGGGGTTGACTGCCGTAGGTGCAGCCGGATATGGCCCTGACCTCAGTCTGGCAGTGGGTGTGCGTGATGTAGGGCTGTGAATAAATGACTGAACAGTGACTGAATGCTGTGGGTCCGTGGTGTTCACACCAATCCAAAAAAAAAAAAAAAAGGAAAAAAAATGTATAGTTCAAGAATTTTTCAGTAGTACAGGATATGTGACAGCATGGGATGAGCTGGCCAAACACATGGACTCAGCTGGAATTAACTGAGCTCCAGAGGGGCACTCATTCTCTCATGAATGTTTCCAGAAGCAGTTTGCTTGGCTAAGTGCTCAATTTTAAACGCCTGGAAGTGATTGGAGGTGTCCCAAATTCATTGATTTGGAAGGATAAAAAGAATACTTTTAGCAATACAGAATATCTTATAATAGTCAGGGCTATGAACTGCAATGTGACTGGTTGGCAATCACAAATAGGTCCATAGGAGCAGATCATATGACCAAGCATCAGTCTTTTACAATTTGAAGGAGTGGTAAAACATTCCAGCAAAGTTCAAACTGATGATAATAAAAATGTAAACTCATAAATGCTGCTAAAGTTCAAACTGCACCCTGTTCTGTAGTCTAAATGAAACAACCTGTCTGACAGCTTCTTTCTTATTAAAATATCGAGTGTTGCTGAGAGGAGAAATGGAGCAGAAAGGAGTTCAGCTGGATTCAGCGAAATTCTCTTGTTCCATCTGTTTGGATCTACTGAAGGATCCAGTGACTATTCTGTGGACACAGCTACTGCATGAACTGTATTAAAACACACTTTGATGAACAGGACATGAAGGGAATCCACAGCTGCCCTCAGTGCATGGGGCAATTCACAACGAGGCCTGTACTGGTCAAGAGTACCATGTTAGCAGACTTACTGGAGGAGCTGAAGAAAACTGGACTTTTTTTACAACCTGCAAATGTTGGAAGGTGCCCCAATCATTAATTTTAAATATATCTATAAAGGATGGAGCACCACAGGGCAACTGAACAAAATTTTCTTATCAGATCACATAAATCTGTCTCAGGAACAAGTAAAATGACTAAATCCAGCTATAAAATGTTGAATTAAAATACTAACTTTGATTTCAATAATTTTTTATTTCAAGTAATTTCATGTTGGTTCAAAGACATTTTTGATGCACAGCCCGACAGTCCTCTCTGCATTCTGTGCTGTAGCACCTGGATGCATCATTACTTATACAGGTTAGACACCTGTGAATAAACCTCAAACATTTAAACTTTTCTGTCCTGATGAAGTCAGAAGGTGCCAAAGTCTCCCTGAATATCCTTTAAAGATTCGGGTTTGCCCTTTTGGATATTGACATAGTGAGAGATTTTGATAGGTTTCAGTGACCATGTTTGATCAATTTTTTAAAGTTTTAACTTTGACAAAAACTTCAGGAAGGTCATTCATCTGATTTTTAAATTACCTAAAGCAGACATCTTGATGATCGGTAATGTTTGAAATGAGGTTACTGCCAGGTTTATCCTCTGTCACCACTTGTGATCACATTACTGACTGAACTGCCTCTTCTGTTACTGGAATAGTTCAAAGTCCCTCCCTCTTCTGCGTAAAGGAAGAAAGAGAAAGAGAAAGAGAAACTCACACAGTCACTGACACTGAGAGGAGAAATGGCACAGAAAGGAGTTCAGCTGGACCGAGAAACCTTCTCTTGTTCCATCTGTTTGGATCTACTGAAGGATCCGGTGACTATTCCCTGTGGACACAGCTACTGCAGGAACTGTATTAAAGGTTTCTGGTATGAAGAGGACAGGAAGGGAATCCACAGCTGCCCTCAGTGTAGGAAGATTTTCACACCGAGGCCTGTCCTGGAGAAAAACACCATGTTAGCAGCTTTAGTGGAGCAGCTGAAGAAGACTGGACTCCAAGCTGCTCCAGCTGATCACTGCTATGCTGGACCTGAAGATGTGGCCTGTGATGTCTGCACTGGGAGGAAGCTGAAAGCCATCAAGTCCTGTTTAGTCTGTCTGGCCTCTTACTGTGAGAAACACCTGCAACCTCACTATGATGCAGCTCCATCAAAGAAACACAAACTTGTTGACCCTTACAGAAAGACCCAGGACAACATCTGCTCTCATCATGATGAGGTGATGAAGATTTTCTGTCGTACTGATCAGCAGAATATCTGTTATCTCTGCTTGATGGATGAACATAAAGGCCATGAAACAGTCCCAGCTGCAGCAGAAAGGACTGAGAAGCAGAAGGAGCTCGAGGTGAGACGACTAAACATCCAGCAGAGAATCCAGGAGCGAGAGAAAGATGTGAAGCTGCTTCAACAGGAGGTGGAGGCCATCAATGGCTCTGCTGATAAAGCAGTGGAGGACAGTGAGAAGATGTTCACTGAGCTGATCCGTCTCCTCCAGAAAAGAAGCTCTGATGTGAAGCAGCAGGTCAGATCCCAGCAGGAAACTGAAGTGAGTCGAGTCAAAGAGCTTCAGGAGAAGCTGGAGCAGGAGATCGCTGAGCTGAAGAGGAAAGACGGTGAGCTGGAGCAGCTCTCACACACAGAGGATCACAACCAGTTTCTACACAACTACCCCTCACTGTCAGCACTCAGTGAGTCTACACACTCATCCAGCATCAATATTCGTCCTCTGAGCTACTTTGAGGATGTGACAGCAGCTGTGTCAGAGACCAGAGATAAACTACAGGACATTCTGAGAGAGGAATGGACAAACATCTCACTGACAGTCACTGAAGTGGATGTTTTACTGTCACCAGCAGAGCCAAAGACCAGAGCTGGATTCTTAAAATATTCACGTGAAATCACACTGGATCCAAACACAGCAAATATGCATCTGGTATTATCTGAGGGGAACAGAAAAGCAACAGTAAAAAGACAAAAGCAGTCCTATTCTAATCACCCAGACAGATTCACTTTCTATTATCAGGTAATGAGTAAAGAGAGTTTGACTGGGCGTTGTTACTGGGAGGTGGAGTGGACAGGGAGAGGAGTTTGTGTAGCAGTGGCATACAAGGATATTGGGAGAGCATGGTACTCAGATGAATGTGTTTATGGAGGAAATGACAAATCTTGGGCATTACGTTGTGACACACATAGCTATGGTTTTCACTTCAAGAATCTCTCAACTCCTGTCTCAGGTCCTCGGTCCTTCAGAGTAGGAGTGTACCTGGATCACAGAGCAGGTATTCTGTCTTTCTACAGCGTCTCTGAAACCATGACTCTCCTCCACAGAGTCCAGACCACATTCACTCAGCCGCTCTATGCTGGACTTTGCCTTTTAGACTACAAAGTCACTGCAGATTTTATTAAACTGCAATAAACAAAAGTCATTGAGGGACAATTGGTTAAAATGTGTGATTTAGTTTCCAGTTTCTTCGGTCTCCATTGTTGTTCCTGTGAACTCTGTGTCGTGCTACTTCTCTGCACAGAGATCATCTGTCAGTCACACTTCATGTGCGCTACTTTGATGTCTTATCATGTTTCATTTAGATAATGATTGACTTTGTCTGGATGGCTCTACTTCCGGTGTCTCTAACCATTAAGACTCTCAAAGCTCATGGTGCAGGGCTCTAGACTAACTTTTTGCCATGGGCGTACCAGTACCGGCACAAAAGTTAGGCGCACACAAATTTTATAATAATTTATATAATATAATGTGTTTTTCTGGATACACTGTGCTTTTTCAGCATTCAAAGATTGATGACACCGTGTCAGAGCACAGACTATGAATTTCAGAAGGATCAGGCCTTAACTTAACAGAAAAGTTAGCAATAGTTCTTTTCCTATTACAGCTACATCCACTTCTGTCGTGCCTGGGCTGCTCACTAGGGCTGGGTATCATCACTGATACTGAAACAACGGTAGACTGGTGGGTAATAAGCGAATGAATAATACAGAAAACAGAGATTGGAGACGGGAAACTGTTCTTGAAGTACAGAGAGAGCTAGCTGTGCATGAAGTCTGATTTTTAATAGTCGTGGAAGCAAAACAGCAAATTTCATGACGACATTGATCAATAGTGAAGCGCAGTTTGCTGCTTCTTTTGCTGCTGGCTCGGTGAATTTTGGTTGGAGAGAGACAAAACCTGCAGCTCAGAATCAGCGCAAAAAGACGTAATCACAGCGCGGACCCGACGCATCAGAACCGCTAAGCTCCGACAGCGTGTCCGTCTACGGGCCGTCGGGTGAGAAAGCCGAGAAAGACAAAGTTGATTCTGATGCGTCGGTCCTCTGTGTTTACGTCTTTGTGTGGAATTCGTGTACCTGCTCTCATTTGCTGTTTGGTTGTTGTTGAAATGGTTTTGTGAGCTTTAATCTGAGAATCTGGCGTTTCTGGCAAAACACAGTTATATTTAAAAGTCGATTCAGGATTTAATGAATTGATATCGCTTTATTCAAGCTACTCACCTCCCACTTCCACCTGCACTTTCAACTGGACCACGGCCAATCAGAGAGGTCCCGCCCCTGACTATCTCTGATTGGTTTAGTCCACGATAGGGGCAAAATGTGTGTCTGTTGTTGACCACAGGGAAGGTTGCAGATTTTTTTTATTTTTTTTTTGCCACTTGAACAGTTGGTCGCACAGGTGCAACCAAATATTTTTTTTTAGTCGCACCACTGAAAAATTTGGTCGCATTTACTCTAGAGCCCTGTGGTGAGTTTTTTTCAGCAATACTGAATGAAACCACATACATATGTGAACTTCTCTCTTCTCCAGATGTTTCAGGAATATTTTGGCTAATGTATATTTTTTAAATTCAATTCAATTTATTCATGGACCGTAATAGAAAAACCAGCAGATTCATTAATTCATTGCACAGAATTTGTTCTCATTTTGTAAAACAAACAAAAAAAACATTTAGAATTACATTCACATTTATTTTTAGATTTTGTTGTTCACTGTGATCGTCTCTCGTCATTACTTGATTATTCACAGCTCATATCCTGAGTCATACACACTGATTGTGTGAATGTTGAAGTCTTGAAGTGACTGTTCTGATTTGGTGTTATATAAATAAAAACTGTTTTGACTTTAAACCAAATTGAATGACGTGAATCTAAAAGTTTACTCCATGTAAACATCACATGATGTCAGAGTGAACTATAGGATACAGACGACTTCATGTTAAAGGATGATTCTGCTTTATTTTAGCCTGCTGTATTTCCCATCATGTGTCTGTTGTGATTTAATGAGTCATGAACTTCATCCTCCACCTGTGCTGTGCAGTTACATAAAAACAATGAAAGGCCAAGAAATAATAATCATTTTTAATATGAATCATTTTAATGAATTTATTATGACTGAAAACACACACAAATAAAAGGGTTTAAAATGAGGTGTATGAGCCTAAAATATGGAGATGATATGTGTCAGGCACTTTATTCATTGCATTCTGTGTATTTTTATGCATTCGTTTTTTACTAACACTTACCACCCGCAGGGGGTTTACAGGACTTTTTAAATAGAGTGAGGAGGACCCGCAGGGCATCACAATATTTGATTAGTAAAGACAGACGTATTACAATGTGTTACATTGTTGCACAACAGAAATTTCTATTAAATTATTGTTTTGCAAAATAAGTTCACACATAGATCTTAACTATGATTAGTTGTGCTGAATAAATCTTACTCAAGTATGTATACTAAGGTTTTAGGATCAAAATATAAAGTACTCATTAGATTACAGTAACTGATCTTCAGCAAGTATGATCACCTCTATAAAAGCAGAAGCTTCGGCAGTGTGCTGCTCACGAACATTCATGTTTGTGCTGAATGAAAGCACAATGCCACAATCTTCCCAGCAGTGAATGTTTCAGTAAATTCACAGCAATGTCAGACCATCCAAAAAACAGAGAGCTACATCTCTGACTCTACAGGCCTCAGTTAGCATGTTAAATCTCTGAGTTGCCAAGTGGCAGCCAAGAAACCTGAAGTATTTAGAGCATTTCTGTAAAGAGGAGTACAAACATCTTACTGCTGAACTTGCCAACAAGGGTTTCGCCACCAAGTAGGAAGTCCTGTTTTGCATGTTCTCAAATACTTGTTTCACTCAGTGACATGAAAATTAATTTATAACTTTTATGTTGTGGTTGTTATGCTGCCTCTCTCCATTAAAATTACAGACTGTTCATGTCTTTGCACTTCAGTAAAGTACTAGAGTAAACGTTTGTGCTACAAATTAATTGTATCCTAATCCTCGCTATAAATTGAAGGGTTAAAAAAAAAAGCATTATCAACCTTGTGTCAGTCACAAACTGTGGTCTGGTAATAATAAAGTCAAATTTCAGATTGCAAAGCCATAACAAATAACCGTCTGCTTTTCATTCAAACTTGTTCCTCTGTTGGTCTCTAAACAGAATGAGCAGCATAGCAGAGAAATGATGTGCGACAGGGAAGAAGAGTGGGGTGGACTTTGAGGAGGGGTGCACATTATTGAGTGAACACTTGAGCACCATCTAAAAATTTTACTTTATCAAGATTTGTAACTTTATATTTTATTAAAGTGAATCTAATTTACTCTTTTTTTGTAGACATATGGTTCCTATGACTGTATATATACACATATACAGCTATAAATAAGCAAGAACATTTCCCTAAAAATGTAAATACCCCCCCAAACTCTAAAACACGTCCAGATTTACATTAGAGGATACTTACTGACTGACATATTGTTTTAGTCTTTGGTATCATTCTTGTGAATAAAACTTTCCAACAAATGAAAGAGAAAAATAAAGAAAGCCGCCTCTCGTCTCCTTAAGCTGAATTAAATCTCATGAACACGCTTCGTCTGAACAAACCTGACAGAAAATAGTAAGAGTGATAGTGATGCAGTCCACTTCCCAGTGTTCCCAGTCTGTGCTGCTCTACTGGTATTTTGCCAGCAGTATAACGAGGCTGAGGATGAGCCAAAGAACCAGGAGGTGAGAGGTCACCAGGAGAAAGGCCACTGGGTAAAGGTGCCGTCTGGGGGCTTTGGGGGCCAAACACTGTGGGAGTTCTGAGGGAGTCTCCCCTGGATCTAACCCAGAGACAGGGAACCCTGACTGGGTGTAACAGCCAAGCATCTGCCCCCAGGACAGACGAGATCTGGAGGATGAGCAGGGGTGTTTGTGTGCAAGTGTGAATGAAAGCCAGGGGGGGCAGAGAAGGAAGAGATGTGAAGAGAAAGAGAGGGAATTGATGGCATGAAGTAAAAGAACAAAGAGAGAAAAAGATTAAACTGAAAAAGTTTTGCAACATTTACAATAAGTGGAGAACAAAACGGGGAAACAGGAAAAACAAACGAGGCGAACAAACAGAAATAAAGGAAGGCAAGAGGAAGAGGATTGTTGTGTTTTTCAGGAGAAACAAAAACACACCTTCTCATCCAGTCCAGTGCGATGCTGAAGTGCTGCTGGCTGAGTGTGTGTCGCTCCCGCAGTAAGGCGCACTGCTCCAGCGTCACCGACATCGCAGTGCGGTCCTTCGCACTCTTACAGCTCGTCAGCCGCACACCGTTCACCTTACGACACACCTGCACGTGACAAAAACACTTTGTTCAAAGGCCCAAAGCAGAGAAAACACATTAATATTATGGGAAGTGTTGTAGCAGAGGTCCTAGTGTAAATGCCCCTTGAGTAAGTTCAACATTGACAGTCAGCTGAGCCCTTTCTGTGGGGCTTGGACGTTCTTCGCCTGTACAAGCATATTATTGCTTGTGAGGTTAATTAGTGGTTCTAAACTGGTTACATGGAGTAAAGGAGTCCCCATCGGGAGCACTGGGATATTTCCCGGTGGTTCCCACCAGGTGATCCCCACAGAGTCAGGTCTTAAAAATCTTACATGAGTAAGTGTGTTTCAGGTGCTTACCTTAGCAGCGATCCACAGAACCTCCACGTTCTTCCTCTTCTTGGCCTCAATGCTGCGTTCCAGAGAAGACAACAAGTCTGCCAGCGACTGGATACCAGCTGACAGAAGAAGAAGGAAGTTCAGTTCAGTCATTGTTTCACTGTTAGCGATCAGACAACCCTCTGTGAGCAAGCAATTAGCAAGAGTGGGAAGGAAAGCACCCTTTTAACAGGAAGAAACCGCAGTAGTGATAAAAAAGCCTTACCCATGTCCGGCAGTCTGTCCCTCAGTGTGTTACAATAAGCTTTGAGACGCTCACAGCTCTGCTGGTTTATTCTCTCCTGCAACGAACAGTCACCAAACCTGAAAACAAACATCAGCTTCTGAGTAATTTTACCAAAAATGGAGAGAAATTTCGCAGCTTACAGGAAGCAACCTTCTATTTTTTGTTGTTGTGATATTATAATGTTTAATGTTCATAATAATAGTTGGCTAAAGTTTCAAATAATGAGGGAAATGTCAAAAGCCAGGTATGAACAGTAAATGTTGTTTTCAAAGCCTTTTCTCTACCTAAACCTGATCTCTACTTGCAGATTTTCTCACAAAATTCAACCACTACATCTTGAAACTCCTCTGGGTTCTTATTTGGGCTTTTAATTTGAAGCATTCCAGACGCCGGCCAATCAGAAAAGAGTGGACTTTTAAAAAGGTGTGCCTTAAAAGGGCTGCTTGTTTCAAATGGAGGATGAGCTAAGCGCCTACAGAGAAGGACAAAGTAACTAAAGCTAGTCGAATCCTAAAAGACGAATGTGCAGCTTGAGATGCAGCTTAAAGTCATCTGATTAATAATCTCTAATGAAGATTAAGCTGTCGATGAAGATGTGCACCAACAGCAGACACATTAATATTTTTTTCCTATAAGACCTCTACTTCCAGCAATTTTATTCAGAGGTAGAAAAATATATTGATGTTCACAAGAGTTTGAATTTTGCTCATTAAAGAGTGAAAAGCGGTTTGTTTACCTCTCAGCGTAACTCTGATGCTGGTTGATTCCAATGTTAAACAGAACAGGATCGACTCGAATCAACAGTCCATCTTTCAGTTCCTGTGGAAGTGAGCTGAAGGTCTCCGGGGGCAACGGCACTTCAACAATAAAACTGCCCCTAGTTGGAGATGAACGCACAAAGTGAGGAAGCTGCACACTCACTGCGTGTATAGATGTGTGTGTGTGTGTGTATTCCCACCATGTTCCACTGAGTGTCGGCAGCAGGTCGTCTGGTTGTTCCGTTTTGGCCTCGGTGATGGTGAACGCTACTCCCTTTAGGTCAGCCACGCCCACTTCCATGTCTTCCAGCATCCCAATCTCATCACCTGACACACAAACACACCTTAAATGTGTAAGCACTGCATGTAGAAGAAGTGTACATGAATGGCTCAGTCACACTAAAATAAAGGACAGCAGCTTCCTTGAGAGTGGCTGCCCCGTGATTGCACTAAAACTTTCACTTTCAGTGAAGGCCTGACACACACCTTACTACAATCACTCTCAGACAGAGTGGCGAAGATTTCCAAATCACAGACAGACGGCCAACACACTGCCATCAGTCTCAGTCAGTCTGCACCAATAACTTATTTGCAACACATCTTGCAATAAGAAACTCGAATGAACTGGTTGACAACTCTTTGTTTTTTGGGTACTTTCCCAAATAAATCTGTGGAATTTTCCCAGATTAATCACAGTTAATCACTGTATCATCACAAACAGATTGTACGTACCATATTTTTCAGACTATAAGGCACACTTAAAATCCTTTAATTTTCTCAAAGATCGACAGTGCGCCTTATGTATGAATTTTGGTTGTGCTTACTGAGCTCGAACCGATTTTATGTGGTACGTGGCTTTATCGGAGCATTATGGCTACTATAGTCAGGAGCCTCGCGGAGAAATCTGGGTCCAAAACTCCGTCTTCTTCAGGTCCCAAAGTCAAACGAACACTGCAGCATCACTGAGAGTTAAAAATTATCTAAATTCTTTCATCTTTAATAAAATGATCAGCGTTGCTGCTTTAACAGGTGTAACAATTAAGTTTAACATTCAGAAGACATGAAGACAGAAAACTAAACAGCAGTGAGGTTTGTCGGGTTACTGAAGTTTGGCTAGCTGGAATATAATGATGTGCTACATGATCGCTAGCGACACAGCTATGTTAGCATAACATTAGCACAGTGAAGCTGGAGGATGAACGCCAACTTTTTCCAGTTAGTTAACGTGAGGGTTCCTGATGGTCAGGGACAAATGCAATTGCATGGCAGGATGCTGTAAATGGATCAAACTTCAGTCAGGAGAACAACTGAGATAATCCATCCACAATACCAGGTTAGTCATTAATATACTGCAACAACATGGGAATAGAGCAGCTGTGAGAGTCCCCCGAGAGCAGCAGTGCCCAGCCTTCTACCTTTCTACCTTTAAAACCCGCCTGGTAGGGAAGTGGAGGAAGCAAGAAGAATGAGTTGAGTAAAGTTTGACTTATCTGACTGTTTTGTTTTGCTTAATTCACCTTATGGACCGAAAAATACATTAATTGCAGACTGATAGCTGAATAACTGCCATTTTAACACATCAATCACTCAATCATGAGACCTGGTCCCCGTCTTTAAAGCAACCATGTCAAAGGCAATAAGATCACAGGTTCTTCAAACATGGTAACAACAATTTGGTCTCACCAATGACTGTTTTCCATAGTGTGACTGTGTGTGACTAGTGTGTATTTACCGTGGGTGCTCAACAGGCTTTCAAATTGAGCCAATACTCCTACAGTGTGAAGTTGCCGTAGAAAGTCAGGATCCTCCAGGCCTCTGTAAAGCTTCAGCATGACACCACAAACTACTGCTGAGAGCTGGAAGACAAACACAGTTTCTTTAATACAGAAAACTACAAACTCCCACTAAAATTCCCCCCCCCCCAATAAAAAAAAAAACAGAACATGTTCCCTTTTAAATCTCTGTCATCCTCACCGCCTGGCTGAAGACGGCGTGACGTCTCTGGGCTATGTGTGCAGGGCCCTGAGCGACCGTCACATCCACTGCCTCCTGCAGGACCACAAAGGTCATTGCTACCTGGGCCTTCCCCACTGCCTCACGCACGCAGTCCCTAAGAGTGACCACCAGAGGGAGAAGGTGCTCTTGCCAGGTGCACCCAGAGAAGGAGGAGCAGGAGGAACGAGAGGCTGGAGGGAGAGCGTGAGAAAGTTTGGTGTTTTAATCAGAAATTTACTTTAAGAAAACAAAAAACAGATATCTGAAAATGAGATATCTAAGAAGAAGAAGAACTAGCAAAACTAAGTTAACAGGAAATGCAGCACTGATGAGTGAGATGAAGTGATCTTTCAAACAGAAAGAAAACAGTGAAGCATTAAAAATTGTTATTCAAACGTGCTCTGTGCATGTATTAAACCCTGTTCACTGTCAAAGTCTGATCGGAATTTAAAAACGGAGGTATTCTCCGACTGTCTCAGCACACGGACTGATTTTGATTTAAAGGACTCGAGATGAAATAATCCCGAGGTTAAATTAACCATCACAAGATTCATGCACAGCCAAGATGCACATCGCTGAAAAACTGTATCGAGCTTATTAACGTTATTGCAAGCATAATCTCAGTGAGAACGCTGCCTGCCAGATTATCAGCTAGCATAATCCATGATATTAACACGTGCACAATGTCAGGTAATACTTCAAGACTTCCTCCTCCAGAGTAAATACACGTGGACACACAGCATACTGACAGCCAAGGTAACTATGGACTGAACAGCTGAATCTACTAAAACCTTTTGCAGAATAATCAATTGACAAATTTGTTTTTTTATCGCTAATTTAGTGCTAAATGTAAAAATTTTTCAAATATATTAAAACATATAAAAATGATTTTATACACAAACAGTAGCAGAAACATGCACTTGTCTGAATAAGAACTCTGAGACGTGATTTACCGTCACCTGTGTTCTGAGAGTTTGTGTCCCCTTCCTGCGGCTCTGGTGACATCACTGTCTGCTCCTCTTGCTGCTGCAGTCGGTCGACCATGGCAACAATGCAGTTGATGCTCTTTCCGACATTCACCCACACCCTGTCCTACACAAAAACAAGCACATATAAAAACTGGAATCATACAACGCTGTCGGAAACACGCAGACATCACACACACTCCAACTTGCCCACTCCTCGTCGTCGTACTCCGTGTCGTGTCGGCCACCATCCTGCTCCTGATCGGCGGGACAGTTCTCACACAGCAGCCCGTTGCTGTGCACGTGGCTGCTGTTGGCGTTTGCGATGCACTGGTTATGGATCTCCAGCAGGGCGCATTTTACCAACTCCTCTTTGAGCGCGTGCACAAACTGCTCGGTCTGGTGGACGACAAAGTATGAGGAAACGTCAGATTTCTTGGTGTCCAAACGACTGCCGGTTAGCTGTATTCTTCTTATTCCTTCCTCACCTGTTCCGTCAGGCTGCCCAGGACCTGCCGCAGCCGGGCGGCGTTCAGCTCCTGCGCGACGGAGAGCAGCTCCTCTGCGAGCCCGAAGACCAACGGCTGCAGCTGGGCCATCCTTGTCAGCAGCTCCTTGGCTCTAGAGCTCTCCTCCTGGGAGTAAGAGACACATCTGGAGAGGAAAGAAAGGAGGACGAGGAAAACTTTACCAACAAGCTAAACTGAAACAGACTGAAGAGTCCAACAAGTCCACCTGTGTAGATTACACACTGTTGTATCTGTTATACAACAGATAACAACATGAATTTGTATTGAATCCTTGACTGCAACATTTTGGCTTTTTAAAACCAGATGTGAAGGACATGGGTTACATCCAAGACTACTGCGCGCTCGTAATCTAGCAGCTTTAGCCTGGGCGGTCAATTTAACTCTAGGTGGGGCCATTATTTCCAAACGAAACATGTTGTAATCAGAAAGATGATTGATGCTATAAACTCATCACAGAGTTTACTGGGGTCAAAGTGAGAAGTAGGATTATTTCTGCCTGAAAACGTGCTCAGCCGACGAGCACCGTGATGTCCCCCTACGGTCAGGACATTTCTGTTCTTAAACCTCAAGCTGAGCATTTAGAGTTAAAGTTCACCTTTAAGTATTTATCCTTCATGACAAGCTTGTTGGACACAACAGTGACTGATATTAAACCTCAATGCAGAAAAAACAGCAAATTTGATTTGATTGGTTTGCACAGTCTCCAGTTTTCACATGTGGACACACAAATCTGTTTTTATCTCTGAGATGCCTCTTTATGCAATACAGTGATGCCTCACAGTAACGCGGATCACTTTTCGGTGATTTTTTTTGTGTTTGTGTGCAATTTTGCTTTTTTGGGGGTTTTTTTGTTAGCACATTATGTTCTGCGTCCTGATTGGCTCTAGACCACTGTCAATCAATCTCATGTCGTGTCTCCTGCACAGTACAGAGCGTGAATGTGTTCACTTTGTCAAATTTATTGAAATCTTTGCTCGCTAGCAGTGTGACTCTGAAGTGCTGTACTGTATGTTTGTAAGTTTTCTCCCCAACAAACACAACAATGTCCACAAACCTTTGCAGCGTCAAAGACACCTGCAGGTTCCTTAAGTTCATAATACTGGACGTATTTTTCTACAAAGGTTTGAACTTTGAGGGTGTTTAAACAAGAGAGAAGAGTGTGAAAATGTTCGAGCCTGTCTGAGAAAAGTGTATAACGGGTGTAGTGAGGGGTTTTACAGCCTTAAAACATCTATAATAACTGTAAAAAATAAAGGTGGCTACTGCGCAGACTTCACCTACCGCTGGTTATTTTTGGAACGCAACTCGTGATAAACGAGGGGCCGCTGAATAACACTGACTAACACGTTCTTATATTTGATCTCTCTACAGCAATGGACAAAAGTTTTGTTAGTGGCACAAATTAGGTGTTTGACACACTAAATCACATTAAGATCTGGGGATGAATCCAAAATGTTAATCCGATGATCTCTGTGTCACTTGGTTGGACCTTCTGCCTCGTTACAATCTTACATTGTGCTGGAAAATCGCTCGTAGAAGTTTTTAGTGTCACACAGTGTGATTTACTTAATGCAGGAACGATCGTCACCAATTATTTGCGATAAATTGTCACCAATTTGTGGCAATGAGAAAACTTTTTATTCATGAGTTCATGTTTATAGATATTAACTTGTGTTCAGCTCAATTTAATTTACAGCGAGCGCTTACAATCTCTTTAACTCTAAACGTACATCACTGCCATTCATCCCTCTGCTGTGTGCAGACTGAGATAATTCCATAAAAATTAAAGCATCAGTGCGCCGACTCCACGATGCAGCAACGCTAATCCCGACAGAGTCGAGATTATAGAGATTAACCGACAGCAGCCAACAATATTATGTTTGAGTGTGACGCTGTTGGAGGAAGGAGGAGAAAGAGAAAATAAAGGGTGGAGACGTTACCTTTCCCTGAGGTTTGTATGTTTCCTGAGGAGTTTCTTCAGCCCTCCGTGTTTAAAGGCCTGGTGATGATCGGCCGGAGCACCAAAGGTTATAACGTCATACCAAACACCTGAGGACAGAGATGAGTGAGTGAGAGAGCTTTGTAGCGTCTAAAGCACAGAGAGAGAGAGAAAGGTGAAGATGGGAAACAAAACACTTTATAATAACATCATCAGTGAATCATAATGTGGTGTTTACAGCTGCTACATGATACATGATAATGCCTACAAACTGGTAAACAATTCCAATTAAACCAGTTTAACCAGCCACATAAGGTTAATAGATGATGTTTAGGAATGTTTAAGTAAGCCGGTGGAGTGGCAGTAGTACCAGTCTGTGAACCTTTGTACCCAGTTTCATTTTTACTTTTGCTTTCACCTTTACTTTAGGAAAACCTGTGGTGTGAGTTACTATAAAACAGCCTCGACTGAGCGCTGTCTCGCTGTTCATACCACACATGCACCACAGGCCTGAAGAAGAAGGAAGCCGCAGACTGAGACAACAGCCGCGTTGACATAAAATGTTATTTTCTGCTTTTATTCACACAACCAACATAAAGGGGAATTACACCACTACTAATGATGGCAAACATTTTTTATTATTAACAGTAAAATAACTACTTGATAAAGTTTAAATCACAATTGTTTGCTTACATGTATGTCTGATGGTTATTGTAAAGTGTCGTCAAAAGTCGATAAAAAATACACAACAGAAATAAGAAGCAGTTAAAGAAAGTTCGGTTATGATTTAGAAACACTTAAATAATATTTAAATATTTGAGCATTTTTAATTTATGTCAACATAGCAAATACATCTTTTTATTCTTATTTATCAGCATCGACTGGGATGCAACTAAAACCTGCAGTAATTTACCTGCAAGCTGTTCACAAAACACCACTGAAATTAGAGGGAGACACTTGTAACTGCTGCAAACGGGAGCAGGAAAGCGTGCTGCGCTGTGAGACGCTTCATACCGTGCAAACAGGACACAGCATCAAAGATGGCTACCGCTGTCAGAAAGTCCTGTACGGTACTCTGCAGGGCAAATCTGCTACGTAACGCTAGAATGATACAGTTCTGCCACAGTTAACCACAGTCAGTGTGGAGCGGTTACCACCGAATACTGTTACGACTTGACTCGTAAGCCACAACTACAATTAGAGACTGATGCTACAGCTTTTAAACCAACAACAGTCTTATTGAAACCTCTAGATGTTCAGTTTTACAGGTAACGTGTATAGCTTAAGCTATGATTAGATACATTCATGGGGTGCACTTTGGTCCGAGTCTGTGCAGATGTCCACATGTTTTTGTAACCTGTGACCTCATCTGCAGAGAATTTAAATCACAATCCAAATATGTAGCTCCAACCTTTACACCAGGGGTGTCAAACACGAGGCTCGGGAGCCAGAATAGGCCTTGAAAAGACTTAAAGCTGGCCCACTGGATGACTTTGAAAATAAGCTAGCTTTTTTACTTTTAACTGCATTTTCATTGGTTTTACAGCTTTTTCTATTGATAAGGGACCGCACCCCTGGGGTAGTATGAATTCATACCACACACTACAGCAGAGTAATTAAGTAATCGATAAACAAGGAAATGACAGTAAAGTTCCTGTTTTTTTATTATTTACCACAGAAATGTCTTTTTTTATTCTTAATATTGAGTCAACAGGGGGAAAACAACCTTTTCTGTGAATTAATTTAAATTCTTTAATTAAAGGACAATCTGGATGAGCCGCTATCAGAACATTTTCTGTAACTTTAAATATTTCTCATGTAGTTTCAGCGAGCTGTATGAGCCCATGATTTAAAATGAGTTCGACTTCCCTGCATTAAACAGGCTCTGTGAGGCCAGCGGTGGTTTCAGACACCAAATCACACGTTAGCTTTGAAATGCTCATCTCTAAGAAGCAGGAGGCTCCCGGGTGTACCTGTGCTGTCGGGACTGGTGACCTCCATCCTCTGTGTGTGTAGGTTGGTCGGAACAAACTGAAGGTGTCTGTCTGACTTACTGGTGCTCGACTTAAAACAGGATGAAGCTGCGGATATATCAGGATATATCAGTTCTGTGTACTTCCAGATAGTATCTGTGGAAAAAGCTAAAATCCGCGTGAAGATCACGTGACCTCACCTGAGACTTTTTCGAGCTCAGCGAGCAGTTCCTGATAGCAGCCAGTCACGTGGTTACAGTGGCTGACGACATCATGGCGAAGGCCATCCCAGTGGGGTGAAAGGTCACCGAGTTCCTTCACTTCCTGAATTCTAACAGGAAAAAAAAAACTTCAGGCTGAAAGAAACAAAGTTTTTTCTACTCTTGGATCTTTATGATGTCATAGGCAGGTGATATCCTTGACGATCTCACAGAAGCCCCGCCCAGCTGCTGTTGTCAGGGGCAGCTGAAAACAGTGGTTGTCTAACTTTTGTTGCGTGTAATAACATTACACCCACACGTTTTCCCTGCTTGTTCATCTCGTATGTGCAGTTGCTCTGCGCCCTCTGGATAAAATGAGGGAGGTCCACAGAGGGAGGAGCTAAAACATCTTGTTCCTTACAGAGGATGACCTGGGGTGCTGCACCAACGCCCAGAATAAGATAAACAAGGAAGAGTTTGAACTACTAAAGAATAAACTGCAGTTTCAAGGTGATTTTGATCTGGTACCTGAGTTCAGGTTATTGAGATAATAGATTAGTTCTGAAGGGTCGTTTTCTTACAGACTTTTATTTTTGCATAGGTTGTGTTTTTTTTTTATTTCTATTTACATATATATGTAAACCCAGCCAAAAATAACATCATGAACAACTTCCAGGAAGCACAGTGTGAAAACATGCACGACCACATTATCTCATCTCTGCAGGGATGCACTAATCTAACGTTAGAATCGCATATCCATCCAGTCCTGACTCAACGTGCTGGATCTGTGTCAGCATGCCGACTTATGGACACGTCTGTTTCAGTTCTGTTGTCTTGTGTTTACTTCAGCATGTAGCTAGCAGAGAGCTAACATAGCTTGGAGGAAGTTAACAACATCGTTTAGGTGATCCTGAACTAAAAACTTTTTCAAGTTGTTTAAATGTACATTTTATTTACACAAGTATAGTAAACATGTCTGCTTATGTAATCATCAGAAATGCATATACTGTCAAATAAAACAAGACTCAAATGTTAGTAATCACCCCCTGAAGGCCCAGTCTGAGCAAAGAACAAGCCCTGCATACCTGTTTGTATGTTCCTGTGTGAGCAAGCTCAGCAACTGTTTGGGTAAAGAGAAAGAAAGCGGCGTCTCTGACATCTGTTCCCTGACCAGCAGCCACCTCTGATCTTCTGTCTTAAACCTGTTCACCTTAGAGACCTGAGCACACAGCACTGCACGCGCACACACACACACACACGCACGCACGCACACACACACACACAGGTTAAGGAAGGAAAACTGATATAAAAGCAGAAAACCATATCCTGTAAACTGTGTGCCTCACATGCTCTCATCATTGGACTGTTGTCTTTGTCGTGGACAGAGCCGTGAATACTGTCGCACAGCGTGGAACACTGGGGGCAGGAAAACGGAAAGAGAGAAAGTAGGTCAAACATAATTTGTTATTATTTATCTCTTTTCTTGCACTTTAAAATGAAAGCTAGACTGGACAGTGCTAAAGCAGCTTCACTGTGACTCATCTACCAACCTAGACCTCAAATGTGCCAGAAAGAAAACCACAGAGCCAATTGTCGACTTGAGACGAGTCCACGGTGCATCAAACAAGCACCACTGAAAGAGAAAGACAACTTTGTGCTACCTTGTGTTCAGAAGGAGTTTGACTCTCGCTGTCTCCCTCCATCTGCACGCGGGACACCCGCACCTCCCCCACCTCGTTCACGCCATCCATCGTCCTGATGAAGAAAGAGTGGACACTTCATATTCAAAGAAAAAAATCACAAAAATGTAAAGACTGAGCGGTAAGGGTACCATGAGTAGGGCATTTGATGCTAATTAATTCAACAGAATTCATGAACATATCAGAAATATGGGAAGTACAGCGCTGTGGGAACACAGACTCTGCTCGTATGTGGATTTGCTCACATGGACAGTCACTCCTGAGAGGCCCACTGTGAGCCAAGAAAACCTGATTCACTTTTCAGTTCCTCTTCATAGTTTAAATTCATAATTTGGAACGGACCAGTGAACACAGGGGGACATATTAAAATATTTCAAACCAAGCTTTCTGAGAAACAAGACAGCAGAGCGACTAGTGGGAAAAGTTAGAGAGACTGAATGAAAAGCTAACTAAAAATACAACGACTAGCAAGACAAAGCTTCAATCACCTGCTACCTGATTCACCAACGAAACAAACGGGAAGAAAGAAATAGAAAGTTAGGTATACAAGGCTAACCTGAGCCACAATCAGCTAACGAGAAAGACGAAGCAACTACAGAGAAGACAAAAGTTACTCAAAACAAGATTACTAGACAACTTAAGGTGGTCAGAAACCAGAGAACCAACAATCCAACACTAACCATAAACAAACTAACTAACAAAAAGAAGCTAGTGAAAAAAACAAACATACTAGAAACATAAGAAAAGTTCAGGAGGGAACATGTTTAAGACGATAGTAACAATTAGCTGGAAATGAAAAGTTAGTTAAACAAAATAACTGACTAGATGGTAAAGACAGAAACAATAAATGAAAATACAGATGGAGGTAAAGACTAATTATTAACTAGAGAACTGAAGCTCACTAGAAACAATTACAAGCAATACACGGCTAAACAGAACAACGAGGCAATGCTAAAGAGCAAGAGAACTGGAGTAGAAATAGATGCTGCACACTTTTATGGCCTCCAGGCGTTAATTTTCCTGTTGTTTTTCCCCACTGATGCTTCAGAAAATTCTTATTTAAAGAGTTTTAAACATTGAATCAACCCAGAGACTGACTGGATAACATCTGGCAACAAGCAACATGAGGGGGGAAAATGTGTATTCCCTTACTGGTTGAGGTCATTCACATGACACTTGTCGCAGTAAGGCGCACGGTGCTGCACCAGGATTAGCTTTTTGCAGGGTTGCATCACAGTTTTTCAAGCTGAGTTTTTGAGAGTGTTTGCAAACAAGTTGCCATCTTCAATGCAAACTAGAACAACCAAAGCAACGACAAGTAGGTCATTGCAAGCTCTTTGTGACCAGTTTCAATTAGACAATTTCATGGTACATGTGCAAAGACAATAACGGACTATTCTTTTCTAGATAAGCCGTATTCACCAGCAACCGCTTGCCAATATACATTCTTCCTTAAGCTTCAGCTACACAGGACTACACAGGACTAGGGACCAGTCAGGGACCTCCTGACCCCCTGATAACCCTAAAAATAAAGCTAAATATTAACAACAGAAAGACAAAAAAAAGGTACTAAGAAACAAATCACCATTAAGGTAATCAGGAACCAACATAAATATGAAGTAATGGCTACCAATTACACAATAAGCACCAGGAAAAGTTAACTAAAGACAAAATAGCACCTCTAAATGATAGAAGAACCAACAAACACACGTCTGAAAGACTAGCTAAGAAATTCCATTAAGGTGGTAACAAATATTTCTGGATAAAGATGCCTTGCTTTTGTAAGTTTATTTGAAATGCTTCTTTATGAAGTCACAAAAATTTGCAGTTCTGCCAGCCTGCATGAGGTATGCGTTAGTAGTGAGGCACACCTGGATACAACATGCCAGCACAGACACACCTACTGCACTCCGCCTGCTCATGCCTGGACCGCGCTCTGGATCTATGCCTCTCTCTCCTCGTCTTCATTCTTCCTGTCCTCCTTCGATCTCTCGGAATTTGCTTTTTCATCTAATCTAGTCTTTACGGCTGCGCGTCTGTCTCTCTAAAGATGCTGTGGTGACAAAACAGGAAGGAGCTGCCTTTTTCTACTTTCTACAGAGGTGGAGCCCCACGCTCTCTCCTCACTTCCTCTTGTGGTCTACAGTATCTAAGCAACGGACAATCCTGGAAGCTTTTTATGACGTGCAATTCGTTGACTTCAAAACATTTCTATGATAGGAAATGGGGTAAAGCTGGGAGAGAGCATGCATGGTGAGGAAAAGAGTGTGTGCAGAGCAGGTAAACTTAAAATGAACTTCGGATGCCTGCAGGGTGGTGGGCGGGGAAAGTTGTTGATGAGTTAAACCATGCAGAATAGTGACGAAAGGTTAGTAAAACTGGATAAGGGGGACACAGAGTAATTATAAACTTTATTTTAAGAGAAGATGTGATGAATATGGTTAAAAGGGGAAGATTTAAGTGTGTTTACCTGAGGCTAAGAGAGACGTGAGGCTCCTTGACCCTGAGCACATCTCTGATAGAGAACGAGGTAAAACCCAGGAAGCTCCTCTGAGACAGAAACAGAGCAAGACAGTTGTTTCATCTCACATCAAACTGCTTTTTCATTGTTTAAATTTTCTTTGTGGCTCACATCATAGCCATATAAATATATCCAATTTCCACTGACAACAAGCTCTATGTGAAAACATCAGCTTTAAAGTAGATTATGATGATAAGACGCGTTTCAACTTGTGTTTTTTAGAATCAGGTCAAAAACATCGACTACACAGTTTCACATTTCAAACCATGTATAACATCAACACTTAACCATAACGTGAACTCTAATAGCCTCATCTGACAGTGTGGCTGCAGTCTGAGAGACTCAAGGACAAAACCTTCTTCTTTTAGAGGCCTGATGGTTTTCCTTAATAACAAATAAGAAGCAGCACTACTTGTATATCTCAAGTCACTGGAGATTGAAGCTTATCGTGGCAAACACTGGGTGAGAGCCAGCGTGAACCAGAGTAAAAATACTCACAGTTTGGTTCAAAACTCGACTTTTAGGCACAGTTTTGGTTTGACACGCTGACTCCACAGCTTCCAACAGACCAGCAGGCCTTTACCAGGCATTACAAGCTACAGTAATACCACAAAGAGGACCTTTGTAGTGCGGTCACGATCTCAGTTTCAGAACTCTTACACCCTAGAAAGCTTTCACAGGTCAGTTTGGAATCAGCACGTAACCGTGGGAAGAAGCCAGAGCACACGGGGAATTTCACAAACTGGTTTTGTGAGCAAAATATAGTCACTGACTAAAAGCTTCTTCCAGCTGCCCCGTCTTTCACGAGGGGTCACCTACTGCAGCATGCATCTCCTTGTGTTTGACTGGGCAGATTTTTACACAGAATGGCCCCAAAGGGATCTGGATTGTAAACCACTACACTATGGAGCCAGACACTGACAGAGCCAGAGAGTAGCACCAGTGCTATGGTTTCACTGTGCATTTCTTCTGCACCTAAAAATGAAACAGACCTGTACAGCACCATCATGTTTGGCCTATTTTAGCTCTTGAACTTTCCAAAGTAGGCTACTTATTGAAAGCCTCTCTTTCCTCTGTGACTACATACTCTTACTGCTGGGTGGATTCAAACACCAAAATCAAGATAAACTCTACACTCGATAAAGATGTGAGGTACTCAGTCTTCTCAGCTGAGACTATGTGCGTACAGCATCTTTCCTTTTAATTGAATTCTGTGTTAGGCAGCTTGTGCCCGTCACTACACGAACCACAGCTGCAACTGAACATGCCAAAGTTTATTAAGAACTTAAAGCGATGTTCAGGCCAGATTAAAGCTGTACAACACGTGCCCTACGATGTCAGAGCCAGGCTATAATCAGGCTGATATCATGCAGTCTGAACCCGACGTAACAGCCCTCACAGGGAAGACGTATTCCACTCCAAGGTATGTACAGAGCTGTCACACCAATTAATAAAGGACCAAATACACATCCAAACTCATCATCTCCACAAGGTCACGGCCCTGTTATCAAAAATCCCCACGGCAACGACACTGAAATCATTCGGCTGCCATGACGATAATCGGAAACTCAGAGGATTACCTTGACGAGTGAAAAGCACTCAAATCACCCAAAACACACACAAACACACACCACAGTGAAGACAAAGTGAATGAAGCTGCATTTACTTCAGTTGTCTGATATCTTTTATCACATCAAACATGCATTCATTTCACTGAGTCTGAGACTTTAAGCTGATATTCAACAGAGGCAACCATCAAAAAACTAAAAATACACAAATAAATAAAAACAGCAGATATAAAAAGACACCAACCCACACAGAAAGTAGCTCCCACGTGAGGATTCATTCATCTGAGTGATGTTTGTACAAACATCTAATGAATTTGGATATCTGGCCAAACATTTTGTGACAGGTTTTCATTTCTGTGTGTAATGTAAGGCCGATAGCTTCAGATGCATCTGGTCCACTGCGAGCAGCAGTGCAGGCGTACTGATGCATCAACTTGCATCAATTTTGGCCGCCTAGCCGAGAGACATAGGAGGAGGTTTAACCTTTTCATTTTTTAAACATGCTGATTTGCTTTTTAAGTTTCTTACTCAGTTCTTACCTTCCTTTTATTTGCTGGTTAGTTCTGGATCAAATGAATTCGTCTGTGAGTTTGTGCAGTGAAAACTGGTCGGTCAGAATAAGGCAGTCATTTTTTAAAAGTTCTGAATGTTAATTGTTTAGAAAAAACAACAACACTTATTTGTGTGATTACTATATTTAAATTATCACAATGCAGGACATGTTACAGCAGACACGCTATGACGTGTCCTCATTGCTTCCCAAGAGCAGAGCCAGCCTGCAAACAAACTTTTCCGAAAGCCTTAAAACGTTCTTCATAAGTAGAAATTCATCTTTGTCAGAGACCCTTGTAGGACGCTGAAAAGAGAAAACCACTTGAAGACAGACAGAAGGAAACCGGATATTGATGGGTTAACTTCAGTCATGCAAACAGTTGCCTCATTTCCTCGTTTGCAGCTCAAGGTTAGGGTTACAACACGCAAACATGCAAACACACACCGAGCTAATCTGTCTCACTCAGTTCTTGGGAAAAGCAAGAGGCTTTTAAGATTAAATGCAAATCACCATCAAACCTTGACACACACGACAATAAAACATCTCTATTGTGTTATTTCCACAACAATGACATTGAACTGATGCATCATCTGCACCACCAGCTTATCAGGAAACAGCATCAGGGTTATGCAGCGATCACAAACAGGGCCGAAGCAAAACCCTGTATTGCAGAGTGTGAAAGACGAGGAAGTTAAGGTTCACATATAAACCTGAATAAGCATCAGCTGCGAGACCAAACATGTATCAGTGTTTTATCAAAAAAAGTCCCCTGTCTAAAACCAATTTCCTCTGGAATATCCCTTAAAGTTAAAAAGCCACTCAAGACTGTCAACCTTCCTCTACACATACAGAGCATGTTTCCATTCACTTAGCGTGGCCTTAGTCGCTGTGTAAGAGTGCTGAGGGCTACTTTTGAAAATTTCCGGTCTCTAAACTCAGCTGAAGGCTCGTAGAAGGCTTTGATCTCTGCCTCAAAGACCATCGTCGGAAACCTGCGATAAATTTTTGCTTCTATTTTGTAATCGTCCAGCATTTGATGCCTGGCCGGTCAGGTCTGTGGCTAAAGTAGCTGACTGTAGCTTAGGGATGGACGGCTAGCTATCAAAGCAGACACATCTCTAAACTTAAACCTTAACAAATACCAAAATAAATAAAGTTATATTTAATCCCTTACAGTTGAAACTATCCACAGAGACTGAAGCAGATTTTTGTAGGGCTGTAAGCGGGCTTATTTCTGCTGCTAGTAAGGAGTTTTAAACATGGGAATCTACGGGGTTTGATGCATGTGGACTTTCCCTACCTGTCCAGCAGAGATGCTGTGGCCGTCTCCTGGCGGTCGGAGACAGTCGGTGCATGCCTTCATGGCCCTCTGCATCCTCAGAAAGTTGGTTTTTTAAAAAGTGACTTCCTGTTTCTGCTCTGACTCTCACTATTTCAGTCTATATTTCTTTCTAGGATTTCCTGCTTTCTAACATCAGCTGAAGATTTGATTAACCAGCTGAATCTATACAATGACACACAAAGGAAGTGAGTCACAGGTACACATCCCAATACATTAAGCATGTGAACTTTTAAAACAATCAAACTTTTCTTTATTCTTAATATCAAACTGACTTTTTAAATAAGCTTCTGTCAGCTGCTGCCACCTCACCTGTGTCTGCTCATCAGTCTTTAAGGACATTTATTAATAGTTTAATGTCACTTTTCTAATGTAATGATTCCATATTGCCAGGTGCTCACTCCATGCAGGCAGCTTTTACTGCAGTTTCATGCATTTAGATATACCCAGGTCCTACTGCCAGTACAATGCTGCGATTTGGTTGCAATCTCAAAACTGTACGCTCATTATTAACAAATATATTTGAAATGAATTTGAACCCAAAACAAAAGCAGGTAAAGTTTTACAAATCTAAACTGAAGCTGCTGCACAGACACACTGCTGGACAATCAGAAATACAGCCCAGCTACAGCACCTGCAACACTCATCTGCACCTGAACGCATCCTCGATGTTAAAGACTATTTGATATTTTAACGCTGACTTTGGCAGCAGCTGTACGAGCAGATTTCTCCTGCTCGTGATGCATTTCCAAGCAGGCGTTCAACAAAACTGTGGATAAAACAAGAGAAACGTGAAGCAGAAGGAGAGCAGGTTCATCCATTGGTCCAGGAATTAAGCGTCTCAGAAAACATCGAACACAAAAAATAAACTCAGTGTCGGCTTTGGTTGTCCCTTCTGATCCGTCTCCAGCTGAAAAGACCAACACACACCGGCCGAGTATCCTCCCGCTCCCTCCGCCTCCTATTTCGTCATGGCCGACTGGATTAAAAACACACGCCCCTGAGCATCATGGGAAACAATTGAACTGGCTGGCAGCTTGGAGTTTGGCAAAGAGGACGGAGGGAAAAGAGCTGAAAACGGAAATATTTGCTTTTCTGTAATCTCACTTTCTCTCTCGTGTTACTCTTTCAACCAGCTGTGTGTGTGTGTGTGTGTGTGTGTGTGTGTGTGTGTGTGTGTGTGTGTGTGTGTGTGTGTGTGTGTGTGTGTGTGTGAGTGAGAGAGAGGCAGATTAAGTGACCCAAAAGAGAAAATGAGTGTGCTGAAAAGCTACCACTGCTGGTATCACACATGCACATAACCGCACCACTAATCCTCTTAAACACACAATTTTTCAGACACACAGGAAAAACACACACCTGGAAACACACACTCACATATATACACACACTCACTGTTGTGGAGTCGTCGCCATGGTAAATGGTGACTTTGATCCTGCAGTGTCGGTATAGCGGGAAGTCATCACAAAAGCACACTGATGTCAGAAACACACCATCATCTGATCCCTGAAACACACACACACACACACACACACACACACACACACACACACACACAAAATGCAGTTTGATCAATTCAGAGGAAAATAATAAGCCTAACTTGAGCTTAGCCTTAATATAACGCAGCTCATGTGCCATAAATGGTGTGTGAAAGAGGTTCTCACAAAAATAGCAATAAAAGCGAAGAACAGGACTTGGCAGTCTGTGTGTGTGTCTGCGTGTACCTCTGCTATCTCTGCGCTGCAGTGCTTCCTGACTGTGTGAGTGTGTGTGTCGATGACAGAGATGTGAATCTGGATTTTGTCTCTGATGATATCCAAACCGTGACACTCTGAGAGAAGAAGGGCCGTGGGAAAGACGTCAGGAACAAAAACACACGGTATGACACAGAAAATCAGCAGTGTTATAAATGAAAGCTTTAACGGTGTGTGTGAGTGTGTGTGTGTGTGTGTGTGGACATACCCACTGTCAGGTGCAGCGGAGATACTGTAGCAGCAGTTTCTGCTCCACCTGGTGGCCACAGAACAGCATTACATCAGCTGTGAACTATTCAAACCTGTTAGTTTAACACACATCCATGTGCTATTTTTATAAACCCTGTGGCAGCTGGGATAGGCTCCAGCCCAACCACAACCCTGATAAGGATTAGTGGACGAGAATGGATGGATGGATTTGTCCACTGCTTATTTGGGTTCAGGTCATGTGGGCAGCAATAAATAAAATAAATAAAATAAAAAGTATAACGTCTCTTTGACACTGAATTAAAACAACAAAAACTTCTTTGACCGACATGCTCACCTGCACCTCCATCATTGTCAGGGCTATCCGTGGTGGTTTGTGTGTGTTCCTGCGTGTGTGTGTTAATGAGCGTGCGCAGGTGTGTGATGCGTCTCCTCAGCTCCTCGATGTTGGCGTCTCTCAGGCTGATGAGCCATGACGTGCACTCTGCAGAGCTGCTCGACTGCAGGAACACGGGAGGGTCGCCGCTCTCAAAGCCTGAACACACACACACTAACGCATTTTACTGTGCTCACATAGTATGCGAAAAGGTTCGTTAATGCGTGTTTGTGTGCGTGTTACGTACTGACAGCCAGCAGTCTGCTATTGTGTGGAAGCTTCATGACGTTACATCTCTCCAGCAGCAACACCTCCTCCAGCTCACCAGCCTGTGTTAAAGTTTCACGTTTTCTCTTTAATAAAGAACAAAAAGACACGTTTCCTGGTTTTCTTGGTGTCTCTATGTTGACTCTCACCTGCTTCTTCAGGATGAACAGCAGGTTTCCTCTCAGACGGCAGAACCGCTCTGTGAGACCTGTGAAAGCACAGAACGGCTCACAGATTTCTGAACACTAAGATGGAAAAATCTGTCTAAAGGGAGCTCTGCAGAGCGTGTTAAATAACAGCGTTTTCTTTCATGACCTTTAGATTGTGAGTCAGGAAACTGCTCTGCCGGTGGAGACTCAGAGGTTCCAGGAAGTAAAGTTAGAGTGACTCAGGCAGGAGATGGAAACAGACGAAGATGACTGCAGAGCAGAAGAGAAAAGAGATACAAAACAAAGGAGAAGAAAACGACAGAAACATGAGAGAGCAGGATACAAAAAACAGAACTAAAGATCAAAAAAGAGAACTAGTAAAAAAATAAAGACGATAATTAAAGAGAAAAAATAAGAAAATGAAGATGAGAGGCAAAAGATAAAAGAGAACAAAATAGAACAGAAGATAACAAGAAGCATAAATATTAGGACAAATAAGGGAGAAGAAAATAGCAAAGAAGACAACGACAAAGGAGAGCAAAACACTGCAGTGAAAGTGAAGTTAAATAAATAAAAAAGAGAACAAATGGAAAAAATAAAGATATTTCCATCAGCCTAATAGAGGTTATGATAAAGGAGAATAGAACTGATCAGAATCTCTTACCTGCCTCCTGCCGTCCGACCTGCAGCGTCCCTTCTTTCTGGAAGCTCCCAGATGTTTCTTCTTTGGACAGAGACAGCAGCTGGCTGCGGTTCACTCTCAGCTTCATCCTCCTCATCATCATCATCTGCCTGCTGACCCCGCCATTATGATCTTCTTCTTCATCACTATCCTCAGCATCATCAGGGTTCCGTGAGCGTCACTGCTTTCTAAACAGAAACACACAGAACAAATCAATCAGTCTTTATTTATAAAGCACTTTTCATACAAAAAAATGTAGCACAAAGTGCTTTACATGGTTAAAAGCAGCCCACCCCACCCTCCAGCTCACTCCCCACACTCTCATTAACATGTTTAAAGTTTGCACTACAAAAACAACTGGAATATTCTGAGTACTGTGGCTATATTATTTACGTAGTAATAGTACCGCACACGGTTTACATACTTACATCCTTAAGCTAAGGCTTTGTGAAAACAAATACATGAACATAAAGCGGAACAAGTGCACCTGCACGGTGCCACACCAAGTTAATGCTTGACATTAGTTGTTGACATGACGGGAAAATGTTTATAAAAACAACCGAAAACTCGACTAAATATCCGCACGTGAGATAAAGTGATTCACAAGTGTTTTCCGCTTTTTCCGTGTCTCTTACCGGCACAGAAAGTGGGTTTTGGAGGGGTAATGACCAACTTTACCAGCCGCGGTGTGTTTGGATAGACTTAGCCAACGCCACAGCGAAATAACGTTTGATCGAATCAAGTATCGCGAGAGTTGTCTGTCTTCCCAGATGCGCTACTAACGTGGAACTGAAATATGTCGCGAGAAAAACATCATTAGTCAGTTGAATTATATCCCATCGATTTACTGTTAAAATGTGAAAGCTTGTGCTTCTGAACGTTAGAGCGTTAACACTGGCTGTGCTAATATGGCTGTAGACGATGTGCTCTAGGATGTTGAGGACTATTTAGAAATTCTCTAATACCTCATATTGCTATCACCGCCCCTCCAGGTGAGGACAGGAGGTTAACGCAAGCATCCCCTACAGAAAAACGAAAAAACTTCCGGGTGTGTGTGACTTTTTTTCCTCGTTCTTGATTTTGCTTCACAACTTTTTAATTAGTCCAGTTTTCAGCTTGTAAGGTTTAAATATGCGGAGCTGACGGCAGGGAAAAAAGCAGAAGCCCGGAAGAAGAAAAAGCAGAGTTACTTTCAAAGCTGTGAAGGTAAAAACTGTCTGCAGTGTCTCGAATGGGCGCTGTCTGTTTCTGTTTAACTTATTTGATGACAAGAGGGACTTAAACACTCTTTAATCCGCCTTTAACGCGTATAAACTGATGTAAAAACTGGATTTAGTTACTTTGTCATGTGTGAAAATACTTCAGAAGTTTCTTGCAAAACCTTTAAAAAACTCTACTTGTATGAGGCTTTCAACTTCCAGCTCGATGTAGCAATAAACTGGAAACTGAGTGAATAAGAATACAGCAGGAAACTATTACTACACATACAGGCTATTACTAAGATTAATGTCGTAAAATGATGCAGAAATTCATTCTCTTTTTCTGTTTTTTGTTTGTTTGCTTTTTACCTAATCGTTGTTAGTTTAGGTTTCCTCTCTATTTTTAACCTGCAAACTTTTCACTAATCCAGCTGCAGAAAATCTTTAGAATTAAATAATAAAAATTACGAAGGCATTTGGTGTGTGTGTGTATTTTAATACAGTTTTAATTGATTTCTTTATTTTATTATATTAGTGTCATTGTTATTTTTTTTATTGAAGATTTCATTATTAAAAATGTAAACATTTTTAAATAAAGCATATGATGTTGTGCGGTAAATGGGTAAATCTGACTACATTTTATTCATTCTAATTTTTAATTAACTCTAATTGTTTCATGAATTTCTTTTTCAAGGTTTTGTAAAACTTAAAATGAATTTAAAAATAATGTATATGCGTAACAGTAGTTTAAACAAAAAGGTTTTACATTTCTGGCTTTTATTTGGCTCTACTCTGAGCAACAAAAACGATAATTTTGTGTTCACCGACTTGTTGGTGGAAGTAAAGCATATTTCCCTTTTAATAAGCAGACGTTTAGATTAGCTTAATTTTTCCTGTTGCATTGTTTATTTTTTAAATGCGGCCTTTTATATCACGTTTGCATAATAACTTTGTCTGGATCATTTCTGCCTTGTGATATTACACGTGAGGTCAAAGGTCACCGTTTACCTGCTGATCTGTCTTATCGCACACTTATAATGAGAGGTTTGTACTTTAAGTAAAGTTAAGTAAAGTTTTAGAAGATTTAACTTTATTACTGTGTTACAGTGGCTATTACTTGTCCATGTCATAAGAGTGACTGACTCACAGGCCCCGTAAATGGCAAACACGTCCCAGCTCGTGAGTGATTCATGCAGCTTTTGGATAAAGTTGTTCAGTCAGCATGTGTTTAAACTCCCTCTGTAATGTTGTCAGTCTGTTTTAAGATGGCACGAGGTTTGTTTTGCAGGATGCAGGGTGTGTTTAAAGCATTTGGAAGTCAGATAAGCCTTCATTTGCGGACTTTCATTTTTTTAGAGCTGTGCACTTCTGTGACCAATAGGTGGCGTTAGATTCTAGACTGAAAGAGATGCTGATCCTGTTTGTGCTTTTATTCTACCATGTTTTCCTTTAACTAAAGTAATCTTAGAAGCAAGTCTCACACTGCATGGCATTTATTTTGACCGTTATTTTAAAGCAATATTGAATATATAAGCAATACATACACACATTTTGTTTAAGAGGCCACCCAGGCATAAAAACCAGTCATATTCACACTGGCTTAAACAAAAGGTGTACAGTTGCATCACGTCAGTGTTGTCCTGGTTAAACATCCAAAGATAGTTTGACTTTAAACGAGTTCACTTACTTTTTTTTGTTTATTTTATGGAACACGATGAATAACAGCATTTTTACTGATAATAATAATTAATCAATAATCAAGTAATAGTCAGGTGTAGCTTAGCTTCTATTAAAGAGCTCATTCTAATAAAAACAGCTGGTGAAATGATTGGGTAGAAACACCACTCTGAAAAACTTTTCATAACAATCACGTGAACAAGTTTTTTAACAGCACAGATGATTGTTTTCTGTTTGTCTAGTAAAAGAGGAGCGAGGGAGGAAGAGGAGGATGGCCGTGGTGGAGCAGAGAGGAAGTGTCACCGTGGCGTCCGCTGTCACAGAGGAAGAAATTCCTCCAAAGGTGAGCCTGTTCGATGGCACGAGCAATAAGAGTTTAGTAGGACCTGCTTTTTGTGAAGAAGGGGGGAAATATTGTTGTGCAGATGGTGGTAGGAGGCAGAAACATGGACGTGTATATATACATGCAGATAATGGCACATAATGCTGGATCTGAAAATTTTAGTAGATGCCTTTTAACAGAGGATTTCACTGAATTTAAATATAATTAAAATAGAAAAAAAAGACAAGTTTAGAGACAAAATTGGTTAAGATGATGGAGGACAAACAGTGAGTGTAAAGGCTGTATTGTGAGGTCTTGTTGGGAGAGCGATGGCAATTTGAAGTGGCACTAACATATCACATCACTATCAAAAAAAGTGTTAGGGAGATGGATGTTAACAAGCCTTCTTCAGGTTCCCCCAAAGAGGCATTTTCAGACTGGTACTTGTACTAGCTGGATCTTGTTGACCAATTTGTCCTTTTTGTATTGAGCTGAACTAAACAGCGAGTGAGTCAGGGCTTTTAAAAAGTACAGAAAATACGCTGCTGTTAACAGAAGGTCTGTGCTTGATTTAAAACCCATAACAAACAAGAGCTTTGTGCTGAAAATGAAAGGAAAGAAGTAGAAAATTATAAGTGTTTCATAATCATTGGAAAAAAGTGTTCAGTTTATCAACTCATGTAAGCTGTAGCCATCCTGAATAACTGATTGTACTCGTCTTTAACAGGGCAGGCTGTGGTTTAAAGACCACACCCCAATGCTGCTGGTTTCCAGTAGAGTAAACATCAGCTCATTTGTATAATCCACAAACAGCACTGTGGACGCTTTTCATTGGAACTAAAAATGTCCAGTGTACAAACTAGCACGTTCTACTTTAAAGCCCTCAATTAAAATACTGGAAAATCTTAAACGACCAGTAAAAGTTTCATGTGAAGGACAACAAACGACATGCCGTTGCTCCTGCCGCCGCTCAGCAGCAAAGCATCAGAGCGATGTGTAGATTTAAAACAGACCTGTGGTTAGTGCACTTGTTTTTACATCTAATGCATGTGGCTGTGCAACCTGGCAGGTAAAAACAAAAGCGGGCAGATTCTGTAATCTTATTAGCTGCTGCCATGACAACAAAGGCAAACTGGTGCGATGAACATTCACAGTGAGCAGATGAATCAGTGATTCGAAGACCGTTGTTGTGGTTAATATTAAGTGTGTGACAGCGGGAGGCAGGAGTGGTGCTCCTTGCATCTACATGTAGTTGCTTTTTGTAAACTGAAACGTTTCAGCTGCTGCTCGTGAATATCCAGCAGCTTGTTGTTTTGCTTTTTTGTTTTCACGACCGGTGACTGACTGAAATAAAACAATGGTTCTTTTTTTCATGCTTTCAGTGGTCACATGAGAAGGTTGACGCCACACACGTTACACTTTAATACGAGTAAACTTGTGAAACCTTTTCTTTTCATACTCTTTACATTCCACTAAAAATGAACCTTTGCTAGACAGACCTCAGGGTTTATGCGTGTGTGGAGAAAATGTAGGCTGTAGAGCACAATTAAAAAATACAATTTTGCAAAGCGTCTGAATAAAAGCTTACATTACACATAAGTGTTCAAACATACGGTCTTACATTCTCTCCTGCATACACACAAACACAAGAATAATGGGAGAAAGGTTCATCTATAAAACTCTGTTCTCAGGGGGGCTGATGTGATGTTACCTCATTTGAGATGTTATGAGGGCCAAACACAAACGTTTCTTCTATTGCCACCGCCACAGCTCAATAAATGAAAAGAACACAGAAGTCCCAAAAATGGTGGATCCTCCATTTCACTCAAACCTGGAATACAAACTTGTTGGATGGTCTGTACCATACAACAATCCATGCATCACATAAATCCATTCTCCACAAAAAAACCACCATTAACATGGTCAGGAGGTCCAGTTCAGTGACTAAGAGATGATGGATTACCACAGCTCTGTATCTGGAAACTTGTCGAAGTGACTGCACTCCTAACTTTATGCCTTAGAGGTTTCCAAATGGATGACTTATAAAAACATGAGTCTTTGTGCAGTTATGATGGAGGGAACCATCCATAGAGGCCAAAACAGCTTTTTATTTGCAAACATGTTTATTTTGGATATAAAGTTGGGGAGCACAGGGGAGCCAACCTCAAGTGAACATTTTGTGCTTCAGTCCCAGTGGTTGTTGTGCTGGTTAATCATATTCATTCCACATTAAACTGTCTCTTTAATCTCTCATTTTTCTTTCCATGTATAAATTAGTTCGATTAATTTGATAACAACACTGTAAAATATATTAACTAGATTGATGGTTTGAGTTGTTGTCTAAAAACAACATAGAATCTGGTGGGTCACCAGTCATGGAAACTTTGATGGCTCAAGCCACCTGTGAAACCTCAGATTTGAAAATCTGCTGTTCGATTCAAATGTTATACACATAAATGGAGACCATTGGTAGCACCAGAGTTCTTCAGGAATAAACATTAAACATGGTGAAAAGAATAAATGAAATGCCTCCATCCATCCATCCATCCATCTTCACTTATCCAATTCAGTGTCATGTCATGTGTTAACTTTATTTACCAAACATTGGTAGAAACTACTACAGACTCCATTAGTAAAAGAAGGAAAGTATTTCAGAAAAGGTATGAACCATTGAACCCAGATCTCTTCACAGCTTAAATCACAAAAAATAACAGCATGTCTGGCCTATAGTTAATAGATAGAGAGGATATCTATAGAGGACTGATAAGTGGAGAAACAATTTCTCGATAAACCTCTGTTATTGGACCTTTAATAACTCTCCACAGAAATCCGGACCCTTACAGTCACATATAAGCTCCTCTAACCTTTGGAAAAATCCAAGGTGGGCACTGAGAGGCTTGATTTGCGTCACTGTGTGCCTCGCTGTCACTTCAATGTGGCACGAAACCTTTGAGCTAATTTCCTGCAGCACGGTGAGCCTTCCAGGTGTGTGAGTGTGTGTGTGTGTGTGTGCGTGTGAGTGAGTTTTGGGAAAGTGAGTCATTATTCCATTAGAAAACATATGTAAGATATGCTTACTGGTACAGTAACTTAGAATCTACACCCTGGCACTTTGTCAAAGTTAGGAGACCACACTAAACGACTGCCCCTTGTATGTTAGTCAGTTGCCTCTGTTTTGGCAGATAAGGGTGACCAGTGTGAAATTAGTCAAAAGAAATGCTTTACTTTCCAGGGGTGGCATGTCTGTAGCTCACTGGATAATTATTTAATCGTGCAGTTTATAGCAAACCTACTGAAAAGTTTCAATTAATTGATTTTTGGTAGCTAATTATGAGCCGTGTCATTTCCTTTCGTTGCTGTTGGGTGCTACTGGTTAATGGAGATTGTTAGAAGTGACAACACTGGGCCTTTGGCTTAAGCTAGTCTATGGGGTAAGGTGCATGTTATTCATAGACATGCCAAAACCTTGCATCAAGGAGGTGATCGATTGCTAGCAAAAACAATTGTTTGAAACTGCTTGATTTGCATTAATTTGCGAGTATAACTGAGACCAGTCTAACCCCACAGACCAGTCAAAATTTGAATTTTGAGAAGGTCAAAGAGATCTGCAAGTAACTTTTAGATACAACAAGCTGCTTGGGCACATCATGTCCTCAGTAGACCGTATAATGATAGAAGCCGTTAATTAAACAGTGATGTTTTTTACAGGAAGCAAACGGTAATGGCAGCCACGCCAGCAACGATGTTACTGCCCCCACAGCTGAGACCACTCCAGATGTTCCAGAGGAACAGAAGCAGAGCAAAGGTAAAGAAGTGAAGGACTTACAGCTGAACACCACCCACCTCTAATGCCAGTGGTGTAGGGTATTCCAGTCCATTGGTAGACTATAATTTGGCCCGTTTATTCAAGTACCTTGCATAAAGTTTTAATGTACTTTTATTGTGCTTTGTACTCCATCTCACGTATTTTAAATCTTTAGTTACTCTTATTTAGCGTTTTTTAAATACAACTCTCCCAATAAATTGGGAAGAAATATTATTAGACATAAATGTACCCAGCACAGTACAGGTAATTCACATCCTCTCTAGCTGCAATATTCAAGTGATATACATGTTGCCTAGTCAATAATAATAATCATCCAGTAATGTAATGTATATGATTCCATGTACAGAATATTTTTACTTGAGGTATTTTAAGGATATTTTGATGCTCAGCTTTGTCCACTAGAGGGCGCTCCAGAGTGTGAAAACTGCAGCAAAGTCATTAGACTCCTGTTGCATCCAATCAAATGCACTGTTATTGCTGCTGACACAAGCATCACTATACTGAAGTGTAACTGTACGCACATTTGAAGTGTTTTCATAGAGAAGTGCAATATTATTTATGTGTCTGTCCAACAAGTTAACATTTTAATAACTTTAACAGCTTTTGTAGATCCAGTCTGATCCATACATTTTAATAGTTGAAAGAGATTATTGAAATATTATGATTACTTCTTTTTCTTTGTCATGCGTTGTGTAAATGGTAGGTTCATTAAATATAATTAACATTAAAAACATCAGATGAACTCCATTGTATTTTCATTGCAAGTGAATATGACTTGATGATTATATAAATTTTTGACCCCAACTCCAGGTTTCTCACTCACACCTGAGATACCCCAAGGTGTGGTGATTCAAGGTAACAACAGCAACCCTGCCAGCGAGAAGTTCAGAAGAGTTCGCAACTGGAGCATCACCAAATATAAGGTTGGAGGATTTTGACTAGACTTCCTGTTACTGTACTTTGGTGCCAGATATAATCTTTTACTATCGATCTGGTCTCCCCACAGTATACCAGGCAGGCTCTTTCGGAGAAGCTTGGCCGTGGGTCTCGTACCGTGGATCTGGACCTGGAGCCCCGCCTCGAGCTGCTCAAAGACGACCGACAGCGCTATGAAAATATGACCAGTCTGGCTCAGACGCTTGCCAGTCAGCTCTCTCAGCTCACAGTTACCCAGAAGAACCTCGGGGATGCCTTCACAGAACTCAGCGTCAAAACCCCAACTCTGCACGTAAGTATTGGGGATACAAGCTGCTACTTTAAGTCTACCTGCTAATGCTAACAGGATTACATACAGTAACCTTTGATGTATTTAGAATTACTAGATCCAGCGCTGGTGACATGCTGAACTCTAAGTTTCTTTGTCCAAAGATTATATATAAAAATGCCCAAGTTATGCTGTAAAAACACAATCTCCTGATTGTTTACTGTTTTTGGTCGTCATATTGATTGTGACTTGCTGAAATATTTTCCCGAATGATAGATGTCAACACTCGGGTATAACTTCCACATTAGTGCCAATAAAGGAGTAAAAGTCGAACTCACAAGTAAAGACGTCAGAGTTTACCTGCTAGTGCAGACAGATTGTTTGGTTCCCCACCACAGACAGTATGAAAGACCTCACTAATTAAATAATATTAATGATAATAATAATTAAATAGTGAAATCCTGTGACGCCCAGATCGGAGAGCCTTCGTCATTAAATATCTTGGTATCTTGAAACCAAATGTAATGAGAGAGCTGTGACTTCCAAATATTCACTGGCTACATAACTAGCGTGAGCTAGCGTTATTCACTGTGGGCACTTGGAAGAAGCACAAACGTCACATAAATTAGATTTTCAGAGTCCTTCACAGTGAAATCTCTCAAGCTGTTACAGGGAGAGTCAGACAAGCTTACAGCATTTTAAGAAATTGGTGATAAAAAGGCTTTAATATATGGAAAAAGCTACACAGAGTCCATGTAAACCTTAAGAAATCTTTAAGAAATGTTTTGATATCTTGTCCAGTCATAAACTGGAATCCAGAGGACGATATCGCCATTAAAGATCTCGGGTTCAACTGATTTGCCATTTTTCTGGTTGTAAACTAACCTAACAGATGATTCAGGTTCATTTAACCAGCTATAGTTCCCATTGATGTGGCTTTTATGTCTCTATGCGTCATGCTTACCTTACATTTTCTTTGTAATATAAATACCAGCTGGAGTTTGGCATAAATGCAGACGCTCAGAGGTTTCTCTCCAAGAGCGGCGAAACGCTGACGGAAGCCATCAACGCCTTCACATCTGACATGAACACACTGGTCAACAAAACCATTGAAGACACAATGATCAATGCTAAGCAGTATGAGACTGTCAGGTGGGTTAAAAAGCACACTTCCTTTTTCCCTTTCTCAATAAATTCATGTGCTGTGACAGTGACTCTGCAATCAAACTAACATCCAACCAGAAAGAAGCAGGGAGGTCAATCTCTGCACCCACGCAGCAGGAAATTGAGATCAAATGAGAGATGCCTAACCACTACAATACAACAGGGAGCTTCAGTGCACACATCCGTGTCAATTTCCTGTCTTCCAGGATCGAGTATGATGCGTTCCGAGTCGATCTGGAGGAGCTGAACATGGGCCCCCGTGATGCTGTCACCGTGCCCAAACTGGAGCAGGCCCAGAAAGACTTCCAGACTCAGAGGGAGAAGTACGAGAAGCTCCGAGACGACCTGTCAGTCAAAGTCAAGCTGCTGGAGGGGAACAAGGTGACAAGTATTGGATTGATCTTTACCTTGTGCATCTGAAGTTAGGGAATAAAGATGGAGGTGACGACGTATGACTGAAACCATGTGACAAGTGAAATAGTTTTTAGCATCTTTTAAGGTTTCTCATCGTTTCCATGCATTTTTTCCCCAAATTATTCGACTATAAAATATTCTGTCACATTAAGCCATATTTTGTTGATATGACTACTTTTTATTAGGAGATGACGATAATAATAATGTTTATATAATAAAAACAGTTGATCAGTTTTTCCCCAGTAAAATACTCTTATTTAAATGACAATACGATGCTAAAACAAAGCGATGTGCACCGTTTTTATACCTGGTACAACAAATTCCCAATCCAGTGTCACTGTTATAGTTTAGGGTTTTAGCTAACTTTCTAATCTGCAGTGTTTCTAAGTTGGAATAACAATAACTTAAATAACCACATGTGAATTGAGTAAAATTATTGTAGTGTCATCTAACACAGTTAATAAAAAAGTGTTATTTTTTCTTTCCTATGCAGGTCAAAGTCCTCCGTAATCAGCTGTGGATGTTCCACGGCGCCTTTGCAGCTCACAGCTTGTCCTGTCAGAATTTCCTGGAGAAAAACATCCAAGAGGCCGGAGAACATCTCAACAACGTCAGCACCGATGTCCCCTCCTTCCTGGAAGAAAGTTGACACAGCAAAGCAACAACCAATAGAGCTGTAAGGCAGAATCGGAGGGAGTCAGAGGAACATTTGGCATTCATGGATTCTCTGTGAGAAAAGTTTGGGAGTACTCAGCTAGAAATGTTTAATGTGATTAATTCATTTATACCAGAGTGGAATTTAATTTGTTAGATTTGGGATGAATTTCCAGCCTCACAAAGAGCTCTGGAAACAAAGTTGAGTGTTCGCTACAGAAAATTGGGAGTTAGCAAAAATAATTTATTTGGGATGTAGAAAGGGTTTCATGGGTTCTGGTGTAACTCATGGAGGTCTGGAAAGGCCTTGAAAAGGTCTCAAAATGTGAGTCTGTAATAAGTCTTAAAAATAATTCTGATTTAAGAGAAATATCATCTCATTCATTCAGTAAAATGCATTTATTCATAGACATACAAACATTCGCACTCTCCTGGGTTTCTTACCTCTGTTTCAGTGTGTTGGGGAGTAAATCCATCTAATCCTCCAGGAGTCAGTAAGCCTTTCTTTGAACTTCCAAAATCCTCAACCACTGCAGTCACAAGCTCACAGCTCCCGAAAGTGCCTCAACACCACTGCTGGAAAACAGTTTCATAGTCAAAAAAGGCTGCTACAGTTCTCTTGTCTCTACCAGCAACATTAAGCAAATTAAATCTGAGTGTCAAATATCTGCAGATATCAGCAGAATCTAACTGGTGTGAAAATATCAGCTAATTGTTTTGGGGGTTTTTGTCATTTTCAACTTCTGTTGATGCTGAAAGCTAAACCTAAAACAAGTCAGTAACCTTTGGATTTGATGTGCGTATTTGTATATCGATAAAAACCAAAATGCCAAACTCAAATCCAGCAACTGGTTATGTGTGATTCAGATTTTGTGTTTTATTTATTTTGACTGCTGAAGAATGGCCACCTCCAAATGTAGCTATCACAGTATCACTGTTCTTGGCTGGTTGCCACTTGGTTTACATCACAAGCAACTCTGTCACCTCTAAAGGTCAGTCACAACAAAACAGTGATCGTGATGTCGATAGTGAGCGTTGGTTGTCAGTATGCCAGAGATTTAGGTTTAAACCCCTGGTCTGATTGGCTGTTGGTCATGTTCTTCGCTTGTTCACGGTGCAAAAACATGTTGGTCCAATGGTTTGCTAATAGCCAAAAATGTTGGTGTTTATCTAGTATGTTAGCACTGCTTGTTGTTTAATACCAATCTTTCAGGCTTCACCAGTAAAAAGGTTTTCCTTTTTATTTTGGACGTTCACATTAAGAGTTGCACATTAATAAAAGTTGTAGAGTTTTAAATAAATAACCACACAGGCACTGTTTTTTTTCCAGTAGGATTCATCTTGCTGTGTGTTGGTCATAATACATTGTTTGTTTGTTTTTTAGAGAAAGACAGACTTTTAGGGAACATTTGAGCAAAGTGTTTAATGGGTAAAGCTGTAAGAAAAGTTTTACTATATGTCGACCATGGTGCCTTATAAGTATAGAAATGTTGGCTAAAAACAACTTTCCAGCAATATTTAACCATCAGCCAAATATTAGAGTTGAACTAACACTCCTATTAATGTACAGGTTCCTGCACACTTCTGTTTTATTATTTTCATCTGTAAGCTACACAACCAAATAAAGACTAATGAAACCAGTTAAGTTCCAGTTTTAGGCTGTTTACTTTCTGAGCTCAATAAATTTTTTTTGGTGAGGAAAGGTCAGCTGAAGTTAGCCTTTTCGGGGGCGACTCAGGAGCCAATGCACTACTTTTATATTCGTAGATATGCATTATTTGAGGATGATGAACACATTTGCTACCTTGTTGTTTTTGTATTTTCCCAAATGAAACCAAAAATTTGGGGACTCTTCCATTGATGGACAAAAAAGCAGATGAAATGGTAAAATTGTGTTGAAATAATATTGGGGGCTTTGATTTGCTCGTGCCTGTTCCTGTTATTTTGTCCATCTACCATATTTTCTTGCACACTTTGCACCCTATCCAAACCATAGTCTGCCATATGCATTACTCATAAGATTGTAGTAATCTTCATTGAACGACTCCCTTATGTTATGTTGGCATGTATGAATACTCTTATGTTTGTGTCTGTATACCTCAACAAGACCAAATATGCAATGACTGTAAGATGCAGTGCAATAATGTCCCAACGACCTTCTTGCATGTAAATGTGTAAACTGCCAGTGACTTGAGTTCCCCTTTCCTGATGTATCTGTGACTTTAAAGGGAATTTCCACTGGGTGTAAACTGATACTCCTGTGATGTGTTTGGTGACCAAAATCACTTTTGGGCTCGACATCTTTAAGAAATGGTTTGGTTTGACTTTAGATTGTTAGAGGAAACCGTGCAACATTCTGATTGTTTTAAATTATATTTTGAGCTTGAATCCACACTTTTGATCCAAGCTCATTACTTCTTGTTTGTGTGTGGTGAATATATTGATTGACTGCTAATTTATTTTTCGACAATTAAAAAAAAAAAGAGTAGTTTGAAAAGTAATCTTATCTCAAGGTCCATTTACTAGATTATTTTTCTTGAGCTTTCAGTTGCATTTGGTAGAACACCTGGTAATATTAGCTTAAAGAGAGGTTTCTGGGATTGTGCAGTCATCAGTTGTAGGAAATCTGCAAGACAAAGTTGAAAGCTAAGGAGAAAATCTAATAAGATGACCTTGAATTTGTTTTTGTGGGTTTGTATTTGATGTGTGTATATATATTTTTTTCTTTCATTAAGTCAGATGGTGGTTACACCCAACTTGCCAAATCTAATATGTCTAGAAAAGATAAGCCACAGTCTTTGAATTGACTGAATTGAGTTGACTTTGTCTGCTTGTTTTTTATTGAAGCAGAAAGAGGTTGGGGTTTTCACCAGGCAAATGAAAGTTTGGGGATTTTTCCACCAACACCACCACAGTTTGTTGTCAACTGGCTTTGTTTCAGCAGTTTGATTATCAGTCAGCTTTTTCTCAGGATTTTACCCACAGGGCTAAAGTAAAACTGAAAGTGAAAATATAAATTTTGCTTTTTATTAGACGTGAAGAAAAAGGACCAACATGTATGTAGACACAAGGCAAAATTATTTTACTCTGCATGTGTTAATAAACCTATGAAATAAAATCGATGAGTGTACAAATATGAGAGATTTTGTTCATGAATTTCTGGCTTGATTTTGACAGTTTGACTCTGTAATCATTTCAGATTTTACTCAGATTCATCAAATCTTTTCATTTTAGTTTCACAAATTCCCGGTCAGATTTTGCCAGGTGCTTTGGTTTTTCTTTCCTTTGCCAAAGTCTTTGTTTTTTTTGTTGTTGTTGTTTTTTTTTTATCCTCACAGACTGAAAAGTATTTTCGGTGGCTGGCTATCATCAGGTGAAATCAGTTACAAAGAGTGACTTGATTTCTAGTAAATTTCTGCAGCCAGCTGTAGTTTTATGGAAGATACCAGCTTGACCACTGTACAAACCCTGCCCCTTTACTCTCTGAGCTGTAGTCAAACTTGAAAAAGTGCAACACAATACTGCTACGACTAGCACATATTAAAAGTTTCAAAGTTAACTTTGAAGTAGCACAATTTACATCATGCTCTTCAACATTACTACGCTTTGGCAAGCAGTTTGCAAGTGTTTGTATCTTGTAACTCGAAGTATAATTATGTATGCAAACCTCTTAAAATTGAAAATTGTTATTGAACTTAGGTTTAATATCTGAGAGACTCAATAAAAATATTCAGTTTATTAAATTAACTGAATGATTTTTAGATGCTTTCCAAAATCTGCACCTGTTGTGGAAGCGAGACTAAGCCTGCCTCCTTTGTGGATAGAAAGTCATAAATAAGGTCATGTATTTTTATCTTTATTTATGGTTATGTATTTTTATATTTACTTAAAGTTACCGATTTTTATGCTTCACATAATTATTTGAAGCATAAAAAACAGACATGGATTTTTTCCTAATCTTTGAGTTTAAGAAATGTTTAGCTATACAAACAGCTCATCCTCTGCTACATTTTTAGTCTGTGGCTTTACTTGAGTAGCTTCACATGATTTAGTTTGGCTCTTCATACAACTGCTGTCTGAAACACTCCAATTTAGTTCCCTTTTTTTTAAATCCCTGCACTAAAAGCTCACTTTCATCTCATTGACCAGCATCTGGAAGCTTGCCGAGGGGCAGCATCCAGCACTTGTAAATTGTTAAACTACTTTCTGGATGTGCAGATAAAACATCAGCTATAGACTCAAAAAGACTCACATTTATGCATTTGTATCAAAGTATTTAAAATTTTGACCATTAAAATTTTGACCATCCATCATTTTAATATTTAATATACTGAATTCCAGAAAAAAATGTGTATATTATGCAAGCAAAATATGTCCTTCACTCAGCAGACTCTTTAATGATGACAGATGCTGGCCTAACCTTGACTTTCCTTCAAGCTCAACTTAACACCAGCAACAAGAAACCTTAAAACATCAAATCTACGTGTCCACAGTGTCATTATAATTGTTTTCCAAGAATAAAAGGACTAGACTTGAAGCAGGGTGTATTAGTATGCAGTGTTGTGATTCTTGCTTTAAATGGAGGGGATCAGTGAAGCGATTTTAGAATAAGACCCTGGTCTGTTTGTGGTTCTGTTGCTCTGATTGCTTTAAAGAGAGGCAATTACTCACCTGGCAACACCAGCACACAAAACTGATTCTACTATTTGTCTGAGCGAGTCTGTGAATGTGTGTTCCTGCATCCAGGCTCATTTTCCCAAACATTTCACCAGCGGGATAGAGTTTCTCACAAAGACTCCCACCTCTCTTGTCTCAGCTCCAGTTTTGTTTTTTTGTTTTTTTTTAAAAGAGGTTCGTCCACAAACTCAATGATTAACTTGTCAAGACTGAAGCACGCACTGAGTAGCTTCAGCTTTGCTTTACTCGTATTTGTTTGAAGGTGTGTCTTTCTAACATAGATGTGCGTTTGTATTACTTTAATATTCGTTTAGTGATGAATTTGTCACATTGTTGTAGGGAGGGTGTCCATCTGTAGGTCACTGAAATCTCTTAACAAATCACTGTAAGTGTTTACAGGAGGAGCAGAAGACACAAATGCAGTAAACCCCTAAATCCAAAGCGCTCACAAGGAAACACTTCCTACAAGAGGCTGGCAAAGGGCAAAAATCCAAAAACAGGGAAAGGTCATACATGAGGAAAAAATTAAACAAAAAGAAGAAAGCGTCTGGAAAGTAAGGAGACAATGTACCAAGTGAGAAGTGGAAAGCTAGTAGTGTATGTAGTTGATTGGCTAACTGAACACAGGCGATGCTCTCTGTGGAACCCGAGATAAACTTTTCTCAACAGTAAGGTGAGCGTTTTAAGCGATGGCCAATGACAGTGCAGGATACCACTGATCGAGACCCAATCTGTCATTAAATACATTAGAGCTTTAAAGCTGTATTTTTTCTGCTGACCACTAGGGGCAGTTGCAGAAAGAAGTGATTGTACAGAAGTCTGTGGAGGAGCAGGCCTTCAGCTTCTTTGCTTTGGCGCCTCAGTAAACACTTTCTTAGGGAGTTTACGGTCTCAGTCACTAATTTGTAGTGTTGTTGAATCTAACATGGGGTTTACTTTGGAAATGATGGTCACTATTAGGGTCAAAAGGCACAATAAAGCATAATCATTATAGCTCCTGACTGCTACGAGGAGGTGCAAAAGGGTGGATGCTGTGTTTGCAGTGGCTTGTGGAGGTAGGACCTCATCAGCCCTCACAGAAGTTTATTTCTACACATTTGAAATTAGAAGAAATGTTACTGTCATAACACCTTCTATATAAAAACATGATGAAAATTGTCAGGAAAAAATCCCTTACCCCCAAAACTCCCCCAAAAAAATAGAAATCCAAAGGTTGTAAGAAACTGAGGATTTTTCTCATAATTGTCATGTCCTATTCAATGAGACTTTAATGCAGTGATTTAAACCATAAACTCTTCAAATAAATGACAGTCTGGAGTACTCTAATTTATCCACAGACCTCTGTACACGTTTTGTAACCTAAAGAGTCTCCCCCTGTAAAAGCAGGTAAATTCAGAAAATCCAGTCATATTTTATATATTTATGGCAGAATAAATGAGCCTTAAGTAGCAATGAACTACCAAAGGTAAACTCACTGAAAAAAGCTGTCACCCAGTGTGCTGCTTAACACTGATATGATGTGTTTTTATTTATTTTTCATAAATAAACATAACCATGAGAAGGGAAGCCTGACTGTTTGCCAAGGGAGGGGCTGTTTGAGCTTATCTGAGCTGCACACACGCGCGCACCAGAGACAGCGCTTTTCCTTTCACCTGAGTAAACACGCATGCGCAGCGTTCGGGATCCCTACCTCCTTTTTCCTCTCTCCCTGCTTCTGTCAGTCCAGAACTTGGCTGCAAGCAGCACCCTTCATGTGGATGCGACCGGGATCAGTTGACATCGCTTTGCTGTATATTTGGACATTTTTTAAACGGGACTTTTGTATAGGAGCCGCAGCGCCGCTGAGTACGCGCAGTGGGGTGAGTTATATTAACAGAAAACTAACCGCTGGTTTATAACTAACTAAATTGATTTTAGTTTGCCAGAAATGTAACTTCAGAGCTGAATATAAGTTATCTGACAGACTAACGAGCTGTTTAATAGGGGGGCGCTTTGCGCTAACCAGACTACATGCAAATTTCTGTAAATTCTTGGATCAACACAAACAGCCAGCGGCGTAATATTCCTATAATGATTAATTAAGTGGTGTTCAAACTTGACAGTGTTCCGGCATGGTTCATGTGATACTCACACTGACATTAATGTTTTAATCTGATATATTCACACCTTCACACCAATCATTTGGAGCAGGTGTAAAACTGTGTGAATAGCAGCTTTCCATTAAAATACATGTTACCTCACAGGGAAGTCAAAGTCCTGCACAGTTACGGTGTCCTGTGCCTTCACAGAGACGCCGTAACTGTGCTGCACACACATTGTTCAGTCAGCTGATGAAATGTGGAAAAATGCAGACCTGTTATTGAAACGGAGCTTTCCCCCCTCAGGCTGTTCATCCTGTGTTTTAAATGCAGGGTTCATTAAATGTAATCCTCCCACCTTAGCATTAAACTGGGCTGCTTGTGACCTTAAATTAAAACGACCCCCGGTTTCGAGGTATACCGGTGGCTGGTGAGATTCTTTGGACTGAGCTTTTATTGGGGGTGAGATTTCTGGAATATTCATTATGTTTGTGCTTTTAGTATCCTTGATAAGTTGATAAGTTGGTCTACTGCCTTTGCTGTGGTTTTGGTGCAGTATTTAGAGTGTTTTCTGCAGTGTACTTGTGGTGCTTATGTCCCATAATATTTCTATAATGGTAATTTAGTGACAGTGAGGTTAAAGTGCTGCTGTTTCTTAGGATAAATATGCTCGGATACAAGAATACTTTAGCCCCACTTCAGTACTTCTAGTAGATCCAAAACAGTCATTGTTGCAGTCATAGCTGCTGTGACAGATTGGTGCTTGTTGGTGCTTTTCCATGAGTGCTGTCACACTTTAATACAGTGAAATGCAGTCTGCTGTGGCTCTGGCTGCTTTCATTAATCATTAAACTGTTTTTTGTGTGATTAATTGTCTAGAACATGCCTTCAGATCCTTTTTTGTCCTTCATTCGATGGTTTTCTCTGAGGAAATAGACAAACTCAGCAGCGCATGTTTTAAATATATATCAAAAATGTTCATTTTTATAGCTGCTTCTAAATCATTGCCTATCACATCAATACATCTACCAAGCACTGGTATATAAAGAAAACCTCTTCAATTTATATATTAATACAAAAAATGAAACAGAAAAATCAGTTTTTAAGTCTTTGGTTGATATCTTTATTTTTTTTAAACAACTATGTTACTTTTAGTTTATCCACTTTTTATAAGATTTCAGTAAACCAGACTACATTCAGAAATCTGTGAATTTAATCTTTTGTTATATAACAACTTGTGCCACCTGATTTTTGACCTTGCTTTACACTAAACGGAGTCTTCTAATAATATTCAAAATAGAAGGTTTATTTTTATTTTGTAAGATTGTCTGTTTTTCTTTTGGTATTTATTGTGGTCTGAATTAAATGGTACCACTTCTAATAAACGAGCTTCGTCTTTTTAGGAGATATGTTTCAGTATGCTTCCGTTTAATTTGCTGCTTAGCGGTGCACACAGAATACAGCTTTGATTTATTTTGGATTCAGCACAGTCTCATGGTCAGATCTGCACCCTTGAAACCACCAAGCAGTTTTAAAATGTGTCAGAAAGTTTCTTTGAATTTCTAAGAACCTGTCCAACCTCTGTGTGATTACTGTACACACATCATTAATGTGAAGGTGCAGAGCTGTGAAAAAGGATTTGTTAGCTTCTCATTTCTTGGCTTTTAATATTAAACAAAAATGAGTAGTAAATACAAATGACGATTTCCTTTATTGGGGGAAAAATTATCCAAACCTACCTGATGGTAGGCGATGATCCAAAATATTTAAGTAAAAAAATATGCACAAACATAACAAATCAATAGATTTAATTCACAGCACTGTGCATTACATCCTGTCTTGTCCTTTTATCTGGATAATTTGTGTGCAGCAGACAAACAGCTGGTTCTCTGACCGAGCCTCCCCACAGACTGTGGCCAGGCCTCGTTGCTCTCTCTGCGGGTTATGCGTTCCACCTGACCCCCTGACCTGCCCGGAGCTCCGGTGACGACACCACCGGGTGACATTTAACAAACGGGTTTCTGTTTGTCACCGTATGTCCCCGTCGCCGGGGTAACCCCAGAGACGAGGGATGCTCAGCCAGCTCTTTGCTTTGCTTGACCCTCCCCGACTGTAAAACACAGCGGTAAAGCTCTTCCTCAGATAAAGAAAGCAACCATCAGCCCATCAGCAGAGCCGTGAAAGAGATTCTCTTTTGTTAAAGCGTTTTTTTCTATTGCTTTGTTTTTGTTTTTGGCACAACGGAGCTCAGATTCCTTTCCGAGACTGATCAGTGTGGGGGGTCCTTCTTCACCACCCCTCACAGCCATAAAGACAAACACATGTGTTTACTGTTGTTTCCCGGCTCAATGAGACAGAGGCCTTCTGCTCATCAGCAGGTTTTACTGGGGTTTCCACGGTGACTAAGAGCGAGTCTTTGTGGCAGGTCTGCTGCGCGCTCTGAAATCATTTGTGTCCTGTTTTATAGTAACTCATCACTTCCCCTGTTGTAATGCCATTAGTTTGTTAATTGGATGTTGGACAAGTAAGGGGGATCATTTCTAAAACTGTGTTGGTGGTTTCTGTGTTACATGTACTGGTAATTCTTTTGCAGATTCTTGAATGGTTTACATATTTATGGATGCTTTTTCAGTTAAACTTTTGGTTATTTATTGGATGCTAGCAGCGATGTGTTTGTGATGTTTGAGGACTTTATTTCTAAAGAGAGAGTAGCATTGTGTTTGCAGGGCGACGATGGCGGGAACGCAACATATAAGGAAACCAAGGGAATTTATATTTATAATTTGTTATCATATAAGTGTATATATACATGCATCATTATAGATTTATGGTTAGTGTCCAAGTATTTAAAAGTGGTTTCAGTGAAAAATGATGGCTCATTTTTACGAGTACATTCTTGGACAGTTTGTTCTTCTACTTCTGAAACACTTCCTCAACACTTTTGGACTCGGTGGTTTCAGGAGGGCTTCAAATTCTCTTCTTCCACCCTGAACCTCATATATTTAGTGTGACAGCGCAGTCCGCCGACCTGCTGCTGTAATCCTCAAACTGAGGCGTTAGATCTGTCAGTGCTGGAGAAAGTGTGGGAGCTAATCTGTCAGACTGCTGAGCAACAACCAGCCATCCTGTAAACCTACAGAAATCACAGGAGGGAGGACAAATACGTATGTATTTAAAGCCTGCTGTGACTCACATGTTGCAGTCTGGAGCAGTTTCCCCTCCATTTTCTGTTTAATTTAGCCCTCAGAGCTGTGGCAACAGCTTCACAATGATGCTGTCAGCTTGCTCATCACACTGTACCAACAGCCTGTAATTATCTCAATATGTTTTTCTTTTTTTATCTCTGCGATTATCATTACATCGGCTGTTTCAGTCCACAGGCACGCAGAGCCGAGAGGAATTTGGCTTTCTTTAATAATCAGAAACAACTCTGTGCCTACAAATTAAACCTATTTATATTGCGTTTTTTAGCAAGTGAATTTGTTCAATTTGCACATTAAAGGTGTGTTTAAAAAATAATAATTGCAGAGGCATCAATAAAAGTTTCTCTGAGGAAGAATTTAGTTAATCAGTATAAATCTGAAATGGCGAACAGCAGCTGGAGTACAAAGACAAATAAAGACAGCCTATTATATAGGCTAACTTTTTATAGATGTTATAATTAGAAAGGCTATAATTGTGAAAGCTGCTTTTTAATTATTTGTCAGTAAAATCAGGAGTTTTGTAGGTAAACAAAACTGTAACATTATGCATTTAAATCACCTGAAAATGACACAACAGCAGAGATGATCAAACATCTAGTGATTTAAAAAAAAATGTTAACATCAATTACTAATAAAATAAAGAAATAAACACATACATAAGCTGTCAGTTTGTACACAAATAACAAATAATGCAACAATCTAATTAAAAATATCAATAAAATCAAGTTAAATCAGACGATCTCGCTGGATTCAGAATTAGCACCAAGCAAACGTGGTTAGCATAACATAAACGGGCGGGTGTACAGTAAATTGCATTATTGAACAATTGCACGAATGTGAAAATGTGGGGAAAAGTCATCTGTGATGGTGCTATGATCCACTCTTCGAGCAAAACATGGAGTGAAACCAGAAGAGATGGCCTGTATAAATGCATCACCTGCAGAAACTCAGGCAGACGTGCAGATTTTCATGTGCAGACATTCGGCTTTATTGGAAACTCTCTGAGCTCAGCCTTGGTGTCAAACCACCGGGGGATTAGAGCGCCTTATTTGTCGCGGTTCCTTCAGCAAACCAGCACTTATTTTGTCCATTCTCACAAACACTTCACATTAAGATGTCAGTGAGATATTTTTTTCCACAGAATAGCTGAAAAAACAAAAATCTTTTGCGTTTTGGAACAAAATAACCCTCAACATGACAACGCTGACGGCACTGAGCTGAAAGAAAGTCTCGGCCCTGATATTAAAGTCTCGCCTGCCTTTTTTCTGAGATCTGTGTCAGACTGGAACTACATCCCTGCACATTTACTGGCCTTAAACTCTTATCCAGTTTGACAGAGTTGGAAATGTTCTGTCCTTCATCAGTCGCGCACAATCGCCATGTTTAAGGTTATTAATTTGTTTGTTTGTGTCCATCGATCCAGATCGACTTCCTCCCCCTATAATCACACAGGACACTTAGTTGGTTTGCTTCTCTGCTGTTTATTAGAACAACTAGAGGATGTTTTCACTACTTCACCCTGAAACATAAGGGCCTAGCATGACTGTGTTAAGCTAACAGTGTTACAGCAACAGTGCTAACCACTGTTGCCCAAGCTAGTATGACTGGGACAGCATGGTGGAGCAGTGGTTAGCACTGCTTGCTCTGTGGTCAGCACCCCCCAGAAAGAAGGTCCTGGGCTCTTTCTGTGTGGAGTTTACAGGTTGTCACCGTGTTAGCGTGGGTTCTCTCCAAGTACGCCGGCTTCCTCCCACACTCCAAAGACATGTTGTTAGTCAAGTTAGGTTAATTGGCGATTCTAATTTACCCATAGGTGTGAATGTGAGTGTGAATGGTTGTCTGTCTCTCTGTGTTAGCCCTGCAACAGAATAGCCACCTGTCCAGAGGGTACCCTGCCTCTTGCCCTATGGTAGCTGGGATGGGCTCTAAGGATAAGCGGGTGAATGCATGGATGGAAAACAAAGGAATTTTCTACAAATGCAATTATATGTATCAACACTGAAACATTCATTAAAGTTAGGCTAACCTTAAAAAAGTAAACAATATATCAGTACAACTGTACTTCCAGTTAGTATCTGTGGAAAAGCTAAAATCTAGGATTGGATAAGTGGAAGAGAATGAATGGATGGATTAACATGACTGCTGACTGTATCCAGCGAGCAGTGGTTTTGAGAGCTACCTTTCTAAGAGACACACTTAAGGTGTGGAGCTTGTTTCACATGTTCATAAAGTTTACAGTCGCTGCAGTGAGTTAAACAGCTCAGTGTGCAGCGTGTGGCTGTTATCTGAACGCAGCTGCATGAACCTGACAGACAACAAAGTTTAATTTGATATTTTAATCTAAGGATGTTGGAGACAGTGACGCTCTGGCGTCCATCCTGATGATCTCGGTGTCATCATCTGCTGGTTATTAATATCTTGTTAAATGGCATGAGTCACTGTGAATTAGTCACCACCAGCACTGTGTGTGTGTGTGTGTGTGTGTGTGTGTGTGTGTGTGTGTGTGTGTGTCTGAGCATTTTAGTTCATGTTATTTGTTCAGTTAAATGTTTGCATGCTCTCTTTCTTTTGTTCAGAGGGGGAGGTCAGATGAATTTGTGTAAATATTTGTCACTCCATTATTTTGCAGACAGGTTTGTGGGAACTTTTGTGTGTCTTTGTGTATCCGTGTTTTACCGTAGACTTGCACTGCCGTTTAGGCCTCCCAGCTTGGCTGCATGTCTTTTCCAATGTAAATCAGTGACTCTCATTCAGAAGTCATAGTGGGAACTGTTATGATGAGGAGTTGTTACAGAAGTCATTTAGTGTTTTATTACCTCACTTCAAGTATAAACTGCAGTCTCTTAACATTCTCAAAGACGCCCCATGCGTAGGCACAGCAGCAGGCCAACAGCTGTCAGCAAATCCACTTTCAGATCCCAGACTTTAAAACGAGAAGAACAAGTTGAGGTGCCTTTAATGTCGGCTCCAACACCACTGCACTCAACAAGTGTTTAGTGGTCTAAGTGGATCCTCAAATCCTTAAATGTTCTAAAACCCCCCAAATTATGAATGAGGTCTGGTGTTGTTTAATCAAAGTCTGTTGGATCACAGAAAGGGACAGCAGGGATACCTCAGCATATCATAGAGCATAACAATGAAACTCCCAGCCAATGAAGGAGGCCGGGAGTTTGCTCCCAGAGAGATTTCTGCGTCTCCTTTGTTTGACTGTGACACTGAGCAGCCTTTAAAGTTTCACTGCTCTCATGCAGCTGCCACGCCAGAATTAAACAGCAGCTCTGAGAGTGGAAGAACAAACACAAACTCACGAGCTTAAAGACGTACTACAACATATACAATATACTTGATCTGTAGTTCTTTGTGGATCTTTCACCTCCCCTCTGATGATTTCTTTGACTGGAGTAGGCGGGGCTCCTCAGTCCATTTAGACCAGAAGAAGAAATAATGGATCACATGAAAGGCAGGCCCGTCTTTTGTGAGCACGCTCAGAGCCTGGTGCAGGAAGCCTGGGGTAGCGAGAAGCTCTGTTGTGGTGCTCAGCTGTGCCCGGCCGTGTCGAGCTTCATAGTACACACAAGATTGCAAACACAGTAGTCTATGTTTGCCTCACGGGCACTAACATGACCACACTAGACTCTTTAAATACAGACGCAAGTACTCTTAAATTGTACTTGAATCTAAAATTGTCAAAATTGTGAATAAAGTCTGGTGCAGTTTCATGGACACTCAGAGTTGAGACAAAGTCCAGCTGGAAGACTTGCTGCTTAAATGATGAGTTTAAGTTTCCAGTGTGTGACCAGTGAGGTTAATTGTTACCCACATCCAGACCGCCCCGTTCCACCAGCTCTCTGCTTATTATTCACTCAGACGTCGTCTCTGTACTCTGATGTGACCAAAGCAGCGAGTTACTCGTCGGGAAATCATTAGATGAAGAAAAAAAGGAGGAGGAGAGATTTTTCATGGTGGATCAGAGTCTCTGTCAGTTACTCATTCACACTTTGTCTGAGCCGAGCTCTCTCTCTCTGCTTCGGTATTGAGGTCAAGCCGACTCTACTGGAATCTGGAGCAAATGCTAGAGCTGGATGTATGGAAAGATCATAAGTGGGTCAGCCGAGAAAGGCAAACTAAGAAGGAGCGTGCAGCCACTAGAAGGGTTTTCTGAATGAGTGCGCTTCACTCACGCAGTGGATCTCCCAGCTTTCGATAGCACCTGGGGCCATTGGTGCGGATTTAAAGTAAGGCTTTTTATAGCCATTATTAAATAACCATTACACAGGCTGACTCAGGTTCATGTTCCCCAGAGGATGAGCCCCATACTGACCTTTCTCCAGTGCCACGATGGGGTTCACACTTGTGATTTTTATTCAAATAAATTTGTATATAAAACATTTAGACACTAAATGTAAATCGGGGGATGCTTTCATCACTCAGATCACCTCCTGCACAACTTATTAATCTTCTTGTTTATTTATTTTTTTTGTTCCTGGATTTATTTTTGGCTCGTTTTTTGTGTTCTTTTAAATTTACATTTTTCAGTTTGTTTCACTTTGTGAGTGATTTGTTTCTCTGTTTGTATTTTATATTTATGACTCTTTTATTGTTGTTATTTGATTACTTTGTTGCTGTTTTTGTTTATTTTCAGTTATATTGTCACCTTGTTGCTATTTTTATGTCTCATTTGTTTATTTGTTTTTTAAAATATATCTGTGGATAATTTGTGTCTCTTTGTGGCTGTTTTTCTTTTTTGTTTCTTAGCAGCCTTTTTCCATGTCTTTGTCTCTGTACATTTAGTTTTTCTTTTTGTAGCTGTTTGAGAATTGTTGTTGCTGTTTTTCTGCATGTTTTACTATCACAGTCACCTATTGGTACCTGCCATGGTGACCTATGTTTGTTTATTTGTGACATTTTACTTTTTATGGGTGATTTTGTGTCTCTTTGTGGTTGTTTTGATCAGCTGTATGTCTTTTTTCTTTATGTGCACTTTTTTGTTTTAATTGTTTTCATTTTTTTTAAATCGGCTTGTGGCTGTTTTTTATCCATTTGTCTGAATCTTCTTCTTTTTGTGCATTGCTGTTTTTGTGTCTGTCTTTGAGGTATTATACTATTTGTTGGGCTATGCTAACGCTTTGTGGTCTTTAAGTCACATTGTTTCTGTGATTTTTATTTTTTTGTGAATATTTTCTGCTACCTTTTGGGTAGTTTGTGTTCATTTATTGCTTTTTGTGTCTATTTGTTAATGTTTTCTGTGTCATTGTTAAACATTTTGGGTTTTTTGGTCATTTTGCATCTGTTTGTAGCTTTTTTGTGGACTGTTGTAGTTCTTTGCATGTGGCTATATTTCCTGTTTGTAGTTTCCTGTTCTTGTTACTGTAGTTGGTCTTTATGGCTTTTTAATGCCACGTTAAAGTCATGTTTTTGTTTTGTTGTCATCCATTTACATTTTGCGTTTTTTCCGCGCTTTCTTTATCTCTGGAGCTGTTCTGCTCTTATTTTTGTTGATTTGTGTGAGTGTGGCCATTCTTGTTTGTACTTTTGTGGCTCCTCCTCTACCGCACAACCCCATTGTCCAATTAGAAACCTTCATGAGAACCAGGTCAACAGTTTGGCATTTTTGCATTTTGAGTTATGTGATTGGACCTCATCATCACTCACATTTTAAATCAACTGCCTGAAACTGTTTAAAGAGAGAAAGTTGTCAAAATGTTTTGTTTGTGGTCCTTTGAGGATGAAGAGATGCGAGAGAAAAAAACAGATCTCAGGGTGTTCAGGAGAAAAGGATAATGTATGTGTAGTTTTAACACACGTGCACATCGTGACCTAAATGTGTTCTCTGCCAAGTATACAAACTGTCATTGTTTGTGTTACCATGACAATCAGCAATACTATGACTAGTTGCACAGCCGTGCATGCCGACCCAAACCCTCATGCTTCTGCAACTGAAAAACACTAACGACACCAAATAAGTAAAGCAAAGCCAGCACATCACGTTTTTACTGGAAAGTTTGCTGCTCACAGCAACATTAGTTTCTTAATAATTTTTGTTCATTTGTGGGTTTCATTTATTTGATTTTATTACATTTATAAAATGTTATTAGATTTAATTTATTAAAATTAATAAATATATTTTCATTTGTTACATTTTTAATAAAATAATAATCGAAATATAAATGTTTTTAAAATACAAGATAAGCTCTAGGAAAACAAATAAAACAAACAAACAACTAACTTAATATCCCGAGAGATTAAAGAAAATATTTTTCTCATTTTTGACTAATTGTAAACATTTACACACAATCAACATAAATGAAATTTGGCTGAAAAACAATGTTGTGAGATTAACTTACGTAACACACTCATCTCTAATTCAACAGCAGGAAGTGTGTATCTCTGTCGACATGTATCCAGAACTTCACACTGGGGAATCTTGTATGTATTAAATAATTCATTCGTGGGCTTCCTGCCGGTGCTGTCAAAAACGCCAAAGGAGTTGTTATTAGAAAAACTGCAATTAGCAATGCTCTTCATCATGGTGAGTAAGAGTTACATTAACCATGAAGTTTTCTGCTCAGTCCGGAGAGGAATAAACATCTAAACCAGAATTCACCGTAGTTTATTCAATAACTGTTATTTCACTCAAAACCACAAATGTCAATAAGGATTAAAAAAAAGAAAAAGTGGGCTCGATCCTTAGTGTCTAAATGAATGCTAAACCTAGGCTTTGCATCAATCCTTGTACAGTAATACAACAACAAAGGTCCAGTGCCATGATGATAATCAGGTGAACAAAACGGTTAGTGGGATTCCTGCTTTGGAGAGAGGTCCACTCAGTAATTGTGATATTTTACTCAAAATCAAAAATTTCAATCTTATTTTACTGCTAGGAAAGTTAGACAATCATCTAAACCTTAGGATTCATCCTCCTTAGAGGAACTCGATTTTACAGCAATCAGTTTCCAGTAACATATCCTGAGATACTTTGGTGGTTTTGATTGCAATAAATCCCACGATGATGGTAGACATGTTGAGGACCGAAGTTTAATAGTTAAGCAGCACATGGCAACACTATGGTGGTGCTACAGAAAAACAAAGAGAATTAATAAAATCAGTAGGATTGATATGCTGGAGAATGTGAATGTCTCATCCATATTCAGTGCAATCCATTTAACAGTTGTAGAGAGATTCCACTCAAAACCACAAATGTTAAACCAGGGGGGAGATACTGCTGGAGGAAGGATTCACCCTCTGGGGAACATGAACGTCTAAGCCAGATTGTACAGCAATCAATCTACAGCATTAGCTGAAACAACAATAATCCTGTTCATGGTGGTCCTAGGAATAAAAGGCAGTGGGAGGGGAAAAAAGTCAAGAAGATTCATCCTCTGAGGAGCGTGTATATCTAAAGCGCATTCAATTAAATTTTATTTATATAGCATCAAACCTTACTTATGTCACTCAAACCCCAAAAACCAGCAGGATTCATCCTCTGGGGGACTTCAATGTCTGAACCAGACTCTTCATTTATTAGATAGGTCACAATATATTCAATTTCTAAGCATACCTTTGTACAGCAGATGCTTTGACATCCAGGTGAGGCTGGTGATGTTTGAAGAGAAGGAGGTCGGAGAACTGCTGGAGGTGTTTAATTGTTTGAAAAAACAAACACAACAATTTTCAATAGAGGAAAAAGGCTTAACAAAAACGGTAGAAACACATACACGAATCAAAAGCAAATGTTTAACTTTATAAATGTTTAATTGCTTTTCATGTAATTACACTCACACACCCACAGTATGAATAATACAGATGAATGTCAGCATGAGACCAACATGCTTACGTGCCAAAGTCATTTTTCTCTCTGCAGCAGCTTTTTACATTTTGCATTCCAGTGAACACGATTTCTCCTATTAGTCCTATTAGTCCTATCACAGTGACACTGTTTGTTGATTATTGTCATACCAAATATAAAAAATGCTCTCAGCTTACTTGAGGTTTTCTTTCTTAATTACCCAATACAAAGAAAAAGTAATTTTCTTATAGTCGACATGCGTCCTAAAATTCCAGATATTTCCTTCAACAGTTGGTGGAGAGTTAAAAAACCTTATATTGGACTTGGAGTTGATTGTGTAATGCACGTAATGTGTGTAATGTTTATCTGTGTGTATCTTTTTGCTTAGCTCTTTGGCTATGTAAAGAGAAAGATTATAGAAATTAAAGAGATTATAGAAATTCAGCTACAGGCAGACCTTGCAAATATAAAATAACAGGCATAGCTCTATCACATTGGCACCACGTGGAGGTCAAACACTGGTTTATTTGAAAAGTTATCATGAACAGGAAAGAGAACATCAGCTGAGATTATTGTAAAAAGGAAGAAGTGCAAAAAAATTGTCAAAGATCAAAAAACGGTAGCTTCAGAAACACAGACCCAGAGAACGGCTAGTGTCTCCTTGAATGGTAGCGAGTGGTTGTTAGAGCTTGCTGGTTGTCACTTGTTTCATTCAGTCGTAAAGCACCAAAAACAAACCTGTCATTGCTTTAGTCAAAAGCCAATACAATAACTTGTCTGCAAATGCTTGCCAACCTCTACTTTGAAAACCACTGTTTCTGTTTTATTTATTTTTTTGCTGTTTGGTGAATAGTTGGTGAGTAATTCCAGACAAGTCATCGTCTTCCAGTGCATAAATGCCACTGCAGCAGTCCTCTGAGAGTCGAGTCGAAAGCACCTTTCAGCAACCATTAGCCAAACAGCTGGGGAATACATATTTTTGCAGTGGGTTATTGGCCGGTCTCTTTACTTTGTTCTTTTGCAATAACTTGATTAGTTATTGAAGTTTTTCCCATAGAATAAATATAATCATTTGATATCCACACCTGGCTTTGGACTCTCAATTTTGAAGTCTCACCAGTTGTTAGCACGTCGGCTGCTACCATGAGATTTAGTTGGAGCCAGAAGTGGACATGTCTATTGGTACTGTAAGGTTGAAAATGTAATGTGGGAGTTTGTGTGGCTTGACTCCCTCTTGGAACCAGCCTCAAATGGCCGTTGGTGGATGGGCAATGAACTGCATTTCTCTCACAAACGTGGAACTGCTGCGTCTGTAAAATGTGTTTTCTACTGTAAACTCAAAATTTGTTTCTGGTTCTCCCTATGGGTCACAAAGATTTTGTATATTTAGATTTAATAACAAGCTTAGCTAATTCTCTCACTTAAAGCTAACATTAATTTTCTCCTTTCTTTTGCTTACCAGCATCTTTAGATCTCGTAACCTGACCTTGGTGTCATCCGATGTTTCAAATGCTATGACCCATCTTCATCCTCGTAACTATACCCTTCACAATGGTCAGTTAATCGGCCCACTGATCTTACAGTCTGCCTCCAAACCCACCATCTCCCCTGTCCTCGACTGCCCCATCAGCAGCAGGGATGCATGTGATGGGCAGCGTCTCGCAGGCCACTGGGAGCCAAGATTTCTCTGTCCAACAAGAGGATGTAGCTGTTACCGTGACAATGTCTCTCCCTTCTCCTCCTCGTCCTCCATCGAGGTATGCTGACATAGAAGATAAGCAGATGAAATCACCTGACATTCCTCCACCACCTCCCCCACCTCCTCCTCCCCTACTGCCTCTGCCACCAGAGCTTGGACACCCCGCTGGTGGGCTGAAGAAGAAAAGGAGGGTGAGGAGTTTTTTCTGGAAAACGATTCCAGAGGAGCAGGTAGAGTTCCTGCTTTACATTTGTCTCAGCACATTGTTTTAACATATATATTTTTAATATATATTACATTGTTTTACTTACTGGCAAACGTAAATGATGACTAAGCACCTCTCTGAAAACGCTTGAGTCCAAAGAGAAATCGAGCACTTTCATAAAACGGCTATTACATTACTAAAGTCTGTGTCTCAGGTAAAGGGACGGCTCAACCTATGGACTCAAGGCCAAGTGAAACAGAAATACGAGATTGACGCTCAGACTGTCGAAGAGCTGTTCGGTCAACATGACGGTCAATCAAAAACCCTGGCAACGCCCGCCAGGGGAGGGAAAACCAGCAGCTCATTTAGAGAGACCAAACAGGTGGTGTGTTTTTGATGCAGGGCTGCGTGTGCTGCTGTTTGTTGAAGGCATGGGAGATGGAGTGAAGTGTGTGTGACAGTTTCCACCAGGGCTTTGACCTCAGATTGACCCTCTCTCTCTCACACTCAGGTTTCCATCCTAGATGCTAAGCGAGGGATGAACATTGCAATTTTTCTCAAACAGTTCAAGAGGTAAATAATCTCACTTGATCTTGAGCATGATCACACACACACACACACACACACACACACACACACACACACACACACACACACACACACACACACACACACACACACACACACAGTTTAACCCAACATGAAAACATAGAGACAAAGACAAAATATGTTTTTATGTATTTGGTTGTTCATTGCTGCCTCTGTTTGATTTCCATGATAAGAAGCATCAGAACATCGAACTGATAATTTCTGACTGAAAGTTATGTCAAGTGGATTAAGTTATGATAGGCAAGCTTTCACTTTAAAGGTCACGGATTTGATTCCCAGAGAAAAGAAGAAAAGGAAAGTCATGAACAGGAATGCTAAATGCAGACAGTGTTGTCATGTCGGTGTTTGTTGAGAATAATGTGGGTATGACACAGCATGACTATGACAAAATGACTGTCAGACGGAGATGGGGATTTTATTAGCTGATGGCGTGTCACAAAGCGATGCTGTATTGTAGTGTGTTTCCTCACCATCATCCTGAAGTGTTGAATAAACAAATGTGTTGATGTGGGCAGGTTATACTTGATTGAATACACACTACAGACATGTGACCATATGTCAGATTAGAGGAAAAGACTGACGTATACGGAGATAATACAACAAGGGACGCAAGAGATGAAGCGAGCAAAATGACAACAATCAAATTCAAGTTGACCAAAACAAGAGATGTAAAATAATAACTTAATGGAATGTGAAGGTTCTCAGTCATCTGGGTCATCGTAGTCTAAAGAGCTTAAAAAAGGACTTGAGCTTAGTTGAAGACCTTTTTTTTTTTTTTTTTTTTACCTCTCATCCGAGAAGCTTCTATCATCTGTCCATCTGTATCTAAAGGACAAAGGTCACTCTTTCGAGGATATCAATGTTCACATTTTGGACAGAGAAGACTGTTTGAAAGAGGAGTAAAATAATTCATCTATGTCCACTGTGAGCGACCGTCTTTGAACAGAGGCGGTGGTTTACGACACCAACTGTCTGCCATCTATAATCCAGTTCTGAGATCCCTTCCCAGACGCCTTAACGCCCACTCACATCCTGGGCCATCTGACCTCAGGAAATCACACGATGGGGTGGGGCCAAGTTTCACAATGAGCTCACCTGAAACCCTGGCTGATTGTGACCTACACCAGTTTTCACACCTTGGCTCATGTGATTAGGTAGAGGATCATTAGGGGGTCCATTGTCCCTCTTGGGGGGAAACTCCCATAGGGCTTAAAATCTGGGACCCTCCACCAATCGCTCTTAGAACTGAAGAAGCTTCTCGGATGAGAAGTGAAACGTCTTCAAGGAAACTTAAAGAAGTCCAGACGCTTTTCTTTCCAAGCTCCTTAGAATAACTTAATGGATATAAACTGATCTTAAATTGACAAATGACAAACTGTCTAAACAAAGATTTAAATTCACAACGAAGAGCTACAGAAGTGACAGAAAATAACTACAATGTCATTGATTATTGACTATTATTAACAAAAAGATTTAAAGTGACAACAAAGAGGCTGAGAGATGCAAAATAGCAATAAGAAGAATTAAACCACTTGAGGAGAAAAGAAGAAAAATGAGAATGGTGTAACCTTGTGACAAAGGAGGCCAAATGGCTGAAAGTGAACTTAACTTGCATGAAGAGGTGCAAAGTGGCAATAAAGGGGTGTAAAATGGTTAAAAAGATGCAAAATAGGTGCAAGGAAACTTATGTTAGCCATGAAAAGATACAAAATGAAGACTGAGAAACTAAAATTGATCACAAAGAGAAAAAACAGTGACGAAGGGAAACGAAATGAGAATACGAGGAAATGCGAAATTGTTACAAGCATACATAATTTGATGACAAAAAGATGAAAATCTCTACAAGAGCGATTAAATAGAAATAAAGAGATACAAAATGGTCACGAACAGGCATAAAGTGGCTACAAAGGGACATAAAATGAACAAAAAAAGCGTACAAAATGGGACAAAACAGCAAGAAAGTGATATCCTACATTCAAATCAAAGCACAGCGCTGCTCCAGTGAGACACTAAACAGCTCGGCTACACCGCAGTTGTGGTTCGTGTGTCCTTGAGCTTGATGTCTTAATCCTCTATAGGAGGGTTGGTGGTCTTGTCCCCAGGGGCCTGCTGTCTTGTAACCCATTCATGGTAAGGTCACCGCAATGCTGCTTGACAGAATTACTGCATTTATATTGTTCATAGATACGTATTCATGAAGCTTTAATGTAGTTCAAAGAATGAAAAAACTTGCTTTATCTAAACCTCCCTTCACCCTTTTTACATTTATACCTCACTGAGGATTTTACATCTTCACCACAGCTTAATATAGAGATAGGAAGTCACGTAAAAAGTGTCCACAAGGTGAGTCAGTTGGCTAAGCTTAGAGAATGTATTGAATGAATGTGCTGAATCATTCAGGTCACCATGTTGAGACTTAGTGCTTACCAAACACACTGAGGGACATACAGGCATGTGGGAGACGGAGAGCAGGAATGTACAGCAACTATACCTGAAATCAATTGGAGAAGATTCTGAGTTGTATTGCATCATTTTATGTTCACGATGTACAATATCCACAAAAACTCTGTCATTCAGTTTCAAATTAAGCTGAAGGTTTTGCAGCTGCTTTAACACCGAGCTAAAAGTACCCAAAAGTTAGTTCTGTTCATCCGGACGTAACGTTTCCAGGTGGAGAAAAGTTTCGTCACTCATCAGGATTTCCTTACCTGGATGATTAAGCATGCATCATGACTTTAGTATAAGTACTTTTAACTTTTCCAACAACAAAGTAACAATTTCGAGAAGTGGGAAGTAAAAGACACAGCCATCTGCTCCAGGAAATATACTTTGGGATGACTGTGCAAAATGTTCGAGTTGCCCTGCACTTCTTTATACTTTTCTAAGGAAATGGTTAAAAAACAAACAAAGGTGCAGCGATTTATTAAAACGTGAGAAAACATACATGGAAAACCAGTATATAAGACAAATCAGAGTTTGTACAGTTCAGATGAGCCTGAAAATCTATATTTAGCAGGATCGCCTTTGTTCTTCAGCACAGCCTGAACTTTCTTAAACAGCATGCTTGTACTTTCTTTAAACAGTCTTCAGGAATAGTTCTCCAGGCTTCTTGAAGGACCTTCAAAACTCTTCTTTGGATGTGTTGTTTTGCTTTGTTTGTTCTGTTCTCACACTGCTTCAGTAATGTTGAGATTTGGGCTCAGGGGAGGCCAGTCCATGACTGATACCATTTTATTGTGCAGGTCCAGGTACAGTCAAGGTGTTCTTTTACTGTAATTGTCAATGTGTTTGGGATTATTCTGATGTTGAAAAATGAAGTCTTTACCAATCAAATGCCTTCCAGACTTGTGCAGTGTGTCAAAATCTGACTTTTCTTTGTTCATAGTTCTTCCATTTTTAACAAGATCTCCAACACCATTTACTGAAATGCAGCCTTAAAACATGAAAGACTCCACCAGGTTGTGCAGGCAACTGTAAAGACTCACTGTTAACCACCTGTCTCTATTTCTCACGCTCTCCTTCCATGCTCCGCACATCTCTGATAAATCACTGCCGTAAATTTAAAGCCAACTTTTCTCAGGCAGGTAAGAGAGCAGGGGAGACAATCATTAGCGTCACAGCGGATTCCATTGAACGACCACTTAATGTGTGACAAACAGCTCTCCGACCAACAACCCCCCCCCCCCCCCCCCCACACACACACACACACACACACAGAACGCCAACAACTTCTAAACCCACAAATCCACTCTCAGATATCCTTGGCTGAGATTTAGACAGATGTAAACAGCACTGACAGACAGTATTCAGAAAATACTAATTTTCTTTGTCATAAAATTAAGGAAACAAAATTTCAAATGTGGGATTTTTGCTTTTCTCGTTTTAGGGCTTGTTGCTTAGAAAATCGCATTTTAAAAGTATGTCCAGAGCATGTTACTAAAACTGTTGTTAATACATCTGCAAACTCTGTGACATCATGTTGCATTTATAACAGAGTGTAAAAATATGTACAAGGAAGTTGTACTTGGTGGGATGATCTGACAGAACACGCCTGTCCAGTTTATTCAGCTCACTCAGTCAAGAAACGGTTTTAATGAACTCTGACATCAGAATTTCAGTCTTTTTGTGCTTGGCCTAACTGTGAAAGTGTGCTCTGTACTCATTGAACAAATTGAAGGTTTCAGCGAAAAATACAAAAACTGGATATCAAATAGGAAAATCTCAAGTTTATGGAATTCCTCATGACCTTGAAAGCAGCTTTGCACAATAACTCTGTGCAAGAAAGTTTCTATCTCCTGACAACAGTACAATAAGTTAAATTTTGAGTTTTTGAGTTTCTCTTCATCCACTGTGTAGGTTAAAATAAACTGGACGTGTATCGGCACTGAAGTTAATTAGTTAAAGAAGTTATTTTGTCCATTTTATTTTACTTTAAGTAACAGGGAAGGTGCTTCCAGTCAACAGAAAAATAACTATAAATGTCGTCTCAGGCTAATTCCTGAATGAATATATAACATTGTTTCAATGTTGAAAATGAAATTATCATTTAAAAGCAAAAGGTTGGAGTTCACAAAGTGATAAAACTGTCTTAAATTATTCATTTTCTTGTTTGAATTTTAACCTGACAGAGTGAACTGAGTGTACCTTGTACGTGTGCAGATGGTAATTAAATCTCTGTGGGGGGAAAACCCAGATCAGCTTAGTGTAATGTTATTTTGATGCCATTTTAATTCTTAACTTCAGCACAATGAGTGTTTGTTTTTTATATCGCTGCTCACACTAAATTTAAACATCTTCTTCCTCCAGGTCCAATGAGACTATAGTAGATGAAATCTGCCATGGCAACAGTGAGGCTTTTGGGGTGGAGCGTCTGAGAGAAATGCTGAAACTGCTGCCAGAGTCTGAAGAGGTGAGACACACACACACACACACACTGATGTGTTTTTTTATCTGATCCATCTTTTTGCACTCATGAAGGTGAAGAAACTGAAGGCACACCGCGGCGAAGTCTCTCAGCTCTCATTGGCCGATTCCTTCATGTACCGGCTGATTCAGGTGCCCAGGTGAGCGCTGAACTTTTACTTAGTTATTCAGATTTATGCTGCGTTCAACTTTCACTGCAAGTTTCAGAAATTAGAATTAAACCTTTATGATCTTTTTTTTTAACATTTCCGATATTCATGCAAGATCCATGAAACAGTTTTACACTGAAAATGCTTCCACTGTCTGTACAGTTTCACCGTTGCATTCACTGAAATACTGCACCAAAAAAGTACATTTTTGTAGTACTTGTATACTTACAACATTAAACATAAATACTTTTACTGGCTGTACAGTGGTTACTTTGAATTTTTGAAAACATGATGCACTGGTGTGAAACAGTGTTGGGTAAAAGTGGCCTGTGTACCAGCTCTAGCTCTAAGTGGGGGAAAATGTTTTTGTATCACTAAACAGGACCTTGTGACAGTTAACAGAGCTGACTCACAGTGACTCAGGAATCATAACCGTTAATGCATCAATTTGTGCTCAACAAAACAAACAAATGTTAGTAAGTAGCTGCTGCTGGAGCGCTGGTAATGTGACATCTGCCTTCAGATCATTTCAAAAACATCAAGCTGAATCAATTACATGCCTGCAGCTCCCCCACACACCAATAACAACATCTCCTTAATGAGATGCGCTAAAAATAGTCCCACAGTTCAAACTAATTGCCAGCTGCTGGTATACAGTTACTACGAGAGTATGTAAAGTAGTAGCATTAGCTGTATTTAGTGATGTGTACCAGCTTGGACGCAAAATAAAAATGTATTAATCAATTCATTTTCACCCCTCTCTCTCTCGGTCTGCAGTTACACAGTCCGCATTGAATCCATGCTCTTAAAGGAGGATTTTCCGGCAGCGTGCGAGGCCATGAAACGGGACATTAAGATCCTTCGCGCCGCCATCAAAGGTAACACGCTCGCAGCATCAGCGGCACACGGATGAGCTGCTCTCTGCATGCAGCCGCTGTTGGGAGCTCACACAGGCCACAGCTCTGCTTTCTCTTCTCTTACTTATTGTCTCAGTGTCAACGCAGAGCAGAGAAGGACCAGAACCAACACTGAGTGTGTTACAATGTTTTATTCCTTACCACAAGCAAATGTGCTGCAGGAGGCAGGTAGAGATTGTGTGGCCAGACTGCTTCTATCTGTGTTGTATGAACTGAAATTACTGAGAGAATGGCATGAACACCAACGATGGTGGTGGAGCTGTAAAACTTTTTAGAGCAAACTCATCAACTTTTTAAAATTAATTTTACATTTTTAAAAAAAAGTAACGTTTGACTCCTGACACTGGGATCAGGGCACTGAGGTAAAGTAGGGTTTGGTCAAATATACAATAAATAATAGGTGTTAAAAGTTGCATAGAGCATGTTAATAGTTACTCTGAGATGCAGCTCATTGCTGCTGATGAACCTTATCTCTGTGTCTCGGCAATGAACAAACAACAAAGAAATCACACCGACTCACATCCATCAAAAACATTAAAAACCTCCAGAAAAGTTATTTTTCTTGACTCCAAACATAAGGTTCTGTTTGGGGTCGTCATCAGTGGTGGCATCGATCTCAGAGGATTCATTTAGCTTCAGAATCACCACGCAGAGGTGTAACCAAGAAGCTTCTAGAAACACTTTCACAGATTTAGCAGATCCTGTTACACAGATTGTGTTACAATGTCTCAGAATCAGTACTTTCACCTTTATGTGAAGGAGTGAGCCGTTTGATTCAGAAGTTGTAAAAAAAGAAAGAAAGAAAAGAGATCTGTGTATGAAACTCTGGAATATTTTTTAACAAAAATAAAATAATAATAAAAAAGATGAAAAGAAATAAAACGCAATAAATCTGGACTGAATGTCGTTGGTGCAGAAATACCTGCAGTAAAGCCTTCTCCTCGTTTACACCCTCCACCCAATACAGACTAACACCTTCAGTATTTTTAGCAGTGTGTGTGTGAACTTGATAACTGCCTGAACTGTTAACTAACCTTCCACATGCTAACACTGCATGTGATAAAACAGCAAACCCAGTGGGATTTTAGCATCATAAGCTTATGTTATCTGTATCTTTACTGCACAGGTTTTGTGTTTTTTCTCTCTTTACTCTCTTTTTACACAGTTATTTCCAGCAGGTGATGCTTTTGCATTGGTTTATCCTTTATGTACTGACACAAATGAAGACATCATTTCTTTTACTTTGTCTCCGTCCTCCAGAATTAATGTGTTGCGAGGAGCTCCATGCTGTTCTCCACCTGGTGCTGCAGGCCGGAAACCTCCTTAACGCTGTGAGTAGGAAAAAAAAAACATTGTACAGCATCAATGAATAATTAGATGAGGGAGAAAAAAGTGGATAGATGGTGGAAGAAGAAAAAGAAATACAAGAAGGAAGAAGAGGCAACAAAAGGCTTTTTAGTTTACACCCTTTATTTCCGTGACAGTAAGTTAATATTAGAATTCTGGTTTATTTCCTGTTTCTGTACATAACCTAAAACTTTGCATGGAAACTTTTTATTAGAGTGAGTCAAGATGAAAAGGTGAGCTGCAAATTAAAAAAGAAATGCTAAGACGACACTAAAACAAAGCAGTGTTTTCATAGAACTTCTCTTCCTTATTATAATCAGACGTAATATACTCTTTTTAAAAACACTCACATATATTAATACGAGTGTCAAGTGGTCACTGGAGGCTGGCTCCAAAATTGAGTCAGTCCCAAAAAAACTCATGTTTAAATGTTCAACTTTAGATCAGAATTAAACATGTTTACTGCTACAAATAGATTTAGATTCATATCTACAGTTTTAACCATGAGATTAACTGTAACTTTGGCTACGTTCACACTGCAGGTCTTATTAATGCTCAACTCAGATTTTTTTGATCAAATCTGATTTTTTTGCCTGCTTGTTCACACTGCAGATAAAATCTGACAGCAAACGCGCTCTAGTGTGAACCCTCAAAGTGGCCCGCATGTGCAAAAGAAGACGTCACACACAACGCGCTCTGTTTACACCCAGACTGAACAGTATTGTTTGACTGTTGGCCGTTAATATAAAGACTTGTTTCAGACTTTACGTTTCCCAATTTTGCTTTAAATTCTAAAGTTATTTTGTTATTTACATATGGCCTAATAATTATCCTTATTGCTGTTTTAGGGGAGCGGTGCTTCAAAGGAAAGTTGCAGATTTCTGTCAGAATCTGCAGATTATACAGTACAAATAAAATGTTCACGTTTCTCCAACGTTGTCTTCCCAACAGTTTCTCTGGATGGCCAGGAAGCGTTCGCGATGTCTTCTCCGGCGCTGATAATCGGCGTCTGTCTTGTGTCAGTGACGTAAAAGACTGATTTAATGCGACATGACCGTTCAAACAGCAGTCGCTTTCTAGAACATCAGATATGTATCGGATTCAGTACCACATACGAAAGTGACCCAGATCGGATTTGAAAATATTAGATTTGTGCCGTTCACACTGTCATACCATGATTGGATATGGGTCGCAGAGGGTCAGAAAAGTCGGATTTGATGTGCTTTCGCCTGCAGTGTGAACGTAGCCTTAGACTTCAAGTTATCATCCAAATATAGGCTCTTGTTTTAAAAACTGACATGATGGCGGCCAAAACCATGCGTGACAGCATGGTGGCTAAATCCATCATTTAATTACAGTCAGGGTATCACTGAACAATTTATCACTCACAAATTGATTGGAAATAATATAGTGTCTTCTAAAGGTTTTAAATTTCAAAATGATTTGTTTTTAATTCATAACTGTTGGTTGTCTTATACACAGTGTGGACCAATGACATGCATTCATTGGTGAACAGATGCAGAAATCAGACTCGTGCAAAATGTAACAGTGACTGAAAATGATGAAAGAAAATCAGACAAAAACTATTTATGAATCTGAGTAAAAGTTCAAATTGTGGATCTAAACAAAATTTTATGCATAAAACAGGTTGGTGCACTAAATTAAGCAGCCTCCAAAGAGGATATTTAAATCAAGTTATTAATTTTGAACGACATGGCAATAACGATATGACCAACACAGCTACACATTAATTAATAAAATCAGAGTATGCTGTATGTATATGTAGGTATAATTAAAGGTGAAAGAAAATTAGATCCCAAATAACTGCAAATTCATTAATTAGCATAAAAAGCTGCATTTATCAATGTAAAAAACCCAAAGCAAGCTGTTTCTTGAACTGATTGATTATTTCAACAACAACAAATATATGTAAATGTAATGAAAATTGTCTTTGTTCAAACAAAGTCAGTTATTAATTAGACAATAAATGATAAGATATCAAAATAGTATCTGTAAAGTGTGACTGACAGGAAACTGCACAACGATGAGTGCTCTGCAAAAATGTGGAGACCAAAGAAACTGCAAACTAAAACAGACATTTTAACCAACATTGTTTTGTAAGTAAATCAACATTTCACTGCATAATAATGAGAATATGCCCACATACTATCCACTCTAATAATACTGCCTAAGGGAAGCATGTAAATGTAAATGGACTAGTGTAGAGAGGGATCCCATGTCAGAGGCAACAAACTGGGCATTAGTGACAATGTGGTCTGATTAACAATGATGGAGACCAAAGGAAAGTCAAAACTAAATCACATTTTAATCAACTGTCCCTCAGTGACATTTATTTCAGTTTAATGAATTCTGCAGAGACGCCCTCAAAAGATAAAAGTCCAGCATAGAGCGGCTGAGTGAATGTGGTCTGGACTCTGTGGAGGAGAGTCATGGTTTCAGAGACGCTGTAGAAAGACAGAATACCTGCTCTGTGATCCAGGTACACTCCTACTCTGGAGGACCGAGGACCTAAGAGGACAGTTGGGACTTTGTTGTGCAGAAATATATAACTGTTTGTGTCAAAATCTAATGCCCAAGATTTGTCATTGAATCCAAATCCACATTCATAGCCCCTCCCTGCTCTGCTGATATTCTTGTATGCGACTGCTACACGAACTCCTCCCCCTCTCCACTCCACCTCCCAGTAACAACGTCCAGTCAGACTCTCTCTACTCAGGACCTGACGCCATGCAGTGAATCTGTCTGGATGAACAGAATAAGACTGTTCTTGTTTCATCAATGTTACTTTTCTGTTCCCTTCAGATAATAACAGATATCTGTTTGCTGTGTTTGGATCCAGTGTGATTTCATGTGAACATTTTAAGAATCCAGCTCTGGTCTTTGGCTCTGGTGGTGACAGTAAAACATCCTCTTCAGTGACTGTCAGTGAGATGTTTGTCCATTCCTCTCTCAGAATGTCCTGTAGTTTATCTCTGGTCTCTGACACAGCTGCTGTCACATCCTCAAAGTAGCTCAGAGGACGAATATTGATGCTGGATGAGTGTGTAGACTCACTGAGTGCTGACAGTGAGGGGTAGTTGTGTAGAAACTGGTTGTGATCCTCTGTGTGTGAGAGCTGCTCCAGCTCGCCGTCTTTCCTCTTCAGCTCAGCGATCTCCTGCTCCAGCTTCTCCTGAAGCTCTTTGACTCGACTCACTTCAGTTTCCTGCTGGGATCTGACCTGCTGCTTCACATCAGAGCTTCTTTTCTGGAGGAGACGGATCAGCTCAGTGAACATCTTCTCACTGTCCTCCACTGCTTTATCAGCAGAGCCATTGATGGCCTCCACCTCCTGTTGAAGCAGCTTCACATCTTTCTCTCGCTCCTGGATTCTCTGCTGGATGTTTAGTCGTCTCACCTCGAGCTCCTTCTGCTTCTCAGTCCTTTCTGCTGCAGCTGGGACTGTTTCATGGCCTTTATGTTCATCCATTGTGCAGAGATAACAGATACTCTGCTGATCAGTACGACAGAAAATCTTCATCACCTCATCATGATGAGAGCAGATGTTGTCCTGGAGCTTCTTGGAGGGGGCCACCAGCTTGTGTTTTTCAAAGGCAGGAGACTCCAGATGAAGCTGTATGTGTTTCTCACAGTAGGAGATCAGACACACCAGACAGGACTTGATGGCTTTCAGCTTCCTCCCAGTGCAGACATCACAGGCCACATCTTCAGGTCCAGCATAGCAGTGATCAGCTGGAGCAGCTTGGAGTCCAGTCTTCTTCAGCTGCTCCACTAAAGCTGCAAACATGATGTTTTTCTCCAGGACAGGCCTCGGTGTGAACGTCTTCCTGCACTGAGGGCAGCTGTGGATTCCCTTCCTGTCCTCTTCATCCCAGAAACTTTTAATACAGTTCCTGCAGTAGCTGTGTCCACAGGTTGTAGTCACCGGATCCTTCAGTAGATCCAAACAGATGGAACAAGAGAAGGTTTTTCGGTCCAGCTGAACTCCTTTCTGTGCCATTTCTCCTCTCAGTGTCAGTGACTGTGTGAGTTTCTCTAATACTGATGCAATACAGGAAAAGATTTGGGTGTTTTTCAGAAACAGGAAGTGGGAGTGGTTATGAGGCCTTGACTTATTCCAAGAGGAGAAGTGGTTTCAAGCAGACGGCGTGTGGTCATTTTTCACACAGCAGAGCACATTTAAAAATGTTTGTCTGTGTTAAATTGTTCGGAGGTTGATCTGCAGTTTTAATCACAGCCAGTCACTCTGCTGTTGAAGTACTACTTTTATTTCTGACGGTTTAGTTTGCTAGTTTGAGCAGAAGTTGTATTTTAGTGTTAGCTTATTTACACAATCTTAGTATCTGTCATTTAAAATCTCAGGGTCTGAATGCATGAGCTCATTTGACTGTCATGACACAATGATTGCAGAAAAAGTGTATTTATGTTCATTTAATTGATAAATGTTTAACAGAATGAGCTGATAATTGGGCGATACATGTTAGGTGTACAGTCAAACTGGAGACTTGCTGTCTCTACTCTCTCTTATCAGGTAGACTATGGAGACCAACTGCTTTGTGGGAAATGTAGTTTTATAGCTTCAGATTCTGTTGTTCAAGTGTTTGAATGTTTACCACTATGAGTTTAATTTCTGTGCTATGTGCGTTGCAGGGAGGTTATGCAGGAAACGCAGTAGGCTTCAAGCTGTCGTCCCTCCTGTCTCTGGCTGACACCAAAGCTAACAAACCAGGCATGAACCTGCTGCACTTTGTCGCTCTGGTGAGTAACATCATTGTTCATTTCATTTTTGCACATACGCCAGTGTGGCTGAAGTCACAAAAACAGTTAAAGTGCTCTTTGGTTGTCAGGCACCATTGGTGAATGAGATTCATCTGAATTTGATCAAGGTTCTGGATGTAGTCGGCTGTGCTGGTTGGCACTCATTGGCAGGAGGTCAGGGACACTACTTCTGAATGGGTAGGCTGGAGATGTGGTCCCTCTTTCTTTCTTTTTTTTAGGGAGGAAGACCCTAAAGACCCTATTTTTATGGGGAATCACACCTTTAGAGTTTCCAGGGAAGATCTATGCTATGATGTGGTTGTCATCCTGGTGTTGCTTTGGGTGTTTGCCATTGTTACAGGCTACTTGGTACCTGGACAACTGCAACCAGAGCTTGGTTCACATTACAGTCAATAAGTCATACTTATTCCTGGAGAGTGGTGGACTCCGCCACTGCTGGTTTTGTACAGACTCTTTCAGATCTGGTGGTCTCAGAAACACGTCTCTCCTTTTTGCAGATGATACAATCCTTTTTTTGATTAATCTATTAATGAAATCAGCTCTTGAGACAGTTTGAGAGAGTTTGAAGCTCAGTGTGAAGTGGTTACAATGAAAATTAGCAGATCCACGTCTTAATGGTTTGAGTGGTGAAGAGAGACCTGAAGCTGAAGGGGAAGCTGTTGAGTAACTAGTTGATATAAATTTGAACCCTCAGAATAAAATTGCAGATACAACAGGTGGAAATTAGTTTATTCTGACAAGTTGTTGGTTCAGCTTCAGAGAGTGAGATGCTCAGTAGTTCAGGAGGGGCTCAGAATAGAGCTGCAGGCAAGTCCTACTGGTAGAAGGCCTAAACATGCTGGTGAGATTATGTCTTTAAGGTGATTTCATGCAATGTCTACCAGAAGGGGACCCTGGGACAGAGAGTGGGTCTCTTTATGTGGATTGAGAGCACCTCTGTACCACCAAAATGAGCAAGAGGAGGTAGCTGGAAAGAGGGGGTCTCATGTTTTGTTTTTTTGTTTTTCTATAGGAAGCCCATAAAAAAGATGAGAAGCTCTTGGAGTTTCCTCTCAAGCTGAGTCACATCCAGGCTGCAGCCAGGTCAGACATCACTTCATATTATTCACATATTAAATACTACAGTTGTCCACATACACCACTACATTTCTCCATCAACCTGTTTGGTGGGGATTTATTTATTATACTCCTTCTTTCCATCATTTTATTACATCTCTACAGAATCTGAGTGAACACCGCCCCCTGCTGGTTTCTTTTCAGTCCTTCATTTGATACTTAAATTACACCAGACACAAAATGAATGAAACCAAAGCAGAAATGAGGCTACATGGATTTGTTTTCCTTCCTTTGGTAGGATCTCATTGGAAACATTGGATGCTGAGCTGCATTTGCTGACATCTCGCACACACTCAGTGGAGGAGAGCATCCAGAGAGACACAGAGCTGCTGCAGCAACTGGACAGCTTTCTGCAGGTAACACACATAACAGTATTTTAGTTTTATATAATCTTTAAATAAGTGTGTAGTTTAAAAAATAATTTTGTGCCTATTATGTTTGTCTCAGCATGCCACATCATCTCTCTGCTCACTCCGTGGCAGTCGGCAACAGCTAAAGAGGGAAGGCAGCGAGCTGATCGACTTTTTCTGCGAGGACAGAGACACTTTCAGGCTGGACGACTGTTTCAGCATCTTCCACACCTTCTGCTCCAGGTTCACAAATGCTGTCAAGGTACAACTATGAATGCAAATCCATTACACGAGCTGTACAACAATCCACACAAGATCCAGTAGATGTGGTTAAAACTGTTGGTATACTTCAACTGATACATTAGTCTTCATCCCATATTTCATAACGCTTCTGATTTACAGTGAAACATATTAGTTTCTAAACCTTCCGTTTTATGTGATTGCCAACAATTTCACCATTGTTGGCTTTTTGGCTCAAGTGTGTCTCCATTGCCTCTGAGTAGTTTGAATTCCCAAACCCTTCTCTCACGATGAGCTGTTGACAGAGACACAAATACCAGACCATAAATCAGGCATAAGAGGAGATGTTGTATTTAAGGCCCAAGGGTTCACAGTTTGTTTTATTTTTTTGTTTTGTTTGCTTTGATTTGTCCATCAGGATCTGAATTTTTTTTCAACATGCATAATATCTGTAGGCTATGGAGGACCAGAAGAGTCACGTGCATCAGGAAAATAACTTCTCTTTCTCTTTTTGAAGGAGAACATGGAGAGGGAGGCGAAGGAGGCGGCTCGTCGTCAGCGGATACAAGAGCTGGAGGAGAAGAAGAGGCACTCCTGGGCTGGAGGAGAAAAGGTAGGATGACGTACGCAGACACTGTAAAACAAAGTCAATCAAAGATATCTAACGATGATCCACTCTCTGTTCCCGTTATAGGTGGATGGAGTCTTTGGGCTGCGCTGCCACAGTGAGCTTGACATGTCCACTGCTTTGTCGCGGCATGACGAGGCCGGACTGTTGATGGAGCTCCTGACCCCTAGGTCCCACCCTCGCTCACCAGTGAACAACTCCCACAGTCCTCTGGGACGTGCTGTGAGCTTACGTCGTTCCCGAAAGTCTCCATCCTGCTCACCATCTATTGCTGCTGAGCAGGAACTAAGCACTTTCCTGGAAAAGGCGACTGATCGCAAAAACATTCAGCAAAGAGGCAAAGGGAGCAGTTTTCCATCTCCCTCAAGTCCAGGATTCCCAGTGTCCACCCAGACGGCACCACAAAACTCCTCATCACCTTCCAAAAGGAGTCCAAAAAACAAAAACCATGCAACTGCCACTTACCTCAGCCAAAATGCTACCCAGACGTGTGCAAATGCCACTAATCCTGCAAATGAACTTGCAGTCAAACCTACCTCTGACTCAAACCAGCAATCTGAACACAACAACAAAAGCAGCAGTGATCAACCTGGCATGGGTTTAAGCAGCCATGCAACACTTACAACAAGCAAACCAAAAGATGTTGAACTGGTTTTAACTCAGCAGACTGACTGCACTGATAAGAGCTTTCAGCAGAGCACCACTGCTACAGGAAACATGGTGGTGGTTTTAGACAAATGCACGTTGGTTCCTGAGCTAAAAGTGTTTGGCAGTGGCGACACCCTCACAAGTCATAGCGAAAACAGACATGTCGGTCTTCATCAAGATGATTTGACAATCACAGATTTGGAAGAAGAGAAAGGGGATGAATTGCAAGTTGATAAGGTGCAGAATAATGGCCAACTGATTGTAAATCCAAAACAATCTGATGAGCAAGTCTGTGAGCTCAGCTCTTCTTCAACACCAAGAGAGGGCGATGAGGGGCAAGAGGATAAGGTGGTTGTATGGTGTGTGACGGGTGTGTGCGAGGCTACAAGTGACACACAAAGCACCTATGCAGAAACTGAAAAAGATCAGCATAAGGGTGACAACCAAGGAGGAAACAAACTAACTTCCTCTGCTTTAGCCAATGACATGCCTTCAGAACCTCAACCGGCCAATGAAAAACCAGTGCCTGTACCCATCAGCAGCCAACCAGTGCCTGTCCCCCGCTGTGATGACACATCACTGCTAGTTTCTTCCTCTGTGTGGCGCCCGAAAGAACCTCCAACACCTAATGTAGTGCCTGCTCTCACAGCAGATGCTTCTGAGAAAGATAAAGAACTGGAGGAAGAAGCAGAAGTGTCCACCAACAGGAACAGTGATGGAGTGACCGTCTCAAAACAATCAACAGAAGAGAAAAGCAAAAACAACATGGCATCTAAAGACTCAACCAGTAAAACTGCAAAAGCAGCTTCTTCCACCAAAGTAAAAGCAGAACCAGCAACTCCATCTAAACTACCCAGCAAGAGCCTTCCTACGTCTAAAGTCCAAACTAATGGGAAGAAACCTACCCCAAACACTATCTCTGCATCTGGCAAATCCAAATCTATCCGGACCCTCACAACCTCCGAGAACAAGGACATGAGGAGGGTTGTGCCAATATCCAGGACCAACAGAAGTCCATCCAGAATCAAACATACAGAGAAGAATCGAGGCTCCTCCAGCACCGCAGTGCCCACCAGTCTGACTCCCTCAAAACGAAGCAGTGCTTCCCCTCGACGAGTAGCGAGGCCTGCAAATGCTCCTTCATCCCAACAATCTGGGATCCCCAAGACTTTGGATCCAAAGGACTCAAAGAACCAGAATGTTTCAGGTACTCAGCCATCTGCCCGAGAACAGAACAAGGACTTTCAAGGAAAGATGTCCAGCCAAAAGCCCTTAATGAAACCTAAAGCCCAGCGGGAGGAGAAGATCTGTCGCTCCACACTGCGGGCACTCTCTCAGGGTGGAAGAAGTGGAGCAGGAGGCAGCGTCAGTGCTCCTGCCACTCCTTTGCGCAAAGCCACTAGCTCTTCATCATCTGTGTTTCCGGGTTTTGCACGGAGCACAGCCTCTTCTTCTTTCAGACGTACTCACACCAACCTTGCTGTTCCTGCTGCTTCCCACTCCCCCAACATTGGGTCAGACCCCTCCCCCAAACCTTCTTCCAAGACCTCCTCCCCTGTTACCCCATCCAGCACCTCCTTGCCTATTACGCGATCAAGATCACTAAGAGTCCATGCGTCAGCAAGATCCTCAGATGTCCAAAAACTCTCCCCCTCCTCACAGAGGAAGTCTCAGAGCGTCAAATCATCTCCTCGTGCATCGCGCCACGACTTGCTGGCTCCCCCTAAAGGCCACAGACGGAATGACAGTGACAGTGACAAGTCCGCTCATTCTCAGGACTCGGTCTTGCCCACAAGGCCGCGCTGGAGATAAACTCTTGGTTGTTTTGTTTTGAGGATTTTTTCCTAATCACTCCTCCTTCAGGAAAGTCAGGAGATACACTCCATTATGAAATGTAGATACCTTTTAAAATGTTCAAGTTTAATTTGAGTAACAAAGGAAGATACAATGAGATTGTCTCGTATGGATTTAAATCTTGTTTGTTACCTTGTTTGTTTGTTATTATAAGCGGAGCTGAAAAGTTCACTACGTTTTCTTTGTACTATATTGTCCTTGTAATGTACTTTAAACAACCACAGAGGGGAAAAACAACTTGTTTTCAAGGTATATTTGTATTCTTTCTAAATCTATTAATTGAGAGTACATTCCAAGATTAATGACAATAATGACCTCTCCTCACGACCTCAGGAAAGCCGATGTCTTATCAGAAATCACAGACCTTTTTGTTTTGGTCAGAGTGAAGCTCTGAGATCTCTGGATGAGTCGGGAAATGACTACAGCCTGTGACGTGATTGCTAACAAGCTTTCAGTCAAAACCACACTAACACTAGCAGTTCTGAATAATTTGGTGGCCGTAGCCATGACTTGATCTCTCCTATTAGGCCTACAGACACTTGAGTCAGTCTGTGCGTTAATCCACAGACTAAAGGCTCCTACTATGAGAGTAAGGGGTACGCCGTATTGTATGAAAGAAACTATTACAACCAACATACAAACTGCAAAGTTAAACACTGAATTGAAAGGAGGGGAGCTAAAAAACGGAGTGAATAAAATCTAATTTCATTTTATTTGTACTCCCTTTGATTTATTCCTGTGGTACTTTTTTCCTTTTTGAAAGAGAAATATCTGCAGCTATAAAGATGTACATCTTTGGAGTATCCTGAAAATTCTGCAGTTTTTAAAGGTCATGTGACTGAATGGCTTTTCGATTCACAAGCACCTTTAACTGCACGAACCGTGCAGCAGAATCTCTTTAATCCAGGCTGGACTTATATAGAAATAATAATATTACTACAATACTAATTGTGTTTTTATAAAGCCTGACATAACTAATCTTTGAGAGCGGTGGTGTCTTTTTTAAAAAACACGATCAGTTTAAACAAGGAGATATTTATAACTCTGATTAAAAACAGACACTTTCTGTCTGACTTGGAAAATTCAAGTTGTGTTTTCATATGAGGACATTTTTATGTTTATCTGTCTTTATTTATGTATGTAATGTTTCCCTACTAATTAATAAAGCATTGTTCCTCAGTCACTCTGCGCACTTCATTCAAAGACTGTATTGCACTTTTTCCTGCCAGAAGACAATGTTTTAATTGAAATAGACTGAAATATCTGGCTTCAAGTGGATGAATGTTTGGAAACATTCACTTTAAAACCAAGCACATTTGAAACTATATAAACATTTCCTATTCTTACAGCTGCATTTTGTATCTAATCTTGAGCAGAACCTCTTTGTGTCTGCACCTCTCATTAATTCTGGTCTTGTATCATATTTAAAACAGAGAAACTAAAGCAGTCGAGACCATCATCAATCTCAAAATCATCCATTTTTATAGTTCTTAGAGTCCAAGAAACAAGCACAAATGTGTTTTTGCTTCTAGGTTTTCTGTAGTGATGTAACAACGCTGAAGCTAAAGTAACTGTAGTGATTTGTGTAGAGGAAAACGTCTCTGTGGCAACATCACTGCCAACGTGTTCATCTTGAATGTGTTATTAGAGTTAAAAAAAACCTTTACAAGTATCTTTGATTTCTTTAAACACTGTAATAAGAATTGTGCTTTCAGGCGTTACTGCTGTTCTCTGAATATTTGTCAAGTCTAAAACCTTCTCTGTAACCCCTACAGATGGCTGTGTGTAGAAAATCCCAGTAGTTTCTGAAATACTCAGAGCAGCCTGTGTAATACCAACAACCAAACCTGTTAAACTTCTTTTCCATCTCTACGTCCATAAATGCGTGGAGCTACTGCTATGTGATTGGCTAATTAAATATTTGCATCGGTGAGCAGTTGTACAGGTTTACCTAATATAATCTTTCATTATCTCGTTTACAAACCCATCAATCTACATCATGTGTGTCAAACCCGAGGCCTGCGGGCCACATCTGGCCCAACGTATATTTATATCCGGCCCACGAGATCATTTCTATATAGATTCAGAGTCGACTGCAGAGGTGCCCATTGTGTCCCAGTCAAACAGTGCTCAGCAGTTATTAGGTAAGATGACGTCTTTCTGTAGTTCATTATTCTAACAAGCAAAAAGTATTAAAGTGATGTTTACGTTGTGTATTTCAGACGGTGAGATGCAGAACCTGCAGGCCACAGGAGAAATGTAGTTTTCTGTAGTTGTTCAGTATCTAGAGGATACGTGTCAAACTCGAGGCCCGTGGGCCACATCCAGCCCAGCGTACATTTATATGCCTGCAAGATCCTTTTTATATAGATTCATTCATTCATATTGTTATTCATGGCTCGGCAAAATGAAGCGCTAATGAGACAAAAGCTACAGATTCAATAATTCAGAGTGTCAATCAAGTCCAGTTTCTGTTCTGTGTCAGGGTCTGGGTCTGCGACCCATCTTTTTGATTTCTTTTTATAGTTTTTTCTTCTCTCCCATGATAATGAACATATGTTAAGTTCTGGTGTTGATCATCATTTAGGTTTTAGCGGAGTTTCATCATGGTTTAGATTTTCTTCTATGCCCTTGTCTGTTCTTGTTCACAGCATTATGCGGTCTGTCTTTTACTTTCAGTATGCTTGTGTTTAAGTCTCCCTTGTTGGTTCGTCAAGCTTGCTGTGTGTGTGCGTGTTTTAGTGTCACTTTCCCTGTGGTGTCTGCTGTTTCCTCATGTGTTTCCACTTTCCCTAATCTCCTTTGTGTGTATTTAGTCTGTGTGCCTTCTTTCTTTGTCGGATCGTCTGTGTTACCTCCTTCCATGTAGTCATAGTTCTCATACAGAAAGTAGAAGAGCTAGTGTTAGGGTTAACTGTAACGGTAACCCAGATATTGGCAAATGTGAGCTTGAGTAGAAATACGGTCGGGTTTGTGAGATGACCACTGATTTAAGAACACAGTCGTGTGAAAGAAGCAAATACTTTACATCATACTGTCTTGCTGTGGATAAAAGTACAGACATGATGGACATTACACAGCTGGCCATCTTCATCCGTGAACTGAACTCCAATATGCCCGTTTCAGAGGAAATATTGGACATTAAATCGATGCAACGACAGGAAAAGACATGTTTGAACACTTATGACGGTTATTAGAAGTTATTCTTTATTCTAAGTCTATTTATTCTGAAACAATATTCCTGTCTGTTTTTATTCATATTTATGTTCAAAAAACATTGTTTTAGTGTTTTCAATAAATGCTTACCCTGTTTGGCCCTCAACCTAAAGTGTGCTTTGAGTTTTGGCCCCCTGTACAATTAAGTTTGACACCTCTGATCTAGAGCAGCTGCATCCTTCACAGCCTTTGTGATACGGACTCTCCCTGGTGACCAGAAACGAGAGTCCTTCACCAGTCCTGTAAACCAATTGCAAATAATTTTGGATCCACCTCCACCCGAAAATCAACAACTGCAAATCATAGCATACTGGGGGGCAAGCAAAAAGAAGTCAACTAGTACTGCATTGTCAGTGGCACATATTCAGACTTCAGTGGCAAAAGCACCATTTTCCATTTTAATTCATCAACTAATACAACATGCATGTGTTTAGACAGATTTGAAAGAAACAACAAGGCATGTTTAGTCCAGCGGGAAGCTGAAAGGGCATTACAGTTTTCAAAGACCTGACACGGTGCTTTGACAACTTGGCAATCATGTCAAATATTTGTCACTATAAGAATTTCCCCCCCTACATTACATAAGATAAGATAAAACTTTATTAATCTCTCGGGTGGGTTCCTCTGCGAAATTCTGTAAAGATCGGCCCCCAAACAGGGACTTGAACCCTGGACCCTTAGATTAAAAGTCTGATGCTCTAGCGACTGAGCTATCCAGGCTCAATAATTGCTTATTAATGTAATAGTCTGAGTCTGCAATGTGTAAGCAGCCATAGTCAGCCAAGTCATAATGAAAGCAACAAACAACTCATGTTTTGATGAAACTGCAAACCCTCCTGGTCAATAATCACATAAGCTGTACATGCAGGAAGCAAAGACTGATAAAGGAGCAGGCACAACATTCAGACAAATCCAAGACATAATGAAATGAACCACAATAACTGTGTGTGCATAAATCAGGTGTCAGTGAACACGTAACGATCACAGATCTTTAGAACCACAGCCAGATAACAATTTTTCCCCAAATAAATGTGTAGATTTTAGCTAAATATATATTATAGAATCAACACCATGGGCATTTCAGATGTCACACAGGTGGTTGGTTGTTACACTCTGGAAATGTGAGTGTTATGGATCCTCTGTGTGTGCGTGGGGTTAAAATGATGCCACCTTAAAATGAAACTGAGAATAATTAACACGAAAATGTTGTATCGAAAGGGGAAAAAATGAAACTGAAAAAAAGGTGAATTGAAACCGTAAATGTGCGAATAAATTTATTTTCTATTATTAACTAAGTTTTGAAACCTACATCTTTGTGTTTTTTTTGCTTACATCTTTTTTTTCCAATTTCAGTTTGCTGGCAATGTTGCTGTACGAATGAGTATTACGGCCACATTAGGAGAAACTATTATAGATAACATTGAAAATAAAGTTTCAATTTTGAGATTAAAATCGTAATTCAATTGAGAAAAAAGTCCAGATGTGGAGATTACAGTTGTTTCAAGACAAACTGCAACAGTTGCTGTACCCTCTGAGTTAATGTAATTGTGCTTCCGTTTAGTCTCCATGCAGGAAATGATTTCTCTTTTAGCACACAAACACAGTGTGGTGATCAGCAATAGGTGAAAAGATGGTGTGGAAAGCTGCATCTCATCAAAAAAACACACCAAATGAAATCGAGGGTTACAGCATGAGGAAGGAAGTAATGAAGTACAAATACTTTGTTACTGTAATGATGTCACCATTCACTGAGGACTCACGCGCAGGACTCTTCACTTTGAGGAGAAATAGTTTATTACAGCAGGTATGTGTACAGACAGTGCAGGGAATTGTGCTATATACAAGTGTGACGGGGTCCAGGCTCCAGGAAATCCAAGGTGGGGAGGACAGGGAAAGCTTCTCTTCGCTCACTCACTGCTCGCTATAGCCACTCTCCAATCATTCAAAACTAAGGATCTGCTCCGGGAAAACAGGGCCACGTCCAGGGGAACTAAACACAGAGTGTACACATTAGAATGAAGGCACAGAAATAGCAAGAGTCTAATGCTAAGAGACCTTTAGGAGACCTTCATTACTTTAGGTTTAACACCTTTAAGGGGAGTTATTATTTTGTCACTGCGAGCCTCAAATCAAACTGCTTTGAGATTAAACAGTAACACATGAAATTCATTCCTGTTGGTGTATTAATCACCAGCAATATCACAGAAAAAGAAATAAAAGTGGCAAAACTATGTGTCATAGTCAGGGCTTAAAGTGTTTCCTTTTTCTTGCTTTTGGCCCAACGACTGATTGTAAAGCTCACATGTAAGTCTTCATGTTTTTAAATCAGATATTGGTTCTGTACATGTGACATTATGTTTTTTCATATCCTGAAACGTGCTGCTAAACAAACTGAGGCACTGTGCTATTTAAAGGTTGCAGGTTAGTGCAGGATAAACAGGTTAGTTTGCTGCAGAACAGTGTGTGACTGCTGCACAGTGGCTGTGGTTTCATGCTCAGAGTTTGGTTACATCAAGTGTAGCAGAGATGAATTTGCAGTTAAGATTCACTGAATTTCACCTTCATACCAGCTGAATAGTGTCTAATAAAAAGAGCATAAACAGTTTACTGTCAGTGTAGAGGATGGAAATCAGTTCAACTCATAAAACATCTGCTGACATCTGGTTGAATTCACTTGTGTAAATCCACAAAGAGCAGCAGGTCAGCTGATCACAGCCTGTCCATTCAGAAAATCTACTGGAGCTCTCAGCAGTAATTATACTGAGTCGTGAATGTTTTCCCCACACTGAGCTGTTGCAACTGATTTTAGGGTTCCTCCACCTGCTGAATCCACTTTAACCCCTGACTGCTCATTTTCCTGTTTAGAGACAAAGTCACCTTCTACAATGTAGGCAACAAAAAATAGAGCCTTTTTCGTAGTGTAAGTCCAGAAACTCACCTCAGACATGTTGTTCTTTTCCTCACTCCACCGCAATCCTGGAGAAACGCCCCTCTCTGTAGCTTTGCTTCAGCATTTAATAGTGAGTGAGTCCTGCTCCCATGTCATTCCCTCCATGTCTCGCCTCGACCTTCATGATCCCTGCTATAAATCAAGTTTTCATTCAAATCAAACAAACATGTACTGAGTCAGCTTTTGGCTCCAACCTCTTTACACCGGCTGCTTGGCCTTGACAGCACAAGGTCCTGGACCACGTTTACACGTCTTCATAAGTTAACAGATGTGAAGTATTTTCACATACGGTCCTTAAAGCTTCTGTTAAAACGTTCCACAAAACTTGGTTTAATCAATGTGTGATGTTAAACTGAACCATCAGCTGATGGAAATGTTTATTATTAAACTCCTCGCCTTCATCTATTTGAAGTTTAACAGGTACACATCCTTCACTCAGAACATCCTGAAAAGCAGATGCAACAGATGCTGCTGCCTTGGTTTGAAGACACCTGCATGCATACTTGGAAAATCCATCTGTACATGTCAGTAAGTGTCTCACATTATCATTATCTGCTCAATATTCACCCATATCAGCCAAATCAGCCTCAAACTGTTTGTCAGTTCCACTAATCAAAACTCTGTTTCTGGGGAAAAGTCTACTTGCTGGTTAATAACAAAGAAATAAACTGTTGGTAGATCCACTTTTTACAACGAATCATCCATCAATAAAAATCTAACTCAGTTCCAAAACAACAAATTCAACATTCATATAAAAAAATCCAGCCCAGCAGGGATCAAACAGCTGATCAAACACCAGGGTTGGACACAGACTTTCTAATCTGACATCACAAAGTTATTCTGAAGCTGTAAATCTAATTAAAAACTCCCCAAAACTACTAAGAGAAAACCCTTAAAAGGTTCAATGATAGAAGAAAAATCCTTTACATGTAAAATCAACAGAGGTTCCTGATAAACAGACTAATAAATGAAGAATAAATGAACAGTTTCTGAGCCATGAGTAAAATTTCAGTGAGTATGAATCATCTCCAGGAAGTAAAAAGGGTTGGAGCTCAGCATCAGTCAGAAGAGGAAGATGAGGTGATGAAGAAGAGAGCGTTCAGTGGAAAAAGGCCAGTGAGTTCATGTAAATGCTGCTTCTGCTGTAAGAATCAGACCTAAAAGTGAACAAATGCTTCATGATTCTCATTTCTATCCATCATCTTGAACACTGACTATAAATGTGTTCACGTCATTATTGTGTGATTTGGCTTCTTCACGTGTCTCCTTCAGTGCAAATAAAGGACTGTTAGAGTGTGTGCTGTGTGTTTGTCTGAAGCATGACAATCCTTTCCAACAAGTATTTCCAGCTGTTTGTCTCCACTCTGCACTTTAGTCTTTCTTCCTGTCATGTCTGTGTTTGTCCACCAGGTGTCTCCCTCAGCTCATTTTCTCCAAATCAGAAGCTTCAGATTTGTGGAGACGCTCTGCCTGCCAGACACAGCTCAGGGCAAAGAAACATGTCTATCCTCCACAACATACAGGCCTGTGTTATTTAGTTCAACAGTCCCCAACCTTTTTGTGTGTCACCGACCGGCTATTAAGGTGTTGTTGATAAATACAACAAAATAAAAGCAGTATCGGTACAAAAAATGTTTTCTTCTCTTGCTGCCTGGTCTGTCTGGGGCCCGGGGGTTGGGGAACACTGATTTGGTTTTTTATATTTAAATGTATAAATAAGTGAGTGTGATCAAGCTTTTCATCTCAAAAAGACATTAAATGTCATCACTGTAGATACAATAATAATAATAATAATAATAATAATAATAATAATAATAATAATATAATATCAAAAACCTCAAGGATTAATTTTTTTGTTGCATTTTAAAAGTTCAAAGCTCAAAGACATTAAGTTTACAGTCATATATGATCAAGAAAACCAACAATCTTCACATTTCAGAAACTGGAACCAGCTTTAAATGTGACTAAAATAATGATAAAACAATCAATTCTCTAATCATTGACTAACTGATGAATCACTGCAGCTCCAATATATTGTTGCATTTGACAACCCACTACAGCAACTACAGAATAAAACCACTAACCAGACTGATGACAGATTTCAAACATGCTGAATATGAAGAGTAGTATCATTTAAACTCACATGATTATCAGCCATAAGAACAAATTCAGATTTATATTGATGTAAGGTATATAAATGTAAGTACAGTTTGAATCAGTGCAATATTATTTTCACACATCAATGGACCACTGAACTTCTCAGCTTCTAAAATGTAAAGCCTCATTTAGAAACTACACAAGTACATATAATGGTCAGGGATCAACATGAACCTGTCTTCTCTATTTGACTTTAATCAACTCTGCAGTGCCTCCAGCTGAAAAATAAAGCCAAAGACCAGCATAGAGCGGCTGAGTGAATGTGGTCTGGACTCTGTGGAGGAGAGTCATGGTTTCAGAGACGCTGTAGAAAGACAGAATACCTGCTCTGTGATCCAGGTACACTCCTACTCTGGAGGACAGAGGACCTGAGAGGACAGTTTGGACTTTGTTGTGCCAAAATTGAAAACTGTTTGTGTCACAACGTAATGCCCAAGATTTGCCATTGAATCCAAATCCACATTCATTGAGGCTCCCTGCTCTGCTGATATTCTTGTATGTGACTGCAACACGAACTCCTCCCCCTCTCCACTCCACCTCCCAGTAACAACGTCCAGTCAGACTCTCTCTACTCAGGACCTGATAATAATCAGTGAATCTGTCTGGATGATCAGAATAAGACTGTTGTTGTTTCATTCTTGTTACTTTTCTGTTCCCCTCCGATAATAACAGATGTGTGTATGCTGTGTTTGGATCCAGTGTGATTTCACATGAATATTTTAAGAATCCAGCTCTGGTCTTTGGCTCTGCTGGTGACAGTAAAACATCCTCTTCAGTGACTGTCAGTGAGATGTTTGTCCATTCCTCTCTTAGAATGTCCTGTAGTTTATCTCTGGTCTCTGACACAGCTGCTGTCACATCCTCAAAGTAGCTCAGAGGACGAATATTGATGCTGGATGAGTGTGTAGACTCACTGAGTGCTGACAGTGAGGGGTAGTTGTGTAGAAACTGGTTGTGATCCTCTGTGTGTGAGAGCTGCTCCAGCTCGCCGTCTTTCCTCTTCAGCTCAGCGATCTCCTGCTCCAGCTTCTCCTGAAGCTCTTTGACTCGACTCACTTCAGTTTCCTGCTGGGATCTGACCTGCTGCTTCACATCAGAGCTTCTTTTCTGGAGGAGACGGATCAGCTCAGTGAACATCTTCTCACTGTCCTCCACTGCTTTATCAGCAGAGCCATTGATGGCCTCCACCTCCTGTTGAAGCAGCTTCACATCTTTCTCTCGCTCCTGGATTCTCTGCTGGATGTTTAGTCGTCTCACCTCGAGCTCCTTCTGCTTCTCAGTCCTTTCTGCTGCAGCTGGGACTGTTTCATGGCCTTTATGTTCATCCATCGTGCAGAGATAACAGATATTCTGCTGATCAGTACGACAGAAAATCTTCATCACCTCATCATGACGAGAGCAGATGTTCTCCTGGAGCTTCTTGGAGGGGGCCACCAGCTTGTGTTTTTCAAAGGCAGGAGACTCCAGATGAAGCTGTATGTGTTTCTCACAGTAGGAGATCAGACACACCAGACAGGACTTGATGGCTTTCAGCTTCCTCCCAGTGCAGACATCACAGGCCACATCTTCAGGTCCAGCATAGCAGTGATCAGCTGGAGCAGCTTGGAGTCCACTCTTCTTCAGCTGCTCCACTAAAGCTGCTAACATGGTGTTTTTCTCCAGGACAGGCCTCGGTGTGAAAGTCTTCCTGCACTGAGGGCAGCTGTGGATTCCCTTCCTGTCCTCTTCATCCCAGAAACTTTTAATACAGTTCCTGCAGTAGCTGTGTCCACAGGCTGTAGTCACCGGATCCTTCAGTAGATCCAAACAGATGGAACAAGAGAAGGTTTCTCGGTCCAGCTGAACTCCTTTCTGTGCCATTTCTCCTCTCAGTGTCAGTGACTGTGTGAGTTTCACTTCCTTATAACTGAAACTAGTCTGAGCTCTGATCTCAACAACCTGTATTTCTGCAGTGAATGGAGCCTGTCAGCTCTTACACGTCACCACATGTTGGTTACACCCATCTTCAAAGTGCAGATCTGAGGGGGAGGGAACGAGGAAACACGTGGACAGAGAGGAGGTGCTGTGTTTAAGAGCAGGAAGAAGAGGGAGGTTATCAGGCTGTGCTTCACTCCAGGAAGAGGAGCAGTTAGAGAGTGAAACTGTGTGTTTAACCCTTTTTATTTACTGCTTCTTCTATATAAATAATTTTTAAAAATCCAGCTTTAATGAACACTGGACAGAAATGTCTCAGGTAACAATAACCGTCAGAACAGCAGAGGCTGCTGACCTAATCAAAGCATATGTATAGAGCAGGGTTAGGTTAGCAGACATATGCTGGTTGCTTTTATTTATTTATTTATTGCTTTTATAGGCAGTAATCAATGTTGCTGTAACAGGATGAGAACTAGATAAATGCCACTGCATTGCTTTGAACAGTCAGCAGAGTCTGCACATATAATTACAGATATTCCTGCAAAAAGTTAATTACTCAAAAGAATCTTGCATTTTAGTTTTGCATTTATAACAGCTGCTGCAACAGAAATAACCATGTTCTTTACATTAAAATAGCAACAAACCTTTCTGGAACAACTTTCAAGGTTCATGGCGAAGACAAAGATCTAATGACATGAAGACTCCAGTGAAACTTAAAGTATTAGGAACCAGTTTTAATGCGTGACCAACACATTTCCCCCTGTGGCCTTCACCAGGGTCATTGCAAAATACCCTTGTGATTGTGAAAAGACTACTGGTCAAGTCAAAAAGGAGTGTATGGTAAAATGACCAATGACCATGTGACAAGATCAAGCAAGCATTTTTCTGATGTGTTCACCGCTCAATGGTTTGTTGTCATATTGAACAAAATATTAGGTTCTCTTTGTATATTACACTCAGGCATCAGGAAAGAGTGGTAACTAGTTCATAGTTTTTAGCTAATGACATGTCAATCACAAGACATTGCTCAGAAAACGTGCAGATTCTCAGCTAGATCCACCTTCCACTCTTTACTTACAGTTTCACAACAGCAAACAAACACACAAATAAGTTGAAGTAATTGTTTCCTGTATGACTTCACTGGTCTCGCATCAGTAAGGACTTTTGCTCCTTGTTGCTTGAGTTCATTGAGGTGGTGAGCATACATTTATCCCCAGACATGTCCATGTACACAAACATTAAACAACTTCTTTCTGACTTGTTTCACACTTTTGCACCACTTCAGAGGAATCCCCTTAACCTCAAATCACTGTTTTCTTAAGGTATGACTTACCTTCACAGCTGTGTGGATTACGCATCATGTCACAGAAGGTCCACAAGCATAGATGCACGTGTGTGTTCATGTCTGTAAGCTATTATTGTTTCATCTCACTGAAAGCACAAATGCCATCCTCTCTCTCTCTATTTTTATATGAGGATGGGGTGGACAAAATAACAGGAACACCTCACAACAGTGATGGCGCTGAGTTGCAAAGCTGCCTGAGCTGCATTAGAGACTGCGCTGGTGTTATTCACCTATAACGTGCTACAGTTCGTGCTTCTCTGTGTGTGTCGCTTACAAGAAGGTCAACAAACACACCGCAGTGCTGCAGGCAGAACATACATAATCAATCAGCCCTCAGTGCAAGCTGCAAAAATAAAATATGGGTTACACACACACACACACACACACACACACACACAGTCATGTTTTCATATCCTTCCCTAGATGTTTATCCTAACACTAGCCCAGTGCTTCCCAAAAACGGTGCCGTGGCACACAGGTGTGCCGTAGAAGATTATCTGGTTTCACCTGATTAGTACTCCAAGTGACCGCAGTGAGTAACAGGCAGAACAATTACATTCTCTTCCACTAGAGGGCGGTACAACCACCTGTTCTAATTAAGTTGGTTGTCAAACAGAAGAAGATATTACATAATAGTCATGCTGTCAGAACACAGCACATAATAGCAATAGATAAATATTTGAAGAGAAAAAGCAGTCAGTCTGGGTCCTGGAGAAAATTCCAGCCCACATGAAGGCCGTCATGAGTGATGGTCAGAAGAAAGCAAAAAAGGTATACTGGGGACAAACTGAGCCTATTTTACTAAGATAAATGATCAAAATGCTTTTTGAGACATTTTTGTTTGGTGATGTGCTGTTTGATTTTTCTAATGTGAAATATGTGCCGTGGATCCAAAAGGTTGGGAAACACTGGTCTAACCTATTTTCTGTGCCCATAAGGGCTGTTGGTCCCCACAAGTATGGTAAACTTCCAATTTTTGGTCCCCACACAGGTATGTAAACATGGTACACACACACACACTTTTTCCTAGGGGTACATGTGTGCATTTAGCCGTATTACTATTTTAGTGGGGACGTTTCTATGTTGTCACCCTTTGGGGACAGAAAAACAGGCCCCTGTAATATAAATCATTAAATCATAGGATGGAGTCTGAGTTTAACTCTGTCTTTTAGTAGATCTCCAACTTTAATTTGTCATGTAAATATCACAGAATTCAGTCTTAAGGCGATTAATTAGTTACTTTAATTATCTGGATACAAATTATAGCACTATGTTGGGCTGGTGTTCTGACTCCAGAGTGGATAAGCAGAAGATGGATAGATGACTTCTTCAGTCTCAGCTGAAGCCTCCACAGCTTTTCATTTGCTTTCTTTTATTTACCTTTTCCTTACTTTGCATCCTATTCTGTTTTATAACCTCTTTGTCCTTATTTACTTTATTTTTCTTCTTTCCTCTTTTGTTTCTTTTTATCCTTCACATTAATGTACTTTTGTTTCTTCATCTTATTCCACTTTCCTTTGTCTTCGGTGTTTCCATCATTCCTGCTTCCACCTTCATTTACTTAGCTTGTCTTCATGTGTTTTTCTCTTTGCTTTATTTCCTTCCTCACTTGTCCTTCCCTATATTTCATTTGTTTCTCCTCTTTGAATTGTTTTTCTTTCCTTCATCTTTCTTTTGTATCCTAATCAATGTTTTCCTTCCTTCCTTCCATTTCTGCCTCTTCTGTTTCCTCTTCCCCTCTGCCACTTTCCTCCCTTCGTCTTTTCTTCTTTCCCATCTTTGGTCTTTCTGGTTCATTTTTTTCACTCTTCAGCTGTTTTTGCTCTCTTTGTTTGGGATTTTGCAGTCGTCTGCCTGTTGTTGTGTCGGCTGGCGGTACGTTATCAGGCTACTACAAACACACATCAAACTCTACACACACTTTCACGCTGCACCTTTCATTTCCAGCAGGTTGTAAAAATAGAAAGCCCATAAAATCTGACTCTTTCATGTCGGAGCATTAGGCAGGAAGAAAACCATCCACATGTGCAGAGCACTGATGAGCAGCAGCACGGACCTGCTGCACAGCTTAGATTTAATTCATTATTTTATCAATGAAGCTCAGAGAAAAGGAAAAAAAACACCTACATGCTTCAGTTTTCCTCGTACGGGGTGTTGCAGCCAGTTCTGGTTGCATAATATTATCTGCTCTCCTACAAACTCCCACATACTGAAGCAGAAAGCTCGGTGCGAGGCTCAGACAGGAGATGTGTGGGAAGAGATTCAAAGTCAGAGTTCGTCTCATCCTGGTTGAGAATAAATAAGCTTCCTTTAAACGGATTCTGAGTGTAGTAGAGTCTACTCCAAGACGCTGCTAAAATAAACTCGACTCATTAAAGTCTGGGTTTCCGCTGCTTTAATGAAGCGCAGTTTCTACATTCCTCCACGGAGATCAGATTCAGTCTCGTACCAGTGAAGTTGGTCCAAAAACCCTCAAGCTGACGTTAGAGCTCGCTACATTACCAAGTTCAACGTGGCTTTACGTTCACTTCCATCTGTCAGTCTCTTCTCCTTCCTTTCTCATATTTTTCCTTTTACTCTCTTCTTTCATCTTTTCCTTCCTTTCTTCCTCCTCTCCCATCTTTTCCCTTCCTACCTTCCTCCATCCCTCCTCCCCCATCTTTTCCTTCCTCCTTTCCTTCTCTCCCTCCTCTCCTTGTCCCCCTTCTAGCCAGTTTCTTTTCCTCTTGTTGAATATGAGCGTTTGCAGTAAACAAACATTAAAATGACCAAGGAAGGAAGGAAGAGAACGATGTGTGCTTGTCAGCATTCAGCTCACCTGTAAATTTCAAGTGACGACTTCATTGAGGTCGTATGAGCCATTCTTTTACTTTGGTAAACCAGAGTTTACCTCAAAGCAGCTCTGTGTACACGGCATTTGGCCGTCTTTGTGAGGACATTCATCAACATCAGTGGGTTTCCCCGTGTATTTAGGAAGTACTACTAAGTGCTTAACTAAAACTCTGACCACAGCCTCATTTAAAGTGGTTTTTTATTGTTTGTTTTTTTTTTAATTATTTGGTTTCAGTGGCAGACACCTTCAGCTCACTCCTCATGTTTGGACATTTGGTGCTCTCCTCTTTATGATCAGCTGCAGGTGAAACGTTTAAAACACTCAATTCTCTAATCATTGACTAACTGATGAATCACTGCAGCTCCAATATATTGTTGCATTTGACAACCCACTACAGCAACTACAGAATAAAACCACTAACCAGACTGATGACAGATTTCAAACATGCTGAATATGAAGAGTAGTATCATTTAAACTCACATGATTATCAGCCATAAGAACAAATTCAGATTTATATTAAATGGTAAATTTGTATAGCGCTTTTCTAGTCCATAGGACCCCAAAGCGCTTTACACTACATTCAGTCATTCACCCATTCACCCATTCACACACACACACACACACACACACACACACACACACACACACACACACACACACACACACACACACACAATTTATATACCTTACATATTGATGTAAGGTATATAAATGTAAGTACAGTTTGAATCAGTGCAATATTATTTTCACACATCAATGGACCACTGAACTTCTCAGCTTCTAAAATGTAAAGCCTCATTTAGAAACTACACAAGTACATATAATGGTCAGGGATCAACATGAACCTGTCTTCTCTGTTTGACTTTAATCAACTCTGCAGTGGTTCCATTATACAACCCAAGCCAAAGTCCAGCATAGAGCGGCTGAGTGAATGTGGTCTGGACTCTGTGGAGGAGAGTCATGGTTTCAGCTTCATCTCATTACTAAACCAGTGATCTGTAATGGAAAATTTCCATTTTTCTTGTTTAAGGTGTTAAATACTTATGCAAATGAAACACTGAAACACTGTAATAGACTGTTCAGTGGAAGTTTCTAAAACTAGATGAACTTATTTAAGCCTCAGTAGTTGAAGAAAACAACTCCCTCTGCAGCTGCTGATAACGCCAAAGGCATGAAACAGCATACCCATTGTTCCATTAGGTTTCATAGCGAGCCGCGTGACGTGTGTTATGATCAGTTTATGACTTCCTTCCCTCTTCTTTGGAATGCATAAAGGAGTGGAAGCTCCACTTCTGTTTTAGAGCTCTCCTGATTGTATAACTGTTTGATGTCTGTGTTTGCTCTCCTGCATGCAGTAATTTCAGTAGCTTGGCCACAGCTGATTGTGTTGCAGACTTTATTAACAGAAAATTCCACCACAGATGAAATTTTAGTTAATGCTTCAGAGCAGGGAGCAGAAAAACATCTACTATCACACAACATTGTGTTTAACTTAGACATGAAAACATAACAGTCTTAATCATTTGAATACATTTCACTGAAAGCACAACTTATAAACACTGTTCTCACTGCTGTATTAAAAGATTCTCCTCATCTATAATGATCAGGTTTAATTAAATATGAATTAACGGAGCAAAAAAAATATTAAAACTGTTACAAACTAGTCTGTGTATTCAAAGCAGTGGTAAGAAACCTTAAATCTGTGGTATGCATTTCCCACACTCAGTGAAATGGCAACTCATTTGCTTTTATAATCTTATTATCTTAAAAATGTATTCAGCACTTTATTCTGTACACTTCAAGTATTAATTTGCCTCACATACACCTAACATGCATGTCTTTGGACTGATTAACATGGAAGAAACATCGTAACTCCACACAGAAAGGCCTCAGCCAGGATTTAAATCAGGAACTTTCCCACCACCCTATTACAAATCTCAGGTTTGTGCCAAAAACCATCTCTCAAGGTACGCTCTGGGCTCGGATCCTTATATGCACCATATATGACCCCTCCTTTATTGTTTTACTATTACACTGTTTGCAGAATCCTGGGGCAAATTCCAACAACCAGCAGGTGGCTGTCTCTGAGTAACCTGTGCAAATGTGGTGGGGAAAAAAGACAGTTCCCATGACAATGTCATGGTCACCTCTGAAGTCTGTTACCCCTCTCACTTTAAAAAAAAATCAAAGGCTGGAGCTTCTTTCTAATTGATGTTTTTATTTATATCGTTTTTCTTTCTTTGTCCTTGTCTCTTAAAATCCCTGAATATTTTCTAGAAACAAAAAAAAAGACTAAAATGGCTGAAAGTAGTACAGATGAGTGCCACGTGAGATCTATATCTGCAGGGGGGAAAGGTGTCATCTTTTTTTATATATACAATAAGTTGTCAATCAGCTTTAAAAGCCTCAACTGAAGTATTACATTTATAAAGAAGATGTCACTGCCACCTGCTGGAGAGAAAGATGGTGCATAAATATTTTTAAACAAACAAACAAACAAACAAACAAACAAACATGCCTGCACAAGTCAAGATGAACCCCACAAACTGTATTCTGGTGTGAGCTGCACACCTGTCCCCTGTCTGCACACAGCAGTATTCACTGTGGAAGCCAGTCCACTTTGTAACACTGGGTAGGTCTTTTGAAACATTATCTGAACTAGCTTTCATTTGAGACATTAGAGCTTAAAACCGCATGTTTATATAAACCTATCATGTCTATCGATACACCTGCTTTTCCAGACGAGCCACAATGCCGGCAGATTAACTCGTGTCACAGATTAACTGGTGACGGTCAAACAGATGTGTGGTAGACTTGCCTTTAAACTGACATCATGCAGTTCATCTTCTCATCCGCAGAGGGCCACAAATCACCATCAATGAACAGTTCTAGGAGATTTTAGTGTAGATGCTCCATGACTTAATAAGGCATTCTGTTTTAAGGGGTTAGAGAGAAAATAAAAGAAAAAACCATGCAAATCTGCATTTGCTCTCATTTTAAGAGCTTCTGTCTTTTCCTATTTCAGAACCAATGAGCATACTTGGAGAGGTTGGTAAAAAAAAAAAAAAAATCACAAGAAAGAGAAATCAAACATTTGGATTCTCTACTGGCTCTGCTATGATTTGGCAGTCAGCTAAACTCCTTCCTTACATTAAGACTCTGATGACACAATTCCATCTGTTCACAGGTTTAATGACACAGGGGAAGGTGAAACTGCACCATAGAGTACAAGGCATAATCACTTTTATATATTCACCATGTACAGATAAAACGATGAAAATATATTAACTACTTTTTATTACAAGTCAGCATATCCTCCTAAAATATACCGAGAGTGGCGTGTAACTGAAAATATTGTCAACCCCAAACAACAGACTGAACATTGGTTTCACCCTGGAAACATCCTTTAAATATAAACCCAACAATGTATACAGTGGTCCCTTGCTATAACGTGGTTCAACTTCTGCAGCCTTGCTGTTTTGCGGATTTTTTTGTGTGCAATTTTGAGCCCATTCTCACTCCTGAGGCGTAACATCCTGACGCATGTGTAGATTGACTCCAAACGGTTCTCATATGTCCTCAGTTTCCAATGTCATCATGTAGGAACGTGTTGGGTGCCCGAAAACATAATATGTTGACGATTTGTCACCTAGCGTAAAATGTTTGTTTGTTTTTTACAACGCATTGTGTTCTGTGTCCTGATCAGCTGTAGACCATTGTCAATCTCCTCCTGTCTCTCCTGTACAGTACAGAATCACTACATTGATAGCTTGCAGTGTAAGTCTAAATTTCTACTTTTCTCCCCAACATGTTTTGCACCATCAAAGGCACCTGCGGTAGCACCCAAAAGGCAGAGGAAGATAGCTATCGCACAAAATCTTGAACTTCTGATTCAATGATTTATTAATGATTAATTGATGTTGAATTCTCTCGCAGGTGCTCTATTCCCATGTTCTGGACCAGAAAAGAGGGTTTTATTTTTGGTTTTATTTTATAATACTGGACTTATTTTTCTACAAAGGTTTGAACTTTGAGAGTGTCTAAACAAGAGAGAAAAGTGAAAATGTTCATGCCTGTGTGAGAAAAGTGAATAAAGTGTGTAGTGACGGGTTTTACAGCCTTAAAACATCTATAATAATTGTAAAAAATAAAGTTGGCTACTTTGCAGACTTCAACTATTGCGGATTATTTTTAGAACATAACACCCACAATAAACGAAGGACCACTGTACATTACAATCTGATTTATTAAAAATAAAGTATTCTTAATGTATTTATTATAACTTAAAACCATGAAATTACCTTAAAACTGCATAACCGCTGATGACGGCAGCCACAAAAGGCATAAGATGTAAGTGGATGTTGCTGGATTTAACTAGCTGAGCACAGCCCGTCTCCTCAAATTCACTGGCTAACATCCTGTTTGCTAATGACATCAGTTCCTATCACAGACTATAGTGATTTTAAGGTGGCTCACGTGAGTTACCATTTCATATTTAATATCTAAGAAATATAAAATAACATTCTACCTTAAACTGAATTCATTTTTGATATCACAGCAGATTATTTTTAATGAGTTCATGTTTGTTGAAAATGCAGAGGAGCTGGTTGTGAACTGAGCTTCAGAGAAACACAACATACTGATATTCAGTGTGAAGCTTTGAGTGGAAAAAGAAAAACAACAGAAAAACATGTGGATCCTGGAATAATCAAAGCTTCCATCTTTATCCATGAATCTGAAAACGTGTTTCTGAGTGAAACAGACAGACATGTACAGACTATCTGTTCAACAGTCAAAGTGTTTCTCTAAAGAGGCACGAGTACACTCTTTAGATTATTCTCTGCAAACAAACACTGAGGAACCAGGAAACCACACTCTAAATCCAGGACAAAGAGGTTCTGTGAATGTGGTGTTGAAGGTATGGAGGTGGATCAGGGTGTCTGAGGAGACTCTGTAGAAGGACAGAGTGCCAGCAGGACAGTCCACATACACTGCTACTCTGTTAGAGACTGAGGAGGAGGAGAAGGAGGAGGATGATATGGATGTTTCTCTGTTATTGTGACAGACAGAGTAACCATCATCGGAGCAGCTGAGACTCCAGGATTGATCATTCCACCCAAATGAACAGTTATCACTGCCACTTTTCCTTCGGATTTTTCTATAAGTCACTGATATGTCAACATCTCCTTTCCACTCAACCTCCCAGTAACAGCGGCCAGTCAGGCCATTTCTACACAGCAGCTGAGGATGAACATCAAATCTGTCTGGATGATCAGGATATAAATGAACCTCCTCCACATGTGTCACCTTTCTTTTGTTGTCAGACAGTTTGAGGTTTGTGTGTACTGTGTTTGTATCTATTGTGAGTTGACAGGAATCTGATGGAGAGAACAAACACAATCCAGTTGCAGTTATTGTTATCATCTGTTGATTGATTGACACTATGATGACTTCTGACATCAGAGAGGTGAATGAGTGATGTGACAGTTTGAAGATGGTTGAATGTGTGCTGCTTTGTTTTCATGAATCACATTAAAAATGCACTTACACTTCCTCAGACCTGGTCTCAACCATCGGACACCAGCAGGCTCCACCCTGAAAGGAGGAGGGGGATCAGACCAGCACAGTCTCTTTCAGCATGCACACGAGGACATTACATCATCATACACTGATACTGCTAGACAGTGATAAAGGAACAGTCCAACATTTTCAGAAATATGTGGCTATCTGTGAACCAGTATCTTTCAAATGCCACTCCCCTCCCCCAAACAAAACAAAACAAAACAAAACAAAGAGAGTTGTTGATTCTCACCAAGCAGAAGGTCCATATACACAATCACCAGTGTTTCCAAGTCCCAAGCATAAGTATTAAGAAATTTAAAGAGAGCATACGGGGCATATTTAAAGAGAGCCTCCACCAGTGAGTGAATGAATAGTGGCATTGTAAAGCGCTTTGGGTGCCTTGAAAAGTGCTATATAAATCTAATCCATTATTATTATTATTAGTATTATTATTATTATTATTATTATTATTATATGGAACAAGCCAGGCAGGGGAACAAAGTGAAAAATGTAAAGACTGTGGGAAGACATATAGTTATAGATATGTCCAAAGATCCCAAAACAACTGCAAAGACACTAGTGAATGACTTAACGTAGTCGTGAATTGTACAGGGTGGGCCATTTATATGGATACACCGTATTAACATGGGAATGGTTGGTGATATTAAAGTCCTGTTTGTGGTACATTATTATCTGTGAGGGGGCAAACTTCTCAAGTGGGTGGTGACCATGGTGGCCATTTAGAAGTCGGCCATCTTGGATGCAACTTTTGTTTTTTCAATAGGAAGAGGGTCATGTGACACATCAAACTTATTGGTAATGTAACGTGAGGGTTCACTAGATGGTTTGGAATCTCTCTGAATAATTAGGAACAGCAAGATGGAGACGGATAACTTTTTAGCAGCCACTTTACTCTCAGCACACCGCAACAACAACCCACACTTCCTGTGTGCCGCCCTCATGAATACTTCACTGGCCTCTCAGAAGCCAGGAAATCTTATACTCAGATCAAAACAGGGAAAACAACCAGGTAGATATAACACATACTTATTACTGGTTTGAACATGTATGTCTAAACATTCAAACATGTAAACATGTAAATATCAAAACACGTAACCACCAAATAGCTACATAACTAGCTTTATAACCTTTGTAAACACCTCTTTGTATATCAAATTAGATTTAAATTTACTTCTACACTTTACAGTAATGCCACAAGAAAAACAATGGTTTTAATGTCTTCCTCCAGTACCAGACCTTTTCTCCATACCTGAGAGTTTCCAGTTTCCAGGATGGATTCTTCTGTTCAGGCACCAACAGCTTCATTCCCAAGTCTCCTGGATGATTGTAGCTCAGGTCCAACTTTCTCAAGTGGGAGTGGGAAGAACTCAGGGCAGATTCCAGAGAAGCACATCCGTCCACTGTGATCAAACAGCCTGACAGACTGCAGGTACATACCAAAAAAGAAGTGTTTTATTTTCTTCCCAGAGAAAGTGAGCTCCATCCCCTCAATTTAATTTACCTACATTTATAAAAATGTCTTAACTTTTTATAGCAGAGATAACACTACAATATAAGAGAAAGAACCACAACTCTCAGATGGTCCCCTGTCAGCAGCAATTGGTCACAGGAAGGAGGAAAAACGTTTTACAACTAGGAAGAGACCGCCAACAAAATCTTGCTCAGGGAGGTTTAACCATCTGCTTTAACATGTAGGTGATGTTGGTGCGAGTGAGGACAAACAGCCCATGAGTCCTGTGTCAGATTAGATAAGACTGACTGATAAGGTTCAGTAAATGCTTCAGTAAAAAGATTCAGGTAACTCAGGCGGGAAAAGCAGGGCTCTCCTCACATAGTCCATAACGTATATGGGGCACTACCAATGTCAACCGAGTTGGGCAGTGGAAGGAAATGTGAGCTATATTCACTGAGCACAGGTAAAATAGCATAATAAATTAAACAAACAAAAAAACATTAAATGGAACAAAATGCATCCAGGATCATTTAAGGATTAAATATTGTTTGGGACTGTGTAAATAAAACTAAATTAAAATTTTCACGATTATAAAACTAGGGCAAAAAATCTTGTTATTTTTATTAAGTTATACAAACAAAATGCAAAAGAAAAAAAAGAGCAGAGCACATCTTGATCTGACCTGAGAGTTTCAAGTTTGCAGTATGGACTCTCCAGACCATCAGACAGAAGCTTCAATCCCAAATCCTTCACGTTGTTGTTACTCAGGTCCAGCTCTCTCAAACTAGAGAACCGCATGCTAAGAACTGAGGACAGAGCTTCACAGGCTGTCTCTGCAAGGTTACAGTGACTCAGTCTGCAGATTTATACACAAGAACACAAAGAACACTGATATAAGTCACAGTCACCTCAAGGTGCTTTATGTTGTAAGGTAGACCCTACAATAATACATACAGAGAAAAACCCAACAATCATATGACCCCCCTGAGATAAGAAAGACAAGATAAAAAATTCAGGGTCACCTGATCTAGCCCTAACTATATGATTTAGCAAAAAGGAAAGTTTGAAGCCTAATTTCAAAAGTAGAGATAGTGTCTGTCTCCCAAATCCAAAATAGAAGCTGGTTCCATAGAAGAGGGGATTCAAAACTGAAGGCTCTCCCTCCCATTCTACTTTTGAATACTACAAACCACGGGCAGGAAACATGGCAGGTGCCAGGGCTGTCCCACCAGGAATGATTCTAAGACTAGCATGACCTGGGCACAATGCAAGAAATATGTCTGCAAGGAGCATGCACACACTCTCTTCACATCCTGTGTACAGTAGTGCAGAGAAAAAATTTGGCTGTTGGACAAGAACTGTTCCATGTTCTGACTATGTTCGTATTATTTTCTGTTTTCTGGTTGAATTTCACATGAAATATGTACCACCCCCTCCAAACAAACAGCAAAAACAAACAAAACATAACAAATTAATAAAAAAAAACCTTCAACTCTACCATTGCCAGTCCCAGGCCTGTATAAGAAAAGAGGAAGGGTGATTGAAAGTGATGTCATGGTGCTAGAGCAAAAATTAACAAGATTCATTCTAAAGGGCATGGATGTAAACACCACGAGAAAGAAACAGATCTAGAATTAAACATTTGACCTGATGGTGGTGCTAGAGAAAAGGTCATGTCATCACCAAAGACCAACAGGGTTCATCTACTTGTGGTTATTAATGTTGGCAGTAATTTTGAAAAGTTCTCAATTCAAACTTTTCAAGATACATTTATTCTAAATTAAAAGTTTGACTTCATGGCTTGATGGTGGCACTAGAATTTTATTATCAAGAGAATACTAATGTATTCAATAAATAAACAAAGTGCCTGACGCAAACAATTGGTCAACAATTGTATGTAAACCATTTTGTAGAGGTAAATAACCCCCATGGTAAAACGTGATAGTAATATTTGAGGAGAATAGGAGGGTTAACTGATAAGAAAACAGAATATATATTGATCTGACCGGAGAGTTGTCAGTTTAGAGTATGGAAACTTCACTCTTGAATCCTGCAGGTCGTTGTTACTTAGGTCCAACTCTTTCAGACTAGAGGACTGGGAGTTGAGAATTGAGGAAAGAGCTTCACAGCTTTTCTTTGAGAGGTTACAGCCACTCAGTCTGAAAAATAAAAGATAAACTGAAAACACTGTTGTAGTGCAATGACAGTACACTGAAGTATTATTAGATTTAGCAATTTTTTAAGCAGTCTTGATCAACAATGTCAAAATTATTTTTGTAATTTTTTCTTAATTTCTTTTCTTCTTTGAGGCATCAAACAGTTCAATGCTCCCTGACCGCTAAGGACTCAACAACAATTATCTTATGTCTATGTTCAAAAAGTAAAAATCTCTCTCTCTCTCTTACACACACACAAACACACACAATTTAAACAAACCAACAAAAAAACAAAATAAATCATCCACTTGCATTGTAACTGGCTTCTGTACATTTTGGAAATGTTGTTTATATTTTTAGGTAGGACGGTGGGGCAGAAATTGGATTAATTGTAATTCAGAAAAGGGTCCCATGTTCATCTTTCTTTTGTTTTGTTTTTGGGGGGGGGGGGGGTTTTGGGGGGGGGGGTGCTAAATGTGGGTTGTCGTAAAAATTTGTGCTATCTCAATGTTAAGATATAATCTAACAATACTGTGTCAGAATAAAACGTAATTTTACATTATACATTAACAGAAATGCATACAGTCTTGAAAACTTTGGATTATTACAAAATCACAGAACTACAAAAAAACCTAGGAGTTTCTTTCAATTTTAAAAAAGTAATTTAGAGATATCGGTTGACCTGATCTATGAGGGAAGCAAACAGGAAATCATTTAATATATGACTGTTCTATTTTCAATCATTTGTGAAATCAACCATTTTTAAATATAGTGATGAGTATATATTCACTTACAGAGCTTTGTTGGAAGTTTTGACCACTGGCAGCAGCCTCAGAAAAGCCTCCTCTGAAACAGAGTATTTCTTCAGGTCAAACACATCCAGATCTTTTTCTGATGACAGTAAGATGAAGACCATAGCTGACCACTGAGCAGGAGACAGTTTATCTGTGGAGAGACTTCCTGAACTCAGGAACTGTTGGATCTCCTTCACTAGCGAATAATCGTTCAGTTCATTCAGACAGTGGAACAGATTGATGCTTTTCTCTGCAGACAGATTCTCACTGAGCTTCTTCTTGATGTACTCGACTGTTTCGTGACTGGTCTGTGAGATACTTCCTGTCTGTGTCAGCAGACCTCGTAGGAGAGCCTGATTGGTCTGCAATGAAAGACCCAGAAGGAAACGGAGGAACAAGTCCAGGTGTCCATTTGGGCTCTGTAAGGCCTTGTTCACAGCACTCTGGTGGAGATACTTTATACTACTTTTCTTTTTAAAAAAGAAAGACTTCTGGGAGGTTGGTTGTTGTTTTTCCAGCAGATTGACTCCAGAGTTGATGAAGGTCAGATGGACATGAAGAGCAGCCAGAAACTCCTGAACACTCAGATGGATGAAGCAGAACACCTTGTCCTGGTACAGTCCTCTCTTCTCTTTAAAGATCTGTGTGAACACTCCTGAGTACACTGAGGCTGCTCTGATATCGATGTCACACTCTGTCAGGTCTGATTCATAGAAGATCAGGTTTCCTTTCTGCAGCTGATCAAAAGACAGTTTTCCCAGAGACTTAATCATCTTCCTGCTCTCTGGACTCCAGTGTGGATCTGTCTCAGCTCCTCCATCATACTTGACCTTCGTCACTTTGGCCTGAACCACCAGGAAGTGGATGTACATCTCAGTCAGGGTCTTGGGTAGCTGTCCTCCCTCTCTGGTTTTCAGCACATCCTCCAGAACTGTAGCTGTGATCCAGCAGAAGACTGGGATGTGGCACATGATGTGGAGGCTTCGTGAAGTCTTGATGTGGGAGATGATCCTGCTGGCCTGCTCCTTATCTCTGAATCTCTTCATGAAGTACTCCTCCTTCTGTGGGTCAGTGAACCCTCTGACCTCTGTCACCATGTCAACACAGTCAGGAGGGATCTGACTGGCTGCTGCAGGCCGTGTGGTTATCCAGAGGTGAGCAGAGGGAAGCAGTTTCCCCCTGATGAGGTTGGTCAGTAGCACATCCACTGAGGTGGACTTTCTAGGGTCAGTTAGGATTTCAGTTTTGTGGAAGTCCAGAGGAAGTTGACACTCATCTAGACCATCAAAAATGAACACAACCTGGAAGTCTTCAAAGCTGCAGATTCCTGCTTCTTTGGTTTCAGTAAAGAAGTGATGAACAAGTTCCACCAGGCTGAACTTTTTCTCTTTTAGTATATTCATTTCCCTGAAAGGGAATGGAAATATGAACTGGATGTCCTGGTCGGCTTTGTCTTCAGCCCAGTCGAGGGTGTATTTCTTTGTTAAGACTGTTTTCCCAATGCCAGCCACTCCCTTTGTCAGCACTGTTCTGATTGGTTCATCTCTTCCAGGTTGGGCTTTAAAGATGTCTTCTTGTCTGATTGTTGTTTCTGGTCTATCTGGTTTCCAGGATGCTGTTTCAGTCTTTCTGACCTCATGTTCATCATTGACCTCTGCAGTTCCTCCCTCTGTGATGTAGAGCTCTGTGTAGATCTGATTCAGAAGGGTTGGGTTTCCTTCTTTAGCGATCCCCTCAAACACACACTGGAACTTCTTCTTCAACTTCGTTTTAAGTTTACACTTACAAATTGCTGCAACATGTTCTGAAAACAATAAAAAAAAACCAGAAAACAATGAAATGAAATGCATATGACGATTTGTGCCCCCTAAAATATGCATGTGTAATGTTTTTGTTAACATTAATGAGACATTACTAAATGTTCCATTCATCCAGCAGCTTAAATATCTAGAGAAATTGTCTTACTGCTCTGCAGACGGTCAGCCAGCTCCTCCTGCTTCAGTTTCCTTAGGAAGTGCAATGTGATCTTCACAAATGCTTCTCTGCTGCTCTGCTGCTCATCATCCTCACCCTTCAAAACCTCCTCATTCACAATCTTATTCTCTACGCATTCTGGGTAATCTGGACTCAGAACCTTCTGGATCTTCTTCAGCTCATTCTTTACAAAAAGGATGATATTGTCCTCCAGCAGCTGGAACAGAATACTTTATGAATGACCCAGTCAGACTGAAATCATGCAGCCAAACATCAGATCCATGTTGGACAATCCACTGGTCGAACAAAGAGCAGCATGGAGATGACTGTGAACAGATGACTGGACTTTCTCATTGGTAACTTTATACATTTGTGTCACGTCTTAATTGACTGTTCAGCTGTTCTCAGTAGGATGATGCACCTCTTTTTTTTTGCTGCTAAATATGATACCATCACTCTCAACTTCCATCTACCTAACACCCACTCACTTAAGAGCAAGGGACATATCTTCTATGATCTCTTTACCAACTGTAAGCTAGACTTTCTCTGGTCAACTGAGACTTAGCAATGCCCAATGACTTGCCTCAGTTGAATTAATCCACTCCTCCTGGGTTTGTTAACATCTTTCAATCCTGTAGTACTGGCCGGGGACTAGTACTGGCTCATCTATCATGAGAGGTGAAAAGTCATACTAGTCTCTGCTCCTGTGTCAGTTCTTTTGAATCTACTGTGTGTTAAATGTCTGTTCCTACTCCTAGCATTATTTCAACTGTCTACCATTTCCCTAAACTCAACAATCAGTTCCCAAATGATTTTGCTGCCTGCCTCACATCTATCACAGTATTAATAACTCTCTCATCAGAGATTTTGTATCTTACCTTGAGAGTTTGGATTTCAGCAGCATATTGGTGTTGCTACTCAGTCTAAAGGAAACATTTGAAACCTGATTTGCTGCTCTGGTGTAACCCCGCTTACCTATGAAACTCTCTTTATTAACAATTCTCTATTAATAATTCTCTCTCCAGTAGCATTGACTCTTTCATAGACATTCAGAGTTTATTCACCATTGAAGAACTGATTTCACTCTACAACACTGAACTCCATGAAAAAAGAAAAGATCTGTTTTCTCCTCTTTCTCTACCCCCTGAGTTTACACCTGAACTTTGACTATTACTGTCACAAACTTTAGAGGCTCTACAAAAGAACTGGACTTGTATAAAAATCATAAACGACATTATAAGGACAGCATCGCTCAAACTTGCCCAGTTACTATTGTCATATTATCTCTTCTAATGAAGGTAACACCAGGTCACTCTTTTCATTGCTTAACAACATCATCCAGTCTCCAAAAGTTGATTCTGTTCATCTGGACGTAGCGTTTTGTGGGAGAAACATTTCGTCACTCATCCAAGTGACTTCTTCAGTCTCAGCTGACTGCAGGTTTCCCCAATCTTATAAATAGTACATTTGCATAATGACAATCTGCATGTCTTTGGACGGTGGGAGGAAGCTGGAGTACTGGAGGTATTTTATCATTCATTTCTTCTCCATGTACTATCTTTCATAAATACAACAACAATTTCCACTGACACACAAATGACATCCGGCTTAACAACAAATCTACCTTGCCTCCCTCCTCACTCACTGACTATATATCGAAAACAAAATCCTGGTTGTCTTCAGATTTATTCAAAATAAATAGCGACAAAACTAAGGTTCTCCTCATTAGTATAAAATCAACACGATCCAAAACAATTTTTCCTTAGTCAGTGACTGTTCCTCTGTCTCCCCCTCCTCACGTTTTAAGAGTCTGGGTGTCATTCTCGACAATACATTATACTTTCATTCATTGTATTTGCATCAATAATAATAATAATAATAATAATAATAATAATAATAATAATAATAATAACAACAACAACAATAATAATAATAATAATAAGTATTATTATTATTATTATGTAGATGTTTTGTTTAGTAGTAAAGTAGTTGTTGAACATGTGCAGACCATAAATATGGAGTCCAGTTGTGTTTCATGCTGCTGGGCAGACTGACCACAGGGAAACTCTGAGCTGTTCTGGCCCACTCTGTGGAAAAATCATGAAGAATTAGTCCAAGTACAGGATGCCGATCCACCACATCTTTGATTGCACCATTAATGCTAAATACGGGTTTATGAGCAGCATGCTCTCACAATCAGATTAGTTCGTTTTTCTCCTTTTCAGAGAAAACCTTTCATACATTCTTAAACCTGTTAGAAGACATACAGCATGAGTATTTTGAACTAAATGCAAGCGATGGAGTGTTGAATACCTAAACAGAGAGAATTGCAGCAGTCCAGTCTAGAGGTGATGAAGGCATGAATAATTTTCTTTTAGATTTTTAGGAGGAAGATAAGGCTTCGCTTTGGCAATTTCATGTAACTGACAAAAAAAACTGTTTTTCACAACTGTGGACGCTTGCTTCTCTAATTTAAAAGAGCTATCTAAAAACACTCAGAGATTTCTTACAGTGTGGGAGTGATAACAAGCAAGAGGCCCAAGAGTATCCATTAACTTATCCAAAGGGGCATGACTTCATAAAACAATAACTTCGGTCTTATTTTCGTTTAGGGTGAGAAAATTCAGTCTTTAACATCATGTAGACAGTTAAGGAAAGGTGGCAGTGGGACAGAGACATCCAGTATCAAGGGGAAGTAAATTTGGATGTCATCAATATAACAGTGAAAGGCAATGTTGTATTTCTTGAAAATAGATCCCAAAGGCAGGATGTATAAGGAGAAGGGAGTTGGGCCCAAAACAGACCCATGTGGCACACCGCAACAAATAGGGGCGGAGGAAGAGGAGTATTCTTCAGTAGCAACAGAAAAGGACCTCTCTGATAGTTATAATTTAAACCCTGTTTAATACGGCTCCTTTAAGACCAACTGTTGTGATATTTTGATACCATGGTAGCATTTACAGGATATTGTTTTATTGTGATATTATACAGGAAAAACTGTTACTCAATAAGGCCCATTTACTAGTTGTTTTTCTCTTTCTCTCTGACCCATGTATTGATGTGTAAGACTCACAGGCTGGTACCCCAAGGTCGAAAATACCACAGAGACGAGACCACTTCCTTACTCCCATCCTCCCTTCCTTATGATTTAGAAAAGAGCTTGTTAAAGGCCAGGTGGTTCGTTTCAGAATTCACTAATGAAAGAACTCTGTATTCTATGTCTAGGAGTGTATTTTGCTGGGATGATCATAAATTGTAGCTGAACTGATAAACTACACAAAGGATACTTCTTTGCTCACAAGGAAGGAAGACGTTTCCTTATTTGGTCTGTACCGGTTTGAACTGAGAACCTGCTGACACACGAACCTTTTTTTCCTCTATATAAGCTGTTATGTACTAAATAAACCTTTGAGTCGATTTGGGAAGGCAACCTGAAGCAGTCTGTGTTTCCTTGTTCTCCCAAGCTGCTCCCGACGTCGTAACTAACCCAGCTGAGCGGCATACCTGAGTGTTACTTTGAATAATTAGGAATCTTATAAGGAAAGGACAAAACTCTGCTTATCGGTGCTCACGCCTTGGAGGGAAACCGGGACGGAGATTTTCTCTTCACCAACAATGTGTTGAAGTCTCGATAAAAGAATGTTATGTTCAGCTGGACTAGAACAACAGAAAATCAAACATGCCAGAACATGTTGAATAAAAAAAGTTAGCTAGCTCTTCAACCACTAGTTCCAAACTAAAGTTGTGTTGGGATTAAATAATTTGCAGTGCCTCAAAAATACTATGCTTTTTATTAATAATAAGTGTTATAAAGTTATAAAGTACAGTATTAAGTGGACACAGCCCTGAAAAATAAAGGCATGAAACCATGTGTGCTGCAAGAGTAGAAAGCTGCAGACTCTTGCTCACACTTGCGTGGGAAAATGTAGATAAGAGGGGACCATCTCTAGTGGAAGGTTACTGAGACACTGTTGTTTAGACTAGAATGAGAGAGCGTCTGGAATAAAACTGTTAGGGGCACAGCACCATTTTGAGATCCGTGGCAACGTGTCATGCAGGACGCATCTCCATTCTAGAAGTAATGTGAAAGAGAAATAAAGGGTTAAATGGTCTACTGAGCAGTGTTTTGTCTTCCATCGGATGCCTCTGAGGAACCAAAAGAACTCAGCGAAGTGTTGATATTTACAGTTGGCATCATACATCATACAGTTAGTAAAAGCAGAGAATAGTGAGCAGCGGTCAATGACTTTATCATGCATAACTGACGCACAGGTCCCTCACTGTTCAACTCCACATTACACACTGCGATATTAAACATCACTGGGAAATGATCTGATATCCCACAGTCCTTGATTTCTGTAATACAAACATCCAGGCTGTTTGACAGCACCTGAACAAGTGTGTGGCATTTCGTGAGTTGGATCACACCCACTGAGTAAGATTAAAGTGTCCATAAGGGGAAGGAAGCCCTTTACTAGTGGTCTAGTCTCACAGCGTACATGGATGTTAAACTCAACAACAATTAAAACACGGTCATATCCTAGCATAAGATTCCCTAGTAAGTCTGCAACATCAAGATTAAAATCCTTAATGCATTTTGGTGGACGATACACCACAGCTCAGAGGACTGAGGGAGTGGAGTTCAGTTCCAAAAACTGCACCTCAAAGCTGGGGTAGAAAAAAGGTGGCAGTTGCCGACAGCGAAATTTGTTTTTAAACACCAAAGCTAGCCCTCCATCTCTACCAGTGATCCGGGAAGTTCCGAGAAGGAAGAAAACTCACTGGGTCGAAGCCAAGTTTCCGTCAGGAATATAAAATCCAGTCCTGATGAGATTAAAAAAGAAAAAAAAAAGTCATTTCAGATAAAAGTCTTGTTTGCCAACAACATATATCCAACAACATCAAGCAGTTAAATCATCTCTCAAAGACTTCATGTTACTAACAGCTCACCTCTCTGCAGCAGATGCCTGCTGGACTTTAAAATTAATGAAACGTTCATTAGAGTCGTCAGTCTTTAAGGACACACAGCTGGGTGGAGGTTCAGGCTGGTTCCTGTGAATAATGATGAAGCAGTGAGTGCTGAGCTGTGACATGGAGAAGAGTCATGGACAGTTAGAGATGGTCATCTCACCTCTGAGCTTTGGTCTGGCTGTCATGTTCCCCACACAGAGTGGTTTTAGAGGGAGGGACTCCCTCCTCTCTGTCCTCACACTGATCCATGCTGCCGAATTCACATCAGCTCACACACACTTTCTACCTTCACCTGCAGAGGAAACACCAATCATTCATGTGCACATCAACTGAAATACTATTAATGCTATTGTATAAGTTTAGCGTGACTTGTTTTTTCTTGTCTTTTCTCATTTTCACAAAACACAAGAGATGTAACATTTCTTTTAGTTGCTGATGTTCCTGATGTTGGTCTTGCCGTGCCTTGGTCCTCTAAACTACTGAAGTGATGCACTGTACAGTGGTAAGTAACATAAATATAAATGTAACATAAAAAGTTACAAATATTTTACTAAATGTTGTAAAAAATGACTCGAAAAAACATGTTTTTGTAAGGTTTTGAGCTAAATGTGGAAAGATGTTGATGTTAATTTCAGCACGTTTCCCTTTACAAACGGCGCCCCATAGTGTAGCCTTAATGTGGTCAGACTTTTTAATTGGTTGCTCCTAAATACACTTTTATTGTAGCTCTGTTTTACTTGCAAATGTGTGTGAAATGCTCACGTTTACATCATTTAACACATGGGCACACAGTAATCAAATTACTCAATGATTCGGTCCAGCACTATAATAGATATAGAATGACTGAAAACAGAAAGGAAGCTGTTTATCAAGAACCCAAAAACACAAGAACAGCTTTAACAGATGAGTCAGCTATCTGGGCTACGATGATGTTAAATCATTTTTTATTGCACAGAAGATTAGAGATGATCTGCCAACACAGTCTCATTCCTAACTCATCAGAGAACCTCTGTGATCACATTTTGGACACATCTGGAACCGACAGCAAACAAATTCTTTACAATTTGTTTTACATTGCTCGCATTTATCACTGTGATCACAAACTACAAAAGGTAACTGTTGAGGAAATTTTAAATAAACTGCAAACACCCGGTAAGCGTCTTTTTGAAGCAGAGTTTATTATACACACTGCATGTGGAGAGAGGGCTCTGGTCACAAACCAGAATGGTCTCTAAAGATGGGCGCTGCCTTACATATGACCCGGCCAAACTCATGGACAAAGGAAACTCCTCAGCACATCACGTAGCTCTATACCTCCCAGTTCAGCTCATCCTCGAACCCTTCCCCCCAAAGGAGAATTACGACCAACCGGCACCTCCCTTATGCGGTGCCTATATGCCTGTAACCCACATACAATGACCCCACTGTGAAGGTGTGATAAACATAAGGCCCACTTGAGATAACATCCTACATGCATATAACTATGTGACAAAGTGATACTATTATTACCAATGTAAAATACATATTACTACATAGAATAAAGAAATCTTCCATCACAAAACTATTTCCACATCAGCTACACCAACAGAGAGCTGACAGACAGATAGTCCAGGAGGATTTAATGATACCATCAAAATTATTAGTTTAGCCTTTAGTTATAGAACATAATTCACATGCAGACATCACAATTATAGAATTTAATAAATCCAGAGCTACAAACGTAGAGAAATGTTTTTTTTAAAAACCTTAAAGTTATGAAATATTACAGTGATCTATAAATACAGTCAGGTCAGTTCAGCTCCATTAGTTTCTGTGACGCCAAAATTATCAGCTGTTAGCAGAGGAATGTTTTTAACTGTACACTTCCTCATGCCTGAGTGTGTCACGCTACATGTGGGTCTGAGTGTGAACATTAACTTGGTTATTACAACTTTATTCTTCTCTGTTCTTTCTGTTTTTAAATACGTGCTTCTGTTTTTCATCAACAAATAGGAGTCCTTGTTAAAGTGGTTCAGATCTTCACACCTGAACATTTCGCTGAGTTTTTTATACATACACCGGATCCCAAATTATTATACAAATTGTGTTTATTTAAGTTTCATAAAGATTAAATAAGTTGTTTTTCAATTAAACTCAAGGATGGAATTGTGGTGTTAGAAACAGTTGGAAGTCACGCACACAAAGAGACACACATTCTCACACACTCACTCAAACAAACACACACACACACACACATTCTCACATGCATACACACTGTGGTGGTGGTGGTGATCTTTGGATCACTGAAATCAAATCACAATGATGAAGGTTTCTGCCGGGCAAATACATCAGATTAAGAGAGCAGCTGCTAAAAGGCCATTAAAAAGCAGCAAACACATATTTTAAGTTGCAGGTGCCTCTGCAGCCCCGCAAACGTCAAGCTGTAGGATCCTCCAGAGACTTGCAGTTGTGCATAAACCTTCTATTCGGCCACCCCTAACCAATGCTCACAAGCAGAAATGGTTGCAGTGGGCCCAGAACTACATGAAGACTAATTTTCAAACAGTCCTCTTCACTGATGAGTGCCGTGCAACCCTGGATGGTCCAGATGGATGCAGTGGTGGATGCAGTGGTGGATGGTTGGTGGACGGCCATGATGTCCCAACAAGGCTGCGTCGTCAGCAGGGAGATGGTGGAGTCATGCTTTGGGCCGGAATCACGGGAAAAGTGCTGATCGGCCCCTTTAGGGTCCCTGAAAGTGTGAAAATGACCTCTGCAAAGTATGACTGACCACTTTCTTCAATGGTACAAAAAGAAAAACAGTGCTGTCCGCAACAAAATCATCTTCATGCAAAACGATGCACCATCTCAAGCTGCAAGGAATACCTCTGCATCATTGGCTGCTATCGGCACAAAAGGAGAGAAACTCATGGTGTGGCCCCCATTCTCCCCTAACCTCAATCCTATTGAGAACCTTTGGAGCATTCAAGCAAGCAAAACAGGTGGGAGGCAGTTCACATCCAAACAGCAGCTCTGGGAGGCTATTCTATTCGAAAATTATGTTGACTGTCATTTGAATCACTATTTAGGAAAATCAGAGAAAAATACCATTTGCATAATAATTCTGAATGCAGTGTAAAGACTAATAATCAGTACTGATTAGTTTTTATTTTTTGTTTATTTGTGCTTCTGATTGCATTTCCTATTGTGATTGAATGCAACATAGATCTTAACCTTTACATAAAGGACTCAACTGACTCAAATAACATCAAGTGAGCCTTTGAAAACTGTTCAAAAGGAAGAAATGTAAAAGCATTTTACAAAAAATCTGAAGACGTGGGACGTCAAAATGGAGAGAAAGGCAAGAGACCACACCTTGTCCAACTATCATTGATTAAAAGCTTAAAATGCTAAACAAGAAAACTCAGACTCAAATCCACTGATTCATCCAAAAAGAGAAAGTACAAAGTGAACTCGACAGCGACACAAAGACATGGAAAAGTTGCCAAATACTTTTCTGCACATCATGCATGATGTAAGTCACATCCCTCTTGAATTTTCTTCTGTTGTTCATGTTTTTACTGAAACATTCTGCTTCTTTATTTCATCTTGTTTCAACAATAAAACCAGTACAAATTCAGTAAAACCTGAACGTCCACTTCTCAGCAACAAACTAATTTGTCTAATGGATGTGAAGTTTCATACAGATCCATTTAAACTGTTGTTCACAGTAACAAATGTTTCAGTGTAGTTACTGATAACCAGTGTCTTAAAAAAAGAGTGATCAAAGTTTGTCCTGAAGTAAGAGCTGAACATCTGGTTCAAACATCACAGAGCAGAAACAAACAGTCAAACTGTTAAAGGAGGAGACAAAAAAAACTTACAGTTTCTTCACACAGAGACACGAACAACAAGCTCCACACCTGGACATTAAACAGGGACACACAGGTGAGCTGCTTACAGGAAGGAGGTGGGACTCCACCTGAAGCAGGACAGGTGGGAGGGGCTAAGCTCTGTGTGTGTTGATGCTGTAACATTTAAAAATATGTTGTCTGACTGCTCAGACTAAATCTAGTCAGAGTAAAGTTCGCATGCTGACGTGTGAGTACACGAAACCTTGTTGAAGCTGCAGGTGTGAACACACTAATCACAGATCGTCTCTAAAACACTGTTTACTTTGCTTGGAATATAAAAGCTTCAAATGTTCAGCATGTTTCTCTGGATTACTTAATATATTATCATGCTTTTTACAACTACACGAATGTACTATTGCTGTGTGATTTATTACTGTTACTGAAGGTCCCGTATAGTAAAGGGACCTCTGACTAATACGGCGGGGTCCCTGTCAGCTCGTAGCCAAAAAATAGCTTTACTTTGTTGTGTGGGTCAACTTTGCTTGCGAGAGACAGAGAGAGGCGTTGAAAGGCTGCTCCAACGGAACTTATTGTTTCGGAGGAAAACACGAACACGGTGTACAGTCGAGTCTTAATAGCTTACTTACAACTGGGCTCGTCAGGCACTCTTCTTGGCTGCAGTGGTTATTATTATATTTACATGCTTCCAGCTCTTATTTTTGCTCGATGACAACTCGTACTTTTCCACCGTCCTTTTTCTCCCTCCTCTTGCTCACAGACACATAACGGGTATGGCAGTCCATTCTCAATGCAGCACAGACTACACTGTCCATGATGCTACATTCTTTAGAGCTATACCTGTAGCATTCTGCCTATTCGGTCTTTAAGTGATGACGTTTCAAATTCTGCTTCTGGGCCCAAAGTAGTCTGCATTGCAAATGCAAAGACATTTTTTAAAACGTATGTCAAAGTGTAACCGACATGAAACTCCCCTGGGACAACAGATGGAGCGCTGGTGTTGTGCAGGATGTAGGATCTAGTAAAGATGCAGGAGGAGAACTGTACCGGTGAGTTAACAGCATATTACTGCGTCACACACCAAGAGACGCTGTGTGGTAAAGTCCTAAAAATGGAGCATGTAATGATCACCGTGACGCAGGCTGTACATTTTATCTGAGCTAAAAGTTTAAATCACTGTCAATTTCAGTCTTTTATGTGGGAAATAGATTCAGAGTTTGCCGACATTCCTTATCATACAGACGTCCGCTGGCTGAGTTGGGGAAAAGTTCTCAACAGAGGTTTTGAGCTCAGCAAGGAAATCTGTCTGTTCATGGACATGGCATGTATGATGCGGCGAAGGCATTTCAAGTGAAGCTGTCACAAATGCACCAGTGCAACTTGCCTCACGTTCCCTGTTGCCAAGTAATGTTGAACAAAGTCGGCGCACTTTGCTCCGCTAACATCACTGTTTTATCCCTTGTTCTTCCTGTTTTGAAAAACCGTCTTTCTCACTGAACTGCTCACTAAACTAGAATTGTATTTGCTGGAAAGTGACAGAAATATAATCTCATAATAATTATTACAAGAGCAGGTTGGGATGCATAATTGATAACAGGAAAATACACTGCTCGGTTACGTCAAATCATCATCAATGAATGTGGTAAAACAGCATCTACAGCTTTATCATTTGAGATGAATTTTTCCACACGTCCACTCTTACCTGTTTCTCTTGGCTCTCTTCCTCTTTGTCCTCCTCTCTCAATCCTTGTTAAATCTTACAGTGAATAAAAGACATGAACTGATCCACATCTGTTTATAACAATATTCAAACCCAGTCTGCAGCTGGACACTCACAGGTAACATCATTTTGACTTGCTGTCACCTTGATCTGCAGCTATACCGGAAAAAAACACTGAAGCCCAATTCCATCAGAATAGGAAGAGAAATCTTTAACAAACTAAAATAATAAATTGCATCATCTCCTCAGCTGGCGACTCGCAATATACCAGCAGACTAGTGGATCAATAGGTTCAAGTTAGCTATTCATTTCTAGTGGTTTTAAAATACACCATCTACTAGTTTTATACATGATTTAGAGAACAAATACAAATAAGCAGACACTTTATAAGTCACAGCAACGTCCCCGCACTATCAGAACAGTTTGAACTTTTGCTAAATTTCAGTTAAAGTGTGTTTTAAATTGGTGTCACTAATCTTCTTTCTGCCGTAACAACTAAAGTCTTATTAGTCAATCAATGACTGAATGATTGTTTTTGACTACATCTTTTCTATTAAAAATAATGTTTGAGTTGTACAAGTTATTCTACAAATATTTAACTTAAATATAATATCTATGTTAAAGGATTCCTAGATCACCATATGACATGTAACGTTTACCTACAGTTGAAGTAGGTAAACGTTCCATGTTAAATTTAAATCAGGTATTTTTATCTCATAACAATGAGATATGGTGTAAGCTGTTGCTAACATATCAAAATGTCGTGTCGGAAACACTCTGGACTCGTCCGGGATTTGAACCCGGGCCCGCTTACACCCAAAGAGCTCGCAGATGTTTGGTTACTTTGTCACTATGCTGACTAACTGTCTTTGATTTGTTGGAAACGGTGATATTTAGCACAAAATCCAACAGGCTTTATATCAGAAAGCTAATCTTTCACATACACCGTAATAATGAAATCACCGTCCTCCACTGCTTTATGTTGGCAGGTTCTAAGTAGAGAGAGTCTGACTAGACGTTGTTACTGGGAAGTGGAGTCGAGAGGGAGAGGGGTTAAAGTTGCAGTCACATACGAGAATGAAGAACATCAGTGTAGATTTGAAATGAATGCTAGAGGTGAAACACACCGTGGTGTAATAATCATTTATTACACACGGGCAATTCAGGATGTAATATAGATTCTAACTTGAAAGTTCCTCTTCGTAAGGTTAAGATTAGTGGTATAGGTTGTATCACAGAGTCTCCCGGCCTCCCCTTCCTACCTTGTACTCATACATGAGTAGTAATATGTATGTGCTTTTATCACCCCCCCGCCACCACCACCCACCAGCTCTTTTGCACTATTGTATTGTAGAGATGCTATATGCTCCTCAGCCCCCGAGCTTTACAGGGTTTAGGCTGATCGTTTATTTTTCTCAGTGTATGTAATGACAGGGAAAGTCTTATAGCTACCAGAGGGGTTGAAAACAGGAGGTTAAATCCTTACCCTCCAAAACTTCGAAGAGCGCACGACATGGTTTAAAGACTCCCCTTTTTATACAGGGGAGCAACTGGAGTGGTTTGCACTGTCTGTTTAGCCAGGTTGATGACGCCATCAAGAGGGACAGACACAACACTGCATACGAGGGTATTAGAAAACGCCTTGTTTTTGACAATTTAGTGTCAAAAACAAGGTGTTTTCTAATATTCCTATAGAGGATGCAGCGCAACTGTGGGACCTCGCAGAGGGTCTGCTAATCCAGACCCTGCCGACTCCTTCCCCCACTCCACAAGGCTGCACTGCAGACCCAACTGGATCAGACCTGTCAGAGGAAACAGTAATCAACATTAAACTCGCAACCCTCCACCTGCTGGAGATTGTGCTGAATGAGTATCAACAAGAGATAACGGGGATGTCCAAAACCATGGGCTGCATCTTCCTGAAGATGCATTTGTAGGCCGATTACATCACAGCCAGGTGACGAAGGCTGTCCAAAACTGTAGACTCCTCCAAATGCAGCTGACAAATGTGTCCTTTATTCAAATGCATCTGAGAACAGGTGAGTCTTCAACCTGGATTTAAATAAACTGAGTGTTTTAGCTGATCTGAGGATTTCTGGGAGTTTGTTCCAGATATATGGAGCATAAAAGCTGAATGCAGCTTCTCCATGTCTGGTTTTGACTCTGGGAACTGATTAAAAAACCGGATCCAGATGACCTGAGGGATCTGGAAGGTTCATACTGGGTCAGGAGGTCACTGATGTATTTTGATCCTAAACCATTCAGAGCTTTATAAGATAAGATACCTTTATTAGTCCCACAAGGGGAAATTTCAGAACTTTAAAGTCTATCCTCTGACGAACAGGCAGCCAGTGTAAAGACCTCAGAGCTGGACTGATGTGGTCCACTTTTTTGGACTCGAGCAGCAGAGTTCTGAATGAATATTGGGTGTGGGGGGAGATTACCATTTTATGACTAAGGATGTTGTTAGAAACAGTTGGAAGTCACGCACACAAAGAGACACACACACACACACACACACACACACACACACACACACACACACACACACACACACACACACACACACACACATTCTCACATGCATACACACTCACACACACACATTCTCACATGCATACACATGTTTACACATACACACTCATAGTGCCTTGTCTTAGAACCATTTGGGTGGGAGGTGCTTTTGCTGTGATGTGTATTGTGTGAACTGTTTTGGGAGATTTGAGATCGGCCTGTAGTTGTTCATTTGTGTCATGTCAAGATTGTCCTTTTTCAGTATAGGTTTAATTACAGTTTTTAGTTGTTCTAAAAACACACCTGACATTAAAGAAATGTTGAAGATCTGTAACAGGTCTGATTCCAAAGTCTTTGAGACCTTTTTGGAAAAAACTTGTTGGCAGGACATTTAAACAGCAAGAGGAGGAGTTCAGTTGACCAAAGATCTCCTCCAGGTCTTTGCTGTTAATAGGTTGAAACTGTTTCATGGTGTTTAAACAGTTTTTTGGTGGACACAGTACATATCCTGGATCTGCTGTTGATGTACCAATTGCTTGTCTAATTTTTTGGATTTTTTCAGTGAAGAATTTGGCAAAGTCATTGCAGGCCATGGTCGAATGAAGTTCAGCTGCCACTGACACAGGAGGGTTTGTTAGCCTGTCAACTGTAGAAAATAAGACCCGAGCATTATGGCTGTTTTTAGTGATGATGTCAGAGAAGTAGGACCTCCTTGCACTCCTCAGTTGTAAATTATAATTGTGAAGTTTCTCTTTATAAATGTCATAATGAACCTGGAGGTTTGTTTTTCTCCATCTGCGCTCAGCTTTCCTACACTCTCTTTTTTCATTTTTCACCAGTGTGGAGTTTCTCCATGGAGACTTTTTCCTTCCAGAGATAACCTTCACCTTAATGGGAGCAATAGTGTCCATTACATTTAACATGTTAGCATTGAAGCTATTGACGAGCTCATTGACTGACCCTCTGGACAGGTCAGAGGTTAATGGGAAGACCTGGTTAAAAATCTCACTACCGTTTTCAGTTATACACCGTTTTGTGATCACTGCTGTTGATATATTTGTGTGGGCTGAAATTTTACTTTCAAAGAAAACACAGTACTGATCAGACACGCCCACATCAGACACAGTAACCTTTCAAATGCTCAGGCCCTTGGAGATCAGTAGGTCAAGAGTACGGATGGGTACCGGTATCCGGTGCCATGATGGCACCGGTTCTGACATAAACGGTAGTAACCAGACCGAAAAGCAGCGCACATTTCAGTGCTTTATTTCGGTGCTTTTTTTCCCTGAGATGTCATACACTTTGGATTCTAGCCAATCAGTTTACCTTTGCAAGCGTAGTAAGCAGGCCCAGGTACGTAAGTTCTTTTAGAGCAGAGCTACAGATTAAAAATGCCCAAGGCAAAGCGGTCAAGAGTCTGGCTGTACTTCACAGTAAAAGATGTAAACATATCAGATTGTAGCGGGAAAATGATTCTGTGAACCTTTCTGCAGATCTTTAGGAGTGCTCATCATTACATTGCATACTTCTCATTGCTCCTGTTCACTGTATTATTCCATTCTGTTCTATTCTGGTACATTGTATTAATGCATTACAGCACATACTGTTCAATTAGCAGCACTTCAGTTTTAAAATTAATAGCATAGAGTATGCAACATCATGTCAACTACATCATTAACAGATAATATTTTAAATTCTCAGTATCTCTCTTACACATGCAAACTCACACACACAAAAGCTATGTCCCAATTCATAGGCCGCACATTTTGGAAGACCCGGCCTTCGTGGTCTGCGTGGGCCGGCTCCTTCGAAGACCGAGAAGGCCTTCTGGTTGCATACTCTATGCTGATGCAAGCTCAGCAGCCTGTAACAAGTGCTTTAAGGTGATACTTAATACTCTGCCCCATTCATGAGAATATCATCAGGTAAACCAGAGACAGGCTCTAATGTTTTATTCTCCATAGCAATAATACTGACAATTAATTCGCGACTGTTACTCTTGAACATTGGTGAAAGCAAGAATGTCTGCCAAACTTATGCTAACGATTAAAACCACCTAAAGCTGCAAATAACACAGTAATATCAGCACTAAAGAAAAAGTCTAATCAATCATCAAAGAAACCAAAAAAGTGGCAGCAGTGTTTTTACATTACTTACCATTTGCAGTGGAAGAATACACTGACGGAATAAAACATGGGAGCCTTGTTTTCCTTACATGGCTAAACAAACACAAGATGAAGTCCCACCCAAATAAAGTCAGTCATTAACTAGACAACAAAAGTTTAACTAACAGGTGATGGTATGGTATGCAAAGAAGAAAAGCGCAACTGCAAGATCAGTAACAATGATTACAGAGAAAAAAAACTGTAGACTAAAACACACATTTATCCAGTTTTCTGTCAATGACTTCTGTCTATTTAAGTTTAATGAACTCGGCAGAGACGCCATCAGATTCACAAAGCCAAAGTCCAGCATAGAGCGGCTGAGTGAATGTGGTCTGGACTCTGTGGAGGAGAGTCATGGTTTCAGAGACGCTGTAGAAAGACAGAATACCTGCTCTGTGATCCAGGTACACTCCTACTCTGGAGGACCGAGGACCTGAGAGGACAGTTTGGATTTTGTTGTACCAAAATTCATATTTGTTGATATAACACTTCAGTGACCACGATTTTTGATTGAATCCAAAAAAACACAAGTCTGATTTTCCTACTCTTCGGATATTCTTGTATGTGACTGCTACTTCAACTCCTTTTCCTCTCCACTCCACCTCCCAGTAATAACGTCCAGTCAGACTCTCTTTACTCAGGATCTGAAGCCATCCAGTAAATCTGTCTGGATGATCAGAATAGGATTGTTCTTCTTTGGTATACATAGCTTTTCTGTTCCCCTCAGATAATAACAGATGTGTGTTTGCTGTGTTTGGATCCAGTGTGATTTCTTGTGAATATTTTAAGAATCCAGCTCTGGTCTTTGGCTCTGCTGGTGACAGTAAAACATCCACTTCAGTGACTGTCAGTGAGATGTTTGTCCATTCCTCTCTCAGAATGTCCTGTAGTTTATCTCTGGTCTCTGACACAGCTGCTGTCACATCCTCAAAGTAGCTCAGAGGACGAATATTGATGCTGGATGAGTGTGTAGACTCACTGAGTGCTGACAGTGAGGGGTAGTTGTGTAGAAACTGGTTGTGATCCTCTGTGTGTGAGAGCTGCTCCAGCTCGCCGTCTTTCCTCTTCAGCTCAGCGATCTCCTGCTCCAGCTTCTCCTGAAGCTCTTTGACTCGACTCACTTCAGTTTCCTGCTGGGATCTGACCTGCTGCTTCACATCAGAGCTTCTTTTCTGGAGGAGACGGATCAGCTCAGTGAACATCTTCTCACTGTCCTCCACTGCTTTATCAGCAGAGCCATTGATGGCCTCCACCTCCTGTTGAAGCAGCTTCACATCTTTCTCTCGCTCCTGGATTCTCTGCTGGATGTTTAGTCGTCTCACCTCGAGCTCCTTCTGCTTCTCAGTCCTTTCTGCTGCAGCTGGGACTGTTTCATGGCCTTTATGTTCATCCATTGTGCAGAGATAACAGATACTCTGCTGATCAGTACGACAGAAAATCTTCATCACCTCATCATGACGAGAGCAGATGTTGTCCTGGAGCTTCTTGGAGGGGGCCACCAGCTTGTGTTTCTTTAACGGAGCTGCATCATAGTGAGGTTGGAGGTGTTTCTCACAGTAAGAGGCTGGACAAGATAAACAGGACTTGATGGCTTTCAGCTTCCTCCCAGTGCAGACATCACAGGCCACATCTTCAGGTCCAGCATAGCAGAGATCAGCTGGAGCAGCTTGGAGTCCAGTCTTCTTCAGCTGCTCCACTAAAGCTGCTAACATGGTGCTTTTTTCTAGGACAGGCCTCGGTGTGAAAGTCTTCCTGCACTGAGGGCAGCTGTGGATTCCCTTCCTGTCCTCTTCATCAAAGTGAGATTTAATACAGTTCCTGCAGTAGCTGTGTCCACAGGTTGTAGTCACCGGATCCTTCAGTAGATCCAAACAGATCGAACAACAAAAGGTTTCTCGATCCAGCTGAACTCCTTTTTCTGCCATTTCTCTGTGCCAGTAACAGTGACGGTTTCAGTTTCTGTTTTGTAGAAATGAAACTAGCCTGAGGTCTGAACTTAATGTGTGTCTGCAGTGAATGGAGCCTGTCAGCCCTTAGATATATATCTATATACGTAAGAGGAGAGAATGAGGAAATGCATGCACAAAGAGTAGTTTCTATGTTTAGAAGAGGAAGGAGTGGTCAGGTTGTGAGTGATTCCAGGAATAGGAGCCCTTTAAAGTAGACACTGTGTTTTATACCCTTTTCTGTACAGAGCATAATTAACAGAGTTTTTGTGTGTGTGTGTGTGTGTGTGTGGGGGGGGGGGGGGGGGTCAATTTTTCTTGGAGTCTCTCTTTTGAAACAACTCCTTTTTCATTTTTACATTTTTTTTGTTTTGTTTTGTAATCAGCTGTGTTTCAAATGATTTTTGGACATTTTTCTTCTGAAATTTTTTTTTCAAAGTCAAAAAATGGAGTTAACAGTCTATCAAATGATCAAAGGATTCAAACATCAATAAACATATAAGTAAGACATAAAAATCAATACAGAGATTTGCTTTATGAAAAAAGCAATGAAAATAAATTTTTTATTATATTACTGATAATGAGTGAGGCAGTGAAACAGAGAAACAAAAACATCACCTTATTGGACACTTTGTCATGATCCCTGGTTTTAAACTGAGTTGCTGAATTTCAGTTTCTTTTGTCACAGTGTTTTTAGTTTCTGATTAATGTTCAGATAGATTTCTGATTCCTGTTTTGATTGTGTTGTCATTCCAGTCTTGAATTTAAATCCTTGTTGTGTTTGACTTGTACACTCTAAGAAATGATACACTGATGTTGCTAGCATTATGTAAACGTTTTATGTTAAAATTAATGTCACCAATTGATTTTTAACTCTAAACACAAGGATATTGTTTTGATTTTAATTAATAACACAATATTTCAATACAACAAAATGCAGTACATTAAATCCAATGTAAAAAGTTCATTTAAAATGAACAGCACTTTAATTTGAAGAGGATTGTCCTAACAGGCTCTCCGTACTTCTCAGTTTGCACATGTGCAGTGTGGAAGTTTGAACAACCGCCATTTTCAACCGAAACTTGCATCATGTTGATGCAATCAGCATGGATAAAATCCATTGGCATTTGAGGATTATTTGGTAAGTACAACCATTTAAGGATGACAAATTTGGTTAATGTGTACTAAATGATAAACATCCGACATTTTCGGGAGTACTTCTGTATGTTTTATTTTAAAACAAATGATGTCTGGTAATTTTTTTTTTTAGCATTCTAGCTTGTATGCCTCTCACAGGTGTTAGTAGTCAGGCATTTAACAAATATTATTGGGCCCACTTCGGTGTAATTTCCCAAAATTTTTTACGATTCATGTTAAGCTGCAACTTGCCTACTAAGAACTGCAGCTTTAAAATTACTCCCAACATCTACCGCGCATGCTCCCTGGTGTCAGTAATGACCACCAGGAGCGCCAGCGATCCTATCCGTTTGAAGAATGAAATATATGTATAGTGTATTTTAGAAACATGCATCAAATAAGTTGCTACATTGTTTGAAGGAATTCTACCCCGTGTTGATATCTGGTTTAGTGTTAATATCAGTGATTAAAGTGTAAGACATGCATTTATCTTGTGTCATTAAAATGCAGCATTATGTGTAATACAGCTATATGTAATGCATTTAACTCCTTGTATCAGTTCCATTGATTATCAAAGTGACAATTTGTGTGTTCCCCCTTCATTTTATGTTGGTCAGCTAGTTCTGTCTGTCAGTAGATGCAACAAAAGTGGCTCAGATGTGATTGTGGTTACTGTTATCTTTAATTGTAACTCTTGTTATCGTAATAACTACCAGAAAATATTGTGATAGGATTTTGAATCCATATTGCCGAGTTCTAATCTTCTATTTCATTTTAACATTTTTAGGGGTACAATTAATAATTATATTGTTGAACAGTCTAGAATTGATTAAAGCAAAAGTGAAAGCTTTCATGTATTGTCAAAAATGAAAAGCTTCTAGTTTTGTGTTCATATATTTGTTGATCTGACTCAGAAGAGTCAGTGCCTAACCAATCATTAACCTCACTGAATGTCACTAATGTGAGTTGTCAAACATTGTTTAATTACTCATCGCTAATCAGTCATCTGTTAATATTTTTGACTTTGGTTTGGGAAGAGGTGGAAAAGAACCAAAATCTTGTCTCACATTGAGTTCTTATCCCCACCAGAATATCAGCATTGATGTTCGACGGGAATGCGTTCTAAAAACTATCTGTGTCTACTTAAATAAAAAGCCAGATGACCTGTTCAAGGAATTCTTGGTAAGTTAGAAAAGGGGAAAGATCAGTTTGTTTGTTTGTTTGTTTTTTAATTTGGGATAGTAAATTGAAGGTGGGCTCATTTGTTCATATGTATCTATATGCAATTAGCTTTTCCCCCCACCTTGTTTTCATTTTAAGGATATGGATCTTAGTGCAAGAAGAGAAACGGAGCAGCTGACTTTAGGAGTCTGTGTTGTCAGACATGAAGGAGCAGACTCTGCAGATACACCTGAGGACATTGGTGTCATCATAGAAGGATACACTGTGCTGAAAGCTCTTAGTGATGTGGCAAAGGGGTGTGCCCTCCTGCTTGGACTAATCTACAGTCTAAATCTGAGGTACCCAAAGCACCTGAAATACATATTTGAATTTCTTCAGAAGGTGCTGATGGAGTTGGATGGGAACAACCTATCCATGAAGGTGCAAGTTCTGAAAAACAAACTGCTTGAGTGAAGCCGCCTGCACTGAACTATAGAGGACACTGAACTGGTTACAAGATTCTCAAACCCATCTCCTTGCACTTTATAAACGGTTCAGTTTGAATTCCGCAAGAACTTCTGCAAGGCCTCTTACCTTTTGGCATGCTTTGTTCATGTTGAACTTTTACCACCATCCAGCTACATTGAACAAGACTGCTCCTAAGTTTGGACTTCATTTTAAGTTTTGAAAAACTGAAAGTTTTTTTAAATATGGACAAAAATGCCACTAAAAATCATTTCTACTTGTTGTTTATAGGACTGAATTGTGAGTTTTCCATTGTACCCAAAGCAAGTTTAAATTAAGTCATGTTAAAAATGTTGGAATCACAACACTTTCCAGTTTTAATAACTTGATTTTTACATTCTGTATTATGTCTTCCTGAACTTAATATGCACTTGCATATATGTGAAGATATTTTTGTTTAGGAAAAAGGCATTGATCTAGAATTTTGAACAGCTCAAAGTTTGCTTCAGCACATTTTACACCAAGTGTTATTAAAGTTGGGTTAACTGAATAAAATTGTGTTTGATTTATTCAATTTACTTTAAATAGAGTAAGTAATTTAATCCTATAGTTTCATTAGAGCTCGTTTAGGGTTAGTCAATTTATCAGATGTACTTAAAATTTGTTGTTCAAATTAAATGCGTCATACATTTTAGATTTCACTAACCCAGTTGTGTGGAACCGGTTGACATAACTGGGTGGAGTAAATGCAACATCTTATTTTATAGAGTAGGTAGGGCTTGTTTTGGTTGAGTAGATTTTATTTAGTGTTGTCAATTTAAGTCAACATGTTAGTTAGATCAACATTATGATATTTAGTTAATACAACACCATTCTTGTGATTTTCATTTAATTAGCCAAAACTTGACAGATGTACTTAAAATTTGTTGTTCAAATTAAGTGTATCATACATTTTATATTTCACTAACCCAGTTATGTGGAACCGGTTGACATAACTGGGTGGAGTAAATGCAACATTTTATTTCTTGAGTTCTTGCAGTAGCTGTGTCCACAGGCTGTAGTCACCGGATCCTTCAGTAGATCCAAACAGATGGAACAAGAGAAGGTTTCTTGGTCCAGCTGAACTGTTTTATGTGCCATTTTTCCTGTCAGTGTCAGTGACTGTGTGAGTTTCTTTTGTTTTGGTGAAACTAGTTTGATCTCTGGTCTAAACATGCATTTCTGTAGTGAATGATGCCCATCAGCTCAGAAACATGACCACATGTTGGTTTCACACATCTTTAACCTGTATATCCAAACAAGGGAGCACAAACAACAGTAGGTCAACATCAAGTTTTTATTGAACATTATGAATGAGCAAGGTACCACAACGCTACATTGCAAACTAAGCTAGACATGCAAATGACAATGATTAGAACTTCTGGACCCTAAGACCTGTTTGTTTATGCAAAAAAAAAGTGTTTAACAAGAATTTTGTAGCTCTGAAAACGCCACGTCCAGATGAACAGAATCAACTTTTTGCGATTTACTTACCTGGATTGAGCATGCATCAAGATAAGAATCATATTGGTTGGAAACATGGAACTTATTTATTTTATTCTAGTTAATTTTATATTATTATTATAATTAGTAGTAGTAGTAGTAGAGTAATATTTAATGTCAATTTAAACTAAACTAACACTTAAAATATATTTTTAAATTTATCTTGTGACTTCTTGTAGATCCCATCTGCAGTACATTCAAGGTCCACCAGATGGCTCTAGGTCACACTTTTAAAATCACAGCGTTTCTTATAAATTCACTCAGCATTAAGGAAATAAAATCTGATGCAGCATCAGGGTGATATAAAATTCAATATACAAGTACTATGTTGTGTATGATTTTTCTTCAGTGCTTTCAATTTTAGTACTTTGGTCCTAAAATGTTTGGACAATGTCAGTTTTTAAGGATTTGCTCACTTTTTTCACCACTTTGACAAAACAATCATTAAATTATTCTTTTAAAAATAATACTACTACATGAGAGCACAGGGTTGCACGTCACCCTGAAAACCATTCCCAACACCTTTTTCCTTCTTTATTTATTTCTGATCAAATGTTATGATTTCCCAAGGAGATTTCCTAATAACGGTGACAGTTCATATGTACCTTACATACATGTTAGGTACATATGAACTGTCACCATGTCTGTCCTTACTTGTCGTCCCCTGTACGCTAGAAGTGCTGAAGTCTCTGAAGAGCTGCACTGGTTACTTTCGCAACGATTTGTTTGAACAGATTAAACTTACACGTCAGTAAAAAAACAAACAAAATACAATGTGAACATGCACAACAATCTCTTTAGCACACGCCAAGGAACACATCACAAACAGGTCAGTTATTTTTTAAAAAATGCTTTTATAATTTTATAGGTTCAAAAGAAAAAGAAGAGCGAGGACTTCTCCTCCACAACTTACCAACAGGCTGCACGAATCATGAACGAATCGTTCAATACTCCAGAATCACTTTACTGACTCATGAATCATGATTCACAAGCCCCACTGACTCACTGACTCATCCCTGTTGCTATTAGCAGCAATGTATCTAGCTTATAATTAAAATTGTGGAGAAAAACACAACATCCAGTATCGTAACAAAAAATTTCTGCTCTGAACTGGAAGAAAAAAACCCTGAGTAGAAGCTCACATCAAGACAATAGCTCCTCGGTTCACAGTAGCATCGCTCTGCTAACATGCTAACAACACATTTAAGCTACTCACCCCCTTCCTTCCTGTGCTGAATCATGTGAACGAATCACTCACTCACCCCCTCCCTCCTGGCTCACAGCTTCTTCTTCTGCTTGGTTGGCCACCAATGTTAAGGCGCATTACCGCCCCCTGGCTCACAGCTCAGTGGACATTTAGTTGAGAAAATATATATTTAACACATTTAAGGAAAATACTAATAAAATAAAAATAAACAAAATAAATGTTTATTAAGCAGTTTTGATAGGAAATTGCTTAATTTTAGAAATTTTTTAGCTCTTTTTTGCTCTATAAAATAGTTGTTTTTTTTAATCATTCATCTTAGCAGTAGGATATACATGAAAAGAGAAACAAGTTAAGTTTCAGTGAAAATGTAAATTTTTTGCACTCTCTGGTCAACTGACTCAGTGAATCAAATGACTCAAAATATCCGATTCACTTTGGTGAGTGACTCATTAAAACCCGATTCAGTAAAAAGAATCAAATTTACCATCACTACTCGAAACGGAGCAAACTAACGGAAGCTGATCAGCTTCCGGGGGGCAGGGGGCGTAGTTAATATGGAATATACTTGTAGCGAACCACCGAATGAAGGATGACACTTTACTCATTAGGTTTTGAAGACTTAATGGCAGTAAACCATTAACCTCACCATAGGAGCTGGGGATTTATACACAGAAACAGCGTGTAAGTTAAAAATCTACACTCTTAACAATCATAAACCTTACATCATAAAATAGGATTCAACATAAAATTTAACAAATGTAGCCTCTGTCACACAAAACATATAAACATGTCCTTATCTACGTCATGAAACTACCATGTGCCTCTATCAAGGGGGCTGCTAATGACAAAAGAAATCTCCAAGGGACTGATGCTAAAACTACGCCGACAGTGTTTCACGGGAAATCGTCCCTGCAAAATAAAAGCTTCTAAACTCAAACACAAAGCTGGTGATAGGAAACAGCGATAAGTGCCAAAATGAAGTGCAAGGAACTAAATAAAAGTATTTAGGGTTATTTACAATACTGTTTGCAAATGTAGTCAACCCTTCTCACGTTGTGTCAAAAAGGATAAGATGACAGAGGCGGGCAGTGTCACGGTCCTGGGTCGGTGACCCAGTGTTTTGAGTTCCTTGTGTCTCTGAGTTTTTGTATTACGATCTTAGTTCTCTTTGTTGCCCCAGTAGTCTAGTGTCTTAGTTCGGCTTTCTTGTATTCTCTTCAGTATTTTTTAGTAGCCGCCCTCTGTGTCTCCTTGTTATTGTTCTGTGTTTCTTAGTTGCTCTGTCTCCCCTTGTCAAGTCTGCATCTATGTTACATTTCCTGTTTTACTTTGAAGGCCTGTGTCCTACGTGAATGTATTGAGTTTCGCTTCCCTTGGGTCTCGTTATATCCGTCAAATCGTCAAACACTTAAAGTAGCATCACCCTGCCACTCCACCAACCTGTACAAGAGGCCAACATGAAAAATTACTTTGTGAATAATAATTGTAGTTTTCCAGCTAACTTCACTATCTTCTCCTCGTTCTTCCTGTTCTTGTACAACCTCTCTCTCTTCATCCTCCTCACTAAACTAGAATTGTATTTGCTGGTAAATGACAAAAATATAATCTCATAATAATTATTACAAGAGCAGTTTGGGATTTGTGATTGTTAACAGGACAACACACGGCTTAGTTATGTCAAATCATCATCACTGAATGTGGGTTAACAGAATCTACAGCTTTATCATTTGAGGTGAATTTGACCACATGTCCACTCTTACCTGTTTCTCTTTGCTCTCTCCCTCTCTGTCCTCCTCTCTCAGTCCTTGTTAAATGTTACAGTGGGGGAAAAAAACAACATGAACTGATCCATATCGGTGTATAACAATAGCTGGACACTCACAGGTGACATCATTTTGATTTGCTGTCACCTGGATCTGCAGCTGTACCGAAACACTGAAGCCCAATTAGATCAGAATAGGAACAAAAATCGTTAAAAAAATAAAATAAAAATAATAAAGTTCATCAGCTTCTCAGCTGGCGACTCGCGATATACCAGCAGACTAGTGGATCAGAAGGTTAAAGTTAGCTAATAATTTCAAGGGGTTTAAGCTAATATTATTGATGCTTTTTAGAGAAGAGATAAAAATAAGCAGACACTGTATAAGTCACAGCAACGTCCTCGCATTATCAGAACAGTTTGAACTTTTGTTGTATAGTTAAAGTGTGTTTTAAAATGGCATCACTTATTTGTATCATGACCTCTTTATCTTCTTTCTGACACACCAATGAATGTCTTATTAGTCAATTAATGACTGAATGAGTTTTTTTGAGTACATCATTTATGTTAATTAATTAATGTTTGAGTTATACAAGTTAACTTTGCAAAAGCTTAACTTAAATATGATATAAATGTTAAAGGATTCCTCAGTTGAAATTAGACATTTTCATCCATAACTATGACATAAATAAAGCATCCGAAAGCAATTCGGGCTCGTCCGGGATTTGAACCCGGGACCTCTCGCACCCAAAGCGAGAATCATACCCCTAGACCAACGAGCCACACGTGGTCATCCGTAGAGCTCACAGATGTTCGGTGATTTTGTCACTATGCTGACTAGCTTTCATTTGTTGTAAGTTGTTCTGTTTGGCAGCTAATCTTTCACATACACAGTAATAATGAAATCACCGTCCTCCGCTGCTTTATGTTGGCAGGTTCTGTGTGGAGAGATTCTGACTGGACGTTGTTACTGGGAGGTGGAGTGGAGAGAGAGGGGAGATGCAGTCACATACAAGAATGAAGAACATCAGTGTAGATTTAGATTTGCAGGCTGTAATATAGAATATTCTTAAATATGCTAACTTGAAAGGTCCTCTTTGTAAATCAGGTTAAGATTAGTGGTACAAGTTGTATCACAGAGTCTCCCAGCCTTCGCTTCCTACCATATACATGTTACAATTTGCTATGGGGGTGCTAGCTGTATTACACAAGGTCCTTACCCTTCATCTTTGGATATATGTATATAATAGGTAAATCTCAAATCAACCAATTATGGTGGGCCAATCTGAAGGAAACTTTACATGAACATTGTCAGACGTGGAGCAAATATTTAAATCTGTATGTTAAAAAACTAAACAAAAAAATGTGTTATCCCAATTCTCACTTGAGACATGCAAAACAAATTTGCAGTGAGTGTACTTTGCATGTACAGTTATTACAGGTTCATGTTGTGGTTTCAGACAGGTTCTTTATGCTTGAATTTGTTGTGCAGGCTGTAAAGGTGGAAGCATTAATCTTCCTCTCTGTTTTTCTTCATTTTTTGTAATGAAATAAAGTGAGCTCAGTCTAATTTCACCCCATCAAAGTTGCTTGGCGTCTAGTCCATCTGCTCTGGTCCTGATATCAGTCTCATATATATTATAAAATCAGGACATTTGTGTTTGGTCATTTATTTTTTGTAACAGTGCTTCTTGGCAATGAACCTCACACCATTGTGTACAGCTCTGTGAAACCTTAAATGGAGCCACATCTGTGAGGAAAATGCATTTGTGGGTTGAAATAAACAGGCTTTGGTATAAGAGTATTTAGTATTAGTGTATTATTAGATAACTAAATGTAATTTTTAAAAAGTTATGCCACCATTATTATAATGGTTGAGAGCTGCAGGTTTGCAGATATTTAGTTTTTCCACAGTAAACTGAACAACAGATTTTCACAACCCGACGTCAGCACACAGAGGAAGCTGTGAGGCGTTTGATTGGACAATGGCGGAGCGTTATGTAATTCAGGCGCCTGACGTCATCAAACCGCGCCAAACAAAGCTTCATGCGTAAAAGGGAGACAGGAGAACGGGATAAAGTTTAGTTTTTCTGAGGTTTGAGGTTTTGTAGAAGCGGAAAGTGTGTAATTTCAACGCTCTGGAGACATCTTCAGAGCCGAGGTGTTTGTTTGGAGCGGAAACGCTGAAGCTGCTGTGAAGAATAAACAAAGAAGAAAATGCCGGTTTTTAAATTTTAAAGTCCGAAGAGCGAGAGGAAAGCTCAAAACGTAAGTCCGTCTCGGTTTAAAGCTTTTAACATAGTCGTATTGATTTTTTTAGTGGCTAAACAGGGTGGTTGTAAAAGTGACGGAGATATCGATGTTAACTATAGAGATACCCGATATTTTTTAGCTGCGGGCAGTTTGAAGTACGACATCATATGGGTAGTTATCAAAACACACACTTGTTGCAGGCAGGATTTGAGTCTCATTATACAAGTATGAACGGTAATGTTCGGGTTTTCTTGTAGGCTCTGGGATTGGTTGGGTTATTTAGGCTAGGTGTTTACATCTGTCTGCGTGGACGGCTTGTGTCAAATACATGGCCAGGAAAAGTGATTACGTGTGTGTGTGTGTGTGTGTGTGTGTGTGTGTGTGTGTGTGTGTGTGTGTGTGTTGTTGTTGTTGTTGTTTTAACAACAGAGAAATGTTGTGTTATATTTGTTGCGATTTCTGCTGCACTCTTGGCCAGATCTTTCTTGAAAAATAGATTAAAAAATTTTTTTGAGTAAAGCTTACTTTTACCTTTTTACCTGGATAAATGAAGGATGTATAAAAGTCAGTGAGCCAAAAACTAATTGAAGTGTTCTGTCTGCCTCTAAATGACTGATGTTTGACAGATCACAGGTCAATTAGTCATTGCATGAAGGGAAATTATCCTGAAATAAGGAGGAGGAGGTTTTATTTACTCAAACGCTAGTCAAATTCTCAGCAATAACAGAGAAAAGAGAAAAGCCTGTATTTATGTTGAATCAGTTAAAATGGGCACTTGGTGTACACAGACACATCTGACATGTTTTCGGGGAAGGTCTTGCTTTTTTCACTATGAAAATGCAATTCATCATAGCAAAAGACTGCTGGTGTGAAAACTGACACTTGATGGTGATGTACTGAGCTGTTTGGAGTCCTGTGTGAGAGTCTTTCGATAGTCCTTGACAAAACAATCTCCAGACTAATCCAGCAGATCTTGAGAAAATCATAGTCCCTTGATAGATTTACACTGTGCTACAATAATGAACTGTACACTGCAGTTGGTCAAAACTCTCATGATCAAATTCAGTCCAGCATCAACTTTATTTTGTTTTTTTAATTTGCCTGGAATGTGGCAGCTTATGAGCTCGGGAGGACAGTCTGCTATTATCATTGTATGCCAGTAGTGAGAATATGTGTAGAAGGAATCTGAGAACTGCTCTGTTTGATCAGGATCAAAGGTGATGACAGTTTGCATGTTAAATACATCGCAGCACATTGTTCGTTCAGTGGTGCTAGCTTCAGTTATTGTGCAGATGTACTGTTTATGTTTCCAGGGGAAACCTGGAGTCAGCAGAGACTGAAGAAGTCACTTGGATGAGTGATGAAATGCTACGTCCAGATGGACAGCTGGACGATTGAGCGTGCATCACAACACTCTATCTTTGACTTTATTTGGGATTAAATGCTTTAAATCTTAAATTATATTTACTTATAGATGTTCGAATAAGTGTTTGTGCAACATGGAAAGAAATTTGTTTCTGGTGTTTAGCAGAAAAGGTCTTGAATAATTCTGGGATTTTGTTGTAGGATCTGAATTTGATTGCTGGTGTTGGTGAAATTACACAAATAGATTGCAGAGTGCCATGTGCTTTGTAATTGGTGCTGTAGGTTCACTAATTGGCTCAGAAGTTGTGAGGTTAAAGATTTGCTTTGCTTAATTGTTTTGATGTTCTTCTTAGTTGCAGATGGTTGCCATGTTTTGGATGCTGTTGTAAGTTGTAGTGGTCATTTTAGTTGCAGAAGCCAGATTGACTTGATGCTTGATGTTGGTTTGTCTGATCGCTGGAGCTGCTGTTGTTTGTAGGAGGTGCTTCATGTAAGACATTCTTTTGTCACAAGTGTTGGTGTAGTTTTAGTGGTTGGATTCGTTGCAGAAGTTGTTTAAAAGTTTTAAATATCTTCTTTAGCTACAGTAATCAGTGTATTTTGGCTTTGGGTGTTGTTGTGGGGGCGATTGTTGTGATTGGTGCCATTAAATGTCAGTTGTTACAAGCACATGTGACTGATTTCACTCATATTTCATTAGAATTTTCATACTGTACATAATGTGCTGACCAGCATTTTAAAGGTGCTCTCTTGTATAACAAGGGTTAAATATGCAGTGTATGCTTCAAACCACTCCTTTAACAAAACTCCCACTTTTACTTGAAACATAGCAGCTCCAGTCTGTACAACTATTACAAATATTTTCCATTGGATCCCAGAGAAACTCACACAGTCACTGACACTGAGAGGAGAAATGGCACAGAAAGTTCAGCTCGACCGAGAAACCTTCTCTTGTTCCATCTGTTTGGATCTACTGAAGGATCCGGTGACTACAGCCTGTGGACACAGCTACTGCAGGAACTGTATTAAAAGTTTCTGGGATGAAGAGGACAGGAAGGGAATCCACAGCTGCCCTCAGTGCAGGAAGATATGGCATAGCATACAGCTAGGGCTGGATTGTGTAACCCTGAATCCTCCCTTAGTTGTGAAGGCCTGAAGCTGGGGCTTCTATGATGCACTGTTTCTTTTTCAATCACCTGTTTTAACACGTCTTTTACACCTCTCTGCATTTAATCATTAGTTATTAATCTCTGGCTCTCTTCCACTGCGTGTCTTTGCCCTGTCTTCCTCCCCTCACCCCAACCAGTTGCTACAGATGTCCGCCCCTCCCTGAGCCTGCTGCTGCTGGAGGTTTCTTCCTGGTAAAAGGGATTTTTTTTTCCATCCCACTGCTGTCAAAGTGCTTGCTCATAGGAGGTCATCTAATTGTTGAGGATTTCTATTTTCTCTGTATTATTGTACGATCTTTACCTTACACCATACTACACTATAGAGTTTAACTGAATCTTTATTTACTGTGTTGATTTATTTAACCTGTCTTTTGCATAATGACCTTTTAATATTGTAAGTATAGTGATTTAACTTCTATTTTGTTCATTACTTTGAAATTAACATTTACAGCCTAAGAATTGTGTTCACTGGTGTTTTAAATGCACTCTTCTATATTAAAAGATGGCTCAAAATTGAAACCCTGATAACTCCTCCCTCTTTTACCTGAAACTCTGTAGTTCCACTCTGTCCGCATATTTTCTAAAAATAGTTACTATATACAGCTGGTAGAATAAGTATTAAACATGTCACCAATTTTTCTAATTAAATTTATTTCTAAAGGTGCTACTGACATGAAATCTCATCAAATGTCTGTAACGACCCATCTAATCCAAACATGCAAGGAAATCAAACCATGGATCTCCATAAATTTTATGTAATGACGAACAATCACACAGGGAAAACGTATTGAACACACCTACTGAAATGTATTTAATACTTGGTAGAAAAGCCTTTGCCTCATCTCAGCTCAGGTGTGATTTTGGCCCTTCCACACAGACTTCAAAGGTTCTGTGGGCCCCTTCTGTGAACTCTGACCTTTAGTTCTCTCCATAGGTTTTCAGGTGATTTCTGTAGCTCTGCACATGTGCTAATTGGCTCTTACACAACTCTTCTTGTACAGAATGCTGTTATTCAGTTCAGTGCTGGATTTTGCTACAATAGTTATCCTCAGTCAGAAGGAGAGGCTGAAATCCAGGAGTAAATTGTAAGAGTGGAGTTTATTTACATTTAGATGGATGGTACATAGAGTTATGGCATAGTGTAGGAGAATGTGGTACGGTGATTTGGTGTGGCTTATGCAATCAAGAACAGGAGATATATTAGAAGATAAATAAAGATTAAAGGGTAAAATAGCTGGCTGCAAATTCCTCTAAAACAAATCTGCTAAGGAGGTGCATCAATCTAATACCACTCCTTAAGAGCGTTCACATGTAGTAAAGCACTACCCAAATGGGCCACAAGGGATAAAATGTTTATGCCTTAAAAGGGGAAAAGTGCAGAAAACAGCATCTCTAACAAGTAGAAAGCGATCTCATGGTAATTTTACTAAAGCGAAACACTGAAACTGAAAATTTATCACACAAAAACTGAATTCAACATTTATAAATCTGCTCTGATTGTATAGAAAAGAATTAAACTGTTCCATCTGTTTGGATCTACTGAAGGATCCGGTGACTATTCCCTGTGGACACAGCTACTGCAGGAACTGTATTAAAACCCACTTTGATGAAGAGGACAGGAAGGGAATCCACAGCTGCCCTCAGTGCAGGAAGACTTTCACACCGAGGCCTGTCCTGGAGAAAAACATCATGTTAGCAGCTTTAGTGACTCTCCTCCACAGAGTCCAGACCACATTCACTCAGCCGCTCCATGCTGGACTTTGTGTCGGAGCCACTGCAGAGTTTGTCAAATTGAAATAAAAAGAAGTCATCAAGTTGGGGACAGGTTAAAGTGTTCATTTTAGTTTTTAGTTTCTTTGGTCTCTATTCCTGCTGAGAGCTCACTTTTGTGGTGTTTCTTCTCTGCATAGATCACCCGTCATACTTTAGAGGCACTGATTAGAGAAAAACAAGATCTCATGTTAGTGGCGGGCTTTCAACAAAGAAGGGTTTATAACATTTCGAGGTGAGGATGGCAGAGGAAAACTCTTTCACTGTTTAATAGAAAGATTCTTATAGTGAGCTTTTAATTTGTCAAAAAAGTGTTTGTTTGGTTTTTTTGTTCCGTTTGAAGAAAAAAAACATTTTAAAACCAAATGTTATATAAGGGGCATGATTTAAGTTTGTTTGGTGGAAAAATTAAATGAGTGTTTCCTTCGAGTGTTCATGAAGCAAAGAGAAGGTCTGGAGGAATTTCTCTTTCTTTGAGGATCTAAAGAGAGGAGATGAACTTTGGTGCTTCCATGGACTTTTCTGTATTTAGGAATGGATGTTCATACGTTTTTAATGATTGATTACTCGTGTGTTTTATTTTCATTTGTGTTTTTGGCCATGGATGTACGTAAGAGGATTGGGTCACTGGGGCTCAATCACAAAAACATCTGTCATGAGAGTTTTAAAATAAACTGCAAACACCTGCTTAGCAGCTTTTAGACGTGGGTTCAATTACATATTGCAATATGGTGAAATCTCTAGTCAAACGCCAAAGTGGTCTCTAAAGATGGGCCGCCGCTCTGACCTCTTTTATCCACATACACAGACAAAAACACAACACATCATGTGAGCCTGAACCTTCAGTTCAGCTCATCCTTAAAACCTTCCCTTCCGAGAGAATTACAACTATGTTTTTCACTTAGCCGTTGCCTCCCTTCTTTCCAAGATGATGATGATGGTGAAAATAATAATAATTCCTGACATGCAGCGCTTGGATGTCTCTGACCTCCATACAATGGTCCCTTTGGGAAAGTGTATGTGTGATAGAGCATAATTTGTGATGCTATTCTGCACTCATATAACTAAGTTACAAAGTGATATTACTATTATTAAAGTGATCAATACATAAGGCATGGACAAATGTTCTGAATTCTGAAGGAAAGGAAACCAAAACTGAAGTGTTGTTTAAACATGTGACCATGAGCTAATTTCAATATGAAACCACTGAAAAAAAAATTGTTTTTTTTATGCTTTTGTGTTTTGAAGATAAATAAACCTGCTGTTTGTCATTCATTAAAATGCTTTCTGTCTTTAGCTTATGAGACACAATAATTGGCATAGGTTGATGAAATAAAAACCTCCTGCTTTATTTTTTCCCATTGGGCACACACTGAATCCCATTTGTTCTCAGATATTTATACTTTGGCAGCATAAAAATACTGCAAAAGCAGAACTATAATCCAATTTTTACACACATTCCAGTTTTTTATGTTCTAAGAAGATATTTAAAAGAACCAAATACGTTCCCACTCTGTCTGTGTGACCTTACATTAATGTTTTATTCATGGAAAAATGGACAGAATAAGCTTACAACTTAAAAACTAATATTCTTATGTAGTCTGGTATGTATGGTCAATGTATAGCAAGTGCGATATAAAGACATAAAGTATTGTTACATTTGACCTCTGATCTTTCCTTTAAGGTCAATAGATTGAAAGTCAATGCGATAAGAATGCCATAAACAGCTAAAAGTGCATTAAAATGGGTTTAAACAGGCTAGATTTTAAAAGCCTGCACTTTGTGGGGCAGTAAGAACAAGTGCAAACTTCTTATAGTTTAAAAAGGAAAAAAACTTAAATGAATAAATAGATAATGACAATATTCCCTTCAAAGTAAATCCTGCCCAGACAATGAGCTGCCTCAGTGGAGGTTTGTGCTGCGGTTTTTGTTGATGATGATGTTGATGTTTTGATCCCTGTTATCTTTTCAGGATGCTTCTACATTCCTGTGCTGGTTAAGAAGAAAGAGTAGACGATCGATGGAGGGACGACATCGAGAAAGGAGAGAGGAGGGAGAGGAGGAGACGATACATGAGCAGGCGAGAGAAAGAGGGGAACAGAGGGATGGTTCTCTTAAACCTAAATCGGGGATAAAGATGGAGGAGGAAGATGAGGGAAAGGAAACAGAATTGATGAAGGCTTCTCCCAGAGATGAAGCTCAAAGTCAGCTGATTAATGGACACACCCCAATCTCTGCCTCTTCCTCTTTCACCTCTTTTCCCTTCATCTCCTCCCCTCATCAAGGAAGGGGGGGCGAGGATGAAGAGGAGGTCAGAGTCGCCATCCTAACTGTTGAGGATGAGTCCTGTCCTTCAGAGCCCTTTGGCACCACCCAGTTTGAACCAACCAATGAGGATAATGGACAGGCAGAGAGTGGAGGGGAGGGGAAGGAGGATGGAGAGATGGAAGGAGAGGAGGAGGCGGCAGAAGAAGAAAATGAGGAGGAGGAGGCGGCAAATGCTGAGGAGAGAGAGGAGGAAGGGGAGCTGGCGTCACCTGAGGCTCATCTGCAACTTAAGGTAGGACCCACAGTATTTTTTTTTATCTTAGTAAACTTGATCATTTTCAGGCTTCTGTTTGATTAAGCACTTGTGTGTCATGCGCGCTAGAAAGGTGATGTGCGGGATTTATTTTGACACACCTGCCCTACTGTTAGCAAGAGGACCCAAACACTCAGATTCCCTCTTTGACAGGCTTGTCCAAAGTCCAGCTGGGTGGCCAATCATCACTCTAGGTCAGATTTTATATGACCTGTCGTTCCTAATTCAAAATATATTGTGTATTGCTCGCCACCATAAATATAATTAGCCATCCATCTATCGATCGATCAGCTTCTGCTTCTCCTTCGCGGGGGACGCTGGAGCCAATCCCAGCTGTCATAGGGCGAGCGGCGAGGTACACCCTGGACAGGCTGCAAGTCGGTCGCAGGGCAACCATTCGCACTTACATTCACACCTATGGGCAATTTAGATTAATCAGTTAACTATCCCCACTAACTGCATGTGTTTGGACTGTGGGAGGAAGCCGGCGAATCCAGGGAGAACCCACACCAACTCCACACAGAAAAGGGGCTGATGGTGGAATTGAACTCAGGACCTTCTTGCTGTGCGGCAACAGTGCTAACCACTGTGCCACCGTGCTTAATAAAGTGTAATTCACCCTATTGTGTGTAATTTCTGTTTTTATCTCATGGTGGCAGCATAGTAGTATAATTCTTATGCTTAAAAAAGGACCCCTGAGTGATTTTCCAGTGGTGCTCTTAGTATAATGTTTGGTCACCCCTGCCCAATGAGAAGCACGTGGTGAGAGTGGGAAGGAAGAACTGCCTTTTAACAGGAAGAAACCTCCAACAGAACCAGGATCAGGGAGAGGCAGTGAATGGTTAGGAGTCAGGGGTAAGGGAATACAAAGAAGAACTTAATCATGTATATTTTCAGTATTTGGATTAAAGGATCATTCTCATTATTTGAGACTGGAGGTTTGCCCATAAAGTGGCTCCTCTGTGGGTCAGTCTAATACTCACCACCTCAGTTTTAGATCTTCGGGGAAACAAAGAGCTGGAGAATTTAGAAACTCTGACAAATGATTGAAAAGCCTGACACATTTGTAAAAAGAGACAACACTTTAAGGATTATTCATGAACACGTTGGGATAAAGAACGACATTTTAAAAATTTCAACTATTTTAACAGTCGTCCAGTATAAAACCTCATTCAGATATTTAAAGTGTTTTTGAAGATGCCTTGATGCCCCATCATATTCTGCTGCTGTAATTGGCTAAAGGTCAGTGTTCATACAGTTTGCATATATGGATAAATATCCCAATTTGCTTACGATTTCTACCTTGCAGCTTTTGTATAATCCAATATGGTGAAATATCCTAAAATGTGAGAGGCGCTTTAATGAGCTCTGTCTGTTCTGTTACATCATGTGTAATTACACTGTGTTCACAGTAGGTCCACAGCAGTGGAGGATAGTCTCATTCAAACAGAATAAATCAGTAGGATCTTTATTTTCTCTTGAAGTCCATTTACTGATTGGTATATTTATACTTTTAAACTATAAAAGTGTTTCTTCTACTGCTGCCAATATATTTTTATACTTATGAGTTCCTGCTTCTTCTGCAATTATCCAGCAGGTGGCGCCAGTGCACACTTTATCTCCTCAGTGTGAATGAAATACACCTGATAGAGATGTGTAGTGAGTGAAACACCGATGCAGAGGTGTGTGTGTGTGTGTGTGTATACACAAAGGGTTTGAAATGCCCTTTGTGTGTGTAAGTTTACACATATACACATTTTATTTACACTATGTAAATGAGAAGTAGAAAAACAGTTTCTGAAACTTTTCAGAGCGGTGTGAAGGTGGAGCTTTCGACTTACGGGGATTGTTTGCACATACTAGATTAAGTACATACTAAATCAAATCTCAGCATGATGCCATAATGATCTGTGAGCAGCATTATGGCATCATGCTGATATATGAGAATGTCAGAAGGAGTTTCTGTGTCTTTGTGGAGTCAGAGAGAGCAGATGAACTGTAGTGCTGCATGAAGAACAGGCAGAGAAAGTGTGGTGCCAGGGGCTGGGGTGAGGTGTGCGGCAGGAGTGACAGATGAGATCAGACAGGAGTCTTCGTGGACTATGATGTTGGCAGATGACATTTCGAATTGAGCCTAGAGGTCGAGGTAAACTCTGGAGTGAAGGGTAAGGAGAGTGAGTAGAAGCAAGACAGAATACATGTGGGAACAACAGGGAAATAGCTGATGTCAACGATCCAATAGCATTTGGTGCAAAAGAGAGGTGAAGAGGAGAGTGCAGGCATGATGGAGACAGGTTTCAGGGTGATTTGTGAGAGAAAGATCGCAGCGAGAGCGAAAGGGAAGGCTTACACGATGGTAGCGAGACTAGCTATGGTCTATGATTTGGATACACAACAAAAACGCGATGGAACTTCCAAGTGTAAGACCAGAGAGAAGATGGATGCATGCAGTGAATTATGACACGCAGAGGGTTGGTGTGACAGAGGAGGATGCTGGGATAGGGTGAGGTGGGTTGCTTTGGCGACCCCTAAAGATAATGGTTGAAAGAAGCTTTGGATGCACAACCTTGGTGATGTTTTCCTGATGAGTTTCGGCTCCAAGTCAAGAGTCTGAGTCGGAGTTGTAAATTATGATCATGTTTGTAATAGTGACGATACTGCAGATGGTAAAGCATCTCAGTCTGTGGCTTATATTTGTGATTTATAAAGTAGTAGAATATGAGTTTATTTTTAAAAATTGATCTCGATTGCCAAAATGTTCAAATCAAGAGTCCACAAACCCGCCTGTGACCTCACAGTAGCTTCAAGCACCTTTTATATGCCATCAGCCAAAAGCTTCAGGCTGATCAAGTCAACCTGTCCTGAGTCACATGTTTTAATCTCACATGTCATGAATTAGTTTCGAATACAAAAATGAAAAAACGTGCTGTCTAGCAGCAGTGAGAACATCAGATATCCCATCATGCTCGTAGCTGATAATGATGTCCTCAATCCCAAGGACTCAAACTAAATTAGTCATCACAAAGATAGGCACGCAGCACGCACACACCGAGAGGGAGGTGTGGGTGGGAATGTGCAGCAGTCAACATTCCTCAGATTCTTCTCACAACTGCGGGATCATGGGATATGAAGTCTGGTCCCATGGGAACTGATGGCTTAACGCACACACACACATGCACTGTCATACTGGTGCAGAACCAGTACAGTGTATAGTTGTTAGTGTGATGATGGGACACCCGAAGATCAACTGATGGTTTGGTTCTGCATTTCTCTCTGTGGCCTCTAGGGGGCACATTTAGGTTTTTATTCGGTTCAAAACACGTGAAAGCAGTTCTTTTTTTTTTTTTTTTTTTTTTTTTTTTCTCTCCTTTTAAGTCAAGTTTGCTGATGGGCGATGCATGACTGTCTTTGTAAGGGCCTATTTGACTTCTTAAAAGATGCTGTGGGTTTGGTTGAATTTAAAATTGAGTCGAGGCTTTTAGGCGTGATGGTTAGTGGCCATATCAGCGAGGGTCCCCACAATGTACAAATGTTTGTGTTTGCAAGGGAGCAGACAGAAAAACTAGGGCACTGATCTGTAATCTAAGAGCATTTTTTTTTCTAGACTACTACACGTATACAGGATTACACACACACACACACACACACACACACACACACACACACACACACACACACACACTTGTACTGGAATTATATTAATACACTTTAATGCTCAGTGAAGAGGTTTTATCTTAGTTTTTAAACCGATTTAGTGTGACCTTGTTGACACACACTCGGTCTGTTTCTTATTCACTCAAAATGTCTGTGAAAGACACATGACAGACACACTGACCTCACTAGGGTCAGATGACTGGCATGAGTGGAGGCACATTAGATCTGCAACGGCATGTCTGGTATGCGAACACACACTTTTCCTTTCCTTTGCTCGTACAGGGTCTGAAACGTGGTGTCTCTTGTGTGAGTTTCAGGAGGGATGAACCAAATCGTATTACTGTTAGAGGAGGCCGCGTTTTAATGTCTGGGCCAAAATGTAGGAAATTTCCATTTTTCTGTCATGATGTAGACGTCACAAAGTGAGAAAGGAAGCCACTTCAAAGCACAGAACTGGCAGAGAGTCAGCTTTCTTCTGTCTATAAATGATGGATGGGTGCTTCTTTTATACAATGCAGCTTATTGGTTTCAGACTAAAACTAAATAAATGAATAAATTTGGTTGTCAAAACGTTGCTGTAGGGAGTTTTTAGCCAGAAATTAACACATATGGTCAAGAGGGTTAAATAGCACTTTATCCACCAATAGGTTAGTTAGACAGCTGCTAATCAGTGTAGACTAAAAAACATATGTATTGTAAAAAAAAAAAAAAATTATTATTTTATTTTTTATTTTTAGATCATTTCACTCCAGCAGGCACCAACATCACAAACGTGTCCAGTTCAGGCACTTGAAAGCAGGGGAAGCCTCGCTGACAGCTAGGAGCAGTGCTGGGACAGCTGCCAATCAAAGACGCCATGCCCATTATGTTAAGCTGGTAACTTTTTAGCATGATGGCTAAAGTCCATTTTTACTAGACTGTGGACATTTTTAACACAGGACTCTATTAGAGTTGGCTTACTTTTGGAGTGGGCCTCAAGTGGACATTAGAGGTACTGCACTTTTTTGTATCTCCAGGTTTCATTTTTCAGACCTGGAGGATGCTACTCGTGCCTTCCTAAGAAATGCACTCGGTATATTTTAATTTCACCAATATCAATGACATCATCTGGTCTAGTTCGTTCAATACGGTGCATTTCTACCACAGGTACACAAACCTACAAAACGGAACATCTAACATATAATTTGTTAGTTGGTCTTTCTGTTTGCCTTCCAAGTCTTTCTTCCTTTTGCTTATACACACCATAACACACCCTCATACCCACGCTCTGTGTGTGTGTGTGTGTGTGTGTGTGTGTGTGTGTGTGTGTGTGTGTGTGTGTTTGTGTGCGCATGCGGTCACATTCCAGCCAGTCAGGTCCGGCCACGCCGAGTCGGCGCGTCATACACACACATTCCTCGAGCTGCAGCATTCCTGGACTCTTCTGCTCATCAGCAGGACGGAGGCTTGAATCTGTGACCTTCCGGTTACAGTAAAGTCTCCCTGCGGCACGTTGACACAACTACTGAAAAATGTAGTTCAGTTCTTTCATATCCGGTGTCTTGGAAGAGGAAAAAAAAAAAGATTCAGTTTGTTTCTTTCTCAGTTTTTGCTCAGCCTAACTTTTAATATAGAGCTGGTATCTTCTTTATTGAAACTCTGATGTCATGATGGTTTTTGTTTCTTGTAGCTTTTTCTTTACTGTAGTACGTAGTAGGGCTGGGCCATATCACACCATTCATGGTAATACAGGTATAATGTTGGGCAACAATAAGAAAATGAAATATCGCGATAGAATACGGGTAAAACACGCATGTGCAGTGCCTTTGTTTACATACGCACATGGTGGAAAAAGTGTGGCAGTGATGGAGAATAAGAAGCGCGAAAGCGGATCGTTGAATGAAACAGATGAACCAAAATTGGTTTGTAAAAATGCTGCAACTTCAGTGGTGTGGAACTGGTTTGGCTTTCGTCCATCAGATACATAACAAAGCACTATTTTTGGTAGCACATGCTAGCGGGCCGTCGTTATTACCGTGTTTTTCAGAAAATATGGCACACTTAACCCTGGAGAACCCATGGGGTCAAATTTGACCCCATGGTTTCCCTAGAAAACCAATGGGGTCGGCTCTGACCCCATTGGTTCTCCAGGGTTAAAATCAATCCTTTGATTTTTCTGAAAGTCGACAGTGCCCCTTATAATCTGGTGCTCCTTATGTATGAATTCTGGTTGTGTTTACTGACCTCGAAACGATTTCATGTGGTACATGGTGCTCGAAAATCTGTCAAATGTTTCAGTACGACTTTGCTAAGCTACGAACCCGCACCGCTTGATGGATTGTCGGAGCATTACAGCTATCGTAGGCAGGAGTCTCGCGGAGTGATATGTACTGTGCTTCAACATAATATCACCGTATTGTGTGTGTGTATAACCTCTTTGTGGATATTATACATGGTTATGCTGAGGAAATGTCAGCCAATTCCACTGGAAATACCTTTTGGTTAAACTGTCAGCAAGGAATTTGCATTTGCACTGTTAAATTTTTATATAACTTTAATGCACTTAAAAAAACAGCTGCTTGTTTAAGTGAAAATACACTGATGTTTTGGTTCTTTTGGGGGGTTTGTTTGGGTTTTTTTGCACTAATAAAGTTGTGGAGTTGTATTCTGTAAGTATTTTGTCTCGTGTCAATTATATCGTCAATTATATCGTCAGTTATATCGTTATCACACATTTTCAAATGTATATCGTGATAAATATTTTTGGCCATATCGCCTTGCTCTAGTACGTAGTGACAGAAATCATTATCAGAGAGAGAAAGAAAGTTCATCCAAAGTGCTAGGTTTGAAGCCAGACCTTGTATTGGCTATAAGTGTTTTTAAACCCCCTGATTTTTCAAGTTCTCTTGTGTAAACGAGGAGCAAACGTTCTTGTCAGTCAGTCAGACTGACACTTTCTCCTGTGAGCCTGTCAAAGCTGTCAGATGTGGGAATTTAGCAAGGATTTATGCAAATATGTTTGTACACCAGGGCCATTTTCTGCCAGTAGTTTCAATGCAGGAGCTGATTGTTTTGATGTAATCTTCATTTTTAATTTTGCATACAGAGAAAATAAAAAACAAAATGTAATTCCTTTCTGTGTGGTTATGGCTTACCACCACAATTTAGAGCTGATATGGAGTCATAACAGGGTAAGAATTCACCAGTGGGTTTTTTACGGAGATTAAACAATGGATCTAATTCGAATGAACATTAACTCTACCTTTTTCCAGTGACTGTATATAAAAGATGGACATAGTGTGGTGCTGATCAAACTGTCAACTGGAGGGATGCTGCCCCCACCGGCCCTGAACAGGGGCTATTACAAGGCCATTCAGGGTATTCATTGGCTAATTTTCCAGACCAGGAAGCCACACCTATATTGTATGTAAGATATGTTTTTATGTGACTTTATGGACACCTAACTCAAGAGTTGGCGTCAACGTTGGACATGATTACTAGGGACTGTTTGGCAGTGGCTGTTGGAGGTTTCTGGCTGTGGCTGGATGAAATCGCTTGCAAAGAAGATGTTGCACCAAAAACTAAAAAAAAATGACTGGTTGTCTGTAGTTTTTCACATTTGTCTGCAAGCACATGCCAACATTTAGCCAAGCAGTAGTGTAAAAAAAAAAAAGTCCACCCCCACCTCCCACCCCACAGTGACAGATGGTTCCCATAAGTCAGAGGTGACTGACACATTTGTAGACCTGTGTGATTTGGCCTTTAGCAACTGCCATCAACCCTCCGCAATGCTCCCAACTAGATGCGGAATACTTATTTTTCCCACACAACCAGTTTTTGCCCAAAGGTTGCAGACTAGTCTCCAGGCCTTGTGTCTTAGCCTATATTCACGTGATCTTACGTAGTCACTACGATTGACTGAAGCCATGTGGTTTAGATGAAAACTGTCTTCAAAACCTTTTATAACAAGTGGTTGTACCCACACAGGAATAAACCTTCTAGTAAATCATGAGCAAATAAAACTTAAATAGTGATGGTAATGTTTTTTTTTTGTTTGTTTGTTTTTTTAAGTCATTTAAGTGGATAAAAGGTGCCAATCTGTAATAACATAGCTGTAACCCGTTTGCCTAAATATAAAATGTGCAGTAAAAACTGTGAGGTATTCAAACGTGGTAGCTGAAGTATAAATCGACCTTCTCCTTTTTTCCTCTTTTTTTTTATTTTTTTAAACCACTCATGTCTTTCTCTAACTGCACCATTACCATGGCAACCCCACAGAACTGTATTCTTATTGGTGGGCCGGTGTTCCGTTGACCCTCATTCATGTGTGTGTGAGCGAGGGAGCACAGCGAGGAACAGGTGCTCTGCTGTCCTGTCTCCTCTCTCTCCCGTTCCCTGTGTTTTACAGTGTGTAAGGTGACACCTGAAGAATGCCACTAAAACCTCGAAGCTTGTGTCGTTCTCGCGCCCCCACCCCAGTCTGTTTTTCTTTCTGAGTGCCTGTCTTCACCCACACATCTAGTATTTCTTCTTATTCTTAGACACACCTACATGATGTTTCTGACTGATGTCATTGAGCTGCAGGCTTCAATCAGATGACTAAAAGAAGAGGGATTCTGTTTGACAGTCCTTCACTGAAGTCTGTGGGAGAGCTCTGCAGCGGTGAAGGTGGTGCTAGAGCAACAACCTGCAGTGGGTGGGGAAAAATGCTTTGAGGCAAAGACTGCAAAGTTTCAAGCCTCTTTAAAAAAAAAATATGACCATTAACCATACAGTGTTAACTCATCCACCATTTTTGATGTGCGACAGTCGTGGTCAAGTGAATAAGGGCGCAGTCACACAGACCTGCAGACTGGTACCCCACCATACAGAAAAAGTAAAAGCTGTACCTTTTGAAACATTTTTGCTGTTTTGCCAAGTCCCTAATTTTAGGTTTGAGACAAATAGACAATGGTTTTTAAATACTGCTTTCCCATCGGTTGTTGCTTAACTTCCTGTAATGGTTAGCACCTGGCCATTTCGTGTTCCTAACCGTTATTACCCCTGTCATCACTACTAGTCACTGAATTTGATTGACAGGGGTTCTTCCTGTGCACACTCCCCTGTATAGTTGCACCCAGAGTAAACTCAATGCTCCTTCATGTTCAAAAGTTTCCAGCTCAGGTTCGTCTCCTCTGAGGTTCTCTTGGGTCGCCCAACTGGAAGTAGACACTGGTTTAGGAGCACCAGAATCCAGTACCTGCCAGTGGACTTGCTCTTTATCAAACTTTAACATAGTTTTTATTTTAATTTTTGTATTGCTGTGATAGTTGCCACATACCAAACAGGTAGAATTAATCATTGTATTAAAGAAATATTGCAACTCTGCATATTCCTTAGATTTTAGGATTACCCTCTTTACATGCTAATGCTTGATCACACACAAGGCCAGCATATTAACAGGGCTTTTTATTCTTCCTCTGAGTGTGTATCTTAATTCTTTCTTTCCTTTGTGCCTTTTTTCCTTCCATCCTCCTATCCTGATTGCTAGTGCTGGTGAATCTCTATTTCTCCCCTGGGAACGATTGCAGCTTAGAGAGAGAGACACACACACACACACACACACACACACACACACACACACACACACACACACACACACACACACACACACACACAGAGGTACTCATTAAAATATACATGAGCACTAACTCCCTTACATTCCTCCAACACTGTCGGCATTCATTATAGATGAACACACACATGCGCGCGCACACACTCTCTGCACGGTGCAGTGGCATTGTTTACTTCCATTATAAACCACTTGTTGTTTGCTGCATTGCACCTCTGTAATGTGTCCCACTGGAAATGACTTCTGTCTTCAGACCTGGCAGCTTGTTAGCTCGCTAAGCTCAATTTCTCCTCACGGTAGATGTTCCTAGTAATTGACTATTTTTACAGTACCATTTTATTGTTGAAGTAATTTTTAATTGAGGGCTGACGAATCTGTAATAACTTACTCAACCATTATGTTCAGTGGCTGCACAAGCTTGTTTTTGACTCTTAAAATATCTCTGCAAATTGAAAGAAAACAACAGTTGCTAATGGCTTATGGTGAAGAACACGGGAGCGCTATTAAATTTAAGCTAGTAAATGTTTATTTGATAGCATAAGAAATATCTTTGTCTATTAAAATTGCTACAGTTCATTTAAATTGGTTTGTTTCCTTGGTATGGATCTGTCTTTTAAGCATAGTCTATAAATTCTGAGGAGTTTCAGATGCTTAGTGTTAGCCTGCTTTATCCATTCTAAAACCAGTTCTGATGTAAATGCACTGGTCCTTTATATAGCGCTGTTCTACTCTACTGGAGCACCCCGAAGCACTTCATACAACTCACCTCCTTCACCCACTCACACCCATTCATACATTTTTTTTCTATGCCTAAGTGCTTTCTATCTAATACTGACACACATTCTTACTTTAATGAACCTTTCATTTCTTCCCCAAAGATACTTTTGGCATGCAGACTGGAGCAGCCAGGGATCAAACAACCAACTTTCCAAATAATGGATGACTTGTTGTACCTCTTGAGATAGAGCCACCCCAGATGTGTGTATTGGGATCATTGCTGCGTTGGGACAAAGATCTGTGTTTAAGTTTGAATCTAAATTGATTTCATGTGAGGAGTTTGAAGGTAGTTCTCTCTCATATTTCCATCCACATTGTGCAATATGCATTGCACTACCACCACCATGCTTGACAGTTGGTACACGGTCCTCCAAATATACCTATTGTCACTGTGGCCAAACAACTAAATCTTTGTCTCATCTCAGCTGGTTGTTCCTGAACATGAACGTGACAGTTTGGACATATATGTTTCTTCAAGACCTTTGGAAAGTGGTGACACATCCGAATAACTTATGTGCAATTGTTTGAACTGATGATCTTGGAATGAGCAGTTCTTAAGAAATGGCTCCATGACAGCTTCCTAGCTTGTTTAAGTCTACAATTCTCCTTCTTAGATCTTCCTTCAAGTTTCCCATTTTTCAGAATATTGCAGTCAATGCAGTGCTGTCAAATTTAATTTTATGCTAGCAAAGAGAAACTACCAGTTGTAGTCATTCATGATCACTGTTGAGAAGTAAACAGGCCTTGGTGTAGTCAAGTTAAAACACTGGATAACGTTCAGCAGCATTTATTAAAACTGTGAATGTATGTTTATATTTGATCCTGTAGGTATACTTTTGGCGCTGTGTGGATTAGATCAAACCTGAAATACTTTTAAAAGTCATTAAAGATTTAATCCTTCCACCCTGGAAACATCACAGTTGAACAAAGCTGACTGATACTGGCAATATTAAGGTTTTTGATTATATTAATTTCCAGTTGTAATTAATTTCATTTACACTGTGCTGGTTCACAACAGCACTCGTCTTATTGCAAGGTGCTTTTTAATTGTAAAGGAAAGACTGCAATAGTAGAGAGAGGAACCCAACAGTCAGACAATCTCAGTGTAAGCAGGACTTGTTGATGGGTGAGAGGAGGAGCTTCGTTTTCACAGGAAGAAACCTCCAGCAGCTCAGGGATTGGCTGCAATCTGCTGCATGTGTTTGCAATGGAAACTGAATCATTTCTGGAAGATGCTCTGCATCATGCTGGAAACCAGCCTCTCTGGTGTTAGGTGTTAAAATACATTTAATCTCTCTGCAGCCTGGAGGGGTGAATGATTTATGATATTTTTGCACATGCTTTATGGCCGGTGACCTCCTGACCTTTGAAGCGCTCACTGTTGGTTGTTTGAGCTGCATTATTGATGCTAAAATGAACTCTGAGCGTGAGGGTCTTCTTCTACTCTAACACGCAGCTATCTACGGAGAGAAAGAGATGAAACATCATCTGCTGAAAATCAATCTTTCACACATTCCTCTGATCCTCTCTCCTCCCCCCCTCCCCCCCTCTCTCCTTATTGATTCCTCACACACTCGTAGGGTAATCCTGCTAACAGACATGTGCGTGCACGCGCACACACACACGTACGTCCACATCTGCCTTTGCCTTTTTGAAGTGTGACTGTGTGTTTGTTTGAAGTGGTTTTCTCTGTGTTTCTCACTGTCTGACAATCGTTAGCTCTGAGGATCGCAAACATACAAAAAACGTATTTGGTTTGACGATTTTTCTTTAGAAATAGAAGAAGTGTAAAAAAAGTAAAAAAGAACAAGACAAATTATTTTGCTTTATAAACTTTTTACCTTCATTTCAGCTGATATTTGTGCATTCAGTTCATTAAATATGGATAGCGGAGTCTCTGGAGAGTTGCCCTGCATTACTTTATATTCATGCTGGAAAAGAGAAATAAAATCCTGTTCCTCACATCACCAACACTGTCTCAACAAGATTAGGTACCAACTCTCTCTTTGTGCCTCACAGTATATGTTCCTACTGCTTTTAATGGAAGTACCTGACACTCATCCCTCCCTCTTACCCAATTTAGGGTTACAGAGACTGGAGTGTGTAACTCTGCCATCACAGAGCAAAACATGGCCCGAGGACCAGAACCAGTCCTGGGCCACAACATCCTAAAGCAACCTCTGGGGGGGGGGTTTCCTTTGGGTGAGGTTCGACCGATTAATAACAGTCGAACCTCACTGGTGTGAGTGACTCAGACTGACTTGGTGAGCTTAACCCTGTGAGGTCACTGCTGATGACCCCAGCTATAGCTCCAAACCCTAGCTGCTTGGAGACCAGTGAAAATAATTTTTTGGAGTGTGTGTAAATAGTTTCTGTGGATTCTGACCTAGTTGGGTTAAGATCAGAAATTGTCACAGCAGATAAAATCAAAATCAACCTTGCACAAAAAATAAATGTATTTTGATTTGTATTGCCTGTTAGAGAGAGCTAACAGAAGAGAACGCAAAGAGCTCTAAATCGAAGCCTAACTATAATAAAATATTTCCTGTATCTAAACTTAAGGTAACAGAGTTAAAACAGATGTTGGACAAAGCGCTGGGGGAAAAAGTTGGTAATCTGGGCTTACAGGCCTCGTGGGCAGTAGGACTATCAGAGAGATGAGCTGGTGCATAAAACACAATGAGAAATGAAAATCTGCTTTATTAGATTGCAAAGTCATTGAGCCAAAGGAAATAAACAGGCGCTTTTGTAAAAGATAGGAACTAATAGTGGGAAGTGAGGTTCCCCTAGTGTGTGTGAGAAGAGTGCTTTCTATCTACTGTTACGGATTCAAATACTGGGGATGGATACAAGAGGAAAAACCACAATAACAACACTGGTCCGGCCAGGTTGAGTCAAACGATGATTTTAATGATCACACGCGTGGGAGATGGACACCGTACGCAGACAGCATCAGATCTCAAAATGGTGGAGCATTGATCAAACTCTTATAGCCTCTAGTGGCCCCCACCTAATCATAAAAGCCTAAACATTGACATTCTTTCTCTCACACAGCGCCTAAGCTACGACCTTGGCTCCATGTTTATCTGCTCCTGCTGAGATGGGGCAGAAAACTCCAGCATGTTCTGTTCTCTTCTAATCAGACAAATAAGGCGATGACTTTCTGCAAACAGTATTTCTTATAACTCAGCAGTATAATGCATCATAAAACAATATCATTCAGTCACAATAAATCAGCAGTCTAATGTAATGCAAATCAGTTTAACAAATGCAATAGTTATCACCTTCTTCTAATTCAGGAGAATAATGCAAACTAAAACTACATAATAATTCACAATCTTTAATTAGGGGTCTAACATGGCATAAAATAATATTATAATCCCTCACTAGACTGCCCATTGAAGTTGACCGTTTACTTTTCCAGTGTGCAGAGATGGTGAAGTAACTACAGAGTGACTCTGTAATTCTGACTGCTGGATTTGGAGTCTTTCTAATATTACAATGCATGCATTTTTAAGAGAATACATCGTTTTCTTTTTAAAAATCAATCACTGTCAGCAGCAGTATGTTATGAAAACCTTGGCTGTAGCTTAGGTGGCAGAGCTGGGGCCCGTTCTTCGTACGTCGCTTACTACATCCAAGATCAAATGACACATCCAAGATCAAATCATCGCGCTAACCGTGAGCTCGCTAATCCGGTTCCCCGAACACACCTGCTGTTGACGATTAGTACAGCTGGACGCAGTAATGTGACATCACTGGGTGTCGTAAAAGGGGCCACGCATCGATAGTAGAAACATTGATCGGCAACCCTCTGATTGGTCGGCGAAAATGTCGACGGAGCGCGCTCGGCTCGGTATTTTTCGGCAGCAGAGCAAGAACTCTTGAGTGAGGGATTTCAGGAGTTTCAGAGTTTAATCAGAACGCAAGGGAACACTGCAAAGGCTGCAAAAGCAAGGAGCGAGGGCTGGCAGGAAGTTGCTGACAAATTAAACTCGTAAGTAATTTAATAATAACAATAATAATGGAGTGGATTGATATAGCGCTTTTCAAGGCACCCAAAGTGCTTTACAATGCCACTATTCAGTCACTCTCACATTCACACACTGGTGGAGGCAGCTACAGTTGTAGCCACAGCTGCCCTGGGGCAGACTGACAGAAGCGAGGCTGCCATATCGCGCCATCGGCCCCTCTGGCCAACACCAGTAGTCGGTAGGGTAGATTTATTATATTACACTATATTATCCAATATTATATTACATTATATTATAATATGTTATATTTTATCCTCTTTCACATTAGAGCCACGACAGGACCCACTAGAACATGGGAACAGGTAAAAGTGAAATATAAGAATATCCTACAGAATGGTAATATTTATCACTTATATTGCTTTTAGTCTCTTGGAAAGAGACCCTGGAATAATCTGTTTGTTTATAACAGCAACCAAGAAAAGGGCAGAGGAAAAAAAGACAGGTGGTGGTCCTGCACCCCCTCGTCAACAAGTTGGTTAAGTGAATAATACCCTCACGGGAAAATCGATATCTCTCTATGAGCACACTGTCGCGCTGAGCTAAAGGATCCTGTCTATCCCGCAATATACGCTGAATTCTGAGGACTCTCCTTATCAATCTTGCACCTTCCGCAATGGGTGGCTCGCGTATACGGACAGGACATGGCTGCGACAGGCTTCCCAAATCCACCTTCGCTTTTATAGCCGTGGTCTCTCATCTTGATTACACGAAGTAATTTACAATTGCTACTCTGAAATATGAATTAAATCTGTAATAATCACATACATGTAATAGAATGTTAATAGTACATTTCCCTTTTTTAGGAAATGACCTGTGTGAAATCAATAAATGGATCAGGTGCTGCATTGTCTTTAGTTACATTGATGTTATTTATTTATGGTGAAACAGTGGTGGAATATCGCTGTTGCTTTCGTATGATGACGCGGACATACCTGCGTGGCCGCGATCTAATCCTGTTTACATAAAGTAAACCTGCTCCCGAGCAGGTTTACGCTTACGGCTCTGTTGCTATGACAGCAAGTCCCGGATGAGCTTCGGGGAACCGACTGATCCAGGATCACGCGAAATCGTCAACAATCTAATCCGGCTAACCTACTTAGCGAGGTACGAAGAACGGGCCCCAGGTCAGCCACTAATCAGAAGGTCGGTGGTTCGATCCCAGGGGCCCGTTCTTCGTACGTCGCTTACTACATCCAAGATCAAATGACACATCCAAGATCAAATCATCGCGCTAACCGTGAGCTCGCTAATCCGGTTCCCCGAACACACCTGCTGTTGACGATTAGTACAGCTGGACGCAGTAATGTGACATCACTGGGTGTCATAAAAGGGGCTACGCATCGATAGTAGAAACATTGATCGGCAACCCTCTGATTGGTCGGCGAAAATGTCGAAGGAGCGCGCTCGGCTCGGTATTTTTCGGCAGCAGAGCAAGAACTCCTGAGTGAGGGATTTCAGGAGTTTCAGAGTTTAATCAGAACGCAAGGGAACACTGCAAAGGCTGCAAAAGCAAGGAGCGAGGGCTGGCAGGAAGTTGCTGACAAATTAAACTCGTAAGTAATTTAATAATAATAATAATAATATATTGGATTTATATAGCGCTTTTCAAGGCACCCAAAGCGCTTTACAATGCCACTATTCATTCACTCTCACATTCACACACTGGTGGAGGCAGCTACGGTTGTAGCCACAGCTGCCCTGGGGCAGACTGACAGAAGCGAGGCTGCCATATTGCGCCATCGGCCCCTCTGGCCAACACCAGTAGGCGGTAGGGTAGATTTATTATATTACACTATATTATCCAATATTATATTACATTATATTATATTGTTATATTATATCCTCTTTCACATTAGAGCCACAACAGGACCCACTAGAACATGGGAACAAGTAAAAGTGAAATATAAGAATATTCTACAGAATGGTAATATTTATCACTTATATTGCTTTTAGTCTCTTGAAAAGAGACCCTGAAATAATCTGTTTGTTTGTTTATAACAGCAACCAAGAAAAGGGCAGAGCAAAAAAAGACAGGTGGTGGTCCTGCACCCCCTCGTCAACAAGTTGGTTAAGTAAATAATATCCTCACGGGAAAATCGATATCTCTCTATGAGCACACTGTCGCGCTGAGCTAAAGGATCCTGTCTGTCCCGCAATATACGCTGAATTCTGAGGACTCTCCTTATCAATCTTGCACCTTCCGCAATGGGTTGCTCGCGTAAACGGACAGGACATGGCTGCGACAGGCTTCCCAAATCCACCTTGGCTTTTATAGCCGTGGTCTCTCATCTTGATTACACGAAGTAATTTACAATTACTACTCTGAAATATGAATTACATCTGTAATAATCACATACATGTAATAGAATGTTAATAGTACATTTCCCTTTTTTAGGAAATGACCTGTATGTATCTGTGTGAAATCAATAAAAGGATCAAGTGCTGCATTATCTTCAGTTACATTGATGTTATTTATTTATCGCTGTTGCTTTCGTATAAATGAAGCGGACATACCTGCGTGGCCGCGATCTAATCCTGTTTACATAAAGTAAACCTGCTCCCGAGCAGGTTTACGCTTACGGCTCTGTTGCTATGACAGCAAGTCCCGGATGAGCTTCGGGGAACCGACTGATCCAGGATCACGCGAAATCGTCAACAATCTAATCCGGCTAACCTACTTAGCGAGGTACGAAGAACGGGCCCCTGGCTGCCTCCTGGCTGCATGCCAAATATCCTTGGGCAAGATACTAACCCCGTGTTTGCCTACTGGTGGTGGTCAGAGGGCCCGGTGGCGCCAGTGTCCGGCAGCCTCGCCTCTGTCAGTGCGCCCCAGGGCAGCTGTGGCTACAATGTAGCTTGCCATCGCCAGTGTGTGAATGTTTGTGTGAATGGGTGAATGATTGAATGTAGTGTGAAGCGCTTTGGGGTCCTTAGGGACTAGAAAAGCGCTATACAAATGCAGGCCATTTACCATTTACCATTAACATCTCTACATGAAGTTTCTTCATTTTGCAACTTATTCATCACTACAGCTGGAGGACAAATGCTTATTATAAGGAAGATTTGTGAGGTTCAAATTCTGGAACTCCTGTAAAACTTAAGCCATACAGAATTTGAACTTTGGCTGAGTTCCCCTTTGAGCTTTAAGCATTGCTGCAGTAAAGACCACTTCTAACCGTCTTCATGTCCACATCTATTTTACCACAGAGCAAATATCAACGTATGTCCCAAACCAACCTGAAGAATGGCTTTATACTTTTAAATACACTGCATTGTCAAAAAATAATGGGCGACACCTCTGAATCTTTGTATTCAGGTGTTTTCACTCCCATTCACACAGGTGTGCCTGCCTTTACAAGCATGTATGAAAGGATAAGTTCCTGTAAAGAGCTTTGTCTTCAACACTACACATTCTCCAACTATTTGTACCCACCACATTAGTCACTTTGCACGGAAACCTGCCACCATAACTCTGTACCATTAATACCAGTGTGGCGTGGGTGTACACTAAAATATTCTCCTGAACAACGCACATCAGCTATGGTGTGGAAGGCTCATATGGTTGTCTTTTACCAGGAGGCTTCAGTGGCAGCACAACTGTCTGACATGACACCAAAGTGCGGCTTGCACCAACATATGATGTCACTTTTGCTGTATCGTGCCCTTTGCAGATGCAAAAGGCAAACATAATTAAACTCTAGGTGGTGTTATTGCCTAGCCTAAATGTGCCACATAAGGTCAGAAATGTGACTCCTTCACAGTGGTGGGCATCAACAATTCGTCCCTCAGTCAGGGCAAGATGTCAGTTTAAACTTCTGTAACGTCTCAAAGCACCTGATGGAAAACATTCAGCAGAAACAACCTGAGGTTGTAGCTCGCCAACGAGACAACCTTGACCATAAAATTGGCCAAATTTAAGCCCTAGAACAAAGATTATCTCGTATACCACGATATACTCCAGTCCCCACAGAGCAGCGCGGTTATCATGCACTCTCCCTGCAACAAGGACTGCTGCCACCTCTGTGAACACATGCCATCCATTGTTTTATCAGCTGAGCGTCATATCAGCCTTAACAGGGTCTCCCAAGCTCTGCTGCTACATAACGAGCGGCACGACCGAGTGGAGAGTAGCTTCTGGAAATTTACATGCACTCAAAGTCCTTGAGTGTGGGAAAGGGTGTGCTTTAATGCAGAACACACTTACACACTCACACAAGCTTCAGGTTTTACAAGGTCATAAGAGCGAGAGACTCTGTGGGTCTGCATACCAGAGAGGGAGGGAGGCTGAGCTTTGAAGGATGAACAGGGTGGAGGGAAAAATACACGAAGAAGAGATGTAAGCTGGTGATCTTTTTCCTGTATAGAGACACTCTGTGTTTTTGGACATTGATCAGTACTATCCGAAAGAGTTTTGTTTGTCTGAGTTGAAGTAATCACAGACCGACTCCATGATGATAAGATCTGGGCTCTGTGTGGGGGTCAGACCATCTGTTGCAGGACTTGTCTTCCTCTCGTCACTTATGATGGTCCTTTCAGATGTTTAAAGATTTACAGCTTGGGATCTGAATGCTGTAGATGCAGGGTTTCTCACACAAAGGACTTCAGACCACCCAAGTATAGTTGGCTTCATACGTCCATTTTTTTGTGTGTGTTTTGTTTTGTTTGAAACTGCTTGTTGGAGTAAACAGACCAGCATGACTTTGCAGACCATCTACATGCTGTAGAATTACAACTAGCAATGTGAACTACTCCAGTTGGCCTTAGTCAGTGCATTTTGGAGGACTACAGCAAACTGGAAACTTTGATGTTCGTACCCAAAATCTTTCTCTCAGAGTAGCCAAAAACTATTGCAGACTGGCACAAACATGATACCATCATCCCCACTTAAAGCCTTGTTTATGATCACAATGCCAGTGTTGTGTTTGATAACTATTTTTTCCACTGCTTGAAGCATGCTGGACTTGCTTCAGTCTTCTCCAGAAAGGTGTCGCCAATCAGAAAAGTGTCTGACACTTTCAAGCCCTCTGTAATCTGAGCTCCAGGCTACGAAAACCTACTCTTATTTTGAAAATTCAGTAGCTGCTAAAAATCCAGCACACACATGGGCAAATGGGAACGAGACCACAGACCACCCTCCATCTAGTCACTAACATCCTAAAACTTAAACTAAACAAACTCTCAAAAATGAATGAAAGCTGCATGAAATTTAAATGTGTTACAAAAAAAGTCTTGTATTGAAAATGCCTAAACTACTGGCTGTTCACTTATTCACACGATGTCACCACAGTGGGTAGCTCGTGTTTGGTGTGGCAGAATTTTTCCTGATGAAACCCCCAGAGGGATTTGTGTCTCCTCCTCGGACCAAACCAGTGATCTTTTGCTTAGAGCCTCTAAATAATACCGTACATACTGTTTCAGGTTTTGGAGATTCGCTGCAGTCTCGTCTGTTGTAAAGTTATCGATTCGTTGCAAAGTTGCTGGAAAATAAAACGATTGTCAGCTCTCTCTGAGATCAGGTTTGTGTTGTTGGTTTGCTTTCAGAGATTTGTATCGAGCAGGAGAGCATCTAATATTCTCAGTCGTCACTGATCTAAAAGTGGCTTCTTTTGTAAATTCTCAGCAGAGAGCAAATTTTAGTTTCTGTAGTTTTTTTATTTGAGATGGGGAAACTTTCTATTCATTACAAAGGATCTGCAGAATAAACATGTGCACAGGAGAAACTTGAAAAACAATAAGACTTAAATCTAGATGATGGAGTTATTTTGAATTATAGGTGATACAAAAAAAATGCAAATCAGCTGATGCACGGTTCAGAAAATACTTTTAAAACCCTACCACTGACATGGGGATGCTTCTAAAACACCCAAACATTGTATTTTCCACCTATGTCTTCATGCACTCCTTCTGTTTTGCTTTTGACTTCCAGGATTAATTTGTGACACATGTCGAGCATGTTTCTGTGGAGAAAACAGAGCAGTGGAGGGATGAAAAAGACGTAAATTAGAAGCAGACAGCGGGAGATGCTGAATTCAAATTTATGACAAAATGGAAACTACGAGGAGGAGGAGAAAGAGAAGAATTAGTCCCAGATATAATGGAAGGAAAAGGTGGGAGGAAGGAAGTGCTGCGACACAAAGGAAATAAAGTGAGAGGCTTCAAAGCAGCAAGAAGAGATGAAGGGAGGAGGATTGACCAATAAGTGATGTGATGACAGAGAGAAAGAGAGGTTTATAGATTAGCAGGTCCAGAGGTTAAAGATCATCCGGGGTCCTGATGATTAAGGTGATCAGGATGGCTGTAGCCAGGAGGCGGGGTCAGAGCAGGTCAGGTAAATGACAGCTGCTGTGGGAGAAGCGTGTGAAGAGTCTGTTTGGGGATAAAATATTAAAGTGTGTATAAAATCAGTCCAATCCTTCACAGTATTCAACACTAACTTCAGTGTTTGTGTTGATGTCACGCAACATCTCAGCTGTTCTTTTAAAATGTTTTAGTAGTGCTTCAAAATTTTGCCATAATTGAAAGTCATGCTCAAAGTTGGCCATGCAACAATAATGAGATTTCAGAGTCATATTGTAGCACAGCGAGTTGGTTTGTTTGGAGTTTTAAGAGGTTAAATGTGTGTGTGTGGGGGGGTGGGGGGGGGGGGGGGGGGGGGTTAGGGTTGGGGGGGGGGGGGGGGGGGTCTGAAAACGGACTTTCAAGTTTCAATGTCCTGTATTTAAGAAGTTATAAGTGCTCAAAAAAAGCTGGGAAAAAATGAAGCGGCCGCCTCATGTACTTCTAAGGTGCTGTAACTTGTAAAGTTTTTATAGTCTCAGGGTGGCGCTGTTCCATGGCTGGATATGACATACTGCAAATGTAGTGTGGGAAAAATGAGTGGTTTCTCGTGGGGTGAGTTAGGAGATGACATTTAGCCCTCGTTCACGTGCAGAGATGGTCCATAATTACTCGCTTGGTGAACACCTCCATCCTCTGCGTCTGCATCGGTGTGAGTCGGAAACACTGGGCACTCAGACTGCTGAGCTGACTAAACCTGGCAGGTTATCGCTTCCTGTTTGACAAAGGTCACGACCTCTGGTTGGCTTTCGGAGCAGAGAGTTCACGGACCAGCAGAAGGATGTCTTGTATCGCTCGTTTTTCATGTTACTCAAAGCAATTTTCACTCACTATCCGGGAGCTTTCAGAGTCATTATTGGACAAAATTGCCGGCACAGCATTTGGTTTCAGTCGTCGCTTATAAGCAGCAGCATCAGTTACTAAATGCAGTACATGCTCTGAGAGAGAAGTTCTGAGAACTCAGCCGGTTTCCCATTAAGTCCTCCTGTTTTTAGTCCAAAAATCACAAGTAAAAACAGCTCAGTGCCTCTTTTTTTAAAATAAACTGTACTTTTAGAAGAAATGGTCTCTCTGGACGCAATCAGGAATGCAGTGGCAACCTTTGTAGATTAAAGTAGCAGGAGACGGGCCACAAGCTGGAATACTGAGCATGCACTGATGATCTGTTTAGCATTGTTTGGAAAGTTTGTCTTTGATTAAGCTCAGAGCAAACTAACAGGCGCCAACATTATATCTGGATCCGGTCTGTAAATGCAATTAAAAAAGACCGAGCGTATCCCGCCTCACGTGTTAATCAGGCTCGTATGGGTTATACATTCAGGTGTTTTTAATATACAGCTTTTCCTCTCTCTGTCTGTGATACAGCCAAGACAACAGCATCACAAACTCCTCTGAGACTGAACAGAGTGTACGTAACCACCTCAGCACTGATGCAGTTTGACCGGCTGCAGGGCTGCTTTGTTGGATTTACAGGTGTTTCCATTTTTCTGGATGCCAAGTTTATACAGCAACTTCCTCCGTGCGCTCGCATGTAATCGAGATAAGACGAGAAGGGAAAAAACAGAGCGTCTCAGGCCAGCAGGGTAACAAAGGAAGAGAGATCCAGAAAGGGGAAGATAAGGCAAGAAAAAAAAACTCTACAGGTAAGTGAGGGGGAAGGTGTTGGATGTTTTGTCTCTGCAGGCAGTGAGTGAAAGGCTTGACCTCCCAAATTAACCTCCACCAACTCCCAGAGCTGCCTAATGTGTGTTTGTGTGCGCTTGCGTGTGTGTGCGCGCCTGTGGGAGTGTCACTCGACCTTCAGGTCAATCAGCTGTGAGAAAGCTGCAACCTCCAACAACCCCCTGCTGTGCCCATATGTGGGTGTGTGTGTTTGTTTATGTGAAAGCATGTCACATTTATTCCTGTTGCCTGTGTGGCCGTTCTTTCACAGTAACGTCACAATGTTTACAGTGGTCGGCTTTCAGCTTTGGTCCAGACACAGTTCTCTTTTGTGCTTTGCTGTTACAGTGATGGGTGACAGGGATCCGTGTGAGCCGAAAGCTCACGCTTCACACTTTGGATCCATATGATGTCTTATGACACGTTCCTGAATAAGTTGTAGCCAGAATTTCAAAGTTCCCAGTCAGAATTTGAGTCTTGAACCCCATCTCAAGTCAGATTTCCAACTCACAAAGACAGCGACAGTAGTTTATTTCATGAGGGGATTGGGACAAGGCAGCAGAGAGGGGATGTCCCTAATATGGGCGCCTCAGAAGCCCCACCCACCTACTGTTTAAACCCTCTGTTTACCACAAACAGGTAGTTGGTCCAAAAAAGTCAAAATGGCAGCAGCCAAAAACACCAACGCTGAAGCTTGAAAGTGTTCTGTGAAGTAATGAAAAACTTTTTAAATTGTGAGAAAAAGTCTGGGTATTTGTTTTTTAGTGCTACTTCCTGTAAGCGTGTAGATATATATTTTTAGACTGGTTTACTTCAGCTGCTTTGCTTTGAGACGTGGAAACAAACCGATTCATGGTTTTGTCGAGGTGTCAGTTTTATGAACGGACGGCTCAAAAAACAGTTTCACAAGATACTTTTTTTGACACTTGACGAAAGGGAAACAATTTCAAGTGTTATTTTAAATGAGCCAATAATTTTACTGGCCTGACCTATTAAACATCTAATTTGCTAATATGCTTATGCCACTTCATTAGGTACACGTTGCTAGTATAGCATTCCTGGATTTTTTTTTTTGTTTTTTGTTTTGGACAAAAAACTCAGTCAAAAAAACGGTCATGTAGCCTTAACCACTGAGGAAATGGCCAATCAGCAGCCCACAAACAATAACACGGTGCACTGTTGAAGAAGGCGATAAAGGTTCACATATTTGATGCTGTGAGACAAAATCACCATTGTCCTTCTTTTCGAAATATAGAAATGGAAACTATGTTTTGTGTGGACGTAGCCTGTCCCAGCAGCAAACAGGCCAGGCAACATTTTTTCCTTCATTCTTTTTATTTTCCATTGTGTTGATCCTTTGTGAATTGTAGCCTTGGCTTTGTGTGCTTAGGTGACAGGAGTGGTGCGTGTTGTGCTCTTCTGCTGCTTTAAGGCCTATTGTGTTGTGCATTCAGAGATGCTTTTCTGCATACCTTGGTGGTGAGCGGTTATTTGAGTTACTGCTGCCTTCCTGCCAGCGTGAAGCACTCTGGCCATTCCCCTCTGACCTCTGACATCATTGAAACCGTAGAGATGGTCGTGCGGGAAAATCCCAGCAGATCTGCAGCTTCTGAAATACACCCGTCTCGCTCAGTCTAATCCTACGTTTGAACAGGTCATCTCAACCGCATGCCTCAATGCACTGAGTGCTGCTATGTGATTGACAGGTTAGATATGTGCATTAACGAGCAGGTTAACAGGTGTATGACAATCAAACTAGTTTATTAATCCCAGAGGAAATGTGGTCAATTGCTCCAATTAAATACTATGATATAAATCAAATTCACAACACAGCTCGAATTATAAATATCCCAGTATATTACACTATTACACTAAATTACATGTGTGTGTTTGACACTGAGGTGTCTCTGCAGAGGACGTGATATTAATGGTGTGTAACTGTTGCAGTGTGTACCTAACGAAGTGGCCGGTGAGATATTTTTAACCATTTGATTCTGTCTTTCCTCCTGTTCGGAACCTTTGATGTGTGTCTGCGCTCATTAAAAACAGCTGCTTGTTTTCCTCTAAACGCTTTGGACTCAAACTCGAGTGTTTTCGTGGTAATTAGGCTACAACGACGATAATTACCGTGCATTGGACACGCACACTCTCTCACACACACACGGACACGCACAGAGGCTCCACCCTCCCTCTCACGAGGCACGGAGAGGCATGTCCCTGCGTGTTCCCGTGGAGGTCGAGCCGCATAGAGCCGGAGCGCAGAGAGGGAGTCAGTCAGTGAGTGGATCCTGAAGCAGCAGCAGCAGCTCGGCGGCTCCTCTCAAACTCATCGATTAGCGCCCCATGGATGTGTGACGTCACGCCCATTCTCGGATATCCCTCTTTATTTTTATTTTCCCAAATTTTATTTCCGGATTCATTCATTTGAACTTTGTAATATATATTTTTTCCACCCCTCGGGGCTCCGGGAGGCTCGTACCTACCGGAGGGGGCAGCCATGGGTTTCTACGGCACCTTGAAGCTCATCTTCTACAAAGTGAGTATCGATTAGAGACGAGCGGCGGATCGATAAGGGCGGTTGTGGTGCAGATGTTGAAGGTTGTCAGGCTCGTGCGCCGGCATGACAAGGCGTTTCTCTCACTGACAGCGAAATGCTTCGGCGGCGCGTGCGAGTGCGCGTGCGAGCGTGGACCACTGCGGAACCAGAGAGGGGGGGCATCCGTGTCCTCCTTCTCCTCCCCGTGTCACCCTCTCTGTGATTGATTATTGGTGATAGATTTTACTGCTCAGCCGCGGGTGTAACCTGTAAACGGTGACATAAAATCTAAAAATCTTATTTAAATTCTTTAGATTCTAAACTTCAGTGTCTAATATTTATTTCATGATTTATAGCTACAAACCTCAATAATAATTAACATTTTCCCTCCCTGCCCTGTGAAAATGCAGGTGGAGGAGGTGCGCTCCACGGTAAACTCCTCAGTGTTGGTCCCATATGGTTTATTAAACCTTCACAAAGTGACTTGTGCTCCTTGAAATGAGTGATGTTTTGCAGTACAGCTGCTGTGATCTGTGTTGTTTGGCTTAGATTTTTCTGCCTAAACCCACAAAAGTCATATTGTTCATATTTAACATAAATACAGGAGTGCATTTCACTGTACTGTCATGTAAATAGACCCCTTTTTGGCAGGTGAGACTTGAGTTACATTTTTTTAGTCGGCCCTAACGTCAATATCTATGTTTGTTCCTCTTTCAGGCACAAAACCTTATGAAGGTGACATTTTTCCTCCCTACACTGTGAAAATGCAGACAAAAGGTGGTTTAGTCCACTGTGCAAGTGCTCAGTTCTGCCTTAATGTTGTCAAACGCCACCATTTTGGGCCAGTAGGGTTTAATAAAGGTTGGAAAAAGTACTTTAAATCAAATTAACCTCAAACTGCAAGATGAAAACGTAAAAACCTGACACCTCCTGCCCTTTGTAAATCTGGGATGTTTTACAGTACAGCTGTGATAATCTCTAGCAGCTGTGCTATTTGGCTCATAAATGCTGGGTAAGCCCTGAAAAGTGACATTTCTTCCTCCCTGTACTCTGAGGCACAATTAAATTCAGGGCACTTTACTCTGCACGTGGTAAAAGTGCAATTTTACAGGTCAAATGTGATTTCTTAAAGGTGAAACGCATACGATTGCAGAGAGAACTTCATAGAATGACACCTTGCAAACTTTCTTTCCCCCCGAAAAATAAGGAAGGCTGACAGTAGCTGATATAATTTGCTTTGTTTGGCTTAAATTTCTCAAAATTGGCTCTTTCTTTCTTCCACGAACCTTCAAATACCGTCACACTCAGCTTTGTTTGCCTCATATACGCTGGTTAAACGAGGGGAAAAAAAAGTCTGTACTCGTTGTTGGTGCTGCGAGCCACAGGAATGAAACCTTGACAGTAACTTTTCTTTCTCCCGACACTGTGAAAACAAACAAAGGTGGAGCCTTTCACTGCACAGGCATGTCAGTGTCAGTATTCTGCCATATCTGTGGTCAGATACGAGAGAAAAACACATGAAATCAACTCCAGTCGGGATCAAGGTGAGGATCCAAATGACAATAAAATCACGTCAATATTAAAATTTAAAAGAAACTGTATCACTAAACCTCCTCAAAAGACAGATAATGTAAAGCACAGCTGCTGTGAGACACATTGTTAGGTTCAGTCTGTATAAAACACCAGAATTCACATTGAAATCAAGCTAACGCTGAGTGTGTTATGGTCAGTCACATCTTCTGTTACTGACCACAGGAATGAAGCCTTAGAAACTGACACTGCTTCTTCTCTGAAAACACAAATGAATGAAGTCTTTCTACTGAGCAGCCGGGTCAGCATGTGGGGTTTAATACAGGTCAAAATTCATTTCAGTCAAGCTTCACTTTAGTGCTTAGTAGCTAAGTGCTTGGTTAAGACTACAAGATTAAAACCTTGAAAGTGTTTGACAAAACATTGGACATGAGCTAAAATGCTAACTCAAACTAATCTGTAGTGTTTACCTGTTTATCCTTTAATCTGCAAACAGCAACAGTTAGAAACTGTTTATATTTTATGTAAATATTTATATTGGTCCCAACGCTACCATGTAAACTTTGTGTTCCAGACCGATGAAGCTTTTTATGAACAGATATTATCTATTAACGTGAATTAAGAGGATACAAGGCTTTCATGTCTAATGCTAATTTGTCTTGTTGGCTTCAAACCACAGCAGCAGAAAGTTAAAAACGGCTATTTGCCTCCATCCAGGAGTGGAAAACAAAAGTAATTGATTAAACGGATACGTGACTTCTACATCAAATGCTCATTTATCGTCACAGCTTCAAACTGAAGGATTGAAAGCTTAGAAATCCATTTTTTCACAGTTCACGTTTAAAATGGTGTTTAAAACGATCAGTATCCATGGCGATCAATTAAACACAGAATTGTTTTTTGTCTCCTTAATGGCCGTGTGATTATTTTTAAGTTAAAAAGATGTTTCAAAGAAGAAAATCTAAAACTAAAAATAATTGTAAAATACAATGCTCTTTTAAATTGACAGTTTTATCTGTAACACGGCTGCATAAATAGGACTGAGCTAGAAAAAGCTGCAGGAAACCTGGAAAATCTAATACAAACGAATTCAACTCTATTTAAATTGAATCCTTCACCTCGCTGCACTTTGAAAATATGAATAAAAGATGCACCTTAGAGACAGCAGCTGCTGTAAAACTGCAATTTGTGGAGGCAGAAATCTACTTAAAGTCAGATAAAACTTTAATAACTAGTGTTTGTTTGCGTTTGGAGCTTCAAATGGACGTTAGCTCCTTCACTATGTTGTAAAAACACAGATTATGGAGGGAGACTTCACATTAAATCCCGGCAAAATTGCACCTAGGTCGATGTAAGGCCACGGCGTATCCTCTTCTCATTATTATAAACTTGATTTAAGGTGAAGCTGCAGAGATACTAACCCTCCAAAAAGTCCCAGTTTAGCTTGATTGGGACATTTTTGCTGCTGAAGCACAGATGTGTCTCTGCCACCCACCCAAAAGCCAAAGTCGTCTGGTTCTAACTGTAAACACATTCTTCAGTTTTCCAGCCCCCCAAGGTCAAGTTTTTTCCTTTTTATTTTATTTATTTATTTTTTCCGGCTTAATCAAATCCACACAGACGCGGCATCTGTTATTAAAATCCAGCGACACGGAGTCTGAAAATGGAAAGCAGATTATAAGTTTATGTTAGGGAGTGAAGAACGCCCTCTGATAATCTACAATCTGAAATATTTACAGGTGCTTCTTGCCCATGTTTAATTTTGAACACACACAGATGCTATCCTCTGCATGTGTGTGTGTTGGGAGCTATTTTAGAGCGGCGCTGCACCGCCGACATTCCTCTGATTTTCTGCATTCCTGCGTTCATTCACAGCGAGAGACGCTCAGAGAAGAGCGAGCGAGAGATGGAGAGGGCTGATTCAGACCTCGCTTTGTCTAAGTTGGCGGCGTAGGTGTTTCCAGCATCTCTGCGGTTCAAAAGACGGCCTCGGGTTTATCTGCAGCTCTTTGATGATGTGGACTCGGCTCCAGCCGTTTGGTCGTCTTTCTGACCGCAGGGTCGACCCAGAAACCCACAAACATCCGTGGGAACTCCTCTAGCTCTTACTGCGCTGGCATCATGAGTGCAGACACTGGTTGCAGGCTAATATGAATTCGGCTGGCTCACATTAATACTGTGGAGATGATTGTGAAGATAATTGGGGCATTGCGAATGATTAGACCACGTAGACCGAGGAAGGCCAACGTTTTCCCCCACATGCCAAACTAAGTTAGATACAGTAAGTGAACGGTCACACACTGAAGAGCTAAATTAAAAAACAAACAAAACATGACACATTTGCTGAAATATGCCATGACCATGCTGGGCAGCGTAGTGTTGCAGTGGTTAACACTGGAACCTCACAGTCCCTGTGTTAGCTTTGTGATAGACAGTAAATAATGGGCTTTACGTCATATATAAAACTGTAAATATGTCTTGTCTATATTTGTTTTAGTATAAGACCAGCTGTTAGTTTGGTATTTGTTGTGTTACCCATCTCTAGAGCTCCAGTTTGTTGTCTGGCTTATTTAGTCTTGAGTCTTACTTTTTACTGTGGAAGTCGTATCCATCAGCCTCTTTAATCAAGTAGAAATAAAATCCATAGCCGGCCGCAGTAGTCCTCAGTGTGTCCTGATCTTTTCCAGTTGTTGGAAATGGTCTTTGTGTGGTTTGTTTTGTCTGTGCAGATTTGAAGTCATTAGCTTTGTTCTCGTCCCATGCTTTAGGGACATATACAATATAAATGTCTTCTGCTTTTGTTTTTCTGTGCTGATGCTGAACTTCTAGCTGCGCGTGTTTATTTTAGCTGATTTCCGCTGAGGAAGGATACGGTCAGATTAACCAGTTTTTTTTGGCCCTTGGGTAAAAACTGCTATTGCAGCCAGAGCTCCTGTGGCGTTTGAAGCGGTTTGTGGAGAAGTTAAAGCTTTTTAAAAAGGTTTTTCACATGGAGAGTCTTTATTCTTTATGACGCGCAACCTCACCATTACCTGATCAGACGGATCAGGTAATGATCTGACAGACTTATTTTATGGTATTTGCAAATAATCAAATCACCAGCGTGCAGCAAAGTGGGGCTTTGGGAGCTTGGTTGGTAAATCCAATTAGTTTGGCCTACAAAGCTCCATTTGGCTCTGTTGTTGTTCCAAAACGGGAGGGTTACAGTCTGTGATGGTTTCTCTTTTTATCTTTCATCAGATGAAGAGGAAGTTGGACCATGGTCCAGACGGCCGGCCGTTCCCTTCGGGGAAGAAGCACTGCAAAGGCAACGGATACCTCAGGTACCACATTTGATTTCTTAACGTCAGAACGAATCTTTTCACAAAACTGTTGAACTAAACTAGGAATACTTGGAACAACATGCTAATGTGCTCTAATAACATGAAGTGAACAAAGATCCTGTCACCGATTTACCTGCTTTGCACCAAAATGGCGCCCAGGCTGGAGCTAGTTTCACATGCAAACAAACACCACGTTTAAAACTGGTCGTCGATGTAACTGAACCTCCATAAATGTTAATCATCCGTCTGGTTTACACCCAGGACCCGTCGCTTCAGTTGCTCCTTCAAGGTTTTAATGAGTTGGACCCGTAACACGCCCATCTTACATTATTACTATTATTATTTGCCTGCTGCTGCACATTGCCCAATATAGTTGTTTTCGTTGCCAAATCACTGATAGCGTGTGATGCTGTGTGCATGACCCTTAAAACAGCACCCCACAGCAACACAAAATTCAAAGAGTTTTTTTCTTCTCTTTATTTATTTTTTTGTGCATTCTTTTTTGCTACAAAGCTGATTTTGTGCATTTTTTGCCCCTTCCCAAAAGCCCACACCCACTTGGTTTTTAGCTCAGCTCTAGCAAACATGACGAAAAGACGAAGTCTACCTGAAGCAAACCAAACTCACAAGGTTTGTGTAGGTGAACCTGGGGAATGATTATTGGTTGCCTTGGGCTTCCTGTATCACACTGATAGCTCGGCGTCTCCTATCCATTCTGCTTTTGGCAGCGTGCAACAGTTGGCTGCTAACTCAGTTCTCCATTGCTCCCCCGGGCTTCTAGTTGCTCTCATCTGCACCTGCAGACATCCTGCAGCAGAGACGAACCAGCAAGACAGGGTTTACATTCAGAAACACCCCGTCGACTAGACCCGACACTCTGACTGGCGTCTATCTTCCCTGTGTTGGTTTTGATTGGTGATTCTGTCCATGCAGATTTTGTGACACAGTGTCCAGAGTAGTTAGTCATCGCTCTCCTAACATTTATGAATATAGCAGCCACAGTGGATTTGATCCAGGAATCCTTTGTATCGAATTTTAATAGCGAATTAGTGATTTAATTCGAATGTTAAATGGTTAAATTAGATCAGCTTTACCAGTTCAGAGCATAAACCAAAAGGATAAAAGAAAGGTGTAACATGCATGGATGGATGTTTTATGGGTTTACGATGGTAAACAGTCACATTTCTGCTGTACTGCTCCTGCATCTCTCTGCAGTCCATCCAGTCTGGTTCAGGCCACGCCCACCACATTCGGTGACCTACGACTGGCTAACGGACATTCAGCTCAGCGACGACGCGTCACCTCTGGTCCGCCACCCTCCGGCCTGCAGGACTGGCTCCACACCTTCCAGGTCAGCACACGTACAATCATGTTCTCTCAGATAATCCAGAGACTATATTTACACAAAATCCAACAAAGAACTTTTAATTAGCAAAATTTCAGTGCACAGATTATATGCACGTCCGAGCAGAGAGACACTGGTCCTGGTTCTTCAAGGACAGCAGCTAAACTGCAGCTTTTCTTGATTTTTGGTAAAGTGTGGTGTATCTTCCGCTCGCTACACAAACACAGTGGCAGAGTGCTGCTGCCTCCAAGCTGTTCTTATGTAACTAAAAAAACATACAAGTACAGACACACAAAGAGATGGGAGACATTTAAATGGAGGGAATAAAAACATGATCTCTTTGGAGAGACAGTTCAAACCAGTTTAGAGATAAGGGAATAAAAACAAAAAGTAAAAGATGACACACCCTGAAATGCACACAGAAGAGGAGAAATATAACAATTACAGTAAATACACAGGAAAACAAAGCGGTACAAAAATGTTAACACTTTATATGGAGGCACTTTAGTGGCAACAGTAAATGTAAATCTTTGTCTCTTCATCCTGTGCTAATGTTTCCCCTCGCTGCCTTTTCACACAGATGTGGAGCGGCCCTGAGCGGCTGCTGGCTCTGGACGAGCTGATCAACAGGTGTGAGACCAGCCAGGTGAAGCACATGATGCAGGTCATTGAGCCTCAGTTCCAGAGAGACTTTATATCACTTCTGCCCAAAGAGGTACAGCACAAAAGCAGTCCGCTCTGCTGTCTGAGAGATGTGGCCCCGTTGATGAGCAGTGCGCTTCAAATATTGTGTTTTATCACCGTGTTTGCAGCTAGCCCTGTACGTGCTCACCTTCCTGGCTCCCAGAGACCTGCTGCAGGCCGCTCAGACCTGCAGGAACTGGAGGACCCTGGCTGAAGACAACCTGCTGTGGAGGGAGAAATGCCGTGAGGAAGGTAATGACGATCGTCACGTTTTATTCAGTAAGACTTAACTTACGATTGAGCTCTTAAGAGACTAAGAGAAACCTTTTGCGTGGTCTGTGATCCAGAGATATTCACTTCACTGTGGTTGATTTAAAAAATGAACAAACTCCAAATTAAGAGCCTTGCATTAGATAAATGTGTATTGTCTGCTTGGTTAACGAAGCAGTTAATGTTCCTTGGAGAGATGATCATCTCAGCTATAATTAAATCATAAAAAAATGACTGGAAGTTTGACCATGAGAGGACCTCAGCAGCTTTAGCAAATCAAATTAAAAAAAAATGCAGAAAAGGCACCTCAATATTTAAATGATTCAACCAAAGACAAAACGAAGTAGATGGCAGTTTATTTCGAGGTTGAGGGTGGTAATTACATTTAAAAGCCCAGGACAGCAGCACATTGTTATATTAATTTCCTTCTGTTTTCTGTTGCGAGTGTGAGTTTTATCAGGTAGCACCTGAAGGCTGCAGGTGTTTTTCCACTGTTTTCAAAGGGGAATATGGAAACCAGAATACAAATAGAGAGACGGGAACTTGCTGGATGTATGGTGCTTTCTAACCTGAGTGAAACATGCAAATACAGCCACACACAGTCACTGCACCTTCATTCAGCGCAATGCAGTGTGTGTGCGTGTGCGTGCGTGTGTGTGTGTGTGTGTGCGCCTGCCTGGGAATTCTGCCAGTCAGCCGAGATTCACTGCCTGCGCTCAGCAGCCATACTAATGAGGCTACCTAACGTTAGCACCACACCGCAGCCATACTAATGAAGCCGATGCTGACTGCAGCTCACCAGCTTCACAAATAAGGCTAATTAGCAACTCCCCTGCCATACTGCCGGGATCGGTGTCGACGTTAGCAAGAACTCAGCAAGAATATAAATGCAGCTAACCTTCATTAACCACACTCATCTTACATACTAATGAATGTTGGCTTAAAGTTGGTCTACTTTAGTAAAGTCACAGTAGATGCTATTCCACTACACTACGGTGAACTTCAGGTATGGTGATGAAACGTAATCTCGCAGTAAAAACATTCCTGGATAGAAAAAAACACAATGAAGCATCATCGGTCATGGACTGGCCTCCCAAATATTGACTCTGAAGTTCATTAGAAATCTGTTTTTGTCTTATGATCTTTATTTAAATCTGCTCATCAGATTTGCTATTTTCCTCCCAAAAGGTGTGGCAACAACAAAAAAACAGGTTGATGGAGTGTTTTCATCACTGCGCCATGCAGGTGGGCAACATGGACACCTGAGTTAGTGAATGTGATAACTTAACCTAGGATTTTTTAATTAATATGCGCATCTGCGAGGAGACGGGAGAGACTGAGCGCCCCATTTTTGAAATGTATCCTCTTCTTTTACCCCCTCCCCTCTGCAGGTATATCAGAGTGCACGTCGTCTCGTCACAGGCGATCAAGTGCTGCAGTCAGTGAGTGGAAATCGACCTACATTAGACAGCATCGCATAGAGACCAACTGGAGGAAGGGGGACACACGGGAACCCATGGTAACGCACACACCGCCTCGGTTCAACAGCATCGGTCTGAGATGTAAATGTGAACTGATTGTCTTTAAATGTCTTTGCAGGTGTTAAAAGGCCACGATGATCATGTGATCACGTGCCTGCAGTTCAGCGGCGACCTGATTGTCAGCGGCTCAGACGACAACACGCTCAAAGTGTGGTCCGCCATCACCGGCAAGGTAGGACGCAACAGCAGAGACGGACGTATCGATTATGGGAACGATTGTTTTCTTTTGCTTCGACCACACGATCACATGCGTGTGTGTGTGATTGTTTGTGTCGCCTAGCAAACAAAGTGTGCGCTTTTATTTTGGAACACTGTGAAATTTCTAGAAGCGATGCTTTTATTATGAAATTCACACATTAAAGTACATACAGTGTGAATATTTCTGCAGCTCCTTTTACTCTGCAGGGCTGCAGGAGCTGTTTCACTAAAAAAAGTGAGGCTTTTATTTTTGCAAGTCAAATTCGGTACAAATATGACTTTTATTTTGTAGTACTTCACAATAAAGCCTATCAGATAAATGATTTAGCACCAACCTAAAAATAAACAAACCATATAGACTTTGACAAAATTAAGATTAAGAAACTGCCATGAAATCTTCTGTAAAGATGATCTAAATATTGCATAATCCATGAGCCCAAGTTCATCGAGCAAGAACAAGGATTTATATCTTCATACCCTGAAACACGTCTGCTAGAAGTAACCTGTGAAGCTCTTGTCTGACCTGAAACTGTTTCAATCCCCCTTAAACAACAAAATGACTGGATGTGCATCAGTGAGGGTGGTGTCTGCCCATCATTATGGGCAGCATTATTATTGAGATCTGATAATGCTGTTGCACACCATTATCAGATCTCAATGTTTCCTTCTTTGGAAACCGATAATTGAACTGGGATGAGAAATGAAGGGTTTTGCTTCAGGAGCCAACGTGGTGTCTGCACCTCCATCAGGGGAATACAGGAAGGCGATGTTTATCTTTAATCTGTTAAAAACTAACAGAAACACTATAATGTGACATCCCTGCTCTACAGGATGTGAGGAGAGTGATGTGGAGTGCTTTTGTGTCTGACATAAACATGTGAAACCAGTTCAGACTAAAGAGTGAAACGCTCCTACGAACGCCTTCAGACTGGTGAGCAAAGCACATGGAAGAGCTGCAGGTAGATGCAGGTGTGGCTGGTTGAGCGAAAGATGAATGAGTGAATCTTTTGTCCTGGGCAGGTACTTGTGTAGGAGGCTGTCATCAGGAGGAAGTGAGTTACCTGTAGATCAAGTTAGCAACCGGGCGCTCATTCACATGTTTTCATACAGAGGAATGAGTAACTCCCTGGATTTGATCCAGAATGGCTGATGAGTTGCTAGACTTGCTTCTAGAAGGACTTTCGAGTCCACAACAGGTGCTCGAGTTCATGGACAAATTTCACTTCAGCCTGGAAATGTGAACATCGGGGTGCGACGAGAGGAAACTGTCAGTCTGTGGGCTTAATCGTCTGGAAGTCAAACATATGTTTACCACATTTCAAGCTCCGATTTCAAAGAATCAGAGCTCAAATATGTTTGGGTTTAAATTTGAAGCTATCGAGTGTTTAATCAAGGTGACCTTGAGAATCGTCAGTAAAAGACATTATCATGAAATAATGGGACTCCTGCGTGCGAGCTGCACTCAGCTTCAGATTTGACCTGAATAAGATTTTAATATGTAGGCCAGCGTGACCTAATAGGACAGTGAGAAGCTCAGAGTGGCTAAACGGACTAAACACAGGCGGAGCAGTCGTGTCAGTCGGGGTGTGTCGCTGGGAAGCTATTTGTGTACACACACACAGACACAGACATACACCACCCGAGGCATCTCTGTTTGAATACTCACATTTGTGTTAAAGGTGTAGAGAAAGTGTCTGTTTCTGTTGGCGTGTTTTTGTAAACCTTCCTGTTTAACACCCGCAGACTGTTAAACACACAATATGCAATCAGAGTGGATTCAGAAAGGTGACAGGCTCTCGTTTACCTTATTTCAGACCATGAAAAGCTCCTTAAATAAACAGGGAACATTGCTGGAATATAAATCCCTCCTTTGTCCTCAGAGAAAAGATGCCCGGACTCATCTTAAGCCAGCTAAGCTTTCGCCATTGTTGCAGATTCTCGGTCTACCCGCTACACCAAGACGAGGATAATGTAACGTTGACATAAAGTGCAGCCCTCTCTGCAGAAGCCAAGAAGCTGTCTGATTGCAAGTGCACGTCCGTGCTGCAACTGATCATCTTAATTTAACTCTGCAAAATGTTCTGCAAGAGGAGGTTGTTTTACACCAAATAACAGTTTTATGGGTCCCTGCAGGTCCTTCTAAAATAGTTTAAAACCCTCCAAAAGTAGCCATGAGCAGGATGCCAAAGACATCTTAGATTGTGCTGAAGAGATTTCAGCTGAAGTTAAGCTAAGGCCGGGCTCATGTAATACCAATTTGCTTCAATCTTGTGCTCTTGATTTCCTGGTTTCAGTGTTTTTACTGTTTGCTCATCTTGTTTTATAAGGAAAGTCCACTTTAAGAAAAGGAGAGTAATACCAGAAGAACAATCCTGAACATGCTTCGGGCTTAAAACACCAGCAGACTGTTGTGATTCCTTCACCTCCTCCGTCCTCTTTGCTCTGGTGACGCTGTGTTCCCAAGCCAGCTGAGAGCTTGTGTCCTCCTAACGAGGTGCCCAGGAGGCATCCACACCCCATCCTGAACCACCTCAGGGTTCCTGTCGGTGTGGAGGACGCCCCTGAGTAACCGAGCTCCTCAACTCTTTTCCCCTTAAGATGGTATTAGACCAACTCCCTTGTACGCTTAATGATGAGTTCTGTCACCTGTACATGAATTTGAAAAACTTCCAGAAGTCCTGTCGTCTTCTTTTTAAGCTCGTTAGACTACTGTGACCTTATGACCAAGAATCTACAAGGACGAACAGGTTCTGTTTTTTTTTCCGAGGACAGCTGTGTAGGCAGCGACCACGCTCACCTGTTGTTATGAAGTATGACAGAAACTACTCAGTTCAGAAAATAGAAACAAAGCTAAATCCTTGTAAGCATCAAAGGTGGAAAGAGTTAAGCCTCGGTAAACCCGCTGCGTGGGACACTGCATGGCACGGTGACGTCACACAGTCACATCCATTTATCACTGCTGTTAGCCGCAGCAGCATTCTGCAGACCGACGGGCGTCGCCACTCAGACAAACCTCCACATCATGAGAATTTGAGCATTTTCCACAAAGTTTCATCTTTTTCACACTGTTGCCGCATGTCCGTCTGTGTAATGTGTGAGCTGCTGGTGCATTGTTAAGACTGCAGTTAAACCCACACGATGGTGCACTCACGTCTCTAACCGAGCTGCAGCATCAAAACACACAAAGTTGTAAAATGTGAGACACGCAGGACTGCGGCGGCTCACGACAGCACATGTGACGTCATTTTGGAAAATGATAAATGGTCTGGTTCTTATGCAGCGCTCAAAGCTCTCCATGCAACAGGCGTTTTTCTCTACGCCAGAGTGCTTTGTGTCTGACATTCACACATGAGCTGCTCTACATGTGGCTCAGGCGGTAGAGCCACAGTTTGACATTAACTCTGTCGTGAGGTGCCGTTTACCATGGCTCGTTTCACGAGTCTCTACCCCGCCTCTAAGGGAGAGACCGGTCACCCTTCAGAGGAAGCTCATCTCTGCTGACCCGTGTCATAACAGGAACACAATCACACTCTGTGATGAAGCTCCAGTGTGTGTTTGCGTTCAGGGTTTGAAGAATTCCTGTCATTCATGAAATTCTGTCCTGTAAACCAACCGGCGCCTCTTACTCCAGCAACAATGCATGATGGGATACAATGCTTGGATAGTGACCCTTGGTTGTACATTACTCACAGTGAGGCATTGTGGGATACTTTGAGTGTACTATATAAACCACAGTAACCCTCGCAGGACTCAGTATGTGGTGAGAGATCGCAGACTCAGGTCGTTCATCTGGTTTCGGTTAAACATTCTTTAATCCGCCACACCTGCTCGCTCATCCGCCTAGACCTGTGTGTGTGTGTGTGTGTGTGTGTGTGTGTGTGTGTGTGTGTGTGTGTGTGTGAAGTCATTTTGTTCCCTGCAGAAAGAAAAACACACACACCCTCACGATGTTTTAGTTTGCGGGGGTGATGAGGCGTGTGCGCCGCCGCGTACGAGCCGCTGACAGTCGTGTAGTAACAGCGAGCGCTCGTGTCGACGCCCGCAGTGTCTTCCTCCGTGTCCGCAACAGTTGCCAAGGCAAAGTTTTGCCACTGTTACCATGGCAACTATCGCTACAACACCCTCAAGGTGAAACTGCGTTTGTCTCTCAAGGCTGTCCATGAAAGTGGAATAAACATTGACTCACACGCGTTCGCAAACAATGAGAGAGACGTTTAATGTTCGCTGTGTTTGTGCAAACTGCAGGCTTTGATTGCGTTTAATTAATTTGATCCAAGCAGGAAAAACCCAGAATAACAGCTTTCATTGGCCCAGATAAGAGCAGCAGATTATTTCTTTATTCCTTTATCTTAAGTGAATGAGGAAGAACGTGTTGGCTTTTCTTCGACCTCGACTGTTCCAAATGCAAACTCTAATATTTGATCTTAAAGTGCAGTAAAAATGCAACTTTATCTGTAATCACTGGTCTTCATGTCGCATTCATGTCTGAATGTTTTCATGCGTTTTATCATTTAAATTAAAAGCAAAGTTTAAATTCAATCATAACACTGTTTAATCATCATGTATCCCTCTTTTGTTCTCCCTCAGTGTCTGCGGACATTGACGGGTCACACCGGTGGGGTGTGGTGCAGTCAGATGGCGGCTACCACGGTGATCAGCGGCTCCACAGACCGGACGCTGCGCGTGTGGGACGCTGAAAGCGGCGAGTGCGTGCACACGCTTTACGGACACACGTCCACCGTGCGCTGCATGCATCTCAACGGCAACCGGTAACACACACACACACACACACACACACACACACACACACACACACACACACACACACACACAAATTAATGTTACACATGAACTCATAGAACTGCGTCAGCGCAGCTTTAACAGAGACACAAACACACACCTCTGGTTCACCTTGACCTGATTGGCTGTCACTGCAGCGATGTAATGCCTCTCTCTCTCTCTCTTTTTCTCAGGGTGGTGTCGGGCTCTCGGGACACCACGCTGCGCGTGTGGGACGTGTCGACTGGCCGCTGTGAGCACGTCCTGACTGGCCACTTGGCGGCGGTGCGCTGCGTTCAGTACGACGGGCGCCGCGTGGTGTCGGGCGGCTACGACTACATGGTGAAGGTGTGGGACCCCGAGACAGAGGTGTGCCTGCACACGCTGCAGGGACACACCAACAGAGTGTACTCGCTGCAGGTAAACACAGAGCAGGAGTCTTTAAACTGAGCTCTACATGAGGCGGTTTAGCATCTTTGAGCTCCTTGTTTTGGTTTTGACTCCACCTCTCCCACCCCTCTCTGCAGTTTGACGGCGTGTTCGTGGTGAGCGGCTCGTTGGACACTTCAATCAAAGTGTGGGACCCAGAGACAGGTAGACCTCACCGACTCTGTTTTCTCACTGTGAACCTGGAGTTATTTAATGAGTTTATTTCTGTATTGAGACACTAGGGGGCAGTAACTCTGGATGACAGGCTGAGTTTATCATTATTACTATAGATTTATTTTGCTTTACATAACGCATAGGAACATAACTGAAACACGACCGCCTCTTTCTCTGTGATAAATGAAGAAAAAAAACAAATATGGTTGATTTTTAATGGTTTGTGGCAAATAATGCAGAAAGCTGCTGCAATCACCTCTTTTCACTTTTATCTAACTTAAACAGAATAAATACAGTGATGCTCAGAGCGCCCCCTGTTGGTGGTAACCTGCTGTAATCATATAAAAATTTGCAAATAAAAATGAAACGCATGGGTGTCAGTCTAAGCTAAACGAGTGTCTCTTGTTCAGGTGGGTGTGTCCACACGCTGACGGGCCACCAATCGCTGACCAGCGGCATGGAGCTTCGAGACAACATCCTGGTTTCCGGGAATGCCGACTCCACGGTGCGAGTGTGGGACATCCGGACAGGACAGTGTCTCCACACGCTGCAAGGTGAGAAGCTGGTAACGTCCCTTAGAGGGAATCTGTCCGATTAAACAATGAGAGCAGCTTGAAGGTGAGGGTCGCCGTGGAACTTCTGCGCCAGATCGCTGACTCGGCAATAAAACAGGCTGACTCAAAAGTCCGCAACCCGCTGGGAGGAAGTGAGGAAACAGGGGGCATTGTAAAGGCTCTGAGATGAAGTGAATAATCATGTTAAGGTCTGAGGCAGAAAGTGAACCTGAGCTGTGGTCAGACTCGTGAGAAATAAAACAAACCACAGGGTGTTTGTTGCTACGAGTTCTGAGGATACTTTCATGCAAAGTCTGTGACGGCCTGTTTAGTCTTTTATGGTTGTGGATTTCACAGCGTTTGCTTTTCATCTGTTAAGCTCACATGTGCGGGCAATTCGAGCCACATGGATTTAGCCAGAAAGTACAGCTAAAGGGAATGTGAGTGGTTTCAAGGGTTTTTGGTGACTGGATGAAAAATTGGACTCGCTGCCAGTGGTATTGAACTTTATTTTCTGGGACTGTAAATGTCCATGTAATTTCTCTCTTTTTTTTCTTTTTGGAAATCTGTCCAGCAGGAAATATTTTAAGCAGCAAATATTTTAGAGCCAAAGAAGGAGGAAATGATTCAATATGAGAATTTACAACTCAGTGAAATCAGGTTATATGAAGATGCACATGCTGACGCTCATATAAGAAAGGATGCATAAAGTGATACCGCTGAGAAGAAAGGCTGCTCATGTAAAGACAACTGGTTGAGGTCAAGGGTCACGGTGTAATGATGCGTACTTTTCAGGTCCCAACAAGCACCAGTCGGCGGTGACGTGCCTGCAGTTCTGTCGTGGCTTGGTCCTGTCCAGCTCTGACGATGGGACGGTCAAACTGTGGGACCTGCGGACCGGAGCTTGGCTGCGGGACGTGGTGGCGCTGCAGAGCCGAGGATCAGGTGAGTTCGCGCCACCTTAGGTCGCTAGGGAAAAATGTATTTTTCTGGCTGTTACTGAGTCAATTCATTTGCAAAGAGGTATGTGGTGCTTGCTTTTCTGTTTGTTTGTTTTTTGCTAGAAGGCTGCTGTGATTGCCATTCACTGAATTGTAGTGAAAGTTTGAAAATGCACAAAGTGGAAACACAGGGGTTTCTTTCACTTTGAAGGCAGTCAGTCACTTTTTCCATCCTGCACAGCTGGAAACGTGCATGACAGCACAACGTTTAATTTGTAAGCAAGCAGCCTGTATCCCATTCGCACTGCACTTTTCACAATTTCACTCGTGATTGGTGAGTGGTTTGCCTTCCATGCAGATTACAGGTTACCGTGGCGGTCTGCTAGCAACTAAATCAGTCACAGTGTGGTGTTCGGTGTAGCTCATATACCTCTTTGGAACCAGTTTCACCCAATCTTGTCAGAAAGTACACGTTTCTATAGCAACCGGTGTTTCCCAGTCCAAAAAATATACAAATTAAAAATGAATAAATTCTCAACTTCATCATCATATAAAATGATACAAAGAAGATATTTTTAGTAACTGACTTAATTATATATTATGTGGGTTTTTTTAATGTCAACATTTTAATGTGGAACTAACAAACAGATTAAATACATTCACATTTCAGTAGAAAAGACACTAAATGAACTGTAATGGTGCAGGTAGATGCAGTATTCACTCTGTTATTAAATATTAAGAATAAATATATAAGTACCTGAACTTTATTTATGTCCTCACCTGTTATCACATGTCTGTGGCTAAACCAATCACGTCTTTGATCCAGGTGGAGTCGTGTGGCGAATCAGAGCGTCCGACACTCGCCTGGTGTGCGCCGCCGGCAGCAGAAACGGCACTGAGGAGACCAAACTTCTCGTGCTGGACTTTGACCTGGACGAAAAGAAGAAAGAGACGGACTGAGGAGGAAGTGACATCATCAAACGCGGTTAAAGCCCAGATTTTTTTTTTTTTTTAAAGGATTTGGGGGTCGGCTATTTTATTTCATTTTTTTTAAAGAAAAGTAACAGAAACTCATCACACTTTGACTTTTTTGACCAAAGTCCTGACTGGATCCGACTCTTCTCGTCAGTCAAACTGATAGATGTGAATGTTACAGCTCGTCTCTGATTGGCTGGCAGAGGCGGGTGGATGAACCCAGTGTGGATAATTCAAACAGTGTGACGGATAAATCCACAAGGACAAAAAACATGGATGTAAATGGACAAACAAGTGCATTTATTTCAATCAAAATGGCCCAGAGAGGACGGCTTGTAAGAGAAGTGTTGGATTTCTTGAATGTATCCAATGAGAGGAAGAACGAGGGCAAACAATTTGTTTTTGTTTGTTTGTTTGTTTGTTTGTTTTGCTGCTGAACCAACAAGGAGGTCAAAGATGCTGTTTAACCAATGCAAATGTACCAAATCTTGGCAGCTGGAGAGACACGGGCAACTTTTAGAGGCAACAGCGATGAGCGATGTCACAGCATATAAACCAAACCTCACATTTAGTCAGTATTTTTTTTAAACCATCACATTGTTTCACATTTATTCTCAGCAGCTGAGCCAAATTCTTCATCTCTGTTGCCTCTAAACAGCGTGTTTTGATCCTGCGGCAGAGTTACATGCTTGGTGCTTGGGATTCGTTGGAAACGGTGAAATTCGGGAATTAAAGCTTCTTTTCCCATCATTAAAAAGAGGGAAGACTAAACCCTCGAAACATGTTGGCCACAGGCAGAGCCTCACATCTGCAATGGTTGTAACACTGGAAACTTTGTCAAGCTTTACAGAAACATTATTTTTAAAGAGAGAAAGGCGATTACTCTGGTTTACTGCACGCTAAATCACTCGCAGACGCACATGTCCAAATGATTTATGCCGCAGTTTTACTTGTAGTGCAACAACTTTCTGCCAAAAGCCTAAACATTTTCAAAGGGGTGGCACCGGCTGCTGCTCAGCTCTGGCATTAGCCTGTTTCTGTTGAGACACTGAAGTATTAAAGTGGGGAAAGCACAGGAGTTAACAGTTCAAAAGGTGGCTGACTTCCATTTAGCGCCTTCAGTTTCAGGGTTGTGGTTATTTACTCGCTGTCAGGGCTGGAGGGGGTGGGGGCTGCACACACGAGCTTTTGTAAGTACGGAGTTATTGTTGCTGTTAAACTCATTCTGTGTGTGAGAGAGGCCTTTTTTCTGCTCAGTATTAATGAGAGAGTCTTGAATGTTTTAAAAGCTTAGGCTTCGGTCACGCAGGCTTAGAGAGCAGTTGTTGATACTATGGAAACCTCTGGTTGCTAGGGGAAATTGCATATTCCCCTGACTGGTTGCTAAGTGATTGCTGACTGCTGCTAGGTACTATTTTATTATATGTATCATTTTTCTTCCTTCTGCACACCTGTCATTCATTCAGCTGTGCAGAGGTTATGAACCACTTACCTGTTGTGAAATTGATCACGAAGGCTGAGCTGCACCACCTTGTGACTGTATTGCTAGCAAATTGTTGTGGTCACCCGTAGTTCGCTTGGAAGTTGCCAACTTGTCTGCAAACACTAGCCAACTGCTCCCCAACACAAAACAGAAAATTTGCTTCTTACTACGTACATTTCAAAAGGTTCAACTTTTATTTCGAAGGTGAACTATCTCTGTTTTCAGTTTGTGTTGTGCTTCTCAGTTTAACAGCTGCATAGTTGGTGATGTTTGCAGACAAGGCGACGCCTTCCTTGCAAACTACAGGCAGTTGCTAGAAACTACTCTCCAACGAGTCTGGGAATACACATTTTTCCATAGCGACCAGTAGTTGCCACGGAATCGCACACCACTCTCTAAGACCTGAATGACTGGGGCCTCTCCTGCCTTTACACATAGCTGCTAACATTAGCATTAACACAGTTTTTAAAATAAAGAAGAGAAAAGTGAAAACGACCCTTGAACACTTCACATGACCTCGGTGAACATTTTCTGCCTCCATGGATAAAATATTTTTATACCTAAGTAATTATGTGCTTTTACTTTAAGTCATATTACAGACATAAAATAAAACCTGTTTTGTTTCTCATTAGAGAACAAAGCAGGTTTTAAAGAGCCACATTTATGCTCTGAGTCTGCTCTCCACATTATGTTTTCCAGCCACCTTTTGATGTCTTTCTATGATTTATCAGATAATCAGCATTAAGTCTGATCAGTGGTTTGTGTATATTTTTCAGGACATTTTTCCACCCTGTATTTTGTATCATTTTTCCCTCTCACCTTCTTGTGCAGGACTAAGCTGATTGATGAGGAGATGTTTAGCAGCCTAGTGTTAGCTACAGTTTTTGTTGTTAAACTTTCCTCAGACTGTGTGTTTATGTAAAGTGCACAAAAACTCTTTGACGTGCATCGACTTTATTGTTATTAGTTTGTACTTTCGTCACGACTTCACATTAGAAACTTGCATTGCACTACATTATATGTTCCATTACTTTTTTAATTTGTGTTTTTCCCAACCCCCTGCCGCAGCACATGGGGTCACTCCGCATGTTTTTCTAAGCTTGTGAAATATTTAGAAAAATAAGATAAATAATTAAAAACAATTCCTCTTTACCGATATTAATCCGATAAGCTGCTGTTGCCAGGCAACAACCCACGAGCAAGTTGCTCTATTGTTCATTTCCCCTGACAACAGGTGATACGTTTCAGGCAGGAGAGTTGACCTTTTTGCAGGTGTGAGGCTCTCTGATGATGTAATCATGTAAAATAATGTAAATACAAGAGGATGTACATATTCAGCTTTTTATAAGAGCACAGCAGAGAAAATATTGTCGTGGATGGAGGGATGACTCTGAATCAATAAAGATGAGTTTTATAAAGTGCTGACTGCTTGTCTTTTGTGTTTTAAACATTGCTTTTGAAATGTGATGGGAGTTTTCTGCTGCTTTTCTTACAGCTCCTTTGACTTTTATTATGAAAAACTCAAACCAAAGTGACCCAGAAGAATTTGTAACTCAGTTTTATGGTAGTTGGATTTCACTCTTGATGCACACCTGTGTTGTATTAACACTGCAGGTTATGTGTCTGCAATTTACAGATGTCCTCTAAACGTTTCACCTGCAGCTGATCATAAAGAGGAGAGCACCAAATGTCCAAACATGAGTGAGCTGAAGGTGTCTGCCACTGAAACCAAATAATTTAAAAAACAAAAAACAAAAACAAAAACCACTTTAAATGAGGCTGTGGTCAGAGTTTTAGTTAAGCACTTAGTAGTACTTCCTAAATACACGGGGAAACCCACTGATGTTGATGAATGTCCTCACAAAGACGGCCAAATGCCGTGTACACAGAGCTGCTTTGAGGTAAACTCTGGTTTACCAAAGTAAAAGAATGGCTCATACGACCTCAATGAAGTCGTCACTTGAAATTTACAGGTGAGCTGAATGCTGACAAGCACACATCGTTCTCTTCCTTCCTTCCTTGGTCATTTTAATGTTTGTTTACTGCAAACGCTCATATTCAACAAGAGGAAAAGAAACTGGCTAGAAGGGGGACAAGGAGAGGAGGGAGAGAAGGAAAGGAGGAAGGAAAAGATGGGGGAGGAGGGATGGAGGAAGGTAGGAAGGGAAAAAATGGGAGAGGGAAAAGGAAGGAAAAATGGAAGAGGAGGGAAAAAGGAGGAAGGAAAAGATGAAAGAAGAGAGTAAAAGGAAAAATATGAGAAAGGAAGGAGAAGAGACTGACAGATGGAAGTGAACGTAAAGCCACGTTGAACTTGGTAATGTAGCGAGCTCTAACGTCAGCTTGAGGTTTTTCGGACCAACTTCACTGGTACGAGACTGAATCTGATCTCCGTGGAGGAATGTAGAAACTGCGCTTCATTAAAGCAGCGGAAACCCAGACTTTAATGAGTCGAGTTTATTTTAGCAGCGTCTTGGAGTAGACTCTACTACACTCAGAATCCGTTTAAAGGAAGCTTATTTATTCTCAACCAGGATGAGACGAACTCTGACTTTGAATCTCTGTCTTCCCACACATCTCCTGTCTGAGCCTCGCACCGAGCTTTCTGCTTCAGTATGTGGGAGTTTGTAGGAGAGCAGATAATATTATGCAACCAGAACTGGCTGCAACACCCCGTACGAGGAAAACTGAAGCATGTAGGTGTTTTTTTTCCTTTTCTCTGAGCTTCATTGATAAAACTAATGAATTAAATCTAAGCTGTGCAGCAGGTCCGTGCTGCTGCTCATCAGTGCTCTGCACATGTGGATGGTTTTCTTCCTGCCTAATGCTCCGACATGAAAGAGTCAGATTTTATGGGCTTTCTATTTTTACAACCTGCTGGAAATGAAAGGTGCAGCGTGAAAGTGTGTGTAGAGTTTGATGTGTGTTTGTAGTAGCCTGATAACGTACCGCCAGCCGACACAACAACAGGCAGACGACTGCAAAATCCCAAGCAAAGAGAGCAAAAACAGCTGAAGAGTGAAAAAAATGAACCAGAAAGACCAAAGATGGGAAAGAAGAAAAGATGAAGGGAGGAAAGTGGCAGAGGGGAAGAGGAAACAGAAGAGGCAGAAATGGAAGGAAGGAATGAAAACATTGATTAGGATACAAAAGAAAGATGAAGGAAAGAAAAACAATTCAAAGAGGAGAAACAAATGAAATATAGGGAAGGACAAGTGAGGAAGGAAATAAAGCAAAGAGAAAAACACATGAAGACAAGCTAAGTAAATGAAGGTGGAAGCAGGAATGATGGAAACACCGAAGACAAAGGAAAGTGGAATAAGATGAAGAAACAAAAGTACATTAATGTGAAGGATAAAAAGAAACAAAAGAAGAAAAATAAAGTAAATAAGGACAAAGAGGTTATAAAACAGAATAGGATGCAAAGTAAGGAAAAGGTAAATAAAAGAAAGCAAATGAAAAGCCGTGGAGGCTTCAGCTGAGACTGAAGAAGTCATCTATCCATCTTCTGCTTATCCACTCTGGAGTCAGAACACCAGCCCAACATAGTGCTATAATTTGTATCCAGATAATTAAAGTAACTAATTAATCTCCTTAAGACTGAATTCTGTGATATTTACATGACAAATTAAAGTTGGAGATCTACTAAAAGACAGAGTTAAACTCAGACTCCATCCTATGATTTAATGATTTATATTACAGGGGCCTGTTTTTCTGTCCCCAAAGGGTGACAACATAGAAACGTCCCCACTAAAATAGTAATACGGCTAAATGCACACACATGTACCCCTAGGAAAAAGTGTGTGTGTGTGTACCATGTTTACATACCTGTGTGGGGACCAAGAATTGGAAGTTTACCATACTTGTGGGGACCAACAGCCCTTATGGGCACAGAAAATAGGTTAGACCAGTGTTTCCCAACCTTTTGGAGCCACGGCACATATTTCACATTAGAAAAATCAAACAGCGAACCACCAAACAAAAATGTCTCAAAAAGCATTTTGATCATTTATCTTAGCAAAATAGGCTCAGTTTGTCCCCAGTATACCTTTTTGCTTTCTTCTGACCATCACTCATGACGGCCCTCATGTGGGCTGGAATTTTCTCCAGGACCCAGACTGACTGCTTTTTCTCTTCAAATATTTATCTATTGCTATTATGTGCTGTGTTCTGACAGCATGACTATTATGTAATATCTTCTTCTGTTTGACAACCAACTTAATTAGAACAGGTGGTTGTACCGCCCTCTAGTGGAAGAGAATGTAATTGTTCTGCCTGTTACTCACTGCGGTCACTTGGAGTACTAATCAGGTGAAACCAGATAATCTTCTACGGCACACCTGTGTGCCACGGCACCGTTTTTGGGAAGCACTGGGTTAGTGTTAGGATAAGCATCTAGGGAAGGATATGAAAACATGACTCTCTCTCTCTCTCTCTCTCTCTCTGTGTGTGTGTGTGTGTGTGTGTGTGTGTGTGTGTGTGTGTGTGTGTGTGTGTGTGTGTGTGTGTGCGCGCTGCATCTCCTACAAACCCTCACAGTTTAATGAGTCCCAGCCGGATGTTTTGATGTTGAGTTTTACTGTCTGCGAGTCTGAGAGCTTTTCCCTGACTTTATTAGGTGTTTTAATCCCTCACACACACACACACACACACACACACACACACACACACACACACACACACACACACACACACACACACACACACACACATTCTCTTTTAATAGGAAGCTATAGATATCAGAGCAGGCTGCTGTGTGTGTGTGTGTGTGTCCCATATTTTATGTTTGTAGCTTGCACTGAGGGCTGATTGATTATGTATGCTCTTCCTGCAGCACTGCGGTGTGTTTGTTGACCTTCTTGTAAGCGACACACACAGGGAAGCACGAACTGTAGCACGTTATAGGTGAATAACACCAGCGCAGTCTCTAATGCAGCTCAGGCAGCTTTGCAACTCAGCGCCATCACTGTTGTGAGGTGTTCCTGTTATCTTGTCCACCCCATCCTCATATAAAAATAGAGAGAGAGAGGATGGCATTTGTGCTTTCAGTGAGATGAAACAATAATAGCTTACAGACATGAACACACACGTGCATCTATGCTTGTGGACCTTCTGTGACATGATGCGTAATCCACACAGCTGTGAAGGTAAGTCATACCTTAAGAAAACAGTGATTTGAGGTTAAGGGGATTCCTCTGAAGTGGTGCAAAAGTGTGAAAAAGGTCAGAAAGAAGTTGTTTAATGTTTGTGTACATGGACATGTCTGGGGATAAATGTATGCTCACCACCTCAATGAACTCAAGCAACAAGGAGCAAAAGTCCTTACTGATGCGAGACCAGTGAAGTCATACAGGAAACAATTACTTCAACTTATTTGTGTGTTTGTTTGCTGTTGTGAAACTGTAAGTAAAGAGTGGAAGGTGGATCTAGCTGAGAATCTGCACGTTTTCTGAGCAATGTCTTGTGATTGACATGTCATTAGCTAAAAACTATAAACTAGTTACCACTCTTTCCTGATGCCTGAGTGTAATATACAAAGAGAACCTAATATTTTGTTCAATATGACAACAAACCATTGAGCGGTGAACACATCAGAAAAATGCTTGCTTGATCTTGTCACATGGTCATTGGTCATTTTACCATACACTCCTTTTTGACTTGACCAGTAGTCTTTTCACAATCACAAGGGTATTTTGCAATGACCCTGGTGAAGGCCACAGGGGGAAATGTGTTGGTCACGCATTAAAACTGGTTCCTAATACTTTAAGTTTCACTGGAGTCTTCATGTCATTAGATCTTTGTCTTCGCCATGAACCTTGAAAGTTGTTCCAGAAAGGTTTGTTGCTATTTTAATGTAAAGAACATGGTTATTTCTGTTGCAGCAGCTGTTATAAATGCAAAACTAAAATGCAAGATTCTTTTGACTAATTAACTTTTTGCAGGAATATCTGTAATTATATGTGCAGACTCTGCTGACTGTTCAAAGCAATGCAGTGGCATTTATCTAGTTCTCATCCTGTTACAGCAACATCGATTACTGCCTATAAAAGCAATAAATAAATAAATAAAAGCAACCAGCATATGTCTGCTAACCTAACCCTGCTCTCTACATATGCTTTGATTAGGTCAGCAGCCTCTGCTGTTCTGACGGTTATTGTTACCTGAGACGTTTCTGTCCAGTGTTCATTAAAGCTGGATTTTTAAAAATTATTTATATAGAAGAAGCAGTAAATAAAAATGGTTAAACACACAGTTTCACTCTCAAACTGCTCCTCTTCCTGGAGTGAAGCACAGCCTGATAACCCTCCCTCTTCTTCCTGCTCTTAAACACAGCACCTCCTCTCTGTCCACGTGTTTCCTCGTTCCCTCCCCCTCAGATCTGCACTTTGAAGATGGGTGTAACCAACATGTGGTGACGTGTAAGAGCTGACAGGCTCCATTCACTGCAGAAACATGTTGTTGAGATCAGAGCTCAGACTAGTTTCAGTTATAAGGAAGTGAAACTCACACAGTCACTGACACTGAGAGGAGAAATGGCGCAGAAAGGAGTTCAGCTGGACCGAGAAACCTTCTCTTGTTCCATCTGTTTGGATCTACTGAAGGATCCGGTGACTACAGCCTGTGGACACAGCTACTGCAGGAACTGTATTAAAAGTTTCTGGGATGAAGAGGACAGGAAGGGAATCCACAGCTGCCCTCAGTGCAGGAAGACTTTCACACTGAGGCCTGTCCTGGAGAAAAACATCGTGTTAGCAGCTTTAGTGGAGCAGCTGAAGAAGACTGGACTCCAAGCTGCTCCAGCTGATCACTGCTATGCTGGACCTGAAGATGTGGCCTGTGATGTCTGCACTGGGAGGAAGCTGAAAGCCATCAAGTCCTGTTTAGTCTGTCTGACCTCTTACTGTGAGAAACACCTCCAACCTCACTATGATGCAGCTCCATTAAAGAAACACAAGCTGGTGGCCCCCTCCAAGAAGCTCCAGGAGAACATCTGCTCTCGTCATGATGAGGTGATGAAGATTTTCTGTCGTACTGATCAGCAGAGTATCTGTTATCTCTGCACAATGGATGAACATAAAGGCCATGAAACAGTCCCAGCTGCAGCAGAAAGGACTGAGAAGCAGAAGGAGCTCGAGGTGAGACGACTAAACATCCAGCAGAGAATCCAGGAGCGAGAGAAAGATGTGAAGCTGCTTCAACAGGAGGTGGAGGCCATCAATGGCTCTGCTGATAAAGCAGTGGAGGACAGTGAGAAGATGTTCACTGAGCTGATCCGTCTCCTCCAGAAAAGAAGCTCTGATGTGAAGCAGCAGGTCAGATCCCAGCAGGAAACTGAAGTGAGTCGAGTCAAAGAGCTTCAGGAGAAGCTGGAGCAGGAGATCGCTGAGCTGAAGAGGAAAGATGCTGAGCTGAAGCAGCTCTCACACACAGAGGATCACAACCAGTTTCTACACAACTACCCCTCACTGTCAGCACTCAGTGAGTCTACACACTCATCCAGCATCAATATTCGTCCTCTGAGCTACTTTGAGGATGTGACAGCAGCTGTGTCAGAGACCAGAGATAAACTACAGGACATTCTGAGAGAGGAATGGACAAACATCTCACTGACAGTCACTGAAGAGGATGTTTTACTGTCACCAGCAGAGCCAAAGACCAGAGCTGGATTCTTAAAATATTCACGTGAAATCACACTGGATCCAAACACAGCAAACACACGTCTGTTATTATCTGAGGGGAACAGAAAAGTAACATTTATGGAACAACAACAGTCTTATTCTGATCATCCAGACAGATTCACTCAAAATAATCAGGTCCTGAGTAGAGAGAGTCTGACTGGACGTTGTTACTGGGAGGTGAAGTGGAGAGGGGGAGCAGTTGGTGTAGCAGTCGCATACAAGAATATCAGCAGAGCAGGGACGGGCGATGAATGTGGATTTGGATACAATGACAAATCTTGGGCATTATATTGTTACACAAACAGTTATAAATTTATTCACAACAAAGTCCACACTGACCTCTCAGGTCCTCGGTCCTCCAGAGTAGGAGTGTACCTGGATCACAGAGCAGGTATTCTGTCTTTCTACAGCGTCTCTGAAACCATGACTCTCCTCCACAGAGTCCAGACCACATTCACTCAGCCGCTCTATGCTGGACTTTGTCTTTGGAAAAATGGAGCCACTGCAGAGTTGATTAAAGTCAAACAGAGAAGACAGGTTCATGTTGATCCCTGACCATTATATGTACTTGTGTAGTTTCTAAATGAGGCTTTACATTTTAGAAGCTGAGAAGTTCAGTGGTCCATTGATGTGTGAAAATAATGTAACGTGAGGGTTCACTAGATGGTTGGGAATCTCTCTGAATAATTAGGTACAGCAAGACGGAGACGGATAACTTTTTAGCAGCCTCTTTACTTTTTAGCACACTGCAACAACAACCCACACTTCCTGTGTGCCGCCCTCATGAATACTTCACTGGCCTCTCAGAAGCCAGGAAATCTTATACTCAGATCAAAACAGGGAAAACAACCAGGTAGATATAACACATACTTATTACTGGTTTGAACATGCATGTCTAAACATTCAAACATGTAAACATGTAAATATCAAAACACGTAACCACCAAATACATAACTAGTTTTATAACCTTTGTAAACACCTCTTTGTATATCAAAGTAGATTTAAATTTACTTCTACACTTTACAATAATATTGCACTGATTCAAACTGTACTTACATTTATATACCTTACATCAATATAAATCTGAATTTGTTCTTATGGCTGATAATCATGTGAGTTTAAATGATACTACTCTTCATATTCAGCATGTTTGAAATCTGTCATCAGTCTGTATGACTGAATCACAGGGGTTAGAAGTTTGTAGGTCACGATGCAGGGTCTCACACTATACGGCCCGATGCTCTGATGCGACCTGAGTGCTCACACTGTGCGTCCATAACATGAAGCCTATAACACAAAATCTGTCTCAGCACAGTGCAGTCCATCACCAGTGTTCGGTCCTCCAGCACCAGCTGGACTGGTTAAAACAGCAGAACACAGGATCCATCAGACAAGCGACTCAGAATGAGTTGGACAATGCTGCGGTCGAGGTACTGCAACTACATGACTTGGATGTGTGTGAAAAAGTACTCTGGAAACCTTCAGAGATACCTGACTCTTGAACGATGGGGGATTATGAAAAGATTGTAGTGACTTAAATGTGCCTGATGGAGTTAGTAAGGGTGCAGCTGTGCCTCGAGCTGATGACAGCACCATAGAAACGGATGTGTTAGTGGAGGAGGTTTGGACACACGTCTGCTTTAATGTGTTTTGCTATTAAAAGATGACAGAATGTTTTATTCATACTAATAGTTGTTAATAAATAGGATTTGCTGAATCAAATTATGTTCTGATATTGTTTTTGTATCATCGTTACATAACATCAATTTCCACATTGTACACATGCAGTTATAGTGATGACAGACACATTAGTAATGATGATGTGAGACACTTACTGACATGTACAGATGGATTTTCTAAGTATGCATGCAGGTGTCTTCAAACCAAGGCAGGAACATCTGTTGCATCTGCTTTTGAGGACGAGTGAGGGACGTGTACCTGTTAATACGTACGGCTCTGATGTCACTAACATCTCCTTGAACTCTAAATCAGTGTTTCCAACCACTGTGCCGCAGCACATACAGGGAGTGCAGATTTATTAGGCAAGTTGTAACAAAATAAAAAGGAGAAAAGAAAAGCCTTGTTAAGCCATGACATATGCTCTTCGTCCCAGGAGGGTAAATCATACCAAACCTAATTGGCAGGTTCAAATTTGTAACAAAAGACAAATCATCGGCCAGATTAATCTCAAGCATTCATCCATCAGCCACACACCTTGCGACACACAACATACAACATAACCCTGATGTCTTTTCACATAATAAGTTTCTTCTCATGTAATCAGATGTGTGCCATGTTAAAACTTCTTCACACACCTCAGAAACTCAACAACCTATTAGCTCGCCCAGCTCACTCTTTCAAGACCCCTCATCAGCATTCTGTTTTCCCCCAGCTTTGATGCAATCATCTGTCCTCCCATAATATTAGTCCACTAGTCTATGTATCACTTCTCATCTAAGTGACTTGGATAAGATGACAAACAGAATCACATGCTTAAGATGCTGTCTGGTCTTCATGAGTTTCATTGTATGTGTATGTAGGGTTAGTAGGATTAATACATTTTCCGTTTGTGTTTTTTTTGTGTACCTTTTTCATTTTGTAGTGCTTCAGACTCCTCAAATGTTCCCACTTAAAGCAGTTATTTTCCTTTTTCACAGGTTTGCTAACCCAAATTTTGATTTCCCACACTAAACAACAGCATTCCTCTGTACACTCACCTACTTCTTCCACTCTGTTCTCCTCTCCCACTCTGCAGTCCAATGGCAGTCAGTTCTCTTCAGCTTTGGCCTGTGTTTTCCACTGTCTCATCTTGGCATTTCACTCCAAAAGTGGCAAATGTCACACAGTGAAGTTGTAGCTTGCTGGAAACACATGTCCATCCAGTCAGGTGATGGGTTTTCTTTCTCTCTGATGCCGTTTGCCCAAAGCGCTGCTGGACCTCTCTGCTCAGGATACTGCTGTCTCTTGACCTGCTGTGAGCTCTTGATATCCATCTCATTGTTCTAGAACTGCACTCCTTGTCTTCAGGCAGAGGTTAGCTTCCGTGGAGCTTGCTTTCTCGGGGTGAGAAACACATAGGAGTTAACCTGTAAACACAATTCAGCCAAGACTCGGCCTGGGTGTTTCTAATGATGTTAACCTATAATTGTCGTCCAACTGCTGCATGTGGAAATTTGATCCTGGTCTGCTTTTCACCTGCAAGTCACACCCTCTGCTAGGCCGGGTTAGCCTCGCAGAGGCAGTGGCGAGGCTAACCCGGCACCCTCGCCTCTGCTAACCCTGTTTTCACAATAGAGAGACGCCTAAAACAACACACATCTCTCTCTCTGGTTTTTGAACTCTCCTTTCTTTAAAACAGAAAGTGAGATTGAAGTTGCCTTAGGCTGAGCTCTTCATTTATCAATTCCTTTTTTTTCATCAACAGCACAACTATTTTCTTTCTTTTCTGTCCACTGGGGTAGAAGCTGACCTGCAGAATCACCTCTTCCCCCGTTGGAGACTATTCTCACCCACACACTTTCACACCTCTCTGTGGTTCACACACACAGTGACTTCAGACACATTACACTGCTTTGCGCACAATTTCACTTCTTTTCTTCCTTCAATGATCTACATATTACGTGCTGCCTGGTGAATACTTTGCAATGTTTTCCATCCCCTTTCAAGGCATACTTACTACTTACTCAGTTTATTCCCCATCGTGGCTCAAGAGTTGGGCGTTCGTCTTGTAATCGGAAGGTTGCCGGTTCGAGCCCCAGCTCGGACAGTCTCGGTTGTTGAGTCCTTGGACACTTCACCCGTTGCCTACTGGTGGTGGTCAGAGGGCCCGGGGGCGCCAGTGTCCAGCAGCCTCGCCTCTGTCAGTGCGCCCCAGCCATCACCAGTGTGTGAATGGGTGGATGACTAAATGTGTAAAGCGCTTTGGGGTCCTTAGCGTCCTTAGGGACTAGTAATGCATTTACACTTAACAAGACAACTTTCAGCCGCACACAGACCACGTCTGGCCCACACTTGTTCACACACAAAATAGGCCTATGATCTCCCTTAAAGCAGAGTCACCAGTGAGAGCTCTATCCTCCTTACATACAAAACCAAACACTTTACGTCCTCAGTGGCGGAGAAAAAAACCTCCTTTCGGTGGTGAAACCATCCTTAAACCTTCTTGAAAACTGGCGGACAAACCAGACCTCCTTAAAAAAATTAAAAACTGGTGGGGAAATCAGGTAGCTTATCCACCTTAAAATAAAATAAATAAACAGCCTTTATTGCAGCCTTTTATTCTCATGGTCACAGAAGGTTACAACACTGCATGTGTGTGTGTGTGTGTGTGTGTGTGTGTGTGTGTGTGTGTGTGTGTGTGTAATAATAATAATCACAGGGAAAGAAACACACACAACTAATAGGTACTATCTAACACCAGTGCAGAAGATGCAAATTCATAGAAAATATCAATATGACTCATGTAATGTTCAGTAGAAAACCAGCGTGTCTCATGGAGTAGCCCAGAGAAAACATTAGTGAATGTTGTATATCAGTCAAACAGGAGATCTTCTGTCACCATCAGATGACACAGTTATTAAACAGTTAATTAAACGTCATCAAAGTTGTTACTTTATCATTTCTATTAGTGTTCCCTTACCAATGTCTTTTTTTTTTCTGTGTATTCTACTATGTCTACTTCTAGTTGTTATATGGCTGTCTATGATGGTACTGCATACTGTTTTTGGTGCACATATCTGTGTTTCTCAGGTCTGTTCCCTGGATTTTCACCTGGCTTTTATCCTGTATGTTTCAGTTGTTTGTATTAAATTACAGTAGTTTTCTTTTTCCTCTTTAATAAACATGTGGAACTATTTTTTTTTAATAAGATAGCGCTGGAGTTTTCTTCCTTTTTGAATTTTTCAATGCATTTTTGTCATGTTACAATGGCGTTGATTTGTGTTATTGTCCGACGAAGATCACGAGTGCTGGAAACATTTGCAAAACAACTGGTAAAGTTGGAAACTTGCAGTGTGCGAGCTGTTGATTTTTTTTTCATGGACATTGTTAACTATGTTTCAGATCAGTAACTGGCTCATTTGTTTGTTTTGCATAGATGTGCATGTATTTATTTTATTGTTGCTCTGTTTTGACGTTGCTAGTTTGAGATACTGTCATCTCTGAGACGACCATTTCTGTACCTGAACCCTGGGCAGAAACAATAAACTTGACTAAACTGATATTAAAAACACTGGTTTGTTCTAATCCAGATGTAGTAGCTTTATGATGGTTTCTGCAGGTTGAAGAACAGCTGGAATCATCATCTGAACATTTAACTCCTGTAAGAGCAGCACAAAGATGCAGAAACAGGCTCTCTCTCAGTGTCGTTTTACAAATGTTACAGCTGCAGTAAAAACAAGATGAAAATAATCAGGGTGAATTTAATTGTTACTGAAACAACATGTAAGGTCTTCACTAAATACCTCACCATCTACAATCCCTCTCTAATCAGTCGTGTTGATAGGCTGTAAAGCTGTAAAACCATAAAAGTCCACAAAAACACCACTGCAAGCATCACAGGGAAACATTAGTGCAGGCACACAGTGACTGTTTCGCTTTCAGCTTCTGCAGCCAAGCAGAAAATATGCAAATGAGGAACAAAATCGAAGAGATTTAACAGAAGTAATGACCTTTTTTTTCTGTCCTGCTAAAACACATCACTAATAGCAGAAACATTAGACGTGCTTGTTTAACTAAAGGAGAATCGCAGAAAGAATCAGGACACCAGCACTTAAGCAGCTAACACATAATAAAGGGAGCTGCAAAGGAAAAACAGGGAGAATAAAAACACCATAAACAACATCCTGACTCATCTGCATGAATCACAGCAGGTTCATCTGGAGTGTGTTTGTTTTAATTGTTGCTCTGAGTTCACACTTGAGCGCCTGTGCACACAGAAGCATCTCTGTTGTTTTGTACCTCTGGTCACATTAAGATGGGCAGCGAGAGACTTTGGAGTCTCCCGCTGCCCATCTTAATGACATAATCTTCCAACAGCAGAATCTTTTTTTCTGGATAAATCAAAATCAGAGACTTGAACACCTACACAGCATCTGAACATGTGCATACTGTCCTCACTACAGTACCAAAGCTCATCATCTTGATATGACTTATGGTTCCATAACAGGGTGTCAGTTCTGGAGTTTCCCCAAAATTACTGTTAACAGTACATATTCAGTCATAACCACACAGGCACTGCCTCTAAATAAAACTCAGTATCTGTAAAAACACCCCATGATGTGAAGATGAGAGTAATGAGTTACACAGACCATCAGAGGGGGCAAAAGTACAGACGTTCTTTACTTAAGTAGAAGTACAGATACCCGTGTTTTTTAAAAAAAATATTCTCCAGTAAAAGCACTGAAACAACTTCTTTGAGTAAAAGTGAAAAGGTACAGTTTGCAGGTTACAAGGTAACTAAAGCTTGTGCTATATTAATATAAGAATATAATCAGAAAATATTATTAGTGCACAAGAATACAAATATTATTCTAATCTAAATTCTAATTCTAATGAATGTGCTTATTTTGATTTGAAAGATTTCAAAACAATAACTGTTTCCTGTTGCCTACTTTGTAGAGGGTGACTTTGCCTCTAAACAGGAAAATGAGCAGTCAGGGGTTAAAGTGGTGGAGGAACTCTAAAATTAGTAATGGCGCTCAGTGTGGGGAAAAAATGATGGCCCACAATAATTTCTGATGTAAGCTTCATAAAGTTTTCTTAGTGTAAAGGCTGCAATCAGCTGACCTGCTGCTCTTTGTGGATTTACACAACTGAACTTAACAACATGTACACAGTTTCACCAGCTATCATATCTGATGTCCATCCCCTACACTCACACTATGGTAAATGGTAAATGGACTGGTTCTTATATAGCGCTTTTCTACTCTTCTGAGCACTCAAAGCGCTTTACACAACTTGTGCATTCACCCATTCACACCAGCACATTTTTTCTAGGTGCTTTCTAACTGACATTCACACACATTCATACTCCGATGGATGCATCGGAGAGCAATTTCGGGTTAGTATCTTGCCCAAGGATATTTGGCCTGCAGACTAGGGGAAGCCAGGAATCGAACCACCAACCTTCCGATCAGTAGATGACCTGCTCTACCACCTGAGCTTCAGCCACTATGCGGCTTCACACTAGACAGTATACAGCTCATACAAAGTTTCAATTCAGTTAAGTAATCTAAGCATCATTATCTTAAATGCACATTCATTTCTGCCACACTTGATGTAACCATAAGCTGTCCAACAGTGTTTTATAGTGAAGTCACCACATGAATGCAAACTAACCTGTTTTCCCCGGACACAACAACACACTAGCTACTCTGAAGTACCACAACCATAACTCCAGCCCACTTTAATCCCTGAGTATAAACACTAGATGAACTTAAAGGAACAAGTCTGCTTTGGAAATGTAAGGAGGAACTATCCATCCATCCATTCGCTTCCGCTTATCCTTTTCAGGGTCGCGGGAGCCTATCCCATCTGTCATAGGGCAAGAGGCAGGGTACACCCTGGAGAGGTCCCCAGTCTGTCGCAGGGCCAACACACAGGGACAGACAACCATTCACACTCACATTCATTCGCACATTCACACGTAGTGACAATTTGGATTATCCAATTAACCTATCCCCACAAGCTGCATGTCTTTGGACGGTGGGAGGAAGCCGGAGTACCCGGAGGGAACCCACGCAAACACGGGGAGAACATGCAAACTCCACACAGAAAGACCCCGGCCTGATGGTGGAATTGAACTCAGGACCTTCTTGCTGTGCAGCAACAGTGCTAACCACCGTGCCACCATGCTGACCGCATAATAATTGTTTATTTAATAATCATTAATCAATTTAATTCAATTTTTTAATAAGCAAATGAACACAACAACAGTTGCGTCATGGTGCTTTATGCAGGCCTGGGGATCTGAAGACCATTTAAAGGTTCCTGGATGAACACTTCTTGTTTCTTAGAAATTTAACTGAATTTTTAGGATTTTACTGTACTAATAAATTATGTTCGTGTGTTTTTGTAGATTTTTATTATTTTTATTAAAAAACTTGTGGTGAAAGCACCATGAGACTCATCGGTAGCAGAGTGTGAAATGCTTCCTGTTTCCCAGTTATTGATTGTAAATCTCTAAAATGGTCAGTAAATACAATCAGATGACACTGTGTTTAAAGAAGAGATTTAAGAAAGTTCAACAAATCAACCAAGTGAAAAATTCCACTTTAATTACCACAAGTCAAAGTGGACACAATTCTATCCCCAGAGACGAAACCAAGTGTTATACCAGGCAGTAAACATGTTTATTTAACCTTCAGACCGTATTATCATCAAACATTATATAGTGTTATTTACAGCGATTCTTTTCCATGTACATTATTTTCCAGTCCCCTTCAGCCTCACCACTGTTGTTATGGAGGAGCAGTGGTGATGAGCTACTGGGTCTGCTGAGCTCTAAAACTAAAACTGGTACTCGGAACCTGAAGTTTGAACAGTGGGGCAGCCACACAGCTTGTTATGTCCAGGCTAACAGTCCTCACAGCTGCAGAAAAAACAGCGAACATGTTCCCCTTGTGTGAATCTGTTGGACTGTTTCTTGTAAGTGAATTCAGTGCCTGAAGATGAACACTAACAGCTAAGTGTGATTTAATTAAGACGAACACTTACTGACTTTTGTAGATTCAGTTACTACGGCAACAGTCCCTCCTCCTCCCCCTCTGCCTGTTAGTGTTGAATTCAAAACAGCTTATCTGGCTCCCTCTGCTGGTTAAACTGTTGAACTACCACATTAACTTGTTACCAAAAAGTTGATTCTGTGACCTGTGAGGTCAGTTCCTTCATCATTAATATGCAATAATACTAATAATACCAATAATAACAACTTTTTCTAATGATTTTTCTTATCTCTATATTTAAAATATAGATATAATATGTATAATACAATATATATTACAAGTGAATAAAATAAATAAAATAAAATCATTTAAAGTAATTAAATATTTAGAATAATGATCATCTGAACCTTTGCATTAAGAAGTAAGAAGTCTTTTCATTTTTGTTGAATACCCCCGATTTAAAGCAACACTTACTGTTGGCTTTATCAGAAATTCCAGAGCATTCCTAATATTTTGGCCAGTCTATCACCATACATGAAGGGGAAATCATGTTAGTAACTCATTTCAACAAGAACCGGGCGCAGGGGCATGTTTATCACCTCTTTCTTTAACAGTTGCTGTAGTTTTGAAAGCATGATTGGAGTGCTCCATATCATTTATTTCATTTAAGGTACGAGTTTCTGTTGGCCAGCAAGGTGTTGGTGGAAACTGTGCTACTGTAGGCCAAAGATGAAGCGAGATGAGAGGGGGAAGGTTTGTTAGGAGGCAGAGAGAGGTGTTAAGGGAGCCTCCAGGCAGGCGGAAAGGAAGATGAGTCAATCAACATGCTTAAGTTATCAGTTTTAAAACAACAATCAGTGATTGTTCTTTTTAAAAGCATTTGACAATAATTAAATGCTACACTTTAAAAATTAGCAGTGGCTCATGGTGAAAGCAGCCAATCATTTGACCTTAATCCTTGATTTGCTGTGTGACTGTAAGGTCTGGCCAGTGGCGTGCACAGACATTTTGGGGGGCAAGTGCTCCAGGGGGAAAAAAGGGCACTTTTTGCATATGTGGAAAACCTTTTCTTTGTATAATAAAAAAATCGCACAGGTTAAATGCAATTTGACTTTTATTTTCTCCTTTCTCAGCCTCTCTTTCCTAGGCATTATGCTTGCTGAAATTAGTAAATAAATAGACCAAAATGTATGAGAACGAATAAGACTGACTGTGGTCATTACAAGAACAGGGCAGAATGGTCGTTTTCACAGGCAATTGGGAACTGCCTATTTTTCCTTTAGCAAATTAATGTGTTAATGTTGCCAATATGTTACACCAAAAAAAATTAACATGTCTAACCAGTGCTTCTCAAAACTTTTAACATGCACCACCCCCAACACCGTACCCTTCAAACTACCAATAACAACGTCACTGTTCTGTCACAATCAGGTCACAACACAGTGCGTAAATGTCTGCGAGCATCGCTGAGTCAGTAACAACCAGTTAGGCTAAAGACTGCATCTTTAGACAGTTGGACGGTGTTCTAACTTTCTCACAGGAGACACCTACTAAAGACAGTCAAAGACATTAATTTCAATCTTACCAAAGTAGGACAGTAGTTGACGTTAGTTATGGAAAGGCTAATCCACAAAAACGGAGAAACGTCCATAATTCTATTATTCATAATCATGTCAAGGTTTTAGGTTTTTCTGCAGTTCCATCTCTAAAAAGTGTGATGTCTTCCCGTCACTGACTTCAGTTTGAAAACTTTGTATTTATTCACAGATTTCCGTGAGATCATCCTAAAATTTGTAACGAAAAATGGGCTCAAAAGAGCCCTCTGCCTAACGGCATGTAGCCTTAGCCTATAGCATAACGTGATATTTTCAATAGTGTATGCAAAAAGGTCGGAATTGATGGAGAGTGGGGTTGCCTAAATGGTTTAGGTTACATTTTAAATGTGTCGTTTTTTTGTTTATCCATATGGATGGATGGAGGGGTAAGCTGGCAAAGTTTGTCATGTGCAGTTTCTGACAGGCTACTTCACAACAAAACAATTGCAGGTTGGTCTTAGAGGGCAAACAGAATAATTTCACTCGATTCATGGGTTACCTGACTGGTTGGGAAGGGAAAGAGCTGCCGTGTTGTCCGCCGTGGCTCCCACTCGCTATAGTCAGCCTACTATGCCTACTCCAAGTAGTCCTGTGTCATGCCGCTGCTACACGCCTCACAACAAATGAACTGCAAGCGTGTTCACGTGACACGGTGACAGTGAAAAAGCGACAGGGTTCGGGTGTCTTTGAAGAAGGGGCACAAATCAAGCCATTATTTTCACACCTTTTTAAATCGCGCAGCTTTAAAAAAAAAAAAATCACGTCTTTCAAAAGGGCACTTTTTTGGACTGAGGGCAAAAGGGCAAGTGCTTCAGCACCACCTCGTCTCTATCTGTGCACGCCAGTGGGTCTGGCTAATAGTTGTAGTTTCTGTTTATTGTTTTCGCTCAGCTTTTCAGCTCAATCTTTTCACCACTTCTTCCACACTGAACTTTTCCTACAAGCTGGGGATGGGCTGGTCAAGTTAAGAGATTTGATTGGGCAATCCAGTGTCATGGTATCCAGTAATGAAAATGAATGAATGGGCTGCTGTGAGTGGTTGTACAGCTAGTGTGAGCCTTTCAGGCCTCCTCTGATAATTTCAATGACAGATGACGAATTAAATGAGACATCAAACATCAATGTCCTTTAATAATTACCACTGTGATCCAACTTTCCTGTCACTGGTTTAAAGGATTTCTCAAACCAGTTAATGAAGGTTTATATACACAACAGGTTACAATTGCACAAGTGCTGCTGATTGGCTGAGGAAGAATAAAGTAGTCATGGTAAACTACTGACCAAGTTACTGTAAGATGACATAGCAACAAGATGCTACCCAAGACAACCCTGAGTGTCCAGACGATCTGATATCCTTGTGTTGGTGTTGTTCCCTCGTCATCATAAATAATGTTGTTCCAGGTTCAACATTGCAAGTGAACAATCACCTTCTCCTGACATCATCCGCGACCTCGAAAAAAGCAAACGCCTTCAAAAAATCTACTTCACTTGCGAGAAGAGAAACCACCTCTGTAAGGACAATATGTATAATGCTTACCGTTTATTAAGAAAAAGTATCCTGAAATTCAAAGAATTCAAGTTCCTGGATCGGCGGACAGAAGAGGTTTCTCCATTTCTGTGTTAAAAGTGTGGACATCAAACTACCAGTTTTTAAATTGTGTTGATAGGCCACATAAAACCAGAGTTATGATTAAAAATATGCGCAATGTTTTTTTTCCTGAATACTAACGTTGTGTTTACAGCGGGAAGGGAAGCACTTGAAAGTATTCTCTGTTTGTGACAAAAAAAAAAACCAGAAAGAAAAAACCTTGGCTTTCTATTAGTGGAAAAAAATTCTACTTTTTTATACTCGAGTTTTATGTTTTTTGTCTGATTTGAGATCAATTGTTTTAATATAGTATTTCAAAATGAAAAAATAGCTGCAAATTTTGACATGTTAAGGTGTGCTGAAAAGAATGATACCAAACAAGACAAGATAAACGGTTTTTAAAGGTGAAATGTAGAAGTAAAATCCAAAGCAGACAAAATACCTATTATACCTAGCATTTAGTCACTTTTATAAAGGTTTTATGAACCCATAAATTGAGGGAAAAAATACTGGGCCAAGAATGGACCCCTGAGTCATTCCACATAAGAGCAGGGTTTTTATGAGGAAATTTGTACCCCAGCCTAACTGTAAAGTTAACTACTGTGCCATTTCAGTTCTGTGCTGTGCTTTATAACTTTAAATAATTTGTAATATTTTTTCTAATACAAGTTTCAACAGGACTTAAGTAAAAGGGAGTTTAGAAATCTGTCTACAGTTGGATAAAACTTTAGGAACAATATTTATGGTTAGCAGGAACAGTGTGAAGCCTTCTATAAATAACAGTGCGTGAAATATCTTTCAATTTTCGAGAAGGAACAATGTCCTGGATTGATTGTGCATCGATCCATTGGTAATTCCTCAGGGCTCCACTAGGGGGATTCGCGCCTCTTGTCCTTCACTCTGTACAGACGAGTGAAAGCCAGCGCTTTGTGTCAGTATCATCATTCATCTCTCCTCGTTTCCCCTGTTTAAGGTAACTGCACGCACAGAACTCTGTGTATTACAGTTGACTATTAGCCCACCATCATTGTTTATTGTAAGGAAAGAGGTGAATTGTGGACAGTTTTTGCTGAGAAGTTTCAGCTGAACTCCGTTGCTGTTTAAGCTAGCTTTCACTGGTGTCCCGCCTTATTGAATGACAGTTTTTCTGCCACTATCTGTATTTAAGTTAACTACTGAAAGACATATACAGCGCATAAAGTATTATTTCATTACTGTTGAAAGTCAGCGAATGTGTCAGCTAACATATGTGAGTTAAAAAGATGTATTTACCTTATGTTACAGTTCAAGTTGTGCAGCGTCTAAATACTCTCATAAGTTAAAACAGGGCAACTTAGTTTGGAAACTGTGGTCCTGAGACTGAGTGTATCCATGCAGAGAGAATATGGTTTGGGTTGTGTTGTTTTTGTAACACTCAATACAGACGAGTGAAAACGAGATCTGCGTGTCACTATCATTCATTCAGCTCTCATCATTATTTCCACTTTTTAAGGGCACAAAAATACCAGCAATCTTTACATAATGTTTTGTAAATTCGCACAAATGGGAATAATGGCGATAAATGTTTTTCAGTAACTAGTAATCTAACTAATTAGTATTTCTGTTGTTACAATGGTGTTGCTATTACTAACAAGAAAATGCAGTGCGGTCAACACACAGAGGGTTGAAGCTGTCTTTAGTTCACAAATATTTAAGAGAAACCGGCCAAATTATAAGCCTGAAGACAAGACGTTAATGAAGAACACAGATGTAAGAGCGGTCAGACTCAGGACAGATAACTGGCAAACTTTTATTATAACTCTGTATCTTGGAAGGACTGAAATAATGTTTCAGTATCTAACATTTGATCTGTGAGTTTATTCTCCCAAAACAATACTTTTATTGTTTTGACATTTACAAACTGAGGTTATTTTGTATTATGAATATGACCTTCTGAATTTACTGAACCTTCCTGCCTTCTTGGGGCCATTTGTTGCCACTTACATGTGTTAAATGGCTGCCATTTCCACTGTGTTCAGTGGAATATAACCAAACTTGTTAAAGGATAGTTTTTTTTCTGTCCGATTTAATATTTCAGTGTTAATTTCTTAAATCAGCCTAAAATGGCTGAGCAGCAAAAATCCCCACACCCATACCCCTAGTGGTCATTTTGTGCCCGTTGACTTCCATTATAAACGCTATTTTTCACGGCTAAAAAATTACGGTCAAAGGGATCGTCATGAATCCAGCTTAGGTTTCGTTTTGTACTAGAGGCCTTAGAGTTGTAATTTTTTTATTTGTCCACCAGGTGGCGCCCTTGTTTCACATTTGACGCCTGCTCGGAAATACCCCTTTCCAGCGGCCTGCTCGAGACACACTCGCGGGAAAAGGCACACTCATTCCCCGCATGCAGCTGCAGCTTGGCCCGCTGACCGGGCTGGACCATTTCCTTCCCTTAGGATCGTTTGATGGCGCTTTTTTTTTTTAAATCAACAGGAAATGACGTATTTGTTTTCACGTGGTAGCGGAAGTGTGTGCTGCAGACACGGAAACCGAACCATATGCCCCGGCGCTGCGCGAGACACACCCGCGGCAGAGGCACTCCTCCCCGGGGAGCTGGAGCAGCAGCGCCGCCTGGAGACCATTTTTGGCTTCTGCAAAAAAAATTAAAAATGGATCGAAATGAATGTTGGTGTCAATCTTTTGTCCATCTAAAGGCCTAATTATAATAACAATAAAATTTTACTTCAAATGTTTGTTTTTTTTAAATATTTAGTTTTTCTGTTTTTTGGGGCTGAAAAACAGGGCGCTCATGTAATACAACTGGGATTTAAAGGGTTAAAACAACGAAAATATAATTAAAACTTTATATGAATATTTCAGGGAGAAGTAGTTTTAAAAGACTGACCAATTTAAAGTGAAAAAAAATTTATATTTAATATTTTTATTGCACTTTTTGGGGAATTGTCCTTAGGCATGCATTTTTTAATGTGCTCCTGCAAAAAAAAATAATGGCAGGTCAAAATGAATGTTGGTGCCAATCTTTGGTCCATCTGAAGGCCTAATTATAATAACAATCAAATATTACTTCAAATGGTTTTTTTTGAAAATATTTAGTTTTTTTGTTTTTTGGGGCTAAAAAAACAGGGCGCTCATGTAATTAAACTACGATTAAAAATAAATAAATAATTAAAATATATTTAAAACTTTATATAAATATTTCAGGGAGAAGTAGTTTTAAAAGATTGGCTAATTTAAAGTGGAAAAAAATATGAATATATAATGTTTTTATAGCAGTTTTTGGGGCGTGGCACAAAATGGTCATTAGGGATAAGGGTGTGCGCTTTATTAAAAGAAAACAGGAAATAACTTTTTGGTGCCACTTTGACTTCTTTCTGATATATTTAACATTTAATTAGTACAAGAACAACATTTAAATGGCATATAAACGTAATGTTAGGAAAATATAGAAAACGGATAACAAAAGGTCAAAGGAACATCTATTCAGTGTGACTGACAGGTGATCTCCGTGCAAAGTAAAAACAGCACAACTGTGAGCTCTCAGCAACTCCCATCTCAACAATGATGTAGACAAAAAAAAGTGGAAAATAAAACACACATTTTAACCAATTGTCCATCAGTGGCTTCTGTCTATTTCAGTGTAATGAACTCTGCAGTATCTTCATGATCCAAAAAATCAAGTCCAGCATAGAGCGGCTGAGTGAATGTGGTCTGGACTCTGTGGAGGAGAGTCATGGTTTCAGAGACGCTGTAGAAAGACAGAATACCTGCTCTGTGATCCAGGTACACTCCTACTCTGGAGGACCGAGGACCTGAGAGGAGAGTTTGGATTTTGTTGTGCCAAAATTCATATTTGTTGATATAACACTTCAGTGACCACGATTTTTGATTGAATCCAAAAAAACACGTCTGATTTTCCTACTCTTCGGATATTCTTGTATGTGACTGCTACTTCAACTCCTTTTCCTCTCCACTCCACCTCCCAGTAATAACGTCTAGTCAGACTCTCTTTACTCAGGATCTGAAGCCATCCAGTAAATCTGTCTGGATGATCAGAATAGGATTGTTCTTCTTTGGTATACATAGCTTTTCTGTTCCCCTCAGATAATAACAGATGTGTGTTTGCTGTGTTTGGATCCAGTGTGATTTCACTTGAATATTTTAAGAATCCAGCTCTGGTCTTTGGCTCTGGTGGTGACAGTAAAACATCCTCTTCAGTGACTTTTATTTTTGCAAGTCAAATTCGGTACAAATATGACTTTTATTTTGTAGTACTTCACAATAAAGCCTATCAGATAAATGATTTAGCACCAACCTAAAAATAAACAAACCATATAGACTTTAACAAAATTAAGATTAAGAAACTGCCATGAAATCTTCTGTAAAGATGATCTAAATATTGCATAATCCATGAGCCCAAGTTCATCGAGCAAGAACAAGGATTTATATCTTCATACCCTGAAACACGTCTGCTAGAAGTAACCTGTGAAGCTCTTGTCTGACCTGAAACTGTTTCAATCCCCCTTAAACAACAAAATGACTGGATGTGCATCAGTGAGGGTGGTGTCTGCCCATCATTATGGGCAGCATTATTATTGAGATCTGATAATGCTGTTGCACACCATTATCAGATCTCAATGTTTCCTTCTTTGGAGTCAGAGTGGTATGATTTGGACCGATAATTGAACTGGGACGAGAAATGAAGGGTTTTGCTTCAGGAGCCAACGTGGTGTCTGCACCTCCATCAGGGGAATACAGGAAGGCGATGTTTATCTTTAATCTGTTAAAAACTAACAGAAACACTATAATGTGACATCCCTGCTCTACAGGATGTGAGGAGAGTGATGTGGAGTGCTTTTGTGTCTGACATAAACATGTGAAACCAGTTCAGACTAAAGAGTGAAACGCTCCTACGAACGCCTTCAGACTGGTGAGCAAAGCACATGGAAGAGCTGCAGGTAGATGCAGGTGTGGCTGGTTGAGCGAAAGATGAATGAGTGAATCTTTTGTCCTGGGCAGGTACTTGTGTAGGAGGCTGTCATCAGGAGGAAGTGAGTTACCTGTAGATCAAGTTAGCAACCGGGCGCTCATTCACATGTTTTCATACAGAGGAATGAGTAACTCCCTGGATTTGATCCAGAATGGCTGTTGAGTTGCTAGACTTGCTTCTAGAAGGACTTTCGAGTCCACAGCAGGTGCTCGAGTTCATGGACAAATTTCACTTCAGCCTGGAAATGTGAACATCGGGGTGCGACGAGAGGAAACCGTCAGTCTGTGGGCTTAATCGTCTGGAAGTCAAACATATGTTTACCACATTTCAAGCTCCGATTTCAAAGAATCAGAGCTCAAATATGTTTGGGTTTAAATTTGAAGCTATCGAGTGTTTAATCAAGGTGACCTTGAGAATCGTCAGTAAAAGACATTATCATGAAATAATGGGACTCCTGCGTGCGAGCTGCACTCAGCTTCAGATTTGACCTGAATAAGATTTTAATATGTAGGCCAGCGTGACCTAATAGGACAGTGAGAAGCTCAGAGTGGCTAAACGGACTAAACACAGGCGGAGCAGTCGTGTCAGTTGGGGTGTGTCGCTGGGAAGCTATTTGTGTACACACACACAGACACAGACATACACCACCCGAGGCATCTCTGTTTGAATACTCACTTTTGTGTTAAAGGTGTAGAGAAAGTGTCTGTTTCTGTTGGCGTGTTTTTGTAAACCTTCCTGTTTAACACCTGCAGACTGTTAAACACACAATATGCAATCAGAGTGGATTCAGAAAGGTGACAGGCTCTCGTTTACCTTATTTCAGACCATGAAAAGCTCCTTAAATAAACAGGGAACATTGCTGGAATATAAATCCCTCCTTTGTCCTCAGAGAAAAGATGCCCGGACTCATCTTAAGCCAGCTAAGCTTTCGCCATTGTTGCAGATTCTCGGTCTACCCGCTGCACCAAGACGAGGATAATGTAATGTTGACATAAAGCGCAGCCCTCTCTGCAGAAGCCAAGAAGCTGTCTGATTGCAAGTGCACGTCCGTGCTGCAACTGATCATCTTAATTTAACTCTGCAAAATGTTCTGCAAGAGGACGTTGTTTTACACCAAATAACAGTTTTATGGGTCCCTGCAGGTCCTTTTAAAATAGTTTAAAACCCTCCAAAAGTAGCCATGAGCAGGATGCCAAAGACATCTTTGATTGTGCTGAAGAGATTTCAGCTGAAGTTAAACTAAGGCCGGGCTCATGTAATGAGAACAACAACAGACTGTTGTGATTCCTTCACCTTCACCTCCTCCGTCCTCTTTGCTCTGGTGACGCTGTGTTCCCAAGCCAGCTGAGAGCTTGTGTCCTCCTAAAAAAGGTCCCAAGAAGGCAGGAAGGTTAAGTGGGGGAACTTGCACAAACTTGCACAATCGGTGGCTGACTAAATACTTTTTTGCCGCACTGTAAACCACAGTAACACTCGCAGACTCAGGTCGTTCATCTGGTTTCGGTTAAACATTCTTTAATCCGCCACACCTGCTCGCTCATCCGCCTAGACCTGCCTGTGTGTGTGTGTGTGTGTGTGTGTGTGTGTGTGTGTGTGTGTGTGTGTGTGTGTGTGTGTGTGTGTGTGTGTGTGTGAAGTCATTTTGTTCCCTGCAGAAAGAAAAACACACACACCCTCACGATGTTTTAGTTTGCGGGGGTGATGTGGCGTGTGCGCCGCCGCGTACGAGCCGCTGACAGTCGTGTAGTAACAGCGAGCGCTCGTGTCGACGCCCGCAGTGTCTTCCTCCGTGTCCGCAACAGTTGCCAAGGCAAAGTTTTGCCACTGTTACCATGGCAACTATCGCTACAACACCCTCAAGGTGAAACTGCGTTTGTCTCTCAAGGCTGTCCATGAAAGTGGAATAAATATTGACTCACACGCGTTCGCAAACAATGAGAGAGACGTTTAATGTTCGCTGTGTTTGTGCAAACTGCAGGCTTTGATTGCGTTTAATTAATTTGATCCAAGCAGGAAAAACCCAGAATAACAGCTTTCATTGGCCCAGATAAGAGCAGCAGATTATTTCTTTATTCCTTTATCTTTAGTGAATGAGGAAGAACGTGTTGGCTTTTCTTCATCCTCGACTGTTCCAAATGCAAACTCTAATATTTGATCTTAAAGTGCAGTAAAAATGCAACTTTATCTGTAATCACTGGTCTTCATGTCGCATTCATGTCTGAATGTTTTCATGCGTTTTATCATTTAAATTAAAAGCAAAGTTTAAATTCAATCATAACACTGTTTGATCATCATGTATCCTTCTTTTGTTCTCCCTCAGTGTCTGCGGACGTTGACGGGTCACACCGGTGGGGTGTGGTGCAGTCAGATGGCGGCTACCACGGTGATCAGCGGCTCCACAGACCGGACGCTGCGCGTGTGGGACGCTGAAAGCGGCGAGTGCGTGCACACGCTTTACGGACACACGTCCACCGTGCACTGCATGCATCTCAACGGCAACCGGTAACAGACACACACACACACACACACACACACACACAAATTAATGTTACACATGAACTCATAGAACTGGGTCAGCGCAGCTTTAACAGAGACACAAACACACACCTCTGGTTCACCTTGACCTGATTGGCTGTCACTGCAGCGATGTAATGCCTCTCTCTCTCTCTCTTTTTCTCAGGGTGGTGTCGGGCTCTCGGGACACCACGCTGCGCGTGTGGGACGTGTCGACTGGCCGCTGTGAGCACGTCCTGACTGGCCACTTGGCGGCGGTGCGCTGCGTTCAGTACGACGGGCGCCGCGTGGTGTCGGGCGGCTACGACTACATGGTGAAGGTGTGGGACCCCGAGACAGAGGTGTGCCTGCACACGCTGCAGGGACACACCAACAGAGTGTACTCGCTGCAGGTAAACACAGAGCAGGAGTCTTTAAACTGAGCTCTACATGAGGCGGTTTAGCATCTTTGAGCTCCTTGTTTTGGTTTTGACTCCACCTCTCCCACCCCTCTCTGCAGTTTGACGGCGTGTTCGTGGTGAGCGGCTCGTTGGACACTTCAATCAAAGTGTGGGACCCAGAGACAGGTAGACCTCACGGACTCTGTTTTCTCACTGTGAACCTGGAGTTATTTAATGAGTTTATTTCTGTATTCAGACACTAGGGGGCAGTAACTCTGGATGACAGGCTGTGTTTATCATTATTACTATAGATTTATTTTGCTTTACATATAACGCACAGGAACATAACTGAAACACGGCCGCCTCTTTCTCTGTGATAAATGAAGAAAAAAAACAAATATGGTTGATTTTTAATGGTTTGTGGCAAATAATGCAGAAAGCTGCTGCAATCACCTCTTTTCACTTTTATCTAACTTAAACAGAATAAATACAGTGATGCTCAGAGCGCCCCCTGTTGGTGGTAACCTGCTGTAATCATATAAAAATGAAACGCATGGGTGTCAGTCTAAGCTAAACGAGTGTCTCTTGTTCAGGTGGGTGTGTCCACACGCTGACGGGCCACCAATCGCTGACCAGCGGCATGGAGCTTCGAGACAACATCCTGGTTTCCGGGAATGCCGACTCCACGGTGCGAGTGTGGGACATCCGGACAGGACAGTGTCTCCATACGCTGCAAGGTGAGAAGCTGGTAACGTCCCTTAGAGGGAATCTGTCCGATTAAACAATGAGAGCAGCTTGAAGGTGAGG